>NW_028258174.1:1842071-2456094 GCF_053883595.1 Heterocephalus glaber
ACTTATTATTGCAACTACTAGGTCTGTCTGCTATGTAGAAAGTACTTAACAAATGTTCACAAAGTTATTAATGAACTGGGCTAGTTACAGTAAATAATTTGTAAGAGTGGATAAATTAAGAGCCTAAGCCAACAATAATGCTTTCACTTAAACATTTATAGATATTTAACTATAAAATACTAATACATGGAACTAAGTTGAACAAGTTTAAAATATTCTAGGGGAAAACAATGCCTCAATTGCACAAATAGGTCACTGTAATCATCATATGGTAAGACCTCAGGTATGGCAGATGAATGCTACTAAATCAAGTTTTGTTAAAATAGAGAAGCAATAGAATAAGAGGTTAAGAGTTGGAAGTCAGCTAATAAATTGTATGATTTTGGGACAATTATTTAATCTTTTAAAATTATTTAATTAGTTTTCATATCTGTGAACAGGAATAGCAATAGAATGGTACCCACCTCTCAGGATTTCTATGAAGATTAAATGAAGAAATCAATTATTTGCTACATAGTTAGGAACTTAGCTATCATCATCTTCATCATATTATATATACAGGATGACTTTCTATGAATGGAACTAGATCAGAAATTATGCATCTGACTTCAACCCTGCATCCTAGTAGAGAAACTTGCTTGTCTTTGAAAAACTGTGCGAAGTGGCTCCTCTGTGGTGCCACATCTTGTGAGGTCCTCACATACCAACATGCTGCTCGGGTGAAGTTAGCTGTGCCTACTGGGAACTGTGGTTCCCTGAACCAAATGTTAGCAGATGTCCAAGGTGCATTTCTTCATATTTCACTAGTCATTCTCTGAACCATTCAGATTCCCTAGGTTATACTTTTAAAATTTAAATTTTTTATCCAAATTGCTCATGACCTATATTTGCTTCTAGTAAAATTTGTCTTTCTTTTTTCAAATGGAAATGTTAATGCTCAGGCTGTGCACACAGGCATATTTTTTTCTAATTTGCACTGAGTGAAATCTTGCTAATACAGAAGAAGTTGGAATAATAAAGCCCTAAGAGAGGACTCTCTTATAACAGTATACACCATGGTAAATGATAGTGGTGGTCAATGAAGCAATTACTTCACATTTAATCTCCTATGGAAATGAAATAACTGCATTTAAAAGAAATAAAACCTAGCCTTTCTCAAGATGTCCTGCTAAATGAGTCAAAAACCTTAATTCTAGACCTATAAAATTAATCAAAGTAATCCAACTGTGCAACTCTACTACTTCTTATCACAGAGATTCTAATAGGTAGTAAATTCTGGATCATGGCTATAGAAGACATTCTTCCCCACCTCCCCAACAGCTGTGTTCTTGAGCTCATGGTCCACTCCTCAGGGATATGGGCAGGCCCTCCTCTGGGGAAAGGCTGGGTCTAGCTGCCTCAGCAGGAGCTATCCTCCAGTTTCCCGCCTGCCTGCCTTGTGACTGTACTAACTGCCAGCCAAAAGCAGCCTGCTCTCTACCGAGCTGCTGCAGACAACAGACTGTGAATCCAGCCAGAGGAGAAGAGGTTGTTTTAATTGGCTAAATCTGCTGTGTACTAAGCGTATGGCTATGAATTTGTAGCCAAAACACTAATCTAAAAAAAAAAAAAGTCATGTACAGTTTAAACACAAAACAAGAATGACACTTGCTCATCAATTCTAGTTTTGCCATGAGCCATTCCAACCTAAGATTTTACAATGATTTGGAAATCCTTTACCTTGGCTGAAGTAGAATTTTCATGGTATACGCCTTGTACCAAGTCCATAAGAGCACTTGCTATAAGTTCTACAACCTAAAAAATAAGAAAAGAATTAGCCCCATTTTTATCTCAGAATGCTTCAGAAGGCAGGATCTGTGCTTAACAACAACAGTTATGTGTGAAGATCCTGGCAAACAGCATTGCCCACCTGGATATTAAAGATGTGATCCAATTTTTCTCAATCATAATTCAAGCCAAAATGCCTTATAAGCATAGCATTTAACTAATATACATGAAAATCCAGTGAAAACCATTTTGAAAATAAGCTAAATTTCAGATAACGAATGAAATCTTAACTCAATTTATTTTCTGCATGTTTATTTCTGTCAGGTGGATACTTTTTCAGGATTCTCATTGTGGGAGCCATTATGAGGCTAATCTACATACTTAATACAAAAAGAAAAGCAACAGCAAGAGAATGGCTAATCTTTCAAATGTGTTCATTCTGTTGTACTTAAAATGCACTGTGGATATATTTGATTTAGGACCCCGGGGTCAAATGTACCATAAACATTAAAAATTTTTACAGAACTATAATACTAAGATCTTATTTATCTAACCTGTATTATTTTCAAGGCTCAGACTATTTAAAAAAGAAAATCAAACAAAATCAAAAGCTTTGAACTTGTTCCAGAATGTAAAACAAGCAGAAAACAGTAAATGGTCTCTTTGGAACTACTGCATAATTTACAGTTGTTTGCATAAAGTGTCTTAATCCAAGAAGATAAAACAGTGCTATTAATGATAATGTTCCAGGCAGCATTTCAAACAAGGATCCCTCAAGGCAACCCTGTCCGCTTCTTACGAAGTCTTAATATCTGGTATATTTAACTTCCTACATTATGCAGTCTTGTATCTGATTTCTACTCTTTGCTTCCTAAAATTTAGCTTAGTTCTGATTAAATTAAAGGATTTTGTTTCAGCTTTTATCATTCTTCTAATTGAAGACATTATTAAGCCAAAGGATACAGACACAAACAACAAGATACTTTAATCTCAGGTAGTTGTTATTTAATAAACATTTTCTTAGAGGCAAATTATATTAATTTGTAGAAAGACTTGCTTTAAAATTTAACAAATGAGTATTTATCTCCAATTTTTTATTTACATTCATACTGTGTAACATACATAGGGCTGCTGATATGCAAATTTTTACTGATTAAAGGCATACTTTTTTTCTACCTCTGTAGATGGGCTCATTTGTAAAACCTATACCAAGTTTTTTTTTAATCACATTGTCCTTTAGGTAACTAAATACTTAAGAAATATTGTAGCAATATGAGCTGCAGAGGAACTAGAAGGACAATGATCCTACAGTGTTACCAGATGTGTTGAGTTATTTAAGTCGGGAAGAGAGAAAAATGAATGGATTCCCCCCCTCAAGGTATCAGATAAGCCCTAGTTCCAAATCCAGGAGGATTGAGTATCACCAAAAGGTCTATGAAAGACTGTAACTAAATGCACAGCACTGGATTGGATTACAGTTTATATAAGCAACATCCCCAGATCCCCCTGATGGTTGGACATATAATACAGATCAATCACTCACTAAGAAATGTTATGGTTTTGAAACAGTTTGAGTTCTGAGACTAGCATGAATAAAGTGAAGAGGGATTTACAAAGAGAAAGTTCAACACAAAATGTCAAAATGATGGCATGAACTTTTACCGGTAGATCTGGCTCTGGATAACCAGTTTCTTTCTTTCCTGAAATTCCAGACTAGGTAGAAGCAACATAACCATTTTGCTCTCTAATTCTTTTTCTCTTAATGCCATTAGCAAAAATTGGCAGACCTGACCTAAGAGTTCATAATTTATAAATGACCTACACTTACAAGTGGCCATACTTTAGAATACACCTCCACAGGCAAGACAACTATTAAGTACAAAGATTTGGACTTCTCTGAGATAACAAACTGAAGAAGGGAAGATATTAGGAAAAATGGGAATAGCCTAGGAGAGCTGAATGGGTCTTAAGCCAGGATGACTTATCCAGTACACAAGCAAATCCCTTCCCATTACCTGAAATGTTTATTAATTTAAAAAATCATACCATACCAAGAAAAGAGATGTTTAAGTATCTTCCTTTAAAATTGTAAGTACTTCTAGAAAGAACACAGGGCCATAAGCCACTTACCACTCATAATTTAGTAATATTGTTTAATGAGCTGATCTTTTTTTTCATTACTTGGTTTATCTCAGACATTCACCTGTTTGGTTACCTGTTGTATTTAAAAATAAGAAAGCAGGGCTGGGGATTTAGCTCAGTGGTTCCAGCACCTGCCTTGCAAGCACAAGGTCCCAAGTTTGATCCCTGGTACCAAAAAAAAGAAAGAAAGAAAGCACTTGCTTAATAACATTTCCCCTATTTTGATTCTTGAGGAGTGATTTGTGCAAGCTAACAAAAGTGCCAGAAAGGATAATTGCTGCCGAAGGAGAATACAGGGGCCTAAACTCCCAGACCTCCTGAGACTTCTTCACCAAACTCTTGGTGCACTAAACAAGAGCAACTATGAGGAGGATTTAAGGGCTTCTGTTCTGAGGCCCAAGGGAAGCAAATGTTTTCTACTGGAAAAAGAAAATAGGTCACAAGAGTCTCAGTGTTAGTCATCCTGGAAGCCCAACAGATGAAGAACTGTGAGGAAACAGGGAAGAATCCCAGGAGCCAGGGGATCTAGATTCCCTTTCAGGGCCTACTACTAATTTTTGTTGAGAAACTTGGGGAAAATCAACTCTGAGCTATGGTTTTCCTCAACTATGAAATAAGAGGATTTATAAAAGATGATTCCTTAAGGTCTCTTCTAGTTCTAAAATTCTGATCTATTAGAAATGCAGATCTTACTATTTATAATTAGGCATGTAAACATGTTTTTTGTAAACTTTGATGAAAAATCTTTGCTCATGCTGTTTTTGTCATCTTCACATGGACCTTTCCCTCTATCTGAAATTTACTAATTACTTTATGAAATTTTCTGTACCCAGCCCTACTTCATTCTAATACTTAAAATGATAATAAAATATTTTCCATGTTTTAAACCACTATGACTGGTAAACTACCTTACCAGTTTACTTACCAGTAAAGAAGTTTTCATTGAGTCAACTAAGGGCAACATTACTGAGTTCTGATCCTTGAAGGGCTCTAAGCGTGGGAACATATATGTTGAATTCAGAATGACATTAAGCTTAACTGTCAAGTAATATCAAACAAATAATGGCACTATTGGCCATATCACTTCCATCTCTAATGAGTAAATATATAGAGCATTTAAAATTTTTAATTTTTATTAGTACATGTTTACAGTATATAATGATTATACTCATCATGCGGAATTCGTACATGTGCATAATATATCTTAATTCTTTTTTTTCCCCTTTCCCTCTACCCCTTTCTCAAAAAATTCTTTTCTGCAAGCATCAGATTCATTTATTCATTTTATTTTATTCTTTGTCAAGTTAATTATAAAGATTAACAGCTAGACTAACAGGTCAAAATCATATAAAACACATAAAACAATTATAATTATACTAAATCAAAGTACACTTTTAGGTACATTGGCCATTCTGGATTACAATAACTTTTCTCTCTGTTTTTCCTGTTGTCTGTCTTTTATTTTCCACTGTATTTAGTAAATATATAGAGCATTTAGAAGAGAATTTGAAACATAATAAATCTCGGTATTATTCTTCTATACTTCTAGATCCAGTAAAAGTCTGGGGTAGATGAAGGGCATAGAATGGAAACCAAGATTACAGTGCTTTTAAAATTATGTGCCCAAATATTTTGGAAGAAAGCAAGCTTTAGTTTAAAGCACATGAAAGACTATTTTAAGCACAATGAAACATTGAATTATTATATCCTGAAACATAATTTCAAATTATAGGACTGTCAACATCAATATTATAAAGTTTACTTTAGTCATCTTTAAGAGCATTAAACAGGAGTAAAATTTCTGATTTCAGGCAGTTGCAACAATAGCAGCACAGCTTATCTATATATGCAAATGCAAAAATGCTTTCTTCAATTTGTGTCATGTTTAAATTGCACTCTACAGCAGTGTCATATACTATCTGTCAATCTTTTGAGTAACATCGAAAGAGTCCAGGGAACTAGAAGTAGCAACTCTGCAATCCTTCCCAATGTTGGTTATGAGCTAGCTTTTTTTGCCACCTTCCCTTTTCTTTGGGTGGGTGGGCAATGGGGAGAAGGCTGCAACGTAGGGAAGTATATGGACAGCGCAGATCCTTTGGTACTGTCAAGCAAACTGTTGATCTCTCCCACTAAATTCATTACCTTGTCAGTGAAGATAAGGAATAGGTAGGACCCAGGTGTATCTAAACCTTAGCACAATTACAGTTCTGATATAATTGACCTTTGCAATGAGTTTCTTAAATGGTGAATTTAAAAGACAAATGTCACCAATATCAAAAGAATACATAATTGCTTCTTTATCTTTTGGTAAGAGTAATTATAATTCAATGATTTCCTTTTTGTTGTTGTTGTTGTTGAAAAACTATGATGATTACCCTCACAAAAGGTATTGTGATGACTAATCCCTGAGCTATACTAAGTTGTATTCATAAAAAACAGAAATTGAAGTATGGGGCTGTAGCTCAGTTGGTGGTGTGCTTGCCCAGTAGGCAAGAGGCTCTAAGTTTGATCCTCAACACTGCAAACAAAACAAACAAAAAAGTAGAAATTGAGAGAGGCAGGGAGTCATAAGAGAAGAACAATGACCAAAAATAACCTTACGTTGCTATACAAAGACATTTGTAACATATTCCTAAGGGCAAAAAGCTGGTTACAAAGTAGTATGGTAGGTATTTTAAAAACAAAAATGAGATTAATATGTGTTCATATATACTGAGAAAAAAGGGTGAAAGTAAAATGACAATAGTGATAATATACAAGTGATAGATTCTGGAGTATTTTTAATTAAATACTTTTTCTTCAACCTTTCTGTACTAGCCAGTTTTCCTGTTGTTGGGACAAAATACATGACACCTGCAATTTAAAGGAGGAGAGGTTTAATTTGTCCCATGCTTTTAGGCCAGGGCCAGCTGGCTCGAAACATCAGGGCAGAAGAGCATGGTGGAGCAAAGTGCTCACTTGATGGTAGCTGGGAAGTAGAGCAGGGACACCGTGCCAGAGAGGAAGGGCCAGGGACTAGTTATCATCCCAAGGTTACCACGACCCGCCCAGCTACACCTAGAAGGGTGCATTAGTAATACCCTAGGCGGCTTCCAGGCCACTCAAGTTGCCAATTAACCTTAACCTCCCACTTTCCGAACTGCTTAAATTTACAACAGCTACACTTACAACTGCTTAAATATACCATACCATGTATTACATTTTCTTTTTATTGTACTGCTTTTACAATCAGATGAAACAATAACCTGCTTCCTTGGAGGATGGGGAGGAGCACTTACTGGTTTTATTCTCCAAGAGGCTTCAAGCTAAGCTACGTTCACAATTGATTTATGAAATAGATCAGTCAGTAGTCTCTGAACCAGCAGAAGTAAGATGAAAAATGGTGGTGAGCGTTCTGTGTAGATCAGTGTGCCACTCTCAATAACTGTGATTCAGGAGTACCATCAGCATTTGACAGATGAGATTCCACAGTGCTGCAGATGTTTAAATATCCCAGACCATTTTGGTTTGAACAGAAGAGTGCCTATCCTAAATTAAAAGTAAAATACAACTAGATCTTCAGAAAAAAATCATAACTATAAACTAATGTGGCTTAGTTAAAGTTCAATTCAGTATAAGATGAGTTGATTTAATAAGATAGTATAGTTGAATTTTAATTCACTTTAAAAAGGTTTCTTTAACAGTTTGGTATATAAAATTCTGAAGACTATTACCGATTGATAATTTTCTCTTAAAAATTTGTGCTCAAGGGTTATTTTAATGATAGTTTTTACTACAGTATCAAATAGCAAAACAATATGTGATTCATCATGCTATTTAGGAGGCAAATGAATACAGGACTGTAAGCCTTTCCTACTTTGAACAGCTGCTAGGCAAGGAAACAGTCACGTGTTTGCATGTGCACATCTGCGGAGCTGATGGCTTTAATTACACACAAATTTACTGCCCTCCTTTTCTCCACCCCCAGGAAGAGATAGTGATGTATGGTAGCAAAGGTAAAGACACTCTTGGGGAAGAGCAAATTTTCATATACCTCTTGGGAGGGACAAAAGATTAATTTAGTATAAATATGTCCTCTTCAGAGATCTTTGGCATTTGAAGGAATACTGTCAAGAACTGTATTATTGGGAAAATATCTTATAGAAAAATACTTCGTAGAGGATTCATAGATAATGAAGGGTAATCACAGCAGTTAGTGCCACACTTTAGTTAGTTCCTCTTTGCACAAATGAAGTTCAGGATACCTGAAAGATGGACAGATGTGCATTACCAAGGTAAGGCAGAGGACTGCCCTATAGACAATGAGTAACGCCTAACATTTGTAAGGCACTTTATCATTTTCAATCTGGGTTTCAGAAAACCATCCCAATGCAGGTAAATTAGCCACCAGTACTCAGCCAGAGCTTCAGGCTGGCAGCCTCAGTGGAGATGCAACCTCGGAAGAACATGGGGAGCAGTAGCAGGGGCCAAATAAGGGAGAAATCTCAGCCACCACCTGGGCACAGACTGCCCAGATGAGCCTGGCTCTGCATGTTGATTAATATAAATGAGGGCTTTGATAAAGCCATGGCTAAAGTCTTGGGAAAAGAATGGCTCTCCACTTCTTCCTATCAGACAAGAACCAGATTTAATGAAGACAATGATGAAAGGTCTGTAGCAATAAACACACCACTAACGTACTGCAGTTCTGGAGGAAGCTTCTCATTCCGCTGTTTGAAGGGAGCCTTTTCAATACTGCCAAATGTGTAAGGCCTCTCATATTTGTGGGAGGGAATGACAATCTGTTCTACTGAGCTGGAAGTTCTTTCTGGCTAAGGGGGGACAGCACAGACAGAAATGGCACTACCAGTAGGACAGGTGCAGCAAAAACTAAGCAAATTGATAACCTTAATTTTTAATTTAGAACAGCTGATACATGGGCTTATAAACTACTGGTAACATTTTATCAAAAAGGTTTCAGGAAAATTCAGTGAATTAAAAGTATTAAATTGCAGCTGATATAACTTGAAAAAAATAGGCCTATAAGTTCAGGAAAATGGCTCGAATATAAAGTGTTGAGATTTAATTTTATATTGGTTAGTGTAGTCATTCCATAAACACTTGCCCATAGTCTCCAATGTGCCTGGCACTGTACTAATGAAACTAGTCTCACTGGGCCAGAATTACCCCTTAAAGCATTACCAAACAAAAGCTCTAAATTATAATTTAACTGATGAATGTATGTAAAGATGTACGTGGTTAAAATGCTACTCTATGCCATGGGTGTGGATGCAGTGGTGCATACCTATAATCTCAGCTATTTGGCAGGCTGGGAGTTGCAAGTCTGAGGCCAACCCGTGCAGTTTAGCAACACTCTTTGTCAAAATTAAAATTTTTTACAAGGTTCAGGGGTTGAAGAACCCTAGGTTCCAGTACCACAAAGCAAATGAACAACAACAAAACAAGAAACCAAACCATTATAGAATCATGTCTAAATAAACTCTAATAAACAAGTTTATTACATTTATACAGTTTATTTTTATTATACTAACTGATGATGATGACGATGATGATGATGATGATGATGATGATGATGATGATGATTTTTTTTTGGTACCAGGGACTGAACTCCAGACCTTGAGCTTGCAAGGCATGTGCCGGAACCACTGAGCTAAATCCCCAGTCTAGCTGTTTTTTTTCAAAGGACACATTTATTGTTTTGATAAAGGACCTTGTAAAGCTAAAAGGACATTAATGTGTCTTTTCTCACTCAGAAGGTTACCAAGACCTCAGGCCAGCCACATCACCTCTTTGGGCCTCAGCCTGCTGGTCTAGGTAAGAATTATCTGGGTTTTATCAATAATAAGCTCCATGATCAGAAATAGCTAAATGTTCAGGTATATACAATTTTTTATTCATAGCAACTTTGAGATACAATTAACTAGCCAAAAATATGGGTTTCTTTTAGTAACAAAAAGTAACCCAAACAGTTGAGTTATTCTTTGAAGAGGCATAGTTTTTGGCCTACTATTTGCCATTTACCAATGTCAGATAATTATTTATTAACTTAAACAGTAATTATTCCTGAAAAAGAGGCAGATAATTTAAAATGTTTAAGTCAAGAGGAAAAAGACATGCTTTTTACTAGGTTTGACAAGACAATGGCTGTCAAGTACCATCTGGAAACAGATGCTAAAAATGAACATTTAGTCATGAAACAAAGGCATTCTGATTATTATACAGCACTTAGTTGCTTCGTTTTCTGCATTCTTTACTATGAGAATTCTTGAATAGTATAAAGTTTGTTGTATTCCAGATATCACACTTTCAGTACATTGTAACTTAGCCACACAGTTACAAGTTGTTCTAACTGAACTTTGAATTATCATTTTTCCCCTCCCCTTCCCTCCCCTCTCCTCTCCTCTCCTCTCCCCTCCCCTCCCCTCCCCTCTCCTCTCCATTCTGGGGATCTAATCCAAGGTCTCATTCCCATTTTTTTTAAACATGGCTGGTAGCCTCCATTTTGCTTTCACTGATTCTTCACTTTGGGGTCTTCTCAGTGATGTCAACTGAAAGGCTGCTGCTGGCTAGAACACTGTCTTATATAAGGGGCTTTTAACCCCTTATAACCCACATTAAGAACAAAATTTATAGTTTAATTATATCTATATAATTAAAACTTAAAAAAACTTACATCAAATGTTTAATTATACCTCTATTTTCTATTGCATTCCATTTTTAGAAAGTGTTGATAGTGATTTCATCCTCACCAGTGAACAAGTGATCTGTGATTTGAAACATTATCCTATATTATGCAAATATGTCATAGCTCAGATTTTGATTAGTCATATAAGTTGCATGTAAGATCCTCTACATTTTGGACAGTTTAAACACTGTTATTCTGAAACATACAGTATTTTAAAAGGTGTATGATGGCTAAACTTAATTGCAAACTTGAATGGCTTGGAGCTGCCTATGGGATTAGTAACACACTTCTGGGTGTATCTGGATGGGTTAAGGAGGTTTAACACTGGGGTCTCTGGTGCTCTTCCCCATGCCTTGCTTTCTGGCTGCCATGAACGAAGCAGCTTGCTTTACCAGGCCTTTCTGCCATAATATTTCTGCTTTGGATCCAGCTAACCATGACCTGAACTCTCTGTAACTGTGAGCCAAATAAACCTGACCTTTAAGTTATGTATGTCAAATATTTGGTTTTAACAACAAAAAGCTAATACAAGTTAATTTCTTTATCATTTTATACCCAAAACATGTAAATTAGCTGAAGGTAACAGGCAGGATAAAATGGAATCATTCTTGGGTACTTTGGGGATATATTCTGTTACGTGCATTTCAATCTTGTAGGTTTAAACTCTCAGCTTTGATCCAGTAGATTCATGAAAACAAATTGCTGGCTTTAATAACATTTAGGGCTAAAAATTTCAATAATTTTATAGATTCATGAATACTTTTTGCAAGTTCCAGGACCACCATATTTTTTAGGTAACTCAGTTCACTTTTCAGCTCAATCAATTCCTCTTCAAGTTGAGCTATACTAAAAGGAAGATGTTTGTAATTCAGAGATACCCCAAGGTTTGTACTCTAAAGACAGGTACAGAAATAAAAGCATGATTCATGTGCACTGAAATCCATGCATCTTGACTAAAACTGTAATTGTATTTCTTCCAAATACCTTTGCAGCTCTTCAAAATCTATGATTCAATAGAATCCTAAAAATAACTGGCCTTCCTGGTGCTATGTTCCAGAAAATTAGGTAATCCTTTTCCCATTTTCAAAAAAATGAAGTAGCAGAAATTTGGGACTGGCTGCCTTGGATCAAGGGATACCCCTGGGTGAGAAACTTTTCAAACTATGAAGAAATATAATCGACTTATTCTGTATGTGTATGTGGTGGGGATTAATCCCAGGGCCCTGCACTTGCTAAGTATATCTACCACTGAGCTATACTTCCAGCCCTACAACTTGTTTTAAAGCTGATATCTGTGCTGCACAATACACACAAAATTTATTGAGTTAAAAATACCATTCTAATTGTTGAATTAGTGGTCTAAATCATAACTATTTCACAATGTTTGAAAATCATCACTTAACCTAATCACTATTCCCAGAAATTTACATTTGCATATTACCTCATGGTTTTTAAATTATTTGAACAGATGAAGTCATGTAAGGTTCTAAACACAAATGTTAGGAAGCCAGTGAATTTACTAATTTGAAGTACTGCTTTTGATTGCTAAAGTAGGCATGTAAATCTTCACATCTCTGATATGTGTAAAAGATATATACACACACACACACACACACAAACATATATATACACACACACACACACATCCAGGGACTGGGGATCAAACTCAGGACCTTGCAATTGGGAGGCAAGCACGGTGCCACTGACCTAAATTCCTGGTCCTGGATTCTCTATTATATTGCTGATTTTATTAGCAATTTTTTTTGTGATTATTTTGCTTCTCTTCAAATATCATGCCACTTTCATGCATGATCTGGTTCTATGGTGCAATTTTAGACTTTTCTACAACATTCAGAATTGTAAAATATTAGACTGGCAAGAATCTAGGAGATGATGGGGCTGGGATTTAGCTCAGTGGTACAGCACCTGCCTGGCAAGCACAAGATCCTGAGTTTGACCCTGGTACCAATAAAAAAAAAAAAAAAAAGAATCTAGGAGATGAACATGCTGCTGCCTTGATTTTACAGTCAAGGAAATTTAAAAATTAAGTTGTTGGGGCCAGAGATTTAGCTCAGTGGTGCCAGAGCCTGCCTCCCAAGTGCAAGGTCCTGAGATTGATCCCCAGTACAAAAAAAAAAAAAAAAAATTAAAGTTGCTTTTGCTCATTAGTTACTTTTTAAAAATGCTTCACTGGGCCGGGGATTTAGTTGAGTGGTTTCGGCTCCTGCTGCACAAGTACAAGGACCCGAGTTCGATCCCTGGTATCAAAAAATAAATAAATAAATAAATAAATAAATAAATAAATAAAAAAAAAAAAAAGAAAATGCCTTACTAAGTCCTTGTTGAAGTTTATATTGAAATATTTACCCCAATATTTAGAAACTAATATCTAAGATACTATATAAATTTCAGGATTGGCAAATGCAAAATTGCTGGCAAAAATATATCATGGTTCTTTGTTGGTTTATTATGTTTCCACTTTAGTTAAGCATGAGAATTCTGGAGCCAGGTTGCCTGGATTTAGACAGCAGCTCTACCACTTCCTAGTGGTGTCACTTGCAGGCAATTATCCTTTTCCAGTCCTTATGAGTAAATATACATAAAGTACTTAAAACAGCTCTTACCACAGAGTAGACATTCAAAAATATGTTATTATTTTTAAAATGTTTAGTAGTAATTTTAAGAAAGATAAAATTTTCTATGCTATGAAATTTCTTATTTAAATTTCATTTTAAAAATGGGATATTGAGACATTAGATAGTCTGGAGAAAAAAGATAAATGACTGAACTTGGAATCCTGAGAGGTAAAATAAGGGGTTCAATGTTAAATGGCTAATTAAAAGAAAGAAAGAAAGAAAGAAAGAAAGACAGAAAAAAGCCAAGGGTAGACACTTCAGGGGTCTTACCACTTCTTTTTGTAGCATTATATATCATCTCTGGGAGTATAAAAAAGGTAAGAGCTCTGTAGCTCCACATTATGAAAATATAAGTCATCAATAAGAATGTAGTTTAAACTGCTACTGGTAAGGTAATAGTTAATCTGATATTCTAAACAGGGAAGCTAGCCTTTAAAAACCAAATTGGACATGCAATGTTTAGTGTTTTCTGATTTCTGGCTGAGTTACTCTGCACAGTGAAAATGGTCCCAGAACAAAGTCAATTATACAATATGAAAGAGGACAAATGGTTTAATGCATTTTCCAAAATGCTTAAAAAGAAACTTCCTTGGCACAGCCATATTTTCCAACAAACCCACTTTAATGTTTTCAATTTACAATATCAGAAATGACCTCAGGGTCACGCACTCCTCAGCTAATGACCTGTTGGGCTAATGGCCTTCAGCTTTGCCCTGGGCACACGAGTCCTCCAGTTGGTCATTAGCTGCCAGAAAAGGGCTCTCCCTAATCACTACTGCTAAATAAATAAAATTTGCTCCTGGGCTTAGGCCCTGTAAGGCAACTTTGGCTTAGAGTGAATTTTTTCCTTGGCTATTTACAACTCTAAAGAGTTAAGAAGATGATGGAAACTCTAAGACCAAAATTCTATCAGCAAAAATGAGCTGTATGGGGCTGCTAATGAAAAGTTGTCATGTGGATCCTTTAGAATACACTTAAAATTTCTTTTGTGTATGGTGTTAGAATTCACTATTAGTTTATTACAGCAGGCATTGGATTACAAATGCATTGTGTTTTGGAATTTTATCTCTAAGTCAGTTTTTTTGGAGCTTATACCACATTTTCCCAACAAAGCAAGGTCACAAATGGTGGCAACAAAGCAAGGTCATAAACAGGTTTCCCACAAAAGCTTGGTGAGTTCATAATGTTAGAAATGCCATATAGTTTTCATTAAAAATAGGTTAGTAGAAAACCACATTCTTAAAACACTTGCAATTAACACTGGGGCAAAACTAAACTTTTTACTTTTTCTTAACACAAGAGTATACTAAGCCTTACTCTGACATTTTTCAACTCCAAGTAAAGGTTCTATGCTTACACAGTCTCTTGAAGAGAGCAAGAAGAAGGCAAAACTGAACAGTAATTTGTTTGAAATAACAAGAGGAAAAAGAATGAAAAACGAGGAAAAGGGTAGAAGAGCATGTGGGTATACTTTGGGGACTGGCTGAGGTAAAATTAACAGAGTCATGAACAGCAGGAGACAAGACAGGGGCACCATGTCCAAGCCTGTGGTGGCTGGGCAAAGAAAGGGCGGGGAGCAAGAGAAGCTAGGTCAAACAGCTGGAGAAGCAGAGGAAGGAATCAGCTGTTAATCACCCAGCTCAACTCCCAATTTAGGAAGTTCCTTGGGCAAGACCATTAGAAAGGCAGGAGTAAAGAGTTTTATTTGAAAATAGGTGTCCTGTCCACGTAGCAGTTGATGTCAGCGAAAATGGAGGGGGAAAGCTGATTTAATTAAATTCACTTCTGAAAAGTAGAGAATGGGATTTAAAAAAATAGAGGTTACTAAATTTCTTTAACCAGGCCTGGGATTTAGCTCAGTGGTTCTGCCGCCTGCCTTACAAGTGCAAGGTACCGAGTTCAATCCCTGGTATAAAAAAAATTTCTTTAACCAGTATGGCCAACAATCATGTGGGATTCAACTCTACTACTCATTTCAGAAGATGTGATTCTGTATAATACAGAATTTTAAAATTTTTTTAATTTTTATTTTTTTTGTGGTACTGGGTATTGAACCCAGGGCCTTCATATGGATCTACATCCCCAATCCCTTTAAAAAAATAATAATAATAATGATTTTTTTTTGGGGGGGAAATAGTGTCTTGCTATGTCAGTAAGTTGCCCTGGCTGGGCCCAAACTTGGAGTTCTCCTGCCTCAGCCTCCCAGAGTGTTGGGGATTATAGGTGTGTACCATCAAGCCCAGCCAATTTGTTTTTAAGGGCATTGCTGAATGCCAGGCATGCAGAAGAAATATGCAAGTTTTTCTTGCTCTTCTTTGTTATGAGATCTGTAGTTTGAAAAGCATCAGAGAAATGTCCATTTTTCATGATAGCATTTGACCTTCTGATCCCAAAGGGGTACTACTTTCTGTTTCCGCTGTTTTTTAGCATCACAATGGGCAAAGTTTGAGGTTTTACTGAGACAATAACATTTTAAAGATACAATATGTGTCTTCCTATTTCTAGTATACTTTGCACACAAGAATTATTTATCACTCATAATTACTTTAAAAATTAAGGAAACAGACTCAGATAGTGATACAGTCTGTTCATATGTGACTATTTTAATAAATGATAAAAAAACTGGAGAAACTAGTTTTTGGAGTATTCTGAAATATTAACTTTACTATGGCATTCTGGCCTTTCCCTATGGAGAAAGTATCTTTTATTGTTACAATACATGACATCCTACTTCTGGACCTATTTACCCTACTTATGATAATCTACACTTGAATGGGTTATATGTAAAGAATATTAATTTTGGGTGTCAAACTAAAGAGGTTAAAACAGTGGTGGTGAATCTATGACACACATATGTTGTTTTTAAGACAAAAGATGTTAATATATGAATTTTTTTCTAAACTAAAACCTCAGTATTCAGCTTTAATTGCAATGTTGGTACTTTCAATAAACAAGTAGGTTTTGGGTTGCAGTTTGGGCCCTCGTCTCTAAAAGGTTCACCATCACTGGGTTAAAAGATATTATTTCAATAATTCCTGTGAGTAAAACAGTGCCAGCAAAACTATGAACACACTGTCATAATGCCACTGATTGATTGATTGATTGATTGAGATAGTCTTGCTATGTACCCCAGGCTTGCCTCAATCTTATGATCCTCCTACCTCAGCCTCTGAGTGCTGGGATTATAGGTGTGTGCCACCATGTTTAGCTCAGAGGTAAATCCCTGGCCCTTAGGTTTTACTGTAAACAAGAACTGGAAAGAAAAATTAATAGATAACACAAATATCAAATAAAAAATAGCATCTTTATTAAAATATATAGACAGTGTAAAAGAAGATTTATATGCATAAATTGAACATATTTACACAAACAAAATTCTTCCTTGTAAATAACGTATTTATGCCTTTAGGAAAACAAAGTTAACATAAGGAAATAGATCAGCTATGTAAGGAATACACCTGTGCCACTGGTTATTTAGAAATATAAATCACTAATGCTTAATAGAACAGCCCCCAAGAGTGACACCATGACAGTGCTCTTGGGTGTTTAGATGAGACCCAGCCTGACTCACAGGCTTCCATCTCATGTATGGTGACAGGTTCAAACAAAAATGACTACACAGGTTAAAATAAAAGTGACATGGTGAATTCAGTCCTTTGAATACTAGGCTTATCACTTACATATAAAAGACCTTTAAAAAGGATGACAAGCAGTAATATAATCTTATTTGCATTGTGACTTAATCCTAAAACATAAATCTAGTCTAAATCATTATATACTGCAAACATGCACCAATAAAATAAAAAAATAAATATGAAAACCAGAGAAAACCTTCAATGACCAGGCAAATTCTAAATGATAATCTTTTTCCATTTTATGATTTTTTTTCCAATTATTTAACATCTCATTAATAGCTTGATGCTCAAACACTAAAATTTTAAGTTCTAGCATGAGCACATTATTCTAGCATTTATTGATATTTTACACAAACCCAATGTAGAGTAACTTATCTCAATGGAATTAGGAAATTTATGGTTTAAAAAGAAGCATTTTGAGGCCTCTTAGTCCAGGTCTTTAAACAGTAAAGGGCTCAAATTAAAAATTGCCCTTATGTTCTATAATTGAAAATGAGAAACCCATGCATTAATTTTTAAACTCACCCATGAATTCAAGATCTTGTTAATTTGTACATATGTGACTCTAGCTATAAGAGTAAGAAGACAATTACCAGAGGAGTAATATACCAATTTCTATAGTTGGAGATATTTAAAAATCTAAGTGTTACCTAAGGCAATTACCTTGAAGACCCTTAACATCTTTAGGGAGAAGCCAAAGGGAGAATAATTGACTGCTAATTTTACCCTTGCCAATTATAAAACAGCTCTAAATTCCATCTCACTGCAGAGCCCTTCATCTAACAGTCTGTCCCTGGAGAAGGACAGAGATAAACATGTCACACAGAAATTCAGACAAGATTTCAATAGCACTAGAAAATGGGAAATTGGTAGAATGACTAAGTCATAAAATATTAAAGTTGCCACAAATATGCCAATTTTAATTACCAAGTTAAATAAACATCCTCAAAGAAAAAGGTTGTCACTGTGAAAAAACAGTGACTTATTATAAACAAAAATTCTGTATTGAGTTCTGCCTGCTCCTTCTTTGCTTTGGTGTCCATTTATGATGTCTTAACTGATGAATTTTCTTTTTTTATAAAATAAAGCTAAAACATCATTAACTATAACCTAACTACACCAACACATTAACCATATATAAACATAAGAAAACTTAATACTTCCCAATGAAATATTTATTGCCACTTTCTTAAAAAAACACACAATAAAACAAAACACTCTAATGTAGTATTACACTTAATCAACTTAAGCTTCTGGGGTACTTATTTAATAAAATAAGTCCTCTTCTCAGGTACTGTTTTACTTTCCCTAAAAAAACCCAACCTATTCCAAAAAAAAAATTTAAAAAACTATTCTGGTGAAAATACTTTCAAGCATTTGAATAAAAGGATCTGGTATGGAATATGAATTTGTTTTATCAAAGAGCATTCTTGACTTTCAAACATCTTAGTTACTCCTTACAATTTCCTCTGTTTAAAATGTTGTTCACATGATTTGGACAACATCTATCATTACTGAAAAGGGCTACTAAAAGCCTGGCTTGTAGAAGATCAATCATGGACTCCTGGACATAGTACTGCAGGTCTTTTTTATAAGAAGTGAGCTGGAGAAGCATCTTTTGAAATTGACCTTTTAAAACCTTCAAGGGGGGTTTTTAAAGAACAAGGTACAAAAGATTCATGTTTTGGGTGAACAGAAGGGTTTCACAGAATAAAATTGTACATACAACTATGAAATTCAAAAAAAGAAAAAAATATCATGGCTCAAAAAGGAAATAAAAAATCCCTCACCAGGGAAGGCTGATAAAGCACAAAGATAAAAATGCAAACCTGTGCAGAGACCATGAAGGTTTGGGGCTCACTGAAGGAGAGAGAAGTACCTGATGATTCTTATTTCAAGGAGAAGCTTCAGGCTGAATTGTTGCTTGGATATGCTGTTTTGTTTTTATTCCCCCCTCTTTGTAAATCAAGTAGTTCTACTGAAATCCAGTGCCTAATGGAGCAGATGGTGGAGGTCTTAGACTCTGGAACATTTATAGTGATGGTTCTGAATGCAAAAAAGCAAGAGAGGATTTCACGGGCTGTGAATCTGATTTGATTTTGACGGGAGTAAAGCCTCCATTTTCACTGAACTTGAACCACAGTGAAAGAAAGAGTGACTGACACAGTTAAGGGGGGAGAAACACATTAAATATTATCCCCTTACAGGGAAGTGGTTTAAGTAAGTGCTTATTTGTGTCATTATAGCATGATTGTCTATGTACATAAAAATGCCATCTAAATCTTATGTAAGATTTCACCAGAACAGCTCAGAGTAAGTTCAAACTGATCACTAGAGAAAACAAATAGAAATTATTTATTTATTAGTACGTTTCCAATTCATAAAGAGTACTTTCATTGTGGGTATTTGGTACATGTACATGACACATCTTAATTCCTTTTTTACATCTGTCTCCTTCCTCTCCCACCCTCCCTCCCTCCCTCCCTCCATCTCCTGGTCCCCATCACATTTGCAGCAGATCTATCTCCTTGTTTTCTTTTATTTATCTTTGATTTTGCTCCTCACTTTATTTATACTTTGGATTTTTCATATGAGAAAAACCATATAGTATTTAGGTATGCATGTCTGATTTATTTCATTAACATTATGGAAAGCAAATAGAATTTGTCTAAAACCAACAAGCTTTTGTTTTCTTTTCTGAGGTGGCACTATGTTGAGGCTAATTCCTGAAATGTGGACCTGGGTTCCACTAAGCAACAGGTGCAGAATATTCCTTCCCTCAGTTGGGTGGCTAGAGCTGGTCATATACAGCTCAAGACATCCAGACACTCCATCAGACCTGCACTTTTGGAGGCCTCTTCCTTCTCCAGGCAAGGCCCACTCTTCCTTACAGACCTCAGCAGATACAGTAGAGAGGAAAGATAAACTATACAGTCAGTGATCCCCAGGTGAGGCAGGAAGTTAGAGCGTGGACAGCCAGCTGAGCAAGTGGGCATGTGGTCAATTACAGAGATCCAGGACACATGTTCCCAAACCCTGCACCTGGGACCAATCAGAAAATGCTATCTTCAATTCTTCTGGCATGAAATCAAGCAGGTTTTTGATAGGACAGCTTAGATCTGATGTCAGAATGGAAGATACAAAAGATGTGGCCATTAACCTCATGGTCACTGTAAGTTCTTTTGGTGGTCTGCTTTTGCCTGCTAGAGTGTACTTCTTTTCCTACTTTAATTGACCTGTACTCACTCTGCTGAGTATATTTTCCTACCTTTAATAAATGTAAAACCTCACCACCTTTGTGCTTGTTTTGTCCAATTCTTTGATCAGGACAACAAAGGCCTGGCTCTAGGAGGAGCCCCCAGCACCCAAGGATCCTGATAACATAGGCACAATGAACAATTCATACTTCCCCTAACACATGAGTTCCAATGATAGAGAGAATTTAGTAAGACCCACTAAATTATACTACATATAGAGAGGAATCTGAGGTGAATAAAAATACAAAGAACACCCAAGGTTACATTTCCCAGCCACCTAAGTGTGGCCAGATCACTGAATTCTGGACAATGAAATATAAGCAGAAGGATCTTGTATAACTTCTGAGAAATGTCCTTAAATGTGTACACTGTATAATTTATCATCCAAACTGGGATATTTAAGAGTAGAAAGGAGTGCTTAAATAACTAAAATTTTAACTCTTGGAAACATGTACGAACTAGCAAATGAAATTGGGAGACCCACTTAATTCTATTAAAAAACTATTTTTTTTTCTTTTTTGGGTACCGGGGATTGAACTGAAGACTTTGAGCTTTTGAGGCAGGCGGCGGAACCACTGAGCTAAATCCCCGGCCCTTTTTGTTTTTATTTTATTGAGACAGAATCTTGCTATGTATTCAGCCTGGCCTTGAATTCACTATGTAGCCCAGGCTGGCCTTGAATTTGCAGTGATCCTTTTGCCTCAGCCTCCTGAGTGCTGGGATTACAGGCAGGCATCATTATGCCTGGTAAAAAATACTATTTTCAAAAATAAAATTTCAAAATAAATAAAATATATCTATATATTAAAATAAGGAAAAAATAAAATAGGGAAGAACATTTAAATACAGTGGACCCTTGATTATGAACTTGATTGGTTCTTGAGGGCTAGTTGTAACTCAAGTTGGTTGTAAGTCAATACAGCTGAGATCCAGATGTTTACCTGGGTACATGCTATAGATAACAAGAGGCAGATGAATCTCCCATTAACCTAATTAACCCAAGTTGTTCCTATGTCAGGCTGATTGTAACTTGAGGGCCCACTGTACAGACGTTCCTTGTTTTAATGACCTACCTGTTTAAGGAATTTTTGACTTACAACACACTGCTTGGACTTAAGACTCATCTTTTTTTTTTGTACAGTTCTGTACATCTTGTTTATAGAGCTTTTTTTCTACAGTATGCCTTGTTTATATAGTACTGTAATTTTTTCTGATTGAACTGTACAATATGGTACTGTAGTTTTATGTTCTATCTTACAGTACTGCATGTAAGAGTTATGCACAAGCAAAGTCATCAATTTGGAATTTCCTTTGATTGTTTCTTTGTCTCAATATTGTAATCTACATACTATATGTATACATTTCCTCATTGTTTCCTCATTGACACCAATCAGTCTTATGTTATTCTTCTTTGCATCGTCTAGCAGCTGCTGGATTGATTTCTCATGTTCCCTTATAATTTTGAAACAATTTTTCTTTTCCTGGTCATTAATTGCAATCTTATCTTCTACATCCGAAATTCTGTCCTCACATTGGCTCATTCTGCTATGTAGACTTTCAATGGAGCTTTTCATCTCCTGGAAATCTGTTTGCATCTGTTTTATGGATTCTATTTGTTTCCTATGTTGGGATTCCATCATGTTCCTCAGTTCCTCTCTAGATTTATTAATCAATCATGTCTTGCACTAGGAACACAATTTCTCCTGTTATCTGAGAAATTATTTCTGATTTCATTTTTTCCAGATCCCCTTTTGTTGCCAGTTCAGTGGGTCCAGGTGATTGAGTATCAGAGTGTTCCATCTCATTTCCCTTTGGGGTTGCTGTAGGTGATCTGGATATCTGGTTTTGAGACTTATTTACATGTTTTCTCATTTTGACTGGGGGGGCAGGGGGGGTGCTGTTGGCGTCCACGTGGCTCACCTCCTCTGAGCTGGGAGAGGTGGGCCAGGGGCCAGGGGCCAGGGGCCGGGAACGGCAGGACGTCTGGCGGCTCAGAAGCCCCTACCTCTGGGCAGGAATTCTTTAAATGCTGAGAACTTGATTAGCTCCAGTACAGTGGTCTGGTGGTCCGGTGTCCTCTGTGTCTTTGTAGTGTGGAACCAGGTGGCTGTCTGCAGCGGGCTGATTTGGTGTTTTCAGCATGACTGGCGAACTTGGGACCACGTCCACAGACCTGCCTGTCTGCAGTGGGCTGATTTGGTGTTTTCTGCGCGACTGGCGACCTTGGGACCACATCTGCAGACCTGCCTGTCTGCAGCAGGCTTACATTTCCTCATTTAGTGACTAATTCAATTAATGACTTAGCCATAGGAATAGAACTTGGTTGATAAACAAGGAATGTCTATATTGATTATCTGAACACTAAAAAATAACAAGTAGAAGTAGCTTTTTTTTTTTTTTTGAGGTACTGGGGATTGAACCCAGGGCCTTACACATGACAAGCAGGTGCTCTACTACTGAACTGTATCCCCAGTCAAGTTTTAAATTTTATTTTGAGAAATGGTCTCATTGAGTTGCCTAGGTTGGCTTTAAACTCACAACCCTTCTGGCTTTGTCTACTGTCCATGCCTGGCTTGGAATAATTACTCTTGATGCAGATACACATACTTTAGCCCACTTCTTAACTATATATTTTGTTCTAATTTTATGTTACTGGCTTTTTCCTAAAGGGTTTTTTTTTGTGTTTTTTTTTTTAAAGACAGGGTTTCACTATGTAGTTTAGGCTGGCCTTGGACTCACTATGGAGCCCAAGTTGGCCTTGAACTCACGGGGATCCTAAGTGCTAGGATTATAGACATGCACCTAAAGACGTGGGTGTTTTTTTTTTTTTAAGATGTGTTTTAAAAATATTTGAAAATAAAATTGCCAGCAATATTCATCAGTTGCATTTTATGTTTAATTAATTTTTGAAATTATAGGTATTTTCAATTGATTCTTCAGAAGACCATAGTATTTCAAATTAGGAAAATGCTCTTTTTACAGGTTCTGAGAACCTACTAAACTCAAAGCAAATCTGCTAAAAGGAGGACACAATTGATGCTAATTTTAAAAGTTCTGAATAGTGTAAATATTTCAGCCCAAATATTTTCATAGGCACTATCTTTCTGCCTCCTTGAGAGTTTCTTTGACAAATATTTTTCCAAGACAAACTTTGTCAAATAAATCATCTTTAACATTTTTTGGATTGTTTTGCCAAATTTAGATGCTGCAAAATTTAGGCCTTCTTGATTTCATTTAATTTGTGTGTGTTTGTCTGTGTGTCCAATTTATTGAACATAGGGCCACCACCAACAGATTCTTCCTGAAAGGTGTGATATTTAAAATCATGACTACAGGTTTGAAAATTTTAACCTTGTATATCATGTGTTCAGGTACTTCCTTGGTTTGTAGGGAAATTTTCCAATGGAAGACTTTTTTCCCTAAAAATCTCATTTGGTGTTCTATGTGTTGTATATTTAATTTAAGATTCCCAATTGATTTTATACAAGATGTCACTACTCATTTGGTGACTTATTTATTTGACAAGAATGAGACTTTTAATCAGTTTTAAGTGGAGTTTATAACACTAAGAGATAAAGGGTTGTTAACACAGTAACAAATGGACATCTGATTCGTATGAGGCATTATCCTGTACACATCCTTTTGTGTGTGTGTGTATCCTCAGTGCATAGCATTTACACACAGAGCGATTACTGCACAAGATTATCTGAAGAGGCTGGATCAGAGTAAAGCTGTTTAACAGACTGAAACTTTTTAGTATATATGTTCTATATGAAAACAGGTTGAACTTTTCTTCAATTGGCAGCTAGAAGGCAACTCTGCCAAATACTACAGTTAAAGCCCCAACTTGAGCGCACAGTCCCATCCCTTTCATCTGCATGCATGACACACGAACAGTATTTAAAGGTAAACAAGGCATTTTGTAGCAACCACAGCCATCGTTATGAACATATTGCACAAATTTTCTAGAACTAAACATGTAACTTGTACCCTACTTTTTTTTTTTTTTTGGTACCAGGGATCGAACTTCGGTCCTTGTGCTTGTGAGGCAAGCGACGGAACCACTGAGCTAAATCCCCAGCCCCCTACTTTTATTTTTTAAAGCTGAAACATTTGATGCTGCCCGTCAACTCCACTTAAGTTGATAACCTGTGCCACAGCAAAGAATGGTGATGCTATTTGTTCAACTATCCTTTTATAATTATGGCAAAAATATCCAAGAGGAGTTACAAAGGATTTGGGATGGTACAGGGCCCAATTGTAAGCTTTCTTAAAAGTGGTGCCTTCGAGTAACTTCAGACATGTAAGTTGCTGCACATCCAAAAAGTCTAAAAAACATTCCAGAAACTTGGGAGAAATTATTATAGAATGCAGTTCAGGCTAAGTATGAATAACTGTTGGTGACTCATTTAGAACAATGTTCAATACCACTGTTGGGCACAGACTGATTTACAACGATTTTCTAAAATCTGATTGATGTCACAGAAACAACACATATTGCTATGCTGACATGTATTTTTACACTCCACATTAGCTGCATCTCCCAAAACTTATGATCAGGAACTGTGACTATGAAGATATTTGTAAATGTTGAGGCAGCAATAGTTTGTATTTGAGAGGAATGTTGATGAATGTTTGGATGGTATTATAAATTATATGTGTGCCACAAACAATTCCAGCTACTCCATAGATTTCTTAATGTACTGAAGACATAGTTTTTATACCACAATGCCAAAATTTGTACTTGTATAGTTATTGTAAAATAACTTCAACTTCAATATTGCACTTTCAAACAGAATTCCAATCTCATTTGCAAAGGCTTTACACTTCCAAAAGCTTTACCTTGATCCCATTAATAGGTGGGAAGAAAAAATTCAAACCAATTTTAGAATTAACTTAAATGACTTCATTATTTGAAGCACCCGATGACACTGAACTAAAACTCGAATTACTTAACTGTTGCAAAGTTCTGCTCATGGATCCAACAAGCATAAGCACTACAGCTTCCTTTTTCCTTATGTGCACATAAGAATTTGTAGTTGAAATGATTTTACTTACTTATTGTTATTTTTATCTTTGGTACTGGGACCAAAAATTTTGGAACTTGGGACCTTGCGCGCTTGTGAGGTAGGCGGCAGCACCACTGAGCTAAATCCCCAGCTGTAGTTGAAATGATTTAAATTAACTTAGAAGAGACATACATTCTGCACTGCATGCGTTAAATCATTATCTTCAAGGAGTTTTCTTAATTTAACTACTAAGTTTTGAAGTAGTTCCTGATACTTTGACAGCAGATTTGACTGTTTTCATGTAGTTGGTCAATGATATCACAAAGGTTTCTGTGGTGGATAGCAAATGTCAACAAACATTTTGTGCAAGTTACACATTTCTTATCAACTTTCTTGAGAAATAAAAATTTAGTGGTTTTTAATAAAGCATTTTGGGCCAGGGATTTAGCTCAGTGGTTCTGGCACCTGCCTTGCAAGCGCCAAGGTCGGGAGTTCGATCCCCAGTACCAAAAAAAAGAAAAGGAAAGGGAAAAAAATAGTACCTAAAAGTACTTTACAGAATTTAAACATTTTTAATATTCCTTTTTTTTTCTCTTGATACTGGGGATTGAACTCCAGGCCTTGTGCTTGCGATGCAGGCGGCAGCACCACTGAGCTAAATCCCTGGTCCTACTTTTCTTTCTTTGTGGTGCTAGGAATTGAATGCAGAGCTGCACAAATGCTAGTCAAGTGCTCTGATAACACGTTACATCCCCAGCCCTTAGGTATTTCTCTTAAATACATTAAATAATCTGGAACAGAGAAAACTGATATATTACGGTATTTCTTGTAAATCTATTTGTGATGATAAAAATATGAAGCAGACTAAATGTTGAACAATGAGGAATTTGTTAAATAAATGATGTAATATCTAAATATTATTACTAAAAAGTGTATGAAAACACTAACATAGGGAAAAGCCCACATTATAATATAAGGTTGTAAAATAATAAGGCAGGATGAAACAAAACAAAACTTTATACATAAGAAAGCTCTCAACTATGCTACAAAAAATATTCCTATTTATAAAGGTGTGAATATGCAACAACATAAACACTGAAGGAAATATATCAAAATATTAATCCACTAACTAGTGAGATTATAGATAATATTTATTTATATATCCTTTATTTTGAATATTTAACAGTATACTTTAATCAACAAATAATTTCATCCACAATGAGAAAAATAGACATTAAGTTCAAAACTCTTTTCTAGCATTTATCACTTTTACCTGCCATCTTCATCAGGGTTTTACTGAGCATCTATGAAGGGGAAGCTGGGCAGGAAGTACACAGACCTGAAGACTAGGCACAAGCAAGCCCCATCCATTTTTACCTTGGTGTTCTGTAGCAGAGCTAGTCCATTGCAGGCATTTGCTAGAAGAAAGTCTCCACTCAGGACAGCTATTTTATTTCCAAACTGCATGTCCTTCAGTGGTCCATCAGAAGACTGCAATTCACTTAAATTTACTATCCCGCGATGCACAAGGAGAGCAGTATGGATAAGTTCTGTGATCTCTGCCAAACTTCTTTGACTAAAACATAAAGATAAGACTTGAGTATCAAAAATATAATTTTATCACTATTGTCAGCCTTCAGTTTTCAACAATAAAATACTTTCTAGATTCTGTCAGGGGAGATTATTTCTTTTTAATGAATGAAGCTTTTAAGAGAGGCCTCTCTATTGAATAGTTTCATATCTATAAGCAGATTCTGACACCTTTCTCTCTAAACATTCCTCACTCTCTATACCCTACAAGTCACTGGGATGTCCTAGGGAGAAGTTGCCCAGTGGAGAGTTACCCTCCACTGTTCCATTTAGATACTGTGCTGTCTTATAACTTCAAGATTTTTGAGAATCATTGATTGTATCTAACAGAATACTAATTTAAGTGGAAATATAATCTGTGCCAGACACTAGTCCAAGTACTTTATGTACATTATCTCTTTTAACCCTAAATGTAAAGTTATGGGATTCAAGAGACAATAAAGTGAAGTCTCTTCCTTCAAGAATGTACCCTATAGAACAAGGGAAAAAAAAAATATATATGTCTACAGTAACAAATAAGATAGAAAAGGCCTTGAGGAGCTTATAGTATAGTGCTGTATCAAATGAGATTTCAGATGTTTGTTCTCTTTTTAATATTTTTCTATGGATTTTTACATTTATACAATGACAAAATTATTAGTTTTATAATCATAAAAAATACAATGATTAAAAATTAAAAAGCTCATAACAACTTTATAATGGGTATTTACTAACCCCTTTTCATAGGTGAGAAAATGGGTATACACAAGTAAAATGACTTTTCAAGGACACATAGTAATGCAGAGTTGGAAATTCATTGGCATCTAACATTACAAATGGCCCTATATAAGTCATATCTTTTGATTTCCATGCTCCTATGTAGTCCTCTCCACATTAACTCTAGGCTTGGCCATGTGACTAGGGTCAATGAATATGACACAAGCAACGCCTGATAATTATGCAACTAACAACCTTAAGACAGAAGAATCATCCACTCAATTCACAGAACGGTAAGAGATAAAGTGGTTGTTTCAAGTCATTAAAATATAGGGTGGTCTGTTATGCAGCCAATAGACATGTGATACAGAAACAGGTATGTCGAAGAATGCTACTGCAACAAAAGCCTAACTGTGTGTCAATGGCTTTGAGTCTGAATGGTGGGGGCTAGTGACAAAGGTAGAAAAATTGCTACTAGAGGACTGAAAAAGAGCACACTGTGTCATAAGATAGTGTAACAACTGGATAAACTGTTTCCTGTAGTAACTTGAAAGATATACTTCAATGTCTGAAATCTATGACATCTAATAAATTTAGGGATCTAGATAAGATTTCCAAAAATATCAGTTGGCTTTAGTTGCTGTTATAGCTTGTAACTAGATGTCCCCCCAAAGCCTCAGGTGGTTATAGGTGGGGCTTTTTGGAGGTGGCTGGATCTAGGGGTGTGTGCTGCTAGGATTAAGGGTGTGTGCTTACTGAATTAGTCCACTGATTGGTTTAGCATAGTTCTGGGTAGGATTAAGGGTGCTACCCATCCTAAGAGGAGGTAGCTTGGATAAAATGAGACACAGAAAGAGGGCTAGTGTCATTTGTTTGCTGTTTGCTGCCTTCTGTCTGCCCTGCTTTGTCACTTACTGTTTCTCCTCTGTGATGATTTCTGCCATGCCGCCCTGTCTTGGAGCCACCTGACTATGGAGTGACAATTTTATGAACTGTAAGCCAAATAAATCTTTCCTCCTTTAACTCAGTGTTGGGTATTTCTAAAAATTGAATGTGGTACATGGTAGACCACTCAGTTGGATAAAAGGGCTCTTAGGAATTTTAAGGGTATTGTCCCATAGCAGACTCGTTCTCAGTTTAAATTAGAAAGGTCTGTCTCAAAAAGAATTGTTATGGACGAGTGAGGTAGAACAACAGAGATGCACCACACTCTGTGGCAGATTTGAGCCCATTTATTAAAGCCAGCGACCGAGGTGGGGGCTAGTGCCCGGAAAGTTCTCTCGGTAATGGGAAGCAGTTTGATTTCTCCTTTGAAATTATGCTTTCAGTTGGGGAGGGCTCCGGGGAGAGCAAGCAGAATCTTTCAGAAGCAGAACCATGCCAGGCTAGTAGGGGGCACAAGTAAGTTTCACACACTAGGTGAGCTACGAAACATCCTGCAACTGCAGCAAGTGTACTGACAAACAGAATGCGGGGGTTTTGGGTGCTTTGTCCAAGCACAAACACTTTGTCCAAGCATAAGCACTTTGTCCAAGCACAGGTACAAAATGGCACTGAGGCACAAGATGGAGTCGGGTTGGCTATCACAGAATCATGCATGTGGCTTATAGGGCATGGAGTGAATTCCAATCAGATTCCTAGAAATCCCAAACAGTTTTTAAGAAAGTTGTATGAATTTGGGCTAGACCTAACAGTGCTTATAATGTGGGGAAAACTGCTTCTGGACCCCTGCTTACTGTCAGCAAGAAGCAGGCTGAGACTACCACTAAGCTGTACATATGAACCATTTTTCACCGAAAAGGAAGATACCGCAGACAGCAGAGATAGCAGCCACAGAGAACAGCAGATTAGGAAACCACTTCTAGTGAGGAGAACTGGACCATAATAAAAAAACATCTGTACTCATGGAGTAGGTGGCTTTGGCAACATGCTCAGCTACAGAACAGAACTGTTATTGCACCAGTGACTGCTATGGACCTCTCATTTTTCTCTCTTTCTTTTTTTGGTACTGGGGATTGAACTTGGGACCTTGCACTTGTGAGGCAGGTGGCGGAACCACTGAGCTAAATCGCCAGCCCCTTTCTCTCTTTTGTAATGGAAGTGACAATTATGATTATCTTGTTCCAGAGTCACTGTTGTTTACTGGGTATGTTCTTTTACTTTCCAGGTTTCTGAATCAAGAGGAGCTGCATCCATGGAGCCATGTCCATATCTAGATCTCGCACAAATTATGAGATCACAGATGCCATGAAATGAATGAGAATTTGGGGGTCTTGGGAGGTGATATATTTTGCATATGCAAAGAATATGAATCTTTGGGATCAGAGGGCAGACTGTGGCAGACTGCTTAACCAGTAAGTCCCTTTGCCTGATAGTCATGCTGTGTGTGATCACCTCCTTGATCGACTCTGAATGTGACTATGTGACCAGTTTTATCAATGAGAAATTGGCAAACGTGGGTCAAACAGGCAGGAGAAGTGCTTTTACATTAGGGCTTATTCTCTTAGAATGCTGCCCTGAGACTGCATGCTAAGAAACCTGGTCTACAAACAAAACAAAACAAAGAATCAATGAATCCAAGAGTTGGTCCTTTGAAAGAATAAACAAATGGACAAATCCTTAACCAAATCTAACAAAAAAAAAGAGAGAAAAGACTCAAATCAATGTAATTAGAAATGAAAAATGTGAAATTACAATGGACACTGCTGAAATCAAGCAGATTATTAACAACTACTTCACAAAACTGCATGCCAATAAGTGGGAGAATCCAGAAGAAATGCAGATTCCTAGATACATATGAATTACCAAAACTGAACCAAGATTTAAAAACCCGGAATAATCCAGTAACAGATAATGAGATTGGAGCTATAATAATAAAAAAAACCCTACTAACTAAGAAAAGCCCAGGTTTGGATGAATTGACTGCTGAACTCTACAAAAACTTCATGGAAGATCTAACACCAATATTCCTCAAATTCTTTAATGAAATTGAAAGGGAAGGAATACTCCCAAAGTCATTCATGGAAGTGAGCATGACCCTGCCTCCAAACCAGATAAGGATCCAACGGAAAAGGATAACTACAAACCAATCTTTTTAATGAACAAAGATGCAAAAAAAAATTCTCAACAAGATACTGGCAAACAGAATACAACAAATTATCAAAAGATCATACATCATGACCAAGAAGGCATAATCCCAGGGATGTAAGAATGGTCTTCTTATCAACATACCCAAATCAATAAATGTAGTATATCACATAGACAGAAGCAAGGACAAAAATCACACTATTATCTCAATAGACATAGAAAATCCTTTAATAAAATTCACCACCCCTTCCTGAAAACAGGTAGGGAAGGACTTTATCTTATGCTGATAAAATCCATTTATGGCAAACCTACTGCCAACATCATATTAAATGGGGGAAAAGTGAAACTTTTCCTCTAAAAATCAAGGAAGTAGAAAGAAAATGTTCAAATGGGAAGGGGAACAAGGGAGGGGAGAGGGGAAAAGAAAAAAAGAATGGAAGGAAAAAATGAAAACAAAGCTTTTATAAATAAAGAGGGGAAGAAAGGTTGAAGAGGGGGAGGGGAATGGGAAAAAAAGAAGATTTAAGATATATTATGTACAGATTCAAATTCCTTATGATAAATGTGATCATTATGTATGTCAAAAGAGTACCAACAAAATTAATTTTAAAAATTCAAGAAAAAGACAAGATGTGTACCGTCACCACTTCTATTTAACATACTACTCAAAACATTAGCAAGAGCAACTAGGCAAGAGGAAGAAATAAAAGGGATATGCACAGGAAAGGAAAAAGTCAAAGTATCATTATTTGCAGATGACATGATCCTCTACACAGATGACCCCAAAAATTTCACCAAAAGACTCCTAATTAATAATCAAATTTACTAATGAAGCAGGGTACAAAAATTAACACAAAAAAATCAATACCATCCCTGTGCACTAACAATTAGCCCACTGGAAAAGAAATTAAGGAAAAAAGACTTACAATAGCACCAAGAAAAATTAAATACTTAGGAATTAACATAACCAAGGAAGGGCCGGGGATTTAGCTCAGTGGTTCCGCCACCTGCCTCACAAGCATAAGGTCCTGAGTTCAATCCCTGGTACCAAAAAAAGAAAGGAAGAAACATAACCAAGGAAGTGAAAGACCTCTACAACGAAAACTAAAGTACTCTGAAAAAAGAAAATGAAAGAAGACATCAGAAAATGGAAAGATATCCCTATTCTTAGATAGGCAGAACTAATAAAGTCAAAATAGCCATACAGTACTTCCAAAATTGATACACAGATTTAGTATAATCTCAATCAAAATACCAAGAACATTCTTTGTAGAAATGGAGAAAACAATCCTAAAATTCATGAGGAACCAGGGGAGACCCAGAATAGCAAAGGCAATCCTGGGTAACAAGAACAAAGCAGGAAGTATCACAATCTTGAATTTGAAGTTATATCATAAAGCTATAGGTGAGAAAAACAGCATAGTGCTGGCACAAAAACACATGTGAAGATCAATGGAATAGAATAGAGGAAGCAGAGACAAACCCAAGGACATTTGACTATGTTTTTGTTACTTTCTTGTTGCTGGGACAAAATAACCCAAAATTAAAGAAGGACAGGTGTATTTTTAATTCACAATTTGTAGAGGTTTCAGTTCTTTACAGGGCAAGGTGATATGGCAGAAGAGCAAGGCAGAGGATTGCTCATGGCATGGCATTGGGAAGCATCAAGCAATCAAAGGAGCAGGAGGGATATATATGTTCTTCCAGGCCACACCCACAGTGACCTAACTCTTCCCACCAGGCATCACCTCCCAACATCACACCCTGCTACAAAACCCATTAGGGGACTAATCCAATACCACACACCCACGATCCAGTCACCTCCCAAGATCCTCACCAATGAGCATCTGAGGCTTTGAGGGGACATCAAGATATGTCATAACAAACTATTTGATATTTGACAAAGAAACCAAAAACATACACTGTAGGAAAGATAACCTCTTTAATAAATAGTGCTAGGAAAACTGGCTATCCACATGCAGAAGATTGAATTTAGACCCATATATTGTACTTTACCATGTACTAAACTAAAATAAAAATGAATATTAAAACAGAAATATTTAATCTGCTGGAAGATAAAACAGGTAAAATTCTTGAAGACATAGGCAAGGACTTTCTGAACAGAATCCAATGGTGTAAGAAATAGTACCAAGAATCAACAAATGGGATCATATCAAATTAAGAGATAACAATCATAAATATATATATATCAAATACCAGTGCACCCAACTATATAAAACATTAATATATTTGAAAAATCAAATAAGCACTAATACAATTATAATAGGAAATCTCAATACCCCACTGTCACAAATAGACAGATCAGGTAGACAAAAAATCAACAAAGAAATATCAGCTGAACTAAACCTTTGAACAAATGGACTTGGTAGATAATCTATAGTATTCCACCCCACAACAACAGAATATACATTCTTCTCAGCTGCACATGGAACATTCTCCAAAATAAGCCACATACTAGCCCATAGAACATGCGTAAGCAAAGGCAAAGGAACAGAAATTATCCATGCATACTATCAAGTCATAGTGCAATAAAATTGGAAATCAATGGCAAAAGAAACCACAAAAACTGCATAAACACATGGAAATTAACACCCTCCTGAACAACCAGTGGATCACAGATGAAATTAAAGAAGAAATCAGACAGTTTCTACAATTAAACGATAATGGCAATACAACATACAGAACTTATGGGATGCAGAGAAAGCAGTCCTACAAGGGAAATTTATAGCAGTGAATTCTCACATCAGAAAAACAGAGCAAGCTCAAAGAAATAACATTATGTTGAACCTCGACCTTCTAGCAAATGAAGAGTAAGTTAAACCTGAAGGGCCTATGAAAAAGGAAATGATAAAGATCAAGCAGAAATTAATGCAATTGAGACTAAGAAACCAATACAAAGAATCAACAAATTGAAGAGTTTAATCTTTGAAAGATTAAATAAAATAGATTAACCCTTAGCTAATCTTATTGAAAAAAGGAAAGAAAAGACTCAAATCCATGCAGTTAAGATGAAAAGAGCGATATCACAATGGATCCTGCAGAAATCCAGATTATCAATATCTACTTTGAGAACCTGTACTCTAATAAGATGGAAAATGCAGAAGAAATAGTCAGATTTCTTGATACATATGGATTACCAAAGCTGAACCAAGATATAAAAATTCTAAGTAACCCAATATCATACAATGAAATTGAAGAAGTAATAAATTATTAACCCAGAAAAGTCTAGTCCTGACAGATTCACTGCTGAATTCTTTTTTTTCCCAGTACCGGGGGTTGAACTCAGGACCTTGCACTTGTGAGGCAGGCGTGGTTCCACTGAGCTAAATCCCCGGCCCTCACTGCTGAATTCTATAAGAAATTTAGAGAAGATCTAATACCACTACTCTTGAAACTCTTTAATGAAATTGAAAGGGAAGCAATACTCCCAAACTCATTCCTGGAGACAAGCATTAGCCTGACACCAAAACCAGAGAAGGATCCAACCAAAAAAGAGAACTACAGCCCAATCTTCTTAATGAACATAGGTGCAAAAAATCCTCAATAAGACACTAGTAAACAGAATGCAGCAAATCATCAAGAAGATTATACACCATGACCAAGTAGGATTCATCCAGGGATTCAGAGATGGTTCAACATGTGCTAATCAACAAATATAATACATCACATTAACAGAACCAAGGACAAAAACCATGATCATCTCAATAGATACAGAAAAAGCATTTGACAAAGTCCATACCCATTCATGATACAAACCCTACCAAAAATTGGATAGATGGTCTCTATCTCAATCTGATAAAATCCATCTCTGATAAACCAACAGCCAACATTATACTAAGTGGTCAAAAACTAGAAGCTTTCACTTTAAAATCAGGGACAAGACAAGGATGTTCACTATCACCACTCCTGTTCAATATAGTTCTGGAAACAATAGCCAGAGTAATTAGATAAGAGAAAGAAATAAAAGGAATAAAGATAGGAAAGGAAGACGTTATTGTTTTAAAAGAATTACTCAGATTAGCAGCTTATTATTAAAAAGACAAAGTGACTGCTATTACTGGTACCTACTTTTCTATAGGACACAAGAATAAAGTGGTCAATTATCTTTAATTCCATTATCTAGTCTTGTTCTCTCAACTTCACTGATTTTATTATCAGATAAACAACTCTGGATCAATGCAATGTGTGACAGAGAAGCAGTGACACAGTATGGAGCATCTGGTAGACTTCATCTTATTCCTACTTTACTACTCAAAGCAATCTAGTAAACTTTCAATAAACTTGGTTTTAAAAATTATTTTAAATAGAAGTCTTCAAGCCATTTTATGTACATATATTTTAGTACTCTTGGATATTTCTCATGCTAAGTCTTGAACAGAAAATAGTCACAAAAGTATCATTTATGAAGTAATTACCACATTGAAAGAAGCATTGAGGATTAATTGATGTTTTATAATCTTTTTAGTTTATGTCTTATACTCACAGTAACTGCTTTGAAGATAACGGTACATAGTACATTAACTACTGTTATTCTTCTATTTTGTTATGAAGTTTTATTTTATTATTTCACAAAATAAATCTCTAATACAGCAAATTTTTTTCACCAAATCACTTTCTTTCAGTTATGTTAGACAATTTCTACTTTTAATCTGTCCATTTTCTTTCAACATTTTTGCAAAAACTTTCTAGCATCCTAAGCTTCAGAAGTCAGAATGGCAGGGCTGGGGATTTAGCTCAGTGGTTTTGCTGCCTGTGGCGCAAGCGCAAGGACCCAAGTTCGATCCCTGGTACCAAAAAAAAAAAAAAAAGAAAGAAAAGAAATAAGAATGGCAGTCACAGCTAGTTACGTACTCATTCTTTCCTACTTTACTACTAACATACCTTTGGTTATACTTGGAGTGGTAATGCACTCATCTTAGAAAGATCTCCCTTGCATCTTGTGCAGCTAGATGTGCTCACGTGACACAGTCTGCTTAATGAAATGTAAGTAGAAGTCTATTAGGTGGGATTTCTGAGAAATCCACTCAGTTCCTGATATAAGGGGACAGATTTAGTTGGTTATGTGCCTTTGGCATTTTGGGTTTATCCCTTCTAGTCTGGGACATGATACAACTACCCAGAGGCACAGTACAGACTTAAGGGTCCTAAAGAGAGCGCCCAACCTAAGGATGATGGGACAGAAAGAAAGGAGACGCTTCAGGGCCCGAAGAATTTTTTGAAGGCTATAACTGCTCTCATGTACTCACTGCCAGACTTGTTTTCTTTTCTCTTCATGCACGTGTATGCGCACACATGCACATTAGTTTTTTTGTTTTTTTGGTGCCGAGGATCAAACTCAGGATCTTGCGCTTGTGAGGCAGATGCAGTGCCACCCAGCTAAATCCCTGGCTCAACATGCACACTAGTGCTATAGACTGAACCCAGGGCCTTGTACATGGTAAGTAAGCACCCAACCACTGAGCTACATGTCCATTTCCTAGACTTCTTAATTTTTTTGAGATAATTACTGTATTTTTTTAAGCCATTCTTCGAGATCTGTTATATGTAGCCAAATATATTACTGAAAGATACAGTCAATAAACTGGCCCACCAAAATGGTCAAGAGATTTTATGTTCATATTTCTGCACTCTGATTTTACACACCTAATATTACCTCTTGGAGATAGCTCCACATTATTTACACTGTAAATTATGCCATCTACTTCCCTAGACTGCCTATAAATATGTGTTAAATGAATAACTTTTAGTAATCAGTTTTATAAAGGTTATAGGGGACTGTTACCATTTGTTTTGGCATCTAGATGTTCCCCCAAAGCCTCATGCTGTCATAGGTGGAGCTTTCGGAGGTGGGTAGATCTAGAGTGTGTACTGCTAGGATCAAAGATATGACGATGCTGAGATTGATTTGTGGTGCGGTGCTAGGATTAAGGCTGCCCTACCCTGGGTGTGAGTGCTACTGGCCCTAAGCGTGGGTAGCCTGGATAAGATATAAGGGACAGAAAGAGGGTTGCTGCTTGTTCCTTGTAGCTTGTTGCTTGCTGCTTTGTTTCTTCACTATTTTGCTGCCTTCTGCCTGCTATGAACAGTTTCTCCTCTGTGATGTCCCTCTGCCATGCCTCAATGCCTTGGAGCCAGCTGACTATGAACTGAAGCCTCTATGAACTGTGAGCTAAATAAACCCTTCTTCCTTTGAGTGTTGGGTATTTTGTCTCAGCAAAGAGAAAAGTAACTAAGAGACATTCTTACTTTCAGAAAGTCAGGTTTATAGACTCAGTTGGAAGTGACCACAGAGGTGAACTGGCCTCCAATTAGCTGCCTTCAGGTATAAGTGATAACTATTTCACAGGAACCATTTCTGCTGATGAATAGTTTTAATTATTTAAAGTTATTTCTTATAGTAATTTGAAATCCCTCTATATGTTTTACATTGAGGTTGGTATGAAAATAGTGGATAGGTCAATTGTGTTTTGCCATACTGACAAGGGAGAAAAAAGACAATGAAAATTTCTTCATTCACTATTTTTCTTCTTTCTTTTTCCTTCTCTTCTTTCTTTCTGAGAGGTTTTTTAAAAATACATACTAGCACAGAGAATATTTACATAGTCTTGTACTTAGAATAAATGTTTGCATGTTGTCATTTTTAACAGCTTCTAAGATGCATTTAAGCAAACTCTGAGAATTTTCAAACATATACAAGTGGAAAATGTAGCCTCAAGAACCTCTGTGGATCCATACCAGCTTCAAAAATTACTAACCCAAGGCTAACCTTGTTTCAGCTATACCTTTCACTCCCTTTCCTGATTATTTTGAAGTAAATGCTAATATCATGTCATTTCATCTGGAAATATTTCAAATCTTCCTTTGGTGATGATGGCTAGCACTTACTAAATTAATAACTTTGAGCCAATTAATTATACTGTATGCTAAGCACTATGAGTCAAATATTTTTGCAAGAATAAATTAACTGATTAATAAAAGAATGTAAAAGAACAGCTCTTTGAAGTAAGCAGTATGTCAACTGTACAGAAGGCAGCTAGGCTGACAGGCTACATAACTCACTCACGTTCAACAGCCAGTAAACAGCAGAACTGGAGTCAAGTCTAGGGCTCTTGGATTCTAAAACTCAGGCTTTCTGTACATCAATAGAAAACTCATCAAAATACTAAACATAATATGTTCAAAATTTAGGGTCTTCTAAAAGTATTAAAATGGCAGGCAAAAATCATTTATTTAAATTCACTTTGCTTGAATCCAAAAGCTTTTTAGTTGGAAAATTGATTTTTATGTTTATGTGGGAAGAATGAATTTGTAAACTAAAAAGAAAATAAGAGACCTATTATTCTAGATTTAAAAATTTATTAAGAAGCTATTGCAGTTTTAAAAAGTATAGTATTATTACAAGAGACTAAAAGATTAGTGTCATGGAATTCAGAAAGATTCTAATATATTTAAAAAATTATTTATGATAATAATAATGTTCCAAACCATTAAGGAAAAAGATGGACTATTCTTAGAAATAATGTTGAGGCAATTGGCTATCAATTGAAGGAAAAAATAATAAAGTTAGATCCCTACCATACACCATATATAAAATATATTTAAATGAATTAATGATCAAAATGTTAAAAAAAAACAAAACTATAAATTGAGGAAAATATTTTTATAGCCTTGGCATGAGAATGCCTTGGAAAATAAGATGTAAGTCAGGAAGCCATAAAGAAAATAATGGATACTTTGAGTAGTTAAAATATACATAAAAATTTAACAGTAAAGTACCTGCAACACATAAAACAGCCAAAAAGACTGATATTCACTGGGCACGGTAATGCATACCTACAATCCCAGCACTTCAGGAGGTGAGGACAGGAGGATCACAAGTTGAAGTCCTGTCTGGGCAACTTAAGGAGATCCTACCTCAAAAATAAAAATTAAAAAGGGGTTGGGGATGTAGTTCAGTGGTAGAGAGCCCCTGGCTTTGATTCTTAGTACCACATATGCTCAAAAAAAAATTTATATTCAAAATACATGTGGGACTTGTCCAAATTGGACAAAATTAGTAAGAAAAAGATAAACTGCTTAATAGCAAATGTCAAAGGGCACAAAATAGTAGTTCCCAAACAAAGGACAAATAGCCAAAAACAATATAAAATGATACTCAACCAATAATAGTAGTAATATTTTTAGTTGATTAGTTTTGGAAAACTAAAAAAGATCAAGAAGATAGCATTTCTGTGAAGTCTCATAGTAATGCTCCAAAGACACGAATGAAGTCCACAGGCATATTATTTGACAGTCAGTATTTTAAAAATAAATTGAATTTGAAAAATTTTAGCACAGCAACGCTCATCATCTCACCAATTTTTACCTTCTTATTACATACATTTGAACACCCTGACTCTTTTTTTTTTTTGTACCGGGGATTGAACTCGGGACCTTGGGCTTGCGAGGCAGGCACCAGAACCACTGAGCTAAATCCCCAGCATGAACACTTTGACTCTTAAAGGCAATTAATGGGGAAAAATTTCCCTGATATGCTATCAAATCTTAAATTGCTAATAACTTATGGCAGTGGTGGCAAACCTACGGTAGCATGCGTGCTGCAGCGGTCTGTTTGTTATCATTGAAAGTTCTAAAAGGTTTACCATCACTGACTGTGGTAAGCAAAACTACGGCATCTGAAAAAATAAAACAATTTGGATACTGCTTGACCTATGATAGCCTACAGAAATAACAGCAAGATTCACACACACATTTGTTTTTAATATCATATATTGCATAGGTTAGTAAGGGCAAAAAATTGGAAACAATCTAATATCCATTAATACAGTACAACACTAGGCACCAATTAAAAAATCTATGGAAGGGGCATGGAAGGGGCTGGGGATTTATCTCAGTGGTGCTGTGCCAGCCTCAAAAGTACAAGGTCCTGAGTTCAATATCCTGTACCGCAAAAAAAAAAAAAAAAAAAAAAAAAAAAAAAGACTATGAAAGATCTACTGACTTGGAAAGCTGCCTCTGATATTTGGGTAACAGTAAAAAGCAAGTCAAAAAAAGCTATTATATAAAATTTTATAGTTTTTCTAAATTATTGTATCTCAAGTACTATATCAGTGTCTGGTACAGAGTAGCTCTGGGTATTTGTTGAATGAATGAATAGCATGAGTTGATTTTTAGGGGAAAAAAAGGAAAGATAAGGAACAGAAAGAAAAGGAGGTAGGTAGAGGCCAGAATATGAACTTATGACCATTTTGTATTTTAAAATATTTAATCCTTTTAAAGTTGCAGGCACAGAACAAGTAAAGATTGAGATTTAGAGGTAAGAATGGGATGTCTGCAAGATAGTAGGAAATAAGTCCAGCTAATAGAGAGAGAAGTACAGACGAGCTGGATTAATGGACTAAAGAGGGCCTTTAATACAACAAGGATTTCAAGTTTTTCTAAATCAAAGTGTGGAGCAATTAAGGAGCTTCTGGGAAATATAAAGATACTCAGATTAAACTGGTATTTTAAGAATGGAGTATGTGAGAATAACCCACAAAGCCTAGACTGTCAAGAACACCTGGCTACTGAAGCATAATTTCAGAGAACTCTAGTTCAATCCTACTCAGGAAGTCATTCAGCTTCTGTATGGATATTTCCAGTGTCAAGTAGCTAGTTATTTCATGAAGAAACTTGCTTTGTTAAAACAGCTTTGTAGGGCCAGGGATTTAGCTCAGTGGTTCCATCGCCTGCCTCACAAGCACAAGGACCCGAGTTCGATCCCCGGTACCAACCCCCCCCCCAAACCCCCCAAAAACAGCTTTGTAAGAAGTTTATTCCTGGCTTTATATCACAATTTGCAAACCCACGTCACAAAGTTGTTTCAATCTTTCTAGTAATTTGGGAGCAATATGATTACAATATAGACTCTAAAGTGAGAACAGGGACAGACAGAGAGTGACATAAGTTAATCTGATGGAGGAATTACAGTACAGTAGTACCCCTTTATCCATGAGGGTATATTCTAAGATACCCAAAGGATATATGTAAAAACATGGATAATATTAAACCCTATAAATATGGTATATTTTCCTATACATACTTATGAAATTCAATTTATAAATTAGGCATAGTAAGGAATTAACAATAAATAGTAGTAAAATAGAACAATTAATACAATATGCTATAATAAAAATTATGGGAATGTCTTAAGTGTACTTATCCACCTCCTTATGATGATGCAAGCTGCTTCTCTGACATATTGGAATTGCCAGCATCATTTAGGCCATTACTAAGTAAAATAAGGGTTAGTGCTATAGTACTGTCACAACTGATCTGATAACCAAGATGGCTTTTAAGTAACTACTTGACAGGTACCATATACAGCATGGACACTCTGGGAAAAATGATGATTTATATCCAGACTGAGACGAAGTAGGATCGTGTAAGGTTTCATCATGTTACTCAGAATGGCTTGCAATTTAAAACATGAATTATTTATTTCTAAAATATTTCATTTAATATTTTGAACTGTAATTCACTTGGGTAACTGAAACTTCAGAAAGCAAAATGAAATAAATGGGGACTGTTGTACTGCTGTGTGATTGAGTATGGAGGATAAATAAAAGATACACTTTGGATATGAGACTAAAGTGACTGAAAAATGATAGCAGAAGTGAGGTAAGCAGTGAAGAGAAGAAACCATCAGGTCCACTGTTCCTTTGCTTAAAACCCTCTAGCGGCTTTCCATCTCACTCACTTGTAAAAGTCAGAGTCTCTACAGTGGACTCCAAAACCTAATATAATCTGCTAAAGATTATATTAAAGAGATAGCTTCTCTATCTCTTTACCCCATCAACTTTCTTCCTTCCAATCCACACTTTCCCTTCTTTCCTGCTACATTAGCTTCCTTTTTACTCCTTAAACATACCAAACTTTTTCTGGCTTTAGGGCCTTTGTCCTTTTCTCTGTCTGTACTCTACTTGTTTTACATATCGACAGAGCATTGTCATTCACCTCCTTCAAGTCTCTGCAAAAGTACACATCTGCATGAGTAAGGCCTTCCTGACCAGTGCATTGCCAATAGCAACCCTCTTGCCCCAGTTTCATAGCACTTTCTGCCATCTGACAGTAAGTGGGAGGGAGCAGACAAGTACCAAAGAATTCCTAAAACATATTTCAAGAATATCAAGCTTAGAGCACTGGCCTAGCATGCATGAGGTTTGATCTCCAACTATGGACAAAAAAATTCAAGCTTTAAAAGTGAAAAACAGCTATTTGAACTAAAACAAAAAGAAAAAGTGCATGCTTTTATAAGCCTATGCCAGGCAGAAGAATCTTTCATAATAATCACTTTTAACTATTAAGTATTAAATACTAATTTTTATTAAGTAAATCAGACTCAAAGTCCCAGGAGAATCATTCATTTTAAGTTATAATTAGAAAAACATAAGGATTTTTCTAATTTGGCACTTACTCATGTTGATATCTAAGATGGAACTCTGAATTTGAGGTTTGCCATGATCACAGCATTCATAATTAATCTCATTTCGTTTCTGGATTTGAAAATGAAAATTCTGACTTTAAAAACAATGAGACAGTACTTTTCTTTCGAATACTCCCTACTCATTCAGAATAGGTCTTTCTGTCTGTCTTTTCCTTTCTCTACCTTCAAATAAATTGTCTACTTTTATTTAAAAACAAAAAACAAAACAAAACAAAAAACAATGTGATAAAACATGAAATCTCAACCATTAAAATCACAATGCCAAGTCCGTAGGTTGTAGTGAAGGTAGCCTCTGTGAAGTGATGGAGTCATAGGTTCAAGGCTGACAAGAACAGCAGGCTGAAAAGGTCTAGCTCTGACTACACATACTAAGTTGTCCCTGCAGGCACTGAGGGCTGTGTCTTTTTCAGGAAAGCTCACCCAACACTTGAAGACAGATGATATAGAAAAGAAGCAGAAAATAGTCTTTGCAGTTGATGCCATTTCCAATAGATTAAATACTGGAGTCTATGTTATAATCTTGCCATGCCATGAAAACATAAGGTATAGAATTGCGGATAATAAACAAATCAAATGAAACAAAAATTCTTAAGTACTACTTCAATAAAAACCTTTACGACAGGGCTGGGGATTTAGCTCACTGGCGCCACACCTGGCTTGCAAGCTCAAGGTCCTGAGTTCGATCCCTGGTACTGCAAACAAAACAAAACAAAACAAAAAACCAACCTTTACAACAAAATTCTTCATTTAAACGCTATAATTTAAAACTACTGGTAGTTTTGCGGAAATATAATTTTTAAATAATCATAGCTTCACACAAAGACTTGTGTTTATTCCCCCGTTGATTTATTTCCAAAAAAAGAAAGCTCAGAATCAATGTGTTCTGTAATTAATTCCATCCATTCTTGCCAACAAATGTACAAAGAGGTGAAATGCCTTAGGTGGTAGTAGTCATACTTGAAAGAGCAGAGGGATGTTGGGACTCAGCAAGGAGTCACTATATTTATCACTAGAAATTAGCTAACCAGAAAGAAATTTGTATTGCATTGTCTCTTTAGGCATGACACAATACATTTCTGCTTAGGATCAATGGACATACCTATGAAACTACTTTAATAAAGTATGACTAAAAAGAAAAACCAAGCCAGGCAACTTTCTGTTTTTAAGAATATTTTTAAAAAGCCATTATTTTTAATAACCCAGACATGAACTTGAAACTATCAACACAATTATCCTACAGGTCAACTAGATGCTTATTATGAGCAGGGGGAGAGGAAGCTCACTAATAGTGTCTGGTTTCTGGAAATAGTTAAATTGTGCTCTTTTCTGCCAGAGAAGCAGAAAGAAAACCTGGCTCAGCATCTTTACTGAGGTTCATAAGTGTACTTTTGGGCTTGTGTATCACAAAGGGGTTAAAAATACTTGAGATTACCAAAAAGCCTAACAAGACATCTGGGTGCTACGGCTGTCACTGTCAGGGCAGCCCTTGGAGGGAATGCCATATCAATTCGGTTTATCAGATGGACAGCTGATCAACATTAAACAGACTTGCTCTGGGCAGACTGAGCTGAGTTTCCTGACATGAATTCCAATGAGAGCCCTCTGCACTCTACCACTGAGCGCTGCCATTTTTTACTGTTGCAGCTCCCTGGACATATGGGAATCCCTAGTGATGAGCACATAAAGCTGCCTCTAACTCAAGTGATGGCTCATTTCCCCTAGCTGAAGGCAGACATTAATATCCTGAGGAGATCAGGCCCGCCTCTCTGACCCTCATCTACTGAAGCAAAACCACTGTCCTATTTCTTCATTTAATAAGCTTTTAATGAAGAAAACCAAACCCCCTTCTCTGACTGCAGTATGGTTCTACATGAAAAGGTTATACAAATACATCAGATTCTGTGTCAAAGTTTTCCAAAATATCTGTCCCCCGCCCCACTGGAGAGTAGTAGCTTCTGTCACTTGCCCACCCATACAGCTCTTTTTTCCCCTCCTCGGTGCAGGAGGTTCAGGTCTTTGCTCTGATAATTACAAGGCATCACCATGGTATGGCAGTTGGAGGATTAAAGAACTGATTACAAAGAGCATGCTGGTGTTTCCATTTTTATTACAAACCCCTTTCCTTCAAGGGTTTGTCATTTAGCTATGAAACTGCTTCAGGCCCAACCAGACTAGAAGAACTGACAGCCCAGTGACAACCTAGATAGTATACCAGAAAATGCTGCTGAGCTAAATCAGAACAGGAGAAAGCTAAAAATACGTGGTGAGTTGGAACTGGCTGTTATGATTTGAATCTGAAATGTGCCCCCAAAGTCTCATGTGTTTGGAAGGTGACTGGATTATTCGGTCACTGTACTCATTTAATGAACTGGTTCACCAATGGGTTCATAGTGAATGTACTGTTAGGAGGTGGGGCTGGTCAGAGGAGGCTGGTCACTTAGGTGTGACCCAGAAGGGTATATCTCTCTTTCTAGTTTTTCCCCTGGCTCTCTCTGCTTCCTGGCTGCCAAACATGAGTGGCTTTCTCTGCCCAAACCCTTCCACCATGCCTATCCGTATTTGAGCCTGCCAACCATGAACTGAAACTTGGAAACTGTGAGCCAAAATGAACCTCCTTAAAGTTGTGGGTGTCAGGTGTTGATTCCTGGAAAAGTGCCTAAGACACTGGCATACATTAGCTTTAGAAGGGATAGCAGAAAAGATGTGAGATAGGAAATGAAGACGACAAGCAGATTTTTACCTGTAAAAAAATTTTAGAAATTGGTCAAAAAACAAGAGAGATCTGAATCATTACTGAAGTTTAGTGCTGGGCCCAACACCTATTGCCAGGGCTCTGTGTATTCTGAAGAGCTTCATGAGAGGCTGGGCCTCTCATGTTCTGATCTTTAGAAAACAAGTAGGAGTTAGGAGAGATGTGAAGACTGCATGTTAAATGGGCCAAAGTAAGCACTGCAGGAGAGAAATGTCATTCTGCAAAAACCTCTTTACATAAATAACAAGAGGCAGTGATGGACTGAAGAGGGAACCTTGGAAGGCTCTACTTAGACCACAGAATGTGTCTAAGGCTGGGAGATGTAGGTAAAGTGGGAATAAAAGGGTAAAGATCTATTTCCAATGAATAAAGTGTCGTGGCATAGGTTGTACAGTGATAGGCTTTTGATTAGACTGTTTACACTGCTTCCTAGCCACTCCAAGTATCTAGAGACACTAAAACAAACCCTAATTATCCCCCCAAATGTTTTACCAGATCTTTTCATGTACAAAAGTAGAGTGATTCCCCAGCATGTTTAAACCATGGACAGGTACTCGGTGAACAGGTTAATACACAATTCATAACCTATTATGTCCCAGGTATTGTGATGTTTTAAAAACTACAGCATTGCATTTAATCTTCACCAAGTTTAGTTATTAACTCTGTTGTATAGATGAGAAAATGGAATCTCAGATATGCTAATTGATTTGCCCTGGGTCTTATGACTAGTCAGCTATGGGGCTAGATTTTGATTAAAAGACTTTTTATTGATGTGAAATATAATTTACCTGCTATCTATCAAACTCTGCTGATTCCTTAAAAAACAATTTTCTTTGAATAACAGAATAACTATGGTAGAATCTACAGTCTGTTACTAAACAGAGGGGGTTCTGTTCTTAACCTCTGTTATCCCATGGATTCCCTTGACAGTCTAAGTGAAGCCTAGGGACTATGCTCAGAATAATGGCTTTAAACACATAAATGAGATTATGAAAGAAGTCATCTATATTGAAAATAAGGATATATTTATTTTCCTATCCAAGTTCATTGACCCTTGATAATCCACAGATTCCCTTGGGAGTGTTTGTGAAGCCCAGCTTAAGAACCCTTGTGAGGAAATGGAAGGGAGTGTAGGGATGAGTGTCCCCACAGTGAGCTGAATGCTTTACATAGGCTGTTTTACTTAGTATCTCCAACACCTGATGAAGAAGGAATCACTGAAACTTTACATAGAGATAATGTAAGCTTAGAGAGGTGAAGCTATTTGTCTACTACCACTACAAAGTTACTAGCAGAGCAGATCTGACCTGTGAATGCATGTTCCTTCTATTTTGCCAACTTGGCAGCTAAAACGGTGAGATAGGAAAAATATGGGTAGGGGGAAATGTAGCTTAATACATTTTTTTTCAAAATTCTCATTAAAATATTTTTAAGACACACAGACAATATCCTTCCTTTCTTATAAGATACTTCCCAAAAGAATCAGGAAAGCATATATAAACAGTATTTCTGGAGGTGGGGGTGAGTTTAAGGGGATAAAACTGAGATAAAAGTGCATGCAAATAAATTTAAAAAATACAACCCTAAATGAAATTAGTCTAATGTAAAAGAAAATATGAGAAAAAATGATATAGCACAAAAGCAAGTTACATATACCTGCATATCTTTGTACACATACATATATAAATATAAATACATCTAGAGTTTGTGAGATTTGGTGAAGGAGCTTGAAATTCATAAGATCTAAATTTTCTCATTCTAACAGGTGACCCACTCTCCTACAAATAAAATGAGATGGGTACACATGTGTGGCAAATAGACTAATAAGCAATAAGTATTAAATAAAGGGTAACAAAGAGGGAAAAATGCTTCGAATTCTTTTTGAGTTCTGAACCTAGATTCAAAGTGTGTCTTTAAAAAACAAAACAAGGGCTGGGGATTTAGCTCAGTTGGCACTACGCCTGGCCTCGCAAGCACAGGGTCCTGAGTTTGATCCCTGGTACCAAAAAACCAACGAAACAAAAAAACCAAAATCACTTAAAGATAAGCATTATTACATTCAAGGCAGAGAAAGTCATAGTGATCTTTATACTCAGCCCAGGTTCTCACTATCCTTATTATACCAGGTTTTCAGGATAGTAAAGGTAGAAAAAATTTAAAAAGAAAAAACTGTATATACTGATTCCTAGTGAATATACACACACACAGATTTACCTGTGCATAAACAAACACATGTATAAGTATATTTGTATATATTTTACAATAATTTGTAGTGGGCATGGGAATACTATTTATCCATCAATTCCCTGACAGGAAACTACTGATAATTACATCCACAGGGAGGAAATAAAGTCAAGCAGTTGCTAGGAAATATTATCCAGGAGAGGGAAAGGCATACACTCTAAACACAAAACGGACTTAAGATTTAAACTCAAATGACATTCCTAAATATATTTTAAATTAATCAGATCTTACAGAACACTCTTGTTACCATGTTGAAATTATTGTGCATATAGTCACTGAGGCTATTCCTTTCTTAAAAAACAGCTTTAATGAGACATAATCTATAGATCATAAATTTCACCTGTTTTTAAACATGATTAATTTGAGACTATTTCTAGAGTTGTACTGATGATATAGCTCCATAATAGTGTGCTTGTCTAGTTTGCATGAGGCCTGGTTTGATCCCCAGAACTGCAAAAAGAAAAATATACTATATGATATTTAAAGAGTTGTGCGACCATCACTACAATCTAATTTTAGAACATTTCTATTACTGTAAAAAAATCAAGCCTAGGGGCCAGGGATTTAGCTCAGTGGTTCCAGCACCTGCCTTGCAAGCACAAGGTCCCGAGTTGGATCCCCGGTAGTAAAAAAAAAAAAAAAAAAAAAAATCAAGCCTAAGTAAAATCACTCTCTAGGCTATTTTTATTTTTATTTTCATTTTTCAAGTGTTTGGACTTGTTAGCGAAATTAATTATAATAGCAACAATATAAAATAGAATTATGAACAAGTTTTTAATGAAAAAATTTACTACAATCTGTGACAAAGAGCAAAATGTCCATACAATAGATATGTTCTCCAAAGCCAAATATAAACAACAGATCTATTAGGTGTCTGAGAATAATGTTTTACTTTTTAAAAAACAAATGATCAAGTATTTAAAAAATGGAGGCAGAGGGGATTTAGCTCAGTGGTTTCACCACCTGCTGCGCAAGTGCAAGGACCCGAGTTCCATTCCTGGTACAAAAAAAAAAAAAAAATGGAGGCAGAAAGTGTTTTCAGCACTGTAGGTATCCACATACAACTTTTAGGCAAATTACTCTGAAAGCCAAGTTTGTTTAGTCACTAAAATTAATTCTCTCCATATGATCACACTGCATATACCAGGTAATCCTTAAGTTCATATTTATTTTACCTATGTTTATTGTTTACATATACACAAATAACAAAAGCATTCAAAGATCTGCCCCATCAGGCAAGGAAAGGGGTAAGACTCACAAAGTCATAAAAAAGTCTATGAATCATAATTTACATGCTGTAAACAATTTATATTCATTCTTTCAAACTGTATCACTTTACTAAATTCTAATATGGACTTAATGTGTATCCATCCACTGGGATGAAAAGCCATGAAAGTTTATTTCAAGTGATAGAAATGTGCTATCCAAATTTCTTTTTCATAGAAAAGAGGTACAGGAAGATTAAAAGATAAAATTAAAACTCACTTGTAAAAATATCACATCTATTGAATGATTTACTTAAAAATGTATTATACAAATCAGATGAAAGCATACTCTTACAGTAATGAATAAAAACAATACAAAATATACAGAGCTAAGCTGTTTATTATGATAGGCACTAACCTCAAGTAACTACTAAGCGCTTAAAAGTCAGAGCTGGTCTAAATTCAGATGTTTGGCCAGGCATGATAGTGTGTACCTGAAATCCCAGCACTCGGGAGGCTGAGGCAGGAGGACTGCTGGGGGTTCAAGGTCAGCCTAAGTAACATATTGAATTCAAGGCCAGACTGAACTACATGGTGAGATGCTACCAAAAAAAAAAAAGAAAAGAAAAAAGAAAAAAATTCAGATGTCTGGTAAGCGTAAGATATTCAGTAAAAAAAAAATTTAAAATGTCAATAATAAATGCTTTATATTGTTTACATGTTGGAAGATTAAATAGTTTAGATTAGTTTAAATAAAATATTAAAATTAATTTCACTTGTTTCTTTTCATATTTTTACTATAGTCACTAGCAAATTTTAAACTATACTACTTTGAACAGAGACATAGTCCTGTCTCCTCTGGGTTCTATTAGATTCACCATCCCTTCATTCTACTCCTTTCTCCAGAAGTTACCTCTCTTATATAATTTAGCATAGTTTCCTTCAGACTTTTGCTGTTTTCACCATGTTTACAAACATAGTGAATGCTATGCATTTTCTCATGAAAATGTGTTTGTATGATACATGAGGTACTGTAACTTGCTTAACTGACTTACTGTAGTTGAGATTTTTGTGTCACTACAAGTTAAACTAATCTTTTTTTTTTTTTTTTCCAATACTGGGGACTTAACTCAGGGCCTTTGTAATAAGCTACATCCCCAGTCCTATTTATTTATTTAAACTTTGAGACAGGGTCTTGCTAAGTTGCCCAGGCATGGCTCAAATTTGTGATCCTCCTGCCTGCCTTAGCCTCCCAAAGTGCTGGGATTATAGGCATATGTTGGCATGCCGAGCTTACCTCTCTTTAATGATGGCTATTTATCCATAGAGTAGAGCCATAATATTTATAATATATATAACATATATTATAATATAATATATAATATATTACATATATTATAATATAATATTTGTAATAATATTCTTCAGCTACCATTAATAAATATTTAGGTTATTTCCTACTTTCTACTGTCATAAACAATGTTGCAGGGAACCCATATACATATATCTTTGTGCATATGTGAGAGTATTTTTGTAGGACATACCACCAGAAGTGAAATTACAAGATCTAAAAGTATGTCACCAAATTGTGTCAGATATTGGTAAACAGGCTGTTCTACTTTGAAAATAAAAAGATGATCATGTTGTTTGTGATCATTTGTAATTTTTCTATAAGCCTCTGACGTGACAAAAATGTAAGCTTCATGGCCAGGATTGAGGGAAGAAAAGCAATTCTAATTTATGTCCAGAAGTCAGCCCTGACTTGGCCGCTGCCGACTGTGAGAAGTGCCCTTTTGAGATCTCCCTGATGATGATTCTCTTCTCTGGAAATTTCATCTCCCTTTACCCTGCTGAGATCAGAAATGAGTAGTAGCTGCCATGTCTATGTGATCCGTAGTCTCCATCCTGGCTGAGTGACACACAGCCAAGTCCCTGGCCCAAGCAAGAGCACTCAGATTCTCCAGGAATCTGAAATTCAGGGTTATCTGGAAGCTTCTAGAGGCAAGACTTCAGAGCAGCAATTAAAGACTAGTTATTCACATATCACTTTGCATTTCTGCAAATGCCACCAATACTCTTCTATAAAGTTTTGTCTGTTTGTTTGACAAAACAAAATCAGGTAGCACAGAATAACTAAATTATTTTATTATGCTGAAATTATATATTCCAGAATAATTTACTGGTGGCATTTTAGATACAGAGCAAAATATATCATTATACAAGAAATTTTTTAAAGAACTACTGTAGTAGGTATGTGACAATCTTAAAAATCAATTAACATCAATTATACATTATTAAAATAGTCAAAGATGACAAAAAATAAGTTTTGTAATCAAATTAGTGAAATTTATCTTTTCTGCATAATAAAGAAAAGACATCTGAAAATGCCCCTGTTCACCTCAGAAAATATAGTAAGTCTACAAAGTAACTTACATTTGCAAATTTTGGCTTCAAACCCCAACAGTTATAAAAGTAAAGATCTTATTTTTATAAAGACCTCTAAGACCATATTACTTTTGGCTGTGCCTTCTTCCTCACAGTTATATTTCTCTTCCTGGGTCTGACCATGATTTCTCATTCTGGGATTTTGGATCTATGGTGCTCATCTCCTGTTGGGTAAAGACAGGCAATATAGCTTATTAAAGTATATATGGATTTTAAGAACATACATGTTTAACAGATAAACTATTTGAATGCACTTATGTACAAGTCCAAATGTGCCCCCTGTTCTGCCGATCTTGTACTTTATAAGTACTTGTGATGTGCTTGGTGATGCTTTACGCCACAGACACATCAGACTCGGGACCTCAAAGGGCTTAAAGAATGGTAAGGACACAGAATAATAAACAGTAAAAAACATATCTGAAAAGATTCCCCATTGTAGAAAATACTCGAACTTTTGCAAAGGGATAAAACTACCCATATTCAGTTAGCAAACATTCTACTCATTTCAACGAAAATACTAGGTAGAAGCTTAGAAAGTTTGGATTCAAAGAATTAAATGAAGTTGAAGGTCATCTAATACACTTCCAACCTAGACAGAAATGTCTACTCCATAAGACTTTTCTGTAAACAGGCAGCAGGGAATGTAGCAGTCTGGATTATGCTTATTCTGACCAAACTGTGCAACATCTCTATAATTTTCCAAGTAATCTGACCTCGTCTCACTTCTTGTGGGTTTTATATTGCTTTTATGTATTTCCACATTTAATCATCTTGGCACTGTGCTACCATCATTGTCTTTCCTATTTACTACTTTAGTTAATTTTTGTGTCTACAGTATGATATCTTTAAAGAAAATCAGCTTCTTCTCACCACTCTGCATTCTTAGACTTCCTTCCAAGCAAGCCCATTCATTTCAAATGTAATTAGAGCTTTAGCAATCCAGGAGGCTGAAGCAAAAGAACTTCAAGTTTGAGAGCAACCTGTGCAACTTAGTGAGACCCTGTCTCAATAAACAAAGAAACCAATAAATAAACCAATTAAAGAAAGAAAGAAAGAAATGCCATGGGGCTGTAGCTCAGTCCAAAGGCCCTGGGTTCATTCCCTACCTACCTACCCCCCCCCGCCCCCGAGTAATCTAAGCTTATAGTAATTATTTTTAAAATACTGATGACTCCTCTCTTTGTAAGTATGTTTGAAGTAAGCTTTAAAAATAGTAGGGCTATAAGGATTAAGATAAACCTGAAATATCTGAGTTCTAGAAGCCACCAATTTCCCCTACGAGAAGCTTTTCTGAGAAGGGATGATACTAAATGGTTCACAAACCAATTTGGAAGTCAAAAGTCAGCATAACTCAACAAGAAAAGAGCAAGACTCATTTAATACTCAATTCAGATTACATGTATTACCATTTCAGTGCTTTGAAAAGTCTTTGCATTTTCTGAAGCCAATGGGGAGCATTTTTAGATACCTTTGTTTCTGTTTTTTATTCTGATACAGTACAATCTAAAATATGTTCACCCAATTTGACTTAATTTATGGAGAAAAACACACTTTTACTATGTGTCAGACCTTAGAAATACAAAGTATCAAAGATATGGGTTGGTTTTATCAAGGGTATGTAAGAAAGTGTGAGCCTGTAGGTATTCTTTCTTTTAAAGTAGTTTAGAACATGGTTTGGACTCTGAGGGTTCAAAGTTTAGCTGCAGATACAATGACATAAAAAGATTTAACAAGAAAACTATAGAATATATGAGTGCAAAATGAACACTACACTTGGTAATTGCTGTAGGGACAGACGGTGATGATCCCTGAGGGTTTGGGGTAGCATAAGAAGGCCTCATGGGAAAGGTGCCAGGAAAGCTGGCTCTTCTTAGATGAGGGGCACTCAGATCACTGATGTAAGGATGCTGCCGCGCCTGCTCCATGCTCTACATGGTACCACTGCAGTGCTCTGGGGAATCCAGGTGAGCAGCACTTGCTGGCCCCAATGGGACTCACTGCCCCTGCCAGACAGTGAAAAGAGTCGCCAGCTGTCATGGAGTAGTTTGAGAATGGCTGCAGCCAGCAGACTGAAACTGAAAAATGGGTGGAACATAGGTTTAGGACAAAGGCTCTCTTAGGACAAAGGGTGTCTCTTCTCACATAGAGGTTGAGAGGAAAAGAAATGAGAACAAAGAGCAGAAAAGCACAGCAACATCTTTTATCTTCTGGCCACAGGCCCAAATGATTTGAATAGATTAAAGAGAACAAAATGTTTGAGTTAATGCTGTTTGCCAAAAATTCATTTTCATGCAGAAACAAAAGAAAATTAACGTGCCTCTTGTTTTATCTTTTGCTTAAGTAAGGTTACCTAAATTAAGGAAATGTGAGTTGACAGTTGGGTCTTAGATACCACAGAGGAATATTCACTGCCGGTTAATTATCAGAATGTCAAGTCATTAAACCACCTAATTTCAGCAGCACACTTTCTTCTGGGCACAAGGATGCCACTGTGGTCTAAAACACAGGTCTACTTATTAATCAGAGTGGTTTATAAAGTCAACACAGTTTGAAAAGAGAAGAACAATAAATGAAGCTAACTTAGCTCTTTGTCTTCATTCTTTTTTTTTTTTTTTTTTTTGGTACCGGGGATCAAACTCAGGACCTTGTGCTTGCAAGGCAGGCGGTGGAACCACTAAAATCCCCAGCCCGTCTTCATTTTTATTCGGAAGAAAGGAATGTAAAGACTTACAAGAAAGGAGGTAATACAGACAATACTGGCAAGCCCTCATAACAGATAAAATTGTATCTGTTCAGCTTCCCTTGGCCTTAGGTTTAAGTAATAATTTAGATGGTTCCTAATTAAAGTGCTCTTCCATTGAACAGATCTTGTCCTGTCATAAGGTTTCCTCCATAGGAAAGGACTGAGGGGGAATCCTGACAGCAGAGATCTGGTGAAGCTGCAGGGCTTCTATTATGGGAAGGGAAGGCTGTTGATCTGTTCCTCAAGTGGCTAATGGGAGGTGGTTGTCACACAGGATCCCTAACAACACAAGCAATTCAATTTCTCTGTGTTTCTACAAAGTTCTCACCTTATATTATTAATGACATATCAAACCATTACATGGTATTCCCTATAGCTGGATATTTATTACATTAAGTGATCAACTATGGGCATTTCTTCAAACATTTGATTTAAATCCTAAAGCAAGAAACTCTAGAATAACCTACTGTATTAGACTGCCTGGCCTCCCATAACAAAACTATGGACTTGGTAGCTTAGCCAGAGATTTCTCACAGCTTTGGAGGCTAAAAGTTCATGATCAAGGGGCCAGTGAATTTATTTTCTGGTGAGGGCTTTCTGCCTGGTTTATAGATAGGCCAGTCTCACTGTGTGCTCAATCAGAAATTATAGTATATAATCAAGAGCACACTTACTTTTCCAGGAGTGCAGGAATAAATTACAATTATATAGTAGGCAAAAGAAATATTCTTAGAATTCTGTTTTCAGAAATTATTGACTAGGTCAAAATTTGTTGTATAACATGAAGCAGGGTGCAAATATTGTATAAAATATTCTGTGCACCTTTAATATCCTTGTGATTCATATTTCATAGTAATTTGGTTTTTTAGGTATCTTTATTTCTCCTATCAAAGAACATAAGATCCTTAAAATGAGAATAAATAAAAAATAAAGTTAAAGAAGATCATGGGAAAGGTGAATAATAAGAGACTCTGAAGATTGGCTTTTTTAAAGCATTAACTTTAGCTCAGCTGAGATATAGAAAATAGTCATATGGATCTTATACACAGAAGGAATTTTTCATATGGTTACTTCTTTGCCAAAGGAGATGCCTCATCCTCTTCCCTCTCATGTATACACAAACAGGTGCACACACACACACACACACACACACATATACATGCATGCACAAATATTCTCACATGTTGGCCTCTATACTGATAGAAGAGCACCGATTCTTAGGAGAAGCTTCAGATTCTGTGAGACAAGAAACTTGAGAGAAAGAGGATGAGAGAACAGACAATCTTCTAGAGAGACTATACATATATAAATATATATATATCCTTTTTTAACCTAAAATACAATTTTTCCTTTAATTACAGTTTCCCATATATCCATTAGTGGGCTCCAGTGATGCAAGCCATATTTATTAGAGGCAGTATGTCAAATAGGAGTTGACAATTACAGTCTCTATCAATACATATTATGCCAGACGGTAATGAGCCATCCACAAAGGGCTAGCCATCCAAAATAATCATGCCGCTTTCCAGAGAAATGTCAAAGAGGTTATGGTTTATTACACAGTGCTCATTAGATATACAGTGGCAGCATTAGCAATTTTTCCTTCATTTGCGTCTCATTTAAGGATCTGCCCCCACAAGCACAGTCAAATTAGTACACAAGGTTAAAACCATTATGCCCAGAAAAAAAAAACTAAGTTGCATTTTATGTTACAGTAATGGTAGATCAAAGGTCTTGGGAATCTATTATTTGAGAAACCATTATCTAACACAGAATATTAACAAAAGGGAAAAGAAAAGCAATGCACTGCCAGCATGGCTTTGACAGGAACAAAGGCACATATTTTGAAATAAGCAAACACCACATTACTTAATTAAATACCCCTTAAAAAACTATTTTAAAAATAACACTAAGGTTGTGACATCAACTGACAAAAGTCACAAAATTAAAGTTAATGATGAGGTACCAACCTATACTTTGAAATGCCTCATTTACATAAACTTATTTTTAAACATTTTAATACTGCCTTTGTGCACAATTTGGTTATAAACTCACTGACTGAAAAGAAATAAATATTTATTTTCTTAAAAAGACAACCTGATTTCTCATCTTTGTCACATATCCACATTTATTGACATTTAATAAATTGTAATTTGCAGATATAACTAGAAAGACAGTCAGAGGGCAGATCCTGGAGTAAGTTACAAATATTAAAAATGAACACTGCTAAATAATACATACTTAATGGGTTTTGCCAAATAAGCAGGATAAATTGTAGCAAGGAGATCTTGTGAAGAGATTTCTAAAGTTCTGATGGGGCTACTGTGAAAAAAATGTTAAAACTCATTAGAGTTAGAAGGACAATATTCCAAAAATATTTCCTGTATCTTATTAACAGACTAAAATTGCAGTGACTATTCAAGGATCTCTTGCTTTCATTAATGATCAATTACTGGGTGTGAGTCATATATCAGAATTCATTGGGAAGGGGGCAAAGAACAATAGCTCTGTGTTCAAGAAGCTCATGGTGAGATCAGAAAAAGATTAAACAGAAAACCAGGATACAGTAAGAAAGTACAGTGACACCTAAAGTGGGACCCAAAGAATTCTACCCAGTGAAAATGGTGGGGGAGAAATACACAAGATTGTGGAGAAGTGGAAATAGAGTCAGCTGAAAAGGGATTGTTAACTTCAGATTATCAGAATATACAATTTTAAGGCATTTCTTTTAGAAGTTTATCCAAGTCAGAAGAAAATACCTTAAAATTTGATTTGAGACATTATGAAATAAATTCAGAAAGAAAGTTCTAGAACAGTTCAGAACATATTTTAATTTTTAAAAAAGGTATATTAAGGAGAACATTTCCTGGTCAGGGCTATATATGGTCAATCAAATTTCAGAGTGGATGAATATATTATTCATTTAATGGTAATTTTAAGTCTGACTGAATAATTTGCCATGACTAAGATTTGAAGTTATCCTTCTTAATCTTTACCCTGGGAAATGAGATAAGGATTTTTATTCCTTTCTCTTTAAAATGACAAATGTCTGAACTGTATTTAGAAGAAACTCTAATTTTTCTATGTTAATATGTCTAATATATGTCTATCCTCAAAATAACTATAAGAGATAATATAATTTTAAAGGACACAGTACAGATTGATTTACTTCTTTTGATACAGTACCCAGTGTAATTCAGGTGCAGTAAGAGTTACAAAGGGTTTTCATAAACAATCTAAAAGCCATTATGTCCCAGTGCAGCTAACTTACAATGGATTGACTTAAGACATTTTGACTTTACCACAGTGCAAAAGACATACAGTGGAAATCATATTTTGAATTTCAATTTTTGAACACAGGCCAAAGTTTTACTGTTTGAAAATGGTACTAAATTAGTAATTAATGATCACCATCTCTACAGCAAACAAACACCCAAAGCAAACACTTTTTGCTTATTGATACTGTCTGGATCAGCGGTCCAAGCTTTTTTGAGTAAGTGAATTCTCCACAGAGCTTAGTTGTTCCCCCCTTTCCAAAATGTCTAAGGAAAGTCATTCTCTTCTGGAAAAAGGTATATTAATAAAAATTTCTTTAATTTATACTCATTGATAACATAAAACAGTAGTTAGTTAATGGTCATCAGATGCTTAGACTGGCAGTTACAAATGTTATCTAATAAAATAGAAATGTAATTATTATTTTATATGTAAAATGTTTGATAGACTGCTTTTAAAGGAGGTGGGAGAGTAGCAGGAGGCAGCCTGAGTATAAGGAAACTGGGAAGTGACAGTAGCAATCTACCCTGGTTCACTTCCCTCCCCTCTCCTGGGCCACCCTTCTTCCCTTCCTCTTTCCAGGGCACCCCATCAGCGGCCAGAAGAGGTCAGCGGAGAGCAGCGCTGTGCACCCTCGCCCACCGCGGGGCTGGGGCTGGCACATCTCTGTCCACCCAAAAAGTGGCAGCTAAGAAAACACAGCAAATGAGGACATTCAGATTTTTATTTTGACACAATCTGAGATGATTATAGTCATCAGAATGTTTAACTTAAAAAAAATTGAAGCAGAAAAATTCTCTCATGTGGCTGTAAAGGATAAATTTTTATAACAAAAAGCTCCTTGAAGGGGGCAATGGCAATAAATGTAACAGTCCCTTGATACTGACATAAAAATTCTTATTTTCCTTGAAAAGTAGTTCATTATTTCTCAAAAACATATCAGTTTGTGCAGGTACACAAAAATTTCCACTTAAATACATTCAATAAGTTGGATGTAGTGGTGCACAACTGTAATCTCAGCACCAGGGAGGCTGAGGCAAGAGGATCGCCGTGGGCGATCAAGGCCAGCCTGGGCTACATAGTGAGTTCAGGGCCAGCCTCAACTAGATAGTAAGAACCTGTCTCAAAAAAACCAAAAAACAAACAAAAAATACACTCAATAGCTGATGATACACACCATGGAAAAAAATACAATAAGCAAGACTTGATCAAGCTGGGTGTGGTGGCACATGGCTGTACTCCCAATACTTGGGAAGCTGAGGCAGGAGGAATGCCAGGAGTTTGAGGCCAGCCTGGTGTACCTACACAGTGAGTTTAAGGCCAGCCTGAATGACATAATAAGTCTCAAAAACCCCAAATGACTTGATCCAGTACTACAAATTCCCCAGTTTTTCTAAATTAATTATAAAACAAATAAGAGAACAAAATATTTAAAGATTTTTGAATGTTCTAAATATTGAAATATAATTTTTTTTCTTCTTTTACTTTCACGAAAGTATAGACAAACTAGACCCCCACCATCACCACACATGGAACTGAACAATTAGAAGGAAAAAGACTACAAAGACTTTTAAATACCAGTTCTTGAAGACCAGTCTATAAGGTATGGCATCTAAAAGCCAGTGTTACCTACTTTCTCACTAAAATCTGATGTGAAGTACATATATTCATTCAATATAAACTTGTAGGAGTGTACTAGATACAGAAGGAACGGCAGCTACAAAGTTGGTTCCTGACTTAAAGCACTTTATAAATCTAATAAGAAAATCCATAAAATTAGAAAATGCTAAGGAAAGATTTACAATGAGTGGACATATTCAATAGTTTACAGAGATTCCAAAGTTCTTCAACCACTACTCTAGTTGTTTCTGAGGAAGGTTAACCTTCAGCCAAGATGTTGCAGACAATATAAAGTCTGCATAAGATACCTCTGGAAACAACCAGTTGCCTATAAACTACTCCGAGTATGTCAGAAATACAAACAGATTGTGCAATGTTGCTTAAATTAAATTAAACCCTAATAATTTAGTATTGGTCAATTGGCCTGACATTTCTGCTTTTCAGCTTATTGTTTGTTGTGGTGGTGGTGGTGGTGATCAAACCCAGGGCCTCGAGCATGTTATAGAAGTGCTCTGTCACTGAGCTATATTCCCTGTACCAATTTATTGTTTTATTTTAAATTAAAATTACTCTGGACTATCTACAGAGATAAAAAGCAAATTCCTGTTTTTTAAAGTTTCAAATTGAATGATATAAAATTAAACACAGAAATAGATTCTTAGTGCAGAGTATCTGTCAGAAAACAAGTAACAAAGGGGAGTTAAGTAATTTCGCAGCCATATTTTCTCACTCTCCTTCACTGGGAACATAGTCATTTGCATGGCAAAATAAGCTGTAAATTATAAACATTTTTACATACCCTGCTGCAAAGGAAAGCCTGCCAGTTTCCTACTATATTGGATAGTGCTCAAGTGCTTAACTATAGCTTTGGAAAGAAGAGGAGGAAACCTGTTTTGGGTGTCAGGTTGCTGGTTCTTTTATGCACAGTCTCTAAAACTTTGTGACATTACTTGCAATGAGTATGTAAGTGATTGTAGTACAGTAATAGGTGTTCCACATTACTTCAAGATACAAATTACCCATGGACTGCAACAAATTTTGTAGTTGCATAATCACCCAAGTATTGCCTTACAATGGTGTCTCCAATGAGTGTGAATGTACAGTGGACCCTTGACTTAGGAACTCCATAAGTTCCCGAGGGCTGGTTGTAACTCAAATTGGTTGTAAGTCAATACAGCTGAGATCTAGATGTTTACCTGGATACATGCTATAGATAACAAGAGGCAGATGAATCTTCCACTAACCTAATTAACCCAAGTTGTTCATATGTCAGGCCAGTCATAACTTCCGGGTCCACTATAATAGGTTTTTTTGTTTGTTTTTGTTTTTTTGGTACCAGGGATCAAACTCGGGACCTTGTGCTTGTGAGGCAGGTGGCAGCACCACTGAGCTAAATCCCTGGCCCTCCACTGTAATAGTTTTAATACCAAAATCTGTAGCAATGAGCATTTCAGCACTAATGACAAATGACAAATACTATACATTACTCTTTGTGTAAAAGGAAGTCCATTAGAATACCTGCTTAGGGCAGAAATCCATTTTAAAAAATTGTTCCTGTATCAAAGAAACACACAGGTGGGCCAGGGATTTAGCTCTGTGGTTTCGCTGCCTGCTACACAAGCACAAGGACCAAGTTCGATCCCCAGTACCAAAAAAAAAAAAAAAGAAAGAAAGAAAAGAAACACACAGGTATTTGTGAGGCAGCCATGGTGCCACTGAGCTAAATCCCCAGCCCTAGGTATCTGTAATTCTACAACAGATCAAGAATTAATCGGTGAAAGAAAACATGTAGCAAAAGAAATATGGCTGACAAATATAAAATGTTTAATTTGTAATTTTATAGAGCCAATCATGATCTTCATTCAATTCCATAAGAAAATTTTGTTTCAATAAATCAACAATAATACATAGAGCAGTTAAGTGCCCATCACAGTCCTGGTACATTGGAAACCAAAGAAAAAGACTGTAAGTTGGTTTCTACCCATAAATTTATAGATGAATAAGCTTAGAGTGATTAAGTTACTTGGTTATGGTCAAATGACTAACTAGTTACAGATCTGAGACAAGAACCTAGATTTCTGGCCCTTTACCTGTTTACTATGATATACTGCTTACACTGGGGGTACTCTTGAGTTTGGGTTCAAAGGATCAGGACTAAGTCATGTAGCTATTAAGCAGACTGCCATTAAAGTTTTGTTTTTGTTTTTTGAAATGGGATCTTGTTATTGCTGTCCAGGATATCCTTGAACTTGCAATCCTCCTGTCTCAGTCTCCCAAATCAGTGGAATTACAGGTATAAACCATATTAAATACTGCTAAGTGGCTGCAATTCTTACTATATATAATTAACATTTTACTGATGAATGTCAAGAATTAAGCACTGTTTAAAATGTAGAATTAGATACTGAGCGTTGCCTTTGACTTTGGCCTCTTACTAGTAGTCTTCCTTTAAGAAAAAGATTTTTTTTAAATGGTACAATTACAGGGCTGGGGATTTAGCTCAGTGGTTCCAGCGCCTGCCTCGAAAGCTCAAGTTCCCAAGTTCGATCCCTGGTACCCCCCTCCCCAAAATAAATAAATAAAGAAGCAGAAACACACTGTTAAATTCTTTTAAAAAAATGGTACCATTACAATAATTATGCAGCTTGGTTTTTGCTGTGATATAGTCAGGCAGGCTAATCTATATCATGTTATTTATATTCAGTAAACTAACTCTCAGCTGAGTAGAGCAGTAGCTTAGCCCACTTACTTTTTGTACTTAATTATACTTGTTTTGTAAAAGGCTGATCTTATTTTGTGTTTTTCCAAAGGCTCTGGTGAAGTAATGACTTCTGATATACAGTATGTTGAACATAAAGAGCCTTTCCCTTGCTTAACATATAATTGCTGCATTTGTGCATGCTGTTTAAGTTGAAAATAACAATAAAAAGTTAATGAAGAAAATAAGTACTGGTTGTAATGAATCAGTAATATTGCTAGATTTGTATGTGGAGTTTATTTTTATTGTTGTAAGTGGAACACAATCAATAAGGAACAAAGTCAGACTGCACGTGCTTTCATTGCTTGAGATCTCTCTGAAAAGTAGCTGAGTTATCTTTTGAAATTATTTTTAAGAGTATTATTCAGCATAATGATTTGAAACCACTGTCAGCAAGCACTCATTTGTCAGATTTTTATAGTACCAAAAGATACATTTCTCATGTTTTAATTGCTTCATAAGTGTATAACTTTTAAAATTTTTAAATTAATTTTAATTATAAAAGAATTCATTGTTTTATTAAAACACTAAAATATTACAAATAAACTCCCCTTTGACTATTCCCATATACTTCTCCCAAAGCACTCCTATCTCTACTTTCCCCAAATATTATTACCAAATGAGTAAGCTTTCTTCCAGACTCTCTTCCATGCATTTACACGTTATCGCAAACAAAACTCTTTTATAGTTCCTTTTAAAAATGCTGTCTTTCAATATTATTTATTTCATGTTTATATAATTGAGCCCTTAAATAAATAACATGTTCCCACTTAAGCCTCATTTCTTAAGATGTTTTTTGACTGATCAATTCCCAGGGGAAATATACAGTAGTTTTGTTAATGTTGTTTGGCATTTTAAGTGCTAGATGAATTCTAATATGTAGAGTGAAGATGAGGATTGGAAGTCACATCCTATTGTTGCTATAACTAGAAGTCATCAAAGGCTAATTAGTACCACATTAAAATGACATATTATAAATTATAATATATACAGTGGAGACTGAGTCCAATTGCCTAAATTTAAAGGATTATAGAAGCAAAAACAATGAACTGGCCTGTTTCACAGCTTTTTATATTTTTTATCTTTTTTTAATATATATATATACGTATATATATACACATGTGTATATATATATATTTTTTTTTTTTGGTACCGGGGATCAAACTCGGGTCCTTGCACTTGTGCAGCAGGCGGCGAAACCACTGAGCTAAATCCCCGGCCCCTTTTATTTATATTTTTATAACTTTCTTCTTAAGATTATTTCACACAGGCCTCTTAATATTCTATCACCATTTCCTCTAACACCAAGCCTGATCAATTTTTTTTTTTTTTTGGCACCAGGGATCGAACTCGGGACCTTCCACTTGTGAGGCAGGTGGCGGAACCACCGAGCTAAATCCCTGGCCCAAGCCTGATCAATTTTAACTTAAAGGAAAAAGCAGAATTAAGATCAGCAATTTGATTTTAAGATGTTTTCCAGATTTGAATTAATAGTTGTTTATAATGGTTTCTGCAACAAACTCTTAAAGTCTGACAATTACCTTAGTATTCCTACACTAACTTAACCTTAATCAACTGAATAATACACTGAGTTAAGAAGAAACAAGTTTCCAAGAGATTAATGGTATCTATTTCAATATGGAAGGTAAACTTAAGAGAGCTAATCTAAAGGTAACTTTTGGCTTCATTCTTGTTTTATTAGAAAAAAATCTATAGTTTACATATTTTCATAGGGTATTTGATCCTGTCAAAGAGGCCAAAACATAAAAGTTCAGTTCCGCCCAGGGACTCTAGAGTCCTCATTCTAAAAAGTTTCTAAGCTAACAATGTGTTCATACTCTTGGTTCCACATCCTTGATGTTATATTTTCTTCTTTCTCATTTATAAGATCTTCAACTGATTTGTAAGTTACAATTCAGCCCTTGGTCATATATATTGAAAATATTTTTGTAATGTTGGCATTCACCTTTTGACTTTATGGATTTTTCCATTGAATAATTATTGCTTATGCAGCCAAATGTGTTAATCTTTTATTTATAATTTCAGAGTTTGGGAGTTTTTTTAGAAGGTCTTCCTTTTTCCAAGATTAAATGCTCTTAGTAACAATAATTCAGCTACGATCAAAAGTCATTAACTGCCATCTAAGTGGTAAGAACATACTGAATGCTGGGGTAATGAAGATATAATAGGGTCCTCTGCACAATGTTTAAGAGAACACAGAGGCACACAGTCTTCTTTTATTAGTATCAGAAATACATACAGAAAGTTACTAGTCTAAAAATTCTTTTGTGTGTGTGTGGGACTAGGGATCAAACACAGGGCCTTGTGGGCAAGCATTCTACCACTGAGCTACACCCTCACCACACATAATTTTATTATTTATCAGCTCACCTGTTACTCAGAAGTCACAGAAGTAATAGGATGAAAGTCCTTGTTTTACAAATATCATCAGCATTCTCCAAAATTTGTCAGTATCTACTGTGTATCCCTGGATAACAGACCACTTGAAAGGCAGAAATATGAACCATCACTTTACTTCTGACTCATTTAATGCTTTTTCATCCTTGCATGTTCTACTCATATCCAAACCAGAGAAAACAGAAGAGACAGAGCAAAATGGGCAAAAGGAAGGTGGCAGTACTTCTTTACATGTACACCTGTCCTGGGACACTAAACCCTTAATTAAGTTAGGTGGTTATGCCTCCAAATTAGCAGTTGTGCTTTGCAGTCTGATGCAGGCCAGGTGGTTGCCCTATAGCAATTTTGATGGCGGTGGGAACAGCAGCCCTGCACTGGCCCCAGCAGAATAAGCTTCTTCTCTCTCTGCTGTTTAGATTAAATGGAGTCAAGGGCAACACAAACACAGAATAGTCTAAAGCCTATCACTGAAACTTAGAGCTTTGTAGACACCAGAATGGAAGCTGCAGATTAGATAATCCACAGAATTTTTTCTTGTTGTTATGTTGTATTTTTAGGGTGATATTCCACTAATACTTCTCCTTTCTTTAAATGTTACATTACATATTGGTTTACATAATGACAAGGTTTGTTTGGCTAAAAGGTAAAGAATGTGATTCAAATGTTTGTTTTGATCTAGATCATTTGTTGTACTGAAGAGCCGGTCATCCGGACAAAGATTTAAATGACTCTGTCCAAGGCACTGGTAAAATATAAAGCTGTACAAAGCTAAGTGCCTGCCCTGAAAGTCTGATCAATCTGATAAAGGACATAAAGCAGCATGACTGGAGTCTGGAATAACAAGAGATAACACCTGTTAAACACATTCTATGTATAAAGAACTGTTCTAAGGGTTTTATATATGTCACTTTCTTTAAGCTACCCAATAGAGCATAGAGAGACTACCTAACTTGTCCAGTCACATAACTAGTAAGTAACAGAATAAGAATTTGAATTGAGGAAATTTACAACCAATAAAACATGTTTCTTTCCCATTTGGTCACTCAGTACACGATCTTAGAAAGTTATTTCACTTTTCTAAGCTTCAGTTTTCTCACTGATGAAAGTGTATTTCTGCCTCATAGAATTGCCATTGGCATTCAAAGTTAGGCATCTTGAAATAGACTAACATTTATGAAACTTTTGCAGCATTCTATTGATATTCTGCTGAAGGATTAAAGGGTTCTGTAATTTAATAACAGGGAAAGGGTATCTCTTCTTAGAGCTTCATACTGGGTACCATGTGTATACAACTTACGTTAAGAATTCTGAAATGAAATATTTTTAAACTCTGCTTCTCATCTGGCATACCCTTGTGCTTATTTGACCACAGGATCTTTGGTTCAATTGAACACCTAGTTAAACCTTTCACCCTGGAACACATTAGGAATTATTGGCAGGAAAAAGGCAAGAAATCAAGAGGATGTAATAGATTTGAATATTGCTCCATGAATTTTTTAAAATTTTATTTTATCAGTACATTTTAGGTATACAATATAATGACATTCATCACTGGAAATTTGCACCTTTACATAATCTCTCTTGGTTCTTATCTTTTCCCCATTCCCCTGCCCTCCCTTCAACTCCTCCATCCCTCCCTATTTATAAACACTTTCTTTCCATTTTTTCATTTTCTCATATTAATTCCATTCCCTTCTTTCCTTTCCCCTACCCCTCCCACTTCCCCTTTGCACCTTTTCTTCCTATTTCACATTACCTATTATACCTTTTAGTCCTCATTTACACTTTCAGTTTCTCACACCAGAGAAACTATTTGGTATTTACACATATGTGTCCTATTTATTTCACTTAAGAGTATCGCCTCAATGTGCATCCATTTAGCTATAAATGTCTCTAATTTCTCATTTTTTATGGCTGAGTAGTACTCCATTTTATTTTTTAAAAACCCACATTTTCTTTATCCAGTCTCCAGGTGATGGGCATTTGGGCTGCCTCCAAGTTTTAGCTATTACAAATTGTGCTGCTATGAACATGGGTGCACATATGTCACTGTGGAATGATTCTTTGGGGAAGATACCCATCAGGGGAATAGCTGGGTCAAATGGGACTTCCAGTCCTAGCTTTTTGAGGTATCTCCATACTGATTTCCACAGTGGTTGCACCAGTCTACACTCCCACCAGCAGTGGAGCAGTGTTCCTCTTTCCCCACAGCCCCACCAGGATTTGTTATTAGTTGATTTCTTAAGAGCAGCCATTCTTTTTGGGGTGAGATGGAATCTCAGCTTTCATTTGTTTTCATTTGCATCTCTCGAATGACCAGTGATGTTGAACATTTTTTTCATATGCTTATTTGCCATTTCTACTTCTTTGTCTGAGAAATGTCTGTTCATTTCAGATGCCCATTTTTGGATTGGGTCTTTAAATTTGGGAGGTCTGATTTTTTCTGAAGTTCTTTATAGATTCTAGATAGTAGACCTTTGTCAGAGCAAGAGCAGGTGAAAATTTTTTCCCACATTGTGGGTTGTTTCTTCACACTGTTGGTGGTTTCTCTTGCTGTGCAGAAGCTTTTTAGTAAGAAGAGATGCCAGCTGGGGATTTAGCTCAGTGGTTTCACCGTCTGCTGCACAAGCGCAAGGACCCAAGTTTGATTCCCAGTACCAAAAAAGAGAGATCCTACTTGTTGACTGTTTGTGCTAGTTCATGGGCAACTGAGGTTTTGTTTATAAAATCTTTTCCTACACCAATGTCTTCAAGAGTTCTACCTAACCTCTGTTCCAGCTGGTTCAGTGTTTCTGTTTTAATATTTAGATCTTTAATCCATTTTGATTTTAGTTTAATGCATGGTGAGAGATATAGGTCTAGTTTTAATCTTTGGCAAGTTGAAACCCAATTTTTCCAGCACCATTTATTAAAGAGGCTATCTTTCCTCCAGTGAGGGTGTTTGGGTCCTTTGTCAAAGATGAGGTGGCTGAGTGTGTCTGGAGTTGTTTCTGCATCTTCTAATCTGTTCCACTGGTCCTCAGGTCTGTTTCTTTGCCAGTACCATGCTGTTTCTATCACAGTAGCTTTGTAGTATAGTTTCAAGTTGAGGGTTTTGATACCCCTTGCCATGTCTTTGCTACCTAGAATTGCTTTTGCTATTCTAGGTTTCTTCTGATTCATCATCTAACAGCTGCTGGATTGATTTCTCATGGTCCCTTACAATTTTGAAGCAATTTTTCTTTTCCTGGTCACTACTTGCAATCTTATCTTTTATATCCGAAATTCTGTCCTCACATTGGCTCATTCTGCTGTGTAGACTTTCAATGGAGTTTTTAATCTCACCATAACATCAGCTAATTGGGAGGAAGTAGAAGTATTACATGTTCAAGTCCAGTCTAGGCAACATATTCAGACCCTGTCTCAAAAGAAAAATGAAATATAAATAATCTTCCTAAAAACCTATAACCCCATTTTGATAGTAAAGAAAGAAATCAGATCAGTTCCAAAGAAGGGCATGTTACAATATAATTGACCGGCACTCCTCAAAACCATCAAAGCAATTGGAAAAGTTTGGGGCAAGCTTATAGTCCCAGCACTGTGGGAGGGATAGGCAGTAGGAGTACAGGTTTGAGCCCAGCCCGGGCAACTTAGTGATATAGCAGGCACACATGATTATGTTTTAACATTAAAAAAAAAATTTTAAAGAGTTGAAGTAGCTCAGTGTGAAGGCCCTGGGTTCAATACAAAAATAAAAAAGTGCATCAAACTGTCCTGGAGGACTTGGTAAACAAGACAGCTAGCCCAGCACTCAGAGATCTTGAATCAATAGATCTGAATGGGGCCTACCAGTGTGTATTTCTAACAAGGTCCCAGAGGATGCTGATGCTGAACTGAGAAAACCACCATTCTAGAAGGGGACTTCTCTGGGGCTGCCACAGGTACTAACTTGGTATCTTCCTCATGAAAGCACACACTAGGATGGATGGACCAGCAGCCGAGATTGGGTAGACTACATCTTCTGGTGTGATTATCTAGAGTCATAGTATCCTATATTTTCCTGTTGTCTTCTCCCATCTCCTGTCAAAGCAGTGCTGAAAACTTCTAATTTATCTTGGCCATGCTATTGGACTTCAAAAGAAGGGACTGGCAAGTACATGAGGCTTTGAAGAGAGACCAGTTGGGAGCAGCTTTGCAAGTACAATGGAGTCCTTTGCCATGAGTGGAAAGTTTGGGTAGAACACAGGGGCAAATATTTGAGGGCAAAGCTCTAAGCCAACCCTGGAAGTTGATGTTTGTTTTAGAAATAAAAGGAACATGACTTAAAAAAAAAAAAAAAGGTGAGGAATTTTTTTTTTTTTTTTGAGACAGGGTATTGCTGTGTAGTTCAGGCTATCCTTGAGCTCACTATGTAGCCCAGGCTGCCCTCAAACTCACGGCAATTCTCCTGCCTCAACCTCCTGAGTGCTGGGATTACAGACGTGCACCACCACACCCAGCTACTCCATGAATTTTTAACCAAGTACTTTGGGAACAACTCCATAGCTCCTCCAGATCTTTGTTTTCCCTGTCAGCTCTTGCCTAGACTACTTCAGTAACTCCCTGGCTGGTTCTCTAGCTCTTGGATCTCACTTGCATGGGCATCTTATAAATATCAGATAAATGTGTTCTATATGACAGATTATTAATGTAATCCATGCATTACTTTATTCACTCATTTAATTCTTTTTTTTTTTTCTTCAGTGTTGGGGATTGAACCCAGGGCCTTGCACATGTGAAAGCAAGTGCTCTATCTCTCATCTCTACTCCCAGTTCTCACTCAGTGAATTCACAGAACTGTCTTCTGAAGCAGCTAGTCAGTGGTGCAAGTCTGTTTCCAGTTTCCAAGTTCACTCTGCTGACTCTTGGATAGTTTCCCTCTTTCTCCAAGATACAGCCTTAATTACTTAGGCCCTTCACACTCTGCCTTCAGGCTTTCTTTTCTACCTCATCTCCTCATTTCTATTCCTTACTCCACAAGTTTGCTAGAGCTGTGAGCAAAGAATCTGTTCCAGGTTTCTCCTTTTGGCTTGTAGATGGCCATCTTCAGGTCACAGGGCATTCTCCTATTTATGCGCCTGTGTCCAAATGTCCTCTTTTTATGAGGACTCCAGTTATGCTGCATTAAGGCCCACTCTAAAACCCTCATTTTATTTTTTTAAATAAATTTTATTTTATTTTATCCCATTTCCCCCCTCAAGCCCCCTCCCCTCCTAATGCACAAAATAATGACATCATTTTAACTTGATTTGTTTTGTTAAAAAACTTACCATCAAATAAAGTAACACTGTGAGGGCACTGGGGCATAAGATTTCAATGCACGAATTTTGGGAGGACACAATTCAGTCTGTAACACTTAATATACATAATAAAGTTAATCTGTTCCATAAATTCACATATTCATGTAACAGTGGTACCAAGTGCCTATCACAAAGTACATACTGTTCTGGGCACTGGCAGGTACTTCAAAATCCTATGGCTTTGGCCAGTCAGCTCCTTGCTTCCTTTGCCTAGAATACAACCAAGCTTCACTCACTCACCTGCTTTAATATGACTGTTGGCCTCCTAGTTACCTTCAAAGTTCACCAGTAGGCCTATTTATAAGGCCCAAAAGGTCCTCATTTAAAAATTTTATTTCTCCTTTCCTCCTTTCAACATCCTTAGTTTCTCCACAGAACTGTTTATACTCTGTAGCATTGTATTACAGGTGTTGGAAAAACTTGTACATTCCTTGGATTGATGCTAAGGTCGTTGAGGGCAAATACTATGCACTGTTCAGCTTACATCACCTGCAATATACACAGGGCCTGGTACCTAGTAAGTGCTTAATAAATATTTATTTAATAAGTGATCAAAGCAGGAGTTTAGGGTGTTCAATTAAGCAAGACCTGAGAGGTAAAATAAGAAGGAAGAGCATCTTAAGACAGCGAGACCAGAAAGATAGCTGTCATTGAAGTCAACACATGAAGTAACAAAAGACCTGAACTGGGGAGGGGAAATACACTGAAAGAAAAGGAGACCTAGAAACACTTGTGAGTGGATGGTTTACTATGTATGGGAAGTAAAAGGGTAAAAGAGTGGGAATAAGCAGATTACCAAATTGACAGGGCAACTGGGTGATATAATAACATTAAAAGAAACAGTAAAGGTATATTAAGATAACACTTACTGCTGTTAAGAGATTAACCCTCTTTTGTAGTAGGGATTGAACTCAAGGCCTTTGCAATGAGCTATATCCCCAGCCCTTTTTTATATTGAGACAAGTCATTAAGTTGCCCAGATTGGGTTTAAACTTGTGATCCTTCTGCCTCAGCTTCCTAGAGTGTTGGGGTTATAGAAGTGCACCACCATGCCTGACTTAAACCTAAAATTTAAGTGGTTTGGCAAACAGATTTTCTCTGTCATACATCAAATTGATGTAGTTGATCCTGATGGGCAGGTGGCTCTCTTCCAAGAATGATTTAGGGATATAAGCATCTTTCATCTTGAATAGGCCACCTTCAAGATCAACTGCTTAAGGAGAAATACAAATGCAAGATTTTTATGGTTAGGAAGTAGAAAATACAATTTCTGCTCATACTCAATTGACTAGATCTCAGTCATATGACCCAGCTAACTCCAAGGGAAGGTGAGAAAAGTAGTCCAACTATGTACTCAGGAAGAAAAGAAAATGTGTTTGGTATATTTGTTTCAGTCTCTTCTGCTACAGTTCAGGCATTTGGAAATTTCAATGAATGAAGGATAGGAAAATATATTCAGTTTGTAATCATTAGATAAGACTAAATTGAGTCAGTTCTTATAAAACAACTGAGAAAGCTGAACCATTAGTCAAAACATTCACCTGAATTTCTTTAAATTTAATAATCATGTTTCATTGGAAAAGACTGTATTTTTAATATTGTCTGTTACATATTATAATGATCTTTTATATATCCACCAAAATATTCTATCATAAATAGAATGGGATGTTGTACAAATTTATCAATTATGGGTAGAGATACTTATAAATTTAGTAATACTTTTTTTTTTACTGGCTTTACAATCACTTTTTTTTTTTTTCTTTTGGTACTGGGGATTGAACTCGGGTCCTTGCACTTGAGCAGCAAGTGGCAAAACCACTGAGCTAAATCCCTGGCCCTACAATCACTTTTTTAAAAGTATGGATTGATGGAATAGATCTTAAGGCCATAGTCTTGTTGGCAAAAGGCTATGGTGGATATTTATAGTCCATGTTTATAAATATGGCTCTCCTGTCTGTTTTTCAAAGTGCAGTTGGCCTAAAGTTGCATTTTGGTCTAAATTCTGCCTCTTTTGCCTTATGCGATAAGTTCACTAGACATTTCCACAGCACCAGCTATGTCCTTAGGCCAAACAAAATAAGACCACTTCACTCATTTTTGGTCCCTTAGGTAATTTACTTAGGTTCCATCAACTGGCATCAAAGTCAGGTTTATGAGAGAAAAACACCAACAATCTAAATCCCAGTAGTATGGAGGTGAAGTATAAAGTTCCCAAATCACTATTTTTCTCAAATGTTAAAAAATTCACTGCAGCATTTTAGATACAAGCCTCCAGCAAAAATTACACTTGAACAATTAAGGAAGCAGGAGCCAAATAAATGACTTTGGGGTAGGGAAATTAATGGCTTCTCAAAGTACTGTAACAAATCACTTTTTCACATTAACAAGTGTGTAAAACACTCAAACACACCAATGACTTTCTATTAGATCAAGTTGGATTATAGAAAATAGCCTTGAACTATGTGACAGAATAATACCCTAAAAGTATTTGTGGATTTTACACATTTGAATATAAAACCCACTTATGTTATCTGGAAAGTTTTATGTTCATAATGTATACCTACTTGCAAAGTTCTTTTACTCAGATTGCTCACATTACAATGACCATATACCAAACATGTTACAGGAAGGATCAGAAGCAACACAATTATTTCTTAGAGGTTAAGAAATTAGAAATATAAAATAACATCATAATATACCATGTACATACAGATAATAAATCCTGAATTGTAGAATGGCTGCATAAAAATAGGATATTAATCTCAATACTTCTTACCTAGAGTATTTTAAGACAAATTTAACTTCAGCAATAGTTTTCTGCACAATTAGGATAATTCACTTATGCAACAAATAAATATTGAACACTGATTATATATCAAATAATACTTTCCAAGGATTATTAAAATAAAATACAGCTGGCATTCATTATGTATGTGTAGCTACCCAAATTTATAATTCTCTATTTTTTTTTGGTACCAGGGATCAAACTCGGGACCTTACACTTGCGAGGCAGGTGGCGGAACCACCGAGCTAAATCCCAGCTGCCCAAATTTATATGCAGATGATTGACAAGACAGGGTCAAAGTCAGCAGGCTGAAAAATCAATGGAATTCCTAACTGCAAACAGAGATACATGGGATATAAGATGACGTGAGGTTCACTTGCTTTCCAGGGACTAATGGGGTACTAGCATTCATTCCAGATTTTTCTCTAGTAATGTCAACTGAACTTAACCAAGAGTTTCCTACAAAATCTATACGGTAAAGTTTTTTTCCTTTTTTGTACTGGGGATCGAACTCGGGTCCTTGTGCTTGTGGAGCAGGCAGCGGTATATGGTAAAGTTTTGAGCTCTAATTCAAATAGAGTTGGGGGAAAGATGTATACATATTGAAGACTTTCCAAGTTGCTTTCAATTTATAAGTTTTTGAAGACATTCTTACAAGAAGATTGTTTTGATACACTAATTTAATAGCTGGTCAAATCTATAAGAGAAATAAATTCTTTGGAAGATGATAGAAAGATGAAAAAATACATGAGATCTGAAAGGGAGAAGAGATCCAGGTTAGAGCCTCAAATTTCCCCATTTACTAGCTGTATCCCCTGAAAGTCTCAAGGTTTTAGAATCTGTTTTCTAAAGAGTAAAATAACAACTCTCACCTATGGCATTATAAGGGTCAAATGAGGTAACTGTCATAAAAAATGATCAGTAACCCAAAAGTATAAAACAAATACAAATTACAGGATGAGTAGGAACTGAAAACGATCCCAGGATAGCCTTTCTGGTGAAGATACTTGTATGGCTAAATGGTTAAAAAGTCTACAAAATGACAGGGGCTAGAGGGGTGGTTATCTGTAGCCATGACAGTAACCTTCTTTGCTTATTTGTTTTTTTTGGTTGTTGTTGTTTTTTGGTACTGGGAATTGAACTCGTGACCTTGTGCTTGCCAGGCAGGTGGCAAAACCACTGAGCTAAATCCCCAGCCCCTTCTTTGCTTACTTGTTTTCTTTTTTTTTTTGGTACCGGGGATCGAACTCAGGTCCTTGTGCTTGCAAGGCAGGCAGTGGAAACACTGAGCTAAATCCCCGGCTTTGCCTACTTGTTAATGAGGAAGGATCGCTAGACTGTAGCTGGCAAGCAAGAGTCATCTTTAAATATTACAGGAAAAACAAATATGTATTGATAACATTACTAAGAATAAAAAAGAAGGGCCAGGGATTTAGCTCAGTGGTTATGGCGCCTGCCTCGCAAGTGCAAGGTCCCGAGTTCAATCCCCAGTACCAAAAAAAAAAAGAATAAAAAAAGAAAAATTAAAAATATAGATTATTTCAAGTAAATCAATAAAGTTGATTAGCCATAAGTCAAAGTTTCTAGAAATCCTTCTTTTTATGAGGAAAACTCCCTTGTCATCATGTTTTTAGGGTGGTTTTAATTTCACATGCCAAAGTCCACCTGTAGGTTGTTACTTCTATCCAGTGCCATACTGCTAGGACTAAATAAAATTATTCCTGATATACTGTTACTAAAATATATGCAGTGATTCACAACAAATAAAACTGAAAACTTTAAGTTCATTTCATATGGAGCAAAAATGAGTAATACATATTTATGTACTTATGAATTTTGTTTATCAGTACATATTTGTAGTACATAATGATCACATTTATTATGGAGAGTTGGTACATGTACATAATACATCATAATTCTTTTTTCTTCATCTCCTACCCCGCCCTTCTCTCCCTGTTCCTTCCAACTCTTGGTCCCTTGCTCAAGTAGAAATAAAAGTATTTGATACAGATGTGTGGGGCAATTTATCAGAGGATGCAGAGACTTATTAGAAAAAGGAAAAATTTTTAAAAAAATAACTTTATTATCAAACACACACACATACAGAAATTAAAACCATTCAAAGAAGAACAATACAAGAGAAAAAAACCTACAATAATATTAAAATACAGTAGAACTCAACCGAAACAAAACTGAAAAGCACTTAAACATTTTTTGATATAACTTAAAAAAACATCTCAAGTACCAACAAGACACCAGAGGATGTGATTTGTTTCAGAAAGATCCCCCAAACCATCATTGAACAAATAGTGGTCTGGAAAAAAAAAAAAAGAAAAAGGAAAAGTCTATTTTCAAAAATTGCCAATATATTTTAACGTATCATTGAATTAGAGAATGATAAAGAACTAAAGAGTTTCTTCTTACCATGAGTAGATTCCACTGACCACATCATAGTTCTGACATGAAGTGTCCATGCTGCTGGTCCCAGCCGCTTTGGAGATAAGCAGCACCACCAAGCCCCTCAGCTGCAGGTTATGCCGGCTGTCATGTACAAAGCCCCTGCCAACAAGTAAAGAAAGAAGGTTAACAGAGTTCACAGGATTGGGCAGCTCAAGTTAGAAAACTGCTACAACTATGCCCAAACTTCTAAAACTGGACAAGACTTATTGAAAAGAAACAGGTTTCGGGGAGGACAGAGTTAAGGTGAGGAAGTACGAACTTCAGGAGACAAGAGGAGCCCACTACTGGTGTCTTAAATTGATCCTCATATTGTGAGGCTTGACAACCTGGATTCCTCCTGAGTCTTCTCTTCCTATTGTCTATATCCTATTTTGTAACCATTCATTTATTCATTCTTTTTGTGATGCTGAGGGCTTTGTGTATGCCAGGCAAGCACACTATCACTGAGCTACATTTCTAGCCTTTACTTTGTAATCTTAATCATTTCCTCTGATAAATGGAAGCCACAGTTTTAATCTGCTTTGGAGTAGCTGATAATAATTGAAATCGAAGTCCTAAGTCTTAGATGAAGTGATACTATTTAGTAATGATGGTGGTAAGGGACAGTGGTTAAAAATTGTCCTCTAGGGCCAGGGATTTACCTCAGTGGTGCTGCTGCCTGCCTCAAAAGCGCAAGTTCCCGAGTTCAATCCCCGGTACCAAAAACAATTGTCTTCCTAGGTAAAGAAGCTCAGAGAAGAAAAGATTAAACCAAAGATTTAAAAATGCATTCAAGTAAATGGAAATGGATGCCATCAACAGAAACCTTGTCATTCCATATTACTTATGGAAAGCAGTAATAACAATAAGGGCTTTAATTTAGAACATCATTTTTTTTTATAAAGATTGAACTTCTATGATTTTTGCTGTAACTGAGGCTAGAAATACTTTAAAAGGAATATATTTCTTTTTTCTTTATTTATTTTTATTTGAGGTTGTTTTTTTTTTTGTACCGGGGATTGAACTCAGGTCCTTGTGCTTGCACAGCAGGCGGCCAAACCACTGAGCTAAATCCCCGGCCCCTATTTATTTTTATTGAAACAGGGTCTCTCTATGTATTCAGGCTGCCCTTGAACTCATTATGTATCCCAGGCTGGCCTTGATTTGCAGTGATCCTTCTGCCTCAGTCTCCTGAATGCTGGAATTACAAGCATGTGCCACCACACCCAGCCATATTTTCTTTTTAAAGTATTGTAAATGGTTGTAATACAAAGACTAAATGGCATCGTTAAAAGTCTCAAAACAAAAAATGGAAAGATCTGGGAATGTACATCAGTGTGAAAGCCTGGGGTTCAAAGCCCCAGTACTAGGGGAAAAAAAGGAAGGAAGGAAAAACAAAGAAGAAAAAAGATTAAATTATAGCATATATAAATAATCTGTAAGTTTAGTTCTTGAATGTGGTTTAAAAAAAGCAACACTAAAATTAGTATGCTAATACTTCATTGAATTATTAAGACTTCATTGAGCTACATCTCCAGCCTTTAAATAATTTTTTTTTTTTGAGACAAGGTCTTGCTAAGTCACTCAACTGCCTAAACTGTGCTTGAGCTAGCAATCCTCCTGCTTCAGCCTCTCAGAGTGCTGGGACTATAGGTGTGTGCCACACCTAGCTTCAACATAAGTTAATTAAGTTAACATAACCCCAAACAATGAGCTAATTCATTACTTAAGAAAAAACTTTGCACAGTAAAGGAAACTACCAACAGAGTGAAGAGACAACCCAAAGAATGGGAAAAAATTCTTACTAGCTATTCCTCAAAGAACTAATATCTAGAATATATAAAGAACTAAAAAAAAAATCAGACCCCCCACCCTCCCCAGATTTAAAGACCTATTCCAAAAATGAGCATCTGGGGCCGGGGATTTAGCTCAGTGGTTCTGGCACCTGCCTTGTAAGTGCAAGGTCTGGAGTTTGATCCAGTACCAAAAACAAAAACAAACAAACAAAAATGAGCATCTGAAATGAATAGATACTTTTCAGATAAAGAAGTACAAACAGCAAATAAATACATGAAAAAACATTCAACATCACTGGTCATTCCAGAGATGCAAATTAAAATACTGAGATTCCATCTCAGTCCAGAAAGAATGGCTATCATCAACACATCAATCAATGTGCTGTTGAGGCTGTGCAAAAAAGGAATGCTTCTCCACAGTTCATGGGAGTGTAAATTAGTGCAACCAATATGGAAATCAGTATGGAGAGTCCTCAAAACCTGATCCAGCTATGCCCCTTTTAGGCATTTTCCCAAAAGAATTAAAAGCATCATACCACGATGATATATGCACACTCACATTCATAGCAGCACAATTTGTAATAGCTAAATCTTGGAAACAGCCCAGATGCCCACCACTGGATGAATGGATAAAGAAAATGTGGTTTTTATATGTAGTGGAGTATTACTCTGGATAAAGAAAGAAAAAATTGGAGGGGAGGGGAGGGTAAAAAAAAAAAAGAAGGATAAACTTGAGACATTTTTAGGTAAATGGACACACTTTTGAGACTGTACTTTTAAATGAAATAAATTGGACACATATGTTTAAATATTGCATTGATTCTCTTGTGTGAGAAACCAAATGTGTAAATAAGAACCAAAATGTGCAATAGATACTGGGTATCAGGAAGAACATGTTCAAATGGGAAGAGGAACAGGAGGACATGAAGGAAGGGGAAAAGGGGAAAAAAAGGATAGAAGGGGAAAAAATGAAACAGTTATTTTAAATAAGGAGGAGAATAAAGGTTGATGGGAGGGGAGGGGAATGGGGAAATAAAGAAGAATCCAGACATGTCATGTACAGGTACAAATTCCCTACAATGAATGTGATCATTATGTATATTAAAAGTGTACCAATAAAATTAATTTAAAAAAATTTTTTTAAATTAAAAAAGAAAAATGTTTGTCTCTTAAGCCTTTAAGAGAAACCTGTAAAAGGGCATCTCCTAACATTTCATTAGTTTCAAAACAGGACAAACTTTCAAGTTATCTGCAAAGTAACAGCTATTGCTTTTTCACTTCTAATTTTTTCCCCTAACCAACTTAGAAGGGTCAGTGATTTTAAAAAGAGAAGTTCTACCCAATCAAAAAATGGGCAAGTGAGCTGGGGATTTAGCTCATTGGTGCTGCCGCCTGCCTCCAAAGCCAAAGAACCTGAGTTCGATCCCCGGTACCAAAAAACAAACAAACAAACAAAAGACAAAAAATTCACACACACACAAAAAATGAGCAAGGACCGGGGACTTAGCTCAGTGGTTCCACTACCTGCCTCACAAGCGCAAGGACCTGAGTTCGATCCCTAGAACCAAAAAAAAAAAAAATGGTCAAGTGAAATTAAAAGACATTTCTCAGAAGAAGTACAATGGCCAATAAACATAGGAAGAAATGTTCAACATCTCAGTCCATTAGAAAATGCAAATTAAAACAACACTGAGATTCCATCTTACTCCAGGAAGATCCGCCATCATCAAGAAATCAAATAATCGGGCAGAGCTTTAGCTCAGTGGTACCACGCCTGCCTCACAAGCGCAAGGTTGTGAGTTCAATCTCTGATACCAAAAAATAAAATAAAATAAAATAAAATAAAGCAATAACAAATGTTGGAGGGGCTGTGGGGAAAAAAGGAGCCTTTCTACACTGTTGGTGGGAATATAAACCAGTGTAATGATGGAAATCAGTATAGAGATTCCTCAAAAACCTGAAACTAGAAATTTCATTTGACACAGGTATTCACCATCTAGGTATCTTCCTGAGTTAAAAGATCATATTATAGTAATACATGCATACCTGTGTTTACAGGAGCACAATTCCTAATAGCTACATCTTGGAAGAAGCCCATAATGTCCATCAACAGAAAAAAGGATAAAGAAAATATGGTATTTACATGCAGTCATAGGTGAGGCTTGTTAGAGGTGACTGGATTTAGAATGTGTGATTACTAAATTAGTCCTACTGATTGGTTTAGCATCATTCTGCTGGGATTAAGGACACGATTAGTGGTGCAATGGTAGGATTAAGTGCACTAGGATTAAGGGTGTGAGTGCTACCCACCCTAAGGACAGGTAGCCTGGATAAGATATAAGGGACAAAAAGTGTCTTGTCGCTGGTTACTTGCTTGCTTTTGCTGTCTTCTGCCTGCCATAAACGTTCTCCTCTGTGATGCCCCTCTGCCCTGCCACCATGCCTAGAGCCAGCCAACTATGAACTAAAATCTCTACAAACTGTGAGCTAAATAAACCTTTAATCTTTAACCTTTAACTTCCTTTAACTTCAAGTGTCAGGTATTTTGTTTCAGCAGTGAGAAAAGTAACTAAGACACACACAGTGAAGTACTACTTTGCCATAAAGAAAGATAAACTTGAGTCCTTTGTAGGACAATGGATGCACCTTTGATATGGAAAAGTTTTAGGTAACTTAATAGATTGAATATTAAGGTAGTTGTAGAAGCAAAATAAGTAATGTGTTCTTTTAAGATTTGCTTTTCCTGTAACTCCTTGTTTAAGGTGAGGATTATCTGACTCTAACCAGTAACTTCATTAACCTAACAAAGTTACCATGCTAGGGTGAATTTACAATGTATATGGCCTATCTTGTGTCTGTGACTTGTAAATAGGAACAGGAATTATATTTACATATCAAAGACCACTAGGGATGATATAATGGCTAAAAAGGATATAAAAAGGGAAACCCTGAACAAAGGGGGCGGGGATACGGACCAGACTAGTTTCTGCCCCCCCCCCCCCGCGTCTGCTCGCGAGAAGAAATTTTATTATTTTATCCGAATTCTGGGTCTTTGTGTATTTCTTTCCGAGATTTCTGCAACATTTTGTGACTATAAAGTTGAATGAAATAAATCAGAAACACAAGCTTAAATATCACATGGTATCTTTTATATGAAACACCCAGAGTAAAAATAAAGGGCAAAATAAAACACTGATAATACGAAGTAGGAAGCTAGATTATTCTCACAGGGGAAGGGGATCAAGAGATGGGGGAGGGATAAACAATAACAAAAAACGGAATTGGGATGTGTTACGTACATGTACCAACTCCACAGAAGAGCTGTAAACATTATGTACTACATATATGTACAAAAAAGGAATTATGATGTGTTATGTACATGTACTAACTTCCCACAAGGAATGTAAGCATTATGTACTACATACATGCACTAATACACTTAAAAAAGAGAGAGAAGTTCTAATTTCCTGAGAAAATGAAGTTCAGGTAATGAAGTTATATCATAACGAGTTATCAAAAAAGTCCCAAATTCTTTATCATGTAGGAATCTGCTTAAATCCTAGCGACCCAAATTGTAGGGAGGCACTCTATGTTGGAACAAGAAATCATAACATGGGGGGTTTTTCTAATTTTTTTACTTTGAACTGAAAATTTTAAGTCAGAGTACTAGATCCTTATCTATTACCTATTGTGAATCTTTATTCTTCCTTTTTAAAAATAACAATAGTGAAGAGAAGGTCTGAATTGGTCTGTAATTCTAGAAGGGAGGAGAGGATGGTAAGGCTGTGTGTGTTCATGTTGGGAGCCAGGTCTGGTGAGGGATGCAGGATATGATGACACAGTAAGAACTCTAACAGGTGAACCTGGAGACAAGTCTGTCCATGTCACACTGATGAGAAAGCTCTGGCAACACTTTGACATTTTCCGCAAAATTCTCAGAAATGAGAACTTTCACAGGGGATTAACAATAATAGCAGCAGTAAACATGTAGCTAATGCTTTATGTATTACTTTCTGTATGTCAGTGCTCTCCACATTTCACTATATATTAACTAAATTAATACACAACTTAAAGAGGAAAGTACCACCATTATTCTGATCTAACAGATGAGGTGAATTAGGTGCCCAGAGGGATCCAGTGACTGCCCAAGGTACCATAGCTAGTAGATGATAGGCCCTTATCACAGTCACAGTTTGAACCAGGCAAACAGGCTCTGAGGATCTATAATGCTCTTATTCATTTTGCTACAGTGAATCTCATCTGCTTCTTTTCTTGGACAAACTATCTGATAACTGAAATTAGAAGAGTAGGCTTTAGAACCAGAGAGACCTATGTCTGAAAAATTCTTTTTTCATTCACCAGCTACATGACTCAGAGGCTGTCACCTCTTCTGTAAAATGAGAGTAGCAATTTCTACTTTCAGTGGTTGTTGTATGGAACAGACTACATGGGTAACGTGTGTGGCACTGTGGAAATACTACATGATAGATCAAGTGATCAGTAAATTACATTCTTTCTGTTCTTGTTTGCCATCTGTTTTTTTTTCTCATCTCCTACATTTGCTTTCTTCTATGCCACCTCTTTTCGTCTCTCAAAGTCTTCTCCACTTCTAACAGCATATATAATCTCCCACAAATATTGTTTATTTCTCTACTTCCCCAAATAATAAAAGATATGGAATGCTTCCAACCTTCCAAGCATCATTATCATTAAAATACTTGCCCCTTTCAGGATATATTATCGAAAAGGTCAGGAAAAGAAACTGTAATGGAGTGGTTGACAAAAATCAAGAGAATATTCAGGATATACCTTCTGGATAATGATATTCACAACAGAATCCTGGATTATTTGACATCTGGAGTTTTTCCTTACTCTATGATTTTATATACTCTCATCTTAGTATATTTATTTTACACACACACACACACACATATATATAGTATTGTATTAAAATTACAAGCCTTATATGGTCATCAAAGTGTCATGAATGAAAGTGGCAACACCAATAAAGCCAGCACTTTGGGAGGTGGAGGCAGAAGGATTGTGAGTTCAAACACAGCAGAGGCAACCCAGCAAGGCCTTGACTCAAAGTTAAAAACACAGAAAGGACTGGGAAAGTAGCTCAGAGGAAAGGCCCTGGGTTTAATCCCCAGGCATCAAACAAACAACAACAAAAATAATATCTTGTAATCTTTATCACTACAGTTCTACAGAATTGTTTTCCTTTTAGTTGATATAAACAAAAACATTATTCATTCTTTCACCTAATATAAACTGAGGCATGGGTATAATAGCAAGCAACATCAGGCATGGAGTTTGTGTAACTTATGATCTAACAGAACACATTGATGATAATAAAAAAAACACAAACAAACATAAAACAACAGGGCCAGGGACTTAGCTCAGCAGCACCATGCATTCCTGCCAAGTGCAAGGTCCTGAGTTTGACCCCTGGTACTAAAAAAACCCCAACAACAACAAAACAAATATAAAACAACAATAAATAAATGCTTTGAAGGTACAATGAGACTTTGTAATAGAAGAGCTCCACCAGTGAACTCACGGCTTCCTTGAGGAAGTGATTACTGAGCTGAGATCCAAAGGAAGGGCAGATATCCAAGAAGGCGTGGGGAAGAGAGCAAGCAAGGGGAGGTCTTCCCAGCCCAGGAACAGGTATATGCCAGGCTGAGGGCACAATGGGGAGTGAGGCTGGCAGCAGGCAGAGATTAAACCACACAGGTTGAACAGGCCATGGTAAGAAGTTTGCTTTTTATCCAAAGAACAATGCGAAGGCACTATAGTATTTTATTAAGCATAATCATATTTTTAAAAAATCCTCTATCACTGGTGTGGAAGAACAACTTAGGTGAAGAGAGGAGGAAACCAATTAGTAAAGGAGTCCAAATACGAGGCTTTTGCAATATTTAATGAGAAATACAGGGCTGCCTGGTGAGCATCTAGGGATGTGCCAAACCTAAAATAACAATTTTGACTGAATTAAAATATAAGTCCTAAAAAATTAGCTAATATGTATAGATATATCATTAATTTAAAATCACATTATTTTGAAAAGTCTGTAAGTTGAATTTCAAGGGAAAAATCCCCTTTGCTTCTTATAAGATTCTACTCTAGATCTACACTAGAGTAATAGACAATTTCATGGACATGAAAACTGAATAGGTGAAACCTAGGTTAAGGCAGCTCTGTCCCTTTCTCACAGGATGCTTTAGATGGCTAACTGCAGACCTCATTTCATCATGGCATCTTTCCTCAACTATTAACTTCTCTTCCTTAACTCAAGCCTACTAAGTATCTCAAATCCTCAATCACTGCTACAACATTTTATAATACTCCTTTCAAATTCCATTTCAACACAATTACACCAACTGCAAGGGGTACACAAAGAAAAAAGCCAGGTGTGGTGTGCATGTCTTTAATCTTTAATTGCAGCATTCTAGGAGGCTGACACAGGAGGATTACAAATTTGAGCCCAGCTTGGGGAACCTAGAGAGATTCTATCTCAAAAGAGGAGTGGGGAGGGGTTGGAGCTGGTGATATAATTAGCACAAAGGCCCTGGGCTCAATGCCTACTATCACTACTATTACTACTACTACTACTCCTACACACAAAAGGAAGAAATTACAATAGTAAATTCATAATATATTTGAGTATATATTGAATAATATAAGGAATATATAACAAAGACAGTAGAGTACTAGAAAGGGAGAAAGAAAATTGCTTTTTGCTAGAGATGGCCCTCTTGGCAGACCCTGAAATCAGTCAAACTTCTTTGAGTAGACAACTGAAGAGAAGTGAGGATTGGTCTGAGGCTACTGAAATGGAAAAAGGGAATATTTCAGCAAAAACAGGATATCCAGTGACAAGAAGGTGAGAGAATGGGAAACAGGTTCAGGAGCTATGAGGCTATCCATTCAAGCAACAAGGCAGGTGAACAAGCCCAGAAAAACAGACAACATAAAGAATGAAGGGCCTTAAGATAGGTTGAGAGTCTGGACTTTGTTCTGCAGGCAATCTAGAGGCATGGATGGTTTGTTATGAAGGGGATGATCTGATTAGAGCTAAAGGCTAAAACTGTTACTCTGGGCTTAATGCTGTTATTCTGGCAGTAGTGTGCTGGGTACAGAGGAAGACTGGCTGAAGGGGCCTCATCCAGTAGCCCATGTGGGAGATGAAGAAAGCCTAAGTTAGGGTACTGGCCACAGGGATGGAAAAAAAATGGTGACTAATAGCAGCAGCAAGAAGGTGGAACAGGCAATTCTGGCCAGCTGACTGGATGTGGGAAACACTGGGAAGGGATGGATACATAAGGGCTCAATTTAAGACTGAAACCTCTTTGCAAGAGGTGATGATTCGGTAGTTAGTAGGGAGTGGAACGAAGGAAAGCTAATGGGGAATTAATGAGTTCAGTTTTGGACATGTTAACTTTGAATGCAAGGAGGACTTCCAGATGGAGCTGCCCAGCAGGAAGCTGGAAATGCTATGGATATAGATTTGGGAAGCATCTTCATAGAATTGATGGCTGAAACAGCAGGAGTTGATGGATGAGTTTTTGAGGAGAGAGAGAAGTGAAGACAAGGGAAGGGAGGGGAAGAAAGGAGATGAGAAGGACAGAGAAGAAAGGGAAAGGGAAGAAAAGGAAGAGAAAAGGAATCTTAGAGAATTCCTATGCTTGGGGGTCTGAAGAAGGATGAGTAACAAGATGAAGGACTGGATTTATCTATAAACAAATAAAAGGGTCTCCAAGACACTGACAAAGAAACACTGATAAGACACTGATAGTGTTGCAACACTGATAAAGAAATGTGTATACAGTGGAGGAAATTCTGACAGTGCAGTGTACAGAAACTATGGCCAGTAGTTGCCTCTTTCCACAGGCTTTTATGGTATTCATCATAAATCTCTAGTTAACACACTGAATAATAAAAACATAATAATGACAACACAGACAACAACTATAATATACTATGATGCCAGGCATCTGGTATTTTCTCACAGAAACTATGCAAAGTTATTAGCAAATCTCTTTATAAATGAGAAAAATTTGCAGGAAGGCTTAGAAAAGTTAAATAATTACTAGTCATATTTGTCAATCAGTAATGGAAGTACCAAAATTTAAACAGAATTTGGACTTGACAGCTTGGGCTTGCTTTTGCTTTGCAACCTTGCTATTTAATTATTCTTCAGAGAATTCCTTCATGAGGCACTGAGAATCCTGAAGGCACTCAGGTATAGTCATCTCGGGATGCCCTGGATCCAAAAAAGCAACTGATATAGTTTCAAATACAGAAAGATGACAGAATGAACAGCTTCAAGGAGTAGCAATAAACACCGCAGAAGGTTAACATTTTAAATTTGGATATCACTATATAGCTGGTTCAATACATGAAGGATTCTTGCATTTTTCTGTGTGCTTAAAATACTTCATTTAAAAAATGAAAAGAAATGTAAGTGGGAGGAAAATACTACCAAAGAGTAACAAGTGTTAATCTCCATCTTACATTTTTCCCTCTAAACAGACCTGTTACTATGCTTAACTTTCTCCTCTCTCCTTCATCAGCCCAAAAAAAGCTACCATGAATAAAAATTATGCCACATCAAGGGACCTGTTCTTGAAGTTTTAGAGAGAACTCCATACCCTGGAGTGTTTCTGTGCCTTGTTTCTTCATTTGGGAGAAGTGACTGAATCCACAGCTGCATCTGTGATCCTGAGGGAAAGCTGCCCTCACTCTGAACAGAGGCAGAGGTTCTCCAAGATGGAGGACTGAGGTGGGATGCAGAACAGGAGCATGGGAAGACATTTTGGAGATTTATGCTAAGAGTTACACCTGTGACTTAAATTACAATCTTTTGATAAATTTATAACCTAATATTAAGGAAACAACTTAATCACTTATAAGGACCATCACCTTTAATCCGGGTCAAAACCCAAAGTAAAACCGAGTGGGGAAGAGCCCCCTCCAATACTGAAATCCAAAAATACAGAGTGTGTTTTACTATTTCATTACTCTTTTCCATATATCCAATCCCAATAAATCTACCCAGAAAAAGCATCAAAGATGAATGTCAAATTTTAACATAGATGAAGTGGGTTGATTGATAAGACTCCTAACAATAGTTAGGACTGTGACCTCTAGGTAAAGAAAAAAATCTAAATTATATACAGACAACTGAAACAAAAAGATTGACTATAATATGTATAGTTTTTGCTCAAAAAGCATAGGAATACTGTTTTTTTCTACTTTAAAAAAAATTCTGACTGCAACTTGCTAAGTTGATTTTGTGACCAACTAATGAGTTGCATCTGCAGTTTCTGACATGTTGTGTTTTAAGACATAGAATGTGATATATTCAGTTAAAAGAACTAGAAATGTAAAATTAAATAATAACAGAATCATTACTTTTTAAAAAAAGAAAATCTATTCATACACTTGCACGAATTTAGTGTTGCAACAAAGCATTAAAACAATTTCATGGGCTGTGAATATAGTTCAGTGGTAGAGCATCTGTCTAGCTTGTAAGACAGGTATAATAGTATTGTATTCTATTCCCAGCACTGCAAAGAAAAAAACTGTGATGTTCCAAAACACATAAATTGTTAAAATATAAAATAGTATAATATAAAACTGTATAAATAATATCTTAATTTTGTTTCAAAATAACCAGATACATATACATATAAACAAGCCCAAAGGCAAAAACTAGAAATAAATTTGGCAAAAGGTTAACATTTTCAATCTGGGTGTCATTATATAGGTGCCCAAAACATAGGATGTTATTGCTTTTTCCTGTGAGCTTGAAATAGTTTGTTTAAAAATGAAGAGAAACATAATGGGCAGAAAATACTATCAAATGGTAACTAATGTTAATCAGTGGATGTCTACGTTAAGGTGATAGATTTTCCAAATTGCATATAAGAGCACAAATCTCTTTTTTAAGTCTGGAGAGAAAACAATAGAATTTTTTGAAGGGAGGTGAGTTGTATTTCTTTCTTATTTGAAGAAAAACTTATCCCATATTTAATGAACCCCAGAACCCTATGTTGAGTACCTTTTGAGTTCTCAATACTTTAATTTTTTTAAGTTTAGGCACAGGGTCAGTGTTTAAATAGTATCAAAGAAGCAATGTTAAATATATATAATATATAACATATATTATGTATATAATTAGCAATTTGATGACAGTAACATTACTCAGTTGTAAAAGGAAAAAAATAACACTCATAAAATTGTTTTAAAGCACTATAATTTGAGAGAGACTAAAAATAACCTGTATGTCACAGATTTTTATGTAAAATTAGCAGAAGAATTGCAGGTTAATTTCCATTGACAAAATGACCTAAATTGTATTATTACTGCCACATCTATCCTCAGCTAAACTGTCCTAAAGCTGAAACAACTTTAAGGCTTGAGGTGACCAGCCTTTAAGAATCTGGGAGCTGCACCCGCCATTGACATGGCTCCAGGGTCACATTTAATTCCCGGCCCGAATTAAATCCTTGAGGGACAGTGGGGCCAAGGAACTGCCTTGCCAAACCCTCTGGAAGCTGCAATTAGGTTTGATGGGCAAGTGGCAGAAGACAGGCATCTGGGGGAAAGAAAAAAAGAGAAAGCAGCACAGGAGTAGGGCACAGGGATTGTTGTGCTGTGGGGATCAAGACAGGAGTTTTTATGCAATAGATTGTGACCACCAGTAGCTTACTGAAAGAAATATGATTGAAATAAAAAAGTATAAAAAGCCATTACTGATCACATCTGCAGCTAACAGTGGCCAGCCACCTTGGAATTAAACATACTGCCAGAAAAACATAACAAAGATTTCCCCACTGCAATGATCACCTAAGATTTATTTAAAATACAAATGGAATAAAATTAGGCCATTACAAAAATAATATTTTGGATACACTGAAAATCCTTAAAATAATCTCAGACAAAAAGTACTGTATGCACAGACCCCTTTTGTTTACATTTAAAAAACCGATTTAGTGTTGAGGCAAGTGGGTAGAAAAATTGAAAGTTGGAATACAGATCTCACTATACTACACAGACATACACGACTCACACCACTACTCAGGCAGTGACACTGGCCAAGAGCTAATGTGCTATGAATTGCACTTCCTACTACCACAGTTCGTCTGTGCAGAGAATAAATCAACCAAACGTAAATGTGTTTCCTAAGCACCTAATGCTTTTCTCAACTTGCAGTCTCAATTTCAATAGACTCTGCCACTCAAATATAAGAAACCTGTTCTCAGATTAATCTATCATTTCTGTGGTTTTACTTGCTTTCGTATGTAGGTATGTTTTATAAAAGAGAATGTCTCAGTGTAAGTAATGAATATTTAGTTCTTGGAGTATCAGTCCTATTAGTAATGAAGGTATTCAACTGTGCAGAATGTAGAACATTTGTACTTGAACAAGTTTAGACAGATAAAGGTAGAAGGTCATTTGATTGGCATTTACACAACATATTATTGAGAGGCAAAAGCCAAATATAAAAGATACAACAGCCAATGGAAGAAGCCAGTAAAACTCAGCAATCTGGGAAAAAATGGTGATATATGTTATAGAGAAACAGATAATACCTCAAGGGTAAATTAGAAGGAAGGGAAATAGCAGAGGGAAATATACCAGATTTTTAGCAGGAAAAATATGCTTACAAATGATTCAAAAAATAAAACATAAAATTATATTACCATAATTTGGTGGTTCAGAAATATAAAAATTTTAGGAAAGTTTCATTTATTTTCCAAAGTCAAGATTAACTCAAGATACAGGAGACCAAGACATAGGAAAATTATAAGTAACAGGGGTGGTGGTACACAGATTGGTTGTGTTCATCTTCCATGAAAAGTTTTCACCACAGTAAAAGATCCCATGATTGGCTGCCTAAATTAAATCCATCAGCTCTCATAATCACAAATACTGCCACCTAATTAACATTAAGACGTTACAGATACTTAAAATAGCCACCAGCAGAGATAGTAAAGGGGAAGAACTATTTGATGAAAGCATCTTTAAATTACATATGTCAATAGAAAAACATGATTCAATTTTTTAAAGTTTCATTTACATCCTTGACCACTTAACAGTTTACCCCAAGTGTCACTTGGGCAGTGAGTTTGTTTACATACTGACTATCCTGACATTGCCTGGGCAGATGTCATTTCAACCAGTCAATTTTTGTATTGAATAAATTTGATAAAATTGTCATTTTTTATATTTCCTGTTATATTATCTTATAAAAATTAACAGAAAAAAATGCAATTTTTGGTCTCCTATATTTAAATAACTGGACTGGTAAGTGGTTAAATAATAGGCACCTACTTAATGAAGAGATACTAGGAATAAACTACATACAGGTTATCCTAGACAATTTAAGCCTCAGAAACCAGTAACATTTGCTCTAACCCAGCAGATCAAGAGAATTTGGGAAGAAATCTCCCATTCTTTAGATTGCCAGTAAGTAATCTGGGGTAGACTGTCTCATTCACCATAGTGTCCCTCCAACTTTCACCACTTATCTTATATGATATCTTATCTGACCTAACAATCTTTATTTAGGTGGTTGTTGTCCCCTTTTTGTTGATAAGGATACTGGAGAACACAGGGACAGTTTTATTTTTCTCCACATGAGTTATTACCATCAGATATATACCATATTTAGAGTGTACCATTTTTATTTTGGTTAGAATTTGTCTTTCTTGACCAGAAAATAAAAATCTTATGGCATCTCTAATTGCCTACAACTGTATCTCCAGTGCTTAGAACAGTGGCTGGCATATAAAGACATTCAATAAATACTTGTTTAATTAATAACATATCCTGCCTAAAAGTACTATATATAGCCAATAAATGCGGTATCTGGGATTCCTTTGGGTGTCTGTCTCTGTAGCTCATATACCTCCAAACTAGGGAGATAACGAGCACAGCAGAATTAAAATACTCCTGTACCTAAAATAAACAGAATGGTGGCTTGAAATAAAGGCTTAAAAACTGCATTACAGCTAAAAGGTGTGAAAAATGTTTTAAAGTTCATTTCTTTTGAACACCTTGAAATATCTTTTGATTCCAGTCTGGTGTATTCCAAGCTGGACCAGCAAGGGGTGCAGCCCCCTCCTTATACAGGCAAGCCCTACAAGGCTCCCCCTCAGCAGGACCCAGAGAACTGGTGGCTCATTAAACACAGGACCATGGGAAGTCCTGAATGGACCCCATTCACACCAAGGCTGAGAGAAGTCTGCAGGACAGTGAAAGTGCTGTCTAGTTTAAAAACTAAAACTAAGAAAAACAAAAATAAAAACAAAACCTCACTGACTGCAAAACGAACAGGGTCTAGTCCACGGTCAAGGGGGGGCTGCACTGAAATAAGGATCTGCACAGGCCCAGCTTGAGGGCCATGACACTGTGCTCTCCTGATGGTCTGTGACAGCCGAGGCTCTAAAGCGGTCCACAAACTCACAACTTTTAGTGAAAGAGGAGATTACAGTTTTTTATTCTTTTCCAAATGTCTTGGTGGTCTCTCTCTTCTTTCCCGCTCCCTTTCCTCCCCCTGGTACTGGGGATTGACGTCTGGGCCTTTACACCAAGCTACATCCCCAGCTGTTTTCTATTTTTTGAGACAGGGTCTCAGTAATAATTCACATACATTCTATCCAGGAATATAGTAAAATAAGACAGAAAACCTATACTTCTTTTGTTTTTTGAGATGGACATCTCACCATGCTGCCTAGGCTCGTATCAAATTCATGAGCTGAAGTGACCCTCCACCTCAGCCTCCCGAGTAGCTAGGACTACAGGCCTAAGCCATCACACTTGCTTAGGAAATCCTATTTGAAACCTAGTAACTTACAAAGCTTAACTGACTTTTCCTCCCATCCTAGTATTGACTTTTGTTATAATTGACATTAAAACGATCCATTTTTAAAAGGCAAAATGGAATATAGGACAGCACCATAGCTATAAACTTTAGGAAAATTGTAAATTCTGTGCACATTACTAGATTTTGCTTCATTAGGATGCCACACACCCCCACCCCCAGAAAGTTGCTGGGCATGAGCTGAAAATGGAGGTTAAGTAATAGATTCTACTCTGCCCCACAAGGCAATGGGACTTGTGGACATCTAACTGCCTATCCTTTGAAGTGATTTTTTTTGAGACAAAAAGTAGAGGGTTGGAGGAGTAGAGGCACACACTTATATTTTTATGATATATTCTTCACAGGCACACAACAATGAACTGTCTCTATTTTACAGGCGATAGCTGAGACTGAGAGACAATACTCTTTTGTCCAAGGCCAAAAGTAACAGGAGAATCAGAATTCAAAATTGGGAAAATTTGACTCCAAAGTTACTACTGTAATTCTAGATATTTGTTGAAATAATTTGGCTCCTGGAACCAACAACACTGAGGGACAGATGTGGAGCCAATGTGAAAAGGCAGATAGAAGGAATGAGATAAACAAAGTAGGTTTTATTTATTATTGGTAGGTACAGACTGCAGAGTTTTTAATATCAAACTAAAATAAAATAGCTAGTTAGGAGTTTTAAAATTTTACAACCAGCCCCCTAATCCAAGGCCTACATTTATTTCAATATGTTGACCTATACCACAATGTTTATTTCATAGTTCTATACTGAAATGTTTTCATCAGTACAAATATCACTTTATCACAACAAATAATAAGTAGTACAAGATTCTAAATAATGTTCATTAACACATTAGCGACCCAATCTTGGTTACTTTATTTTGAAAAGGTAAAAATGATAAATCCAAATAATATAACAGCCAATAGCTATTCAGGCACCATTCAGTTTGCCTTCCCTGGCTGCCTCCCTCCCTTCCTTTCTTTAAAATTTACTCCACACAAGCCTGTATGATACTGTTTGTATCCTAATTTTACAGATAGAGAAACTAAGATCCAAAGAAGTAATAAGTAAGTGGTAGAGCCATGATTCTAATCCAAGCATTAGGAATCCAGAACCTACAGCTTTTCTCAACCTCCCTTTTTGGAAACAAAAATCTCAAACTTACAGAAAAGTTGCAAGTACAGAACAAAGACCCCCCCCCCCCAGCATTTAAGAGTCAGTTGTCAGCTGGGAGTGGTAGTACATGCCTGCCATCCCAGTGTCTTGGGAGGCTGAGGCAGGAAGATCTCAAGTTCAAGCCCACACTTGGCAACCTATCTTAAAAGAAAAATTTTTTAAAAAAATGACTGGGGAGGTAGTTCAATGTGAAAGCCCTGAGTTCAATTCCCAGTGTGAAAGAAAAAAAAAAAAGTTACCCTGGAATACATTAAGGTGATATATCCTGAAAAAAAAAAAAATCCTCCTAAAAACCACAACACAACCATCAAAATCAGGAAATTAAGAGGAATTATTACTTAGAGATTCTATTCAAATTTTACAAATTATTCCAATAAGTTACACACTCTAATTAGTTGCTAGGCCTCTTTAGTTTCCTTAGTTTAATCTGAAACAGTTTCTTGGTGATACCTTGACTTTCATTGCTGGGATAATTTTAAAGATTACAGGCCAGCTATCTTGTAGAAGTTCTCTCATTATGGGTTTGGTTTGTCTCATGTTTCTTTGTGATTGGCTTTAGGTTATGCATCTTTGGGAGACCACAGAAATGATGATGTATTCTTTCCATTTCAACGTCAGTTTAAAGAGAGGATTTTTTTACTCTGACCATTTGAAAAGGGTGATGTCATTTTCACATATTGTTCACTTAAATCAATGCTTGGTAAATTGTTCTAATTGTTCCAATTATTCAAAAGCTAAAAAATGCTCTGTAGCCAGGGATTTAGCTCAGTGGTACTGCCGCCTGCCTCATAAGTGCAAGGTCCTGAGTTTGATCCCCAGTACCAAAATAAATACATAAAACAAAATTAAAAATGCTCTGTAATGTATGTAATAAGCATAATTCTCACTTCATATTCTGGTTTCCATTAAATTTGATCTCAAAATATATAAACATGGTGCAAACTACTGCCTATATAAAAAACTATAGTTAAAATTTCAGTATAATTATTTTGCACAATTTCTGAAAGGTCTAATATTTGCCTACTTCTAGAAAAAAGCTATTATTCTCTATATCTGCATTCTTCCAAATGTTCTTTTAATTAACGATAGTAAGATCTAATAATTTCCTACCAAATAGCATTAACTAAGCCAGGTATTGACATACATTTCTAAAATAATCTGTCAGTTAACACAAAAATATTATCACATTTTTACAAGTTTTCAGAGATGTTGACTGATAAGATTTTTTGATAAAGAAACTTCATAAATCATAGAAATTTGATTTTCAAATTCAAGAGACCTGCTGAATGGCATTTCACAGTATCATAATTTTTAAATGTTACTATGAAATGTATTGTTTAAAAACAAATCTTCATAAGAAATGCACCAAAACACTTATGTTTTTTCAAAAAGAGCAGAAAATTAACCTTAATATTAAATTGTTATTATGACTTTATCTAAAAGATTCTTTGAGGGCCGGGGATTTAGTTCAGTGGTTCCGCCGCCTGCCTGGCAAGCACAAGGTCCCAAGTTCAATCCTTGGTACCAATAAATAAATAAATAAATAAATAAATAAAATAAAGTCTCTTTGAACATTTAATATTTTAATAGCACAGAAAAGATTCACAAACTCTACTAAATATTTTTAACATAAGCTCATAACAGAAAAAAAAATAACCTTAGTTTGGCATTTATAGATGAATATGTGCAAATAATATTGGTTTCTTCTCATTTTAAATATCAACCTACTGAATTCAGTAGAGCATTTCAAAATTCTATTAAAAATGTTTTATACATATGTATTTTAATACAACTTACATTAACTATGGCATTTTTTCATTATGTGGTAAAATAGTTTTCAAAATCCTGATAGAAGAAGGCTACCATAATAAATGGGTTTGCCTTATTATACTCACCAATCACTGAATGAAAGTAGAGATAGCTGGTATTAGAAATGTTGGTGTAGGAGTGACAAATGTGAACAGCAAGAGGTGATATACAACCTATGTCTACCAGAAAAAAACCAAACTGGCCAATTCACATAGTGCAGTGGTTCTCAACTGGGGGCGATCTGTTAATATCTAGAGATGTTTTTGATTGTCACCACTTGAGGGGATACTATTGGGTTCTAGAGGGTAAAGTCCAGGGTTACTTCTGAACATCCTACAACACAGCTGATAATTCCCCACAACTAAGTGCTGAGGTTCAGAAACACTGATTTAGAGAATATATATGTACATGTAGGACTCATACGGTAGGATGATTATGAAGCTTAAAAATAAACATACAAAATGCTAAGTGTACTCCCTATCACAAACTACTGTATGTGCTCAATAAGCATAGTTATTACTGTTATTAGAAATACTATTGTTATCCATACAGGCAATGATTTTTGCCTTTAGTAAAAGAAAGTTCAGATGCAATCCTGTTTTATCTGCCCCAGTGAAAAAACATCAAGGATAACTTTGAAGTCATTGAAAAATAAAGAACTTTTTGAAGAATATAGTAAAAAACTTTGAGTCTGTGTCGACTCCAAATTTGTATAAACAAAACACATGGGTGTATACAATCATTTTGGATTAGGAAAAATTAGTTCTGGTTTAGTAAGAACAATAGTAAATCATACATTTTACTTCTTTCTTCCCCAGGTAAGATTCCTAGGAAGAGCAATTTGTTTTATTTAGTTCTTAGAACAAAGTATTTTTTAATAACTACTCTATTCAAAGTCTGAACCATTCCGTTTAAAGCCAAGTACTCTGTTGCTGTACTTTTCCCATATTAACTGATATGACAGCAATAAATAACGAGCTAGCCATTGTAATTATATTACAACTGCCTTTCCTCCCCAGAAACCATGTTATTTTATTTGTTACCTCTTCAAATTCCTTTTTATTGTTATAACAGTGAAAAGTTGTTCTGAAGCAAAGTCTTTGCTTATGAAAAGATAGGTGGCATCTCTCAATGGGATAGTTCTCTCCCCAGTTCTTGAACATACCAGAGATTCTCAAGAGCCTCTCAGTTTATGAAATCTTGAGGCAAAATATCAGCCTAGACATAAATGAATTTTACAGAGAGAAGACTTTTAGAGAATGACTAAAAAATTTAAAGTCTATTTTTCTATTTCTTTTCTCAGTAAAAGCTTATGACTTTAAAAGACTGGAGCATTTAAGCAAACACTCAGTGGTTTTGGAAATGTAGTTTCCATAGCAACCAACATGGTCTTCTTTATATAGCATTATAAACAGATGGTAAAGAGTGGTCATGTTTGTTTCTTTGCCAGTATATCAATAAAACAGCCGTAGCACTGTATTGAATACATTTAAACTTTTTGGTAAATTTAATAAACTAACTACAAGATGTAGTAATTCAAATGAATATAATTAACTAGTATCTGTTTTTTTTTCTTTTAATAAACACATGAAGATCTTGAACAGTGAAGTCACTATACTCCATATAGTCAACAGTCTTCCTTGGCAGGATGTTATACAAATGTTTTCTCAGCACTTGCCATGCAGGGCATATAACCACAAACACGAATCTGATGAGGAGCAAACAATGGATTGAAATAATAAAAGTAGAATCATGTCTACAATTATATTCTTTTGCCATCTTTTCTTAAAGAATACATGAGAAATTAAGACACAAAGAGGGGGCGGGGATTCAGCTCAGTGGTTCCAGCGCCTGCCTCGCAAGCGCAAGGTCCCAAGTTCAATCCCCTGTACCAAAAAAACCCCCCAAACAACAACAACAAAAACCACACACACACACACACACACACACAGTTTCTTCATAATAAACAATAGATTGTAAAGCAAATGGCAAAATTGTTGTTTAAAAATCAGATGCCATTCCACTCCACATACATAATACATAGTAGTGGCTTTCAGAAATACAGGTGCTCTGAATTCCACTGTAGTAATTGGCTAGGTACTATTTGCTAGGAAACTAAAAGCAGCCAAGAAACTATAAATGTGATTTGTCTGGCAGGGAGAGTTTGGATAGCTGATTCACATTAGAGGCAGAGATCCCGCACCTGGAAGGAAGTCAGTCAGAAGGGGCTGTCCTGAAGGCACTGGCAACCTCCTCACTAAGCTCACCTGAGAGGTCTTGTATTTTTCATGATAGGTTGAAGAATGCTTACCTTAAAAAAAAAGTTGGTATATTTACTATTTTTAATTAGTAAATGGCCATTTTGATCACACTTTTAAAAAAGTTTTGATAAACGGAACAGTACTCCCTCCTATGAAGTCATATTTTCATGCACGTATTCCTAAGTTTGCCAAGTTTTATCATTTATACTTTTTTTTCTTGAGACAGGGTCTTGCTATGTAGTTTAGGCTGGTCTTGAACTGGTGGTGATCCTCCTGTCACTGTAATCCTGACTGCTGGGATTACAGGCATGTGCCACCATGTCCAGTTTACATTCTTTTTATAAATTCTTCTTACACTATGTCAAGTTCATTAGAAGTGAGATATATCATCATGCAGCACAATATAATCCATGATGGGAATTCAGGAGAATATACAAATGTATATTTATATATTTATAAAAGGAATTAATTTGTGTGAGGTAAGGTATAATTAAAATATTTTAAGACTGGTAAAGACTTTTCTAGATTTATGTATGATTAAAAAATGGGGGACTGGGGATTTAGCTCAGTGGTTCCACCACATACCTCGCAAGCGCAAGGTCCGGAGTTCGATTCCCAGTACCAAAAATAAATAAGTAAGTAAGTAAATAAATAAATGCATACATAAATAAATAATTTTTTAAATGGGAAAAATGCTTTCTAAATTATTTATTTTAGATGAACTACTATGAACGTCATAGTTTATGAAAGACTACTGCCGTAATGCAATTTTTAGAAGTGATTTAAACCTGGAAAACTTAGGAATGCACCTCCTATTTCACGAGTCTAGAGAGTTTCGAATCAGATATCAAGCTCATCCACTCAACCCACCTACAGTGAGTGAGCAAGTACTACCTAAGTGAAAGCATAGCCAGAAGCCCTTTTCATAGGGTCTGCAGTTTGCCTCCTTCTATAGAACTTACAGTGTGGAAATGGTACAGAAACTGATAGCTCTTAGTTTAGTTTAACTACTTTCAAGCTTAAATTTATTTAACTGGTGCCCATTTAGAGTAGTTCTCAGTAAAAAAGAATGACCAGGAGAGCTTTATATATAAAAATACTGTACTCACATCCCAGCATATGCCAATTTAGGCAGAAACTGATGTTGGGCCCATGCATGAGTATGTTTTAAATGCTCCTCAGGGGTCAGGAGTACAGCTTAGTGATGAAATGTTTGCATAGCATGTACAAGGCCCTGGGTTCAGCATCATACCACATACACAGAAACACTCCCCTGTTGTGATTCTAATATGTAGCCAGAGTTTTAAAAACACCAGAAACCAGAAAGGGATCTCCAGTTACCACTTCATCTGTACAGGACACACAATTCATTGTTAGATTTGCTTTTCATTATACAGAGGCTCAGGAATGAAGAAAAAGGAATTGTGCTAATTATTTGGTATAGTAAATTGTATTGTAAAGGAGTTCAACAAAATACTAAACAGAGGTGTAAAAAAAAAACTTTCCCCATGAACTATCCCAAATAGTAATATTTACCTGATAGAAAGATTGTCATTATTAAGAAGACTTATAAATAGTGAATTTATTTCATTCCTTTTGGGATGCACTCAGAATGTTTGAGCTGATTCTGACGTATTCTCTCCCAACTGAACAAAGTAAATACTTTCTGGGTTTATAATGTACTCAACATATTCTGAAGTACTGACTGAAATGATTAACAATGTAATTCCCACTGATAATCTCCTAAGAATCATAATTCTCTTTTTCGAGAATGACCTTTATCATCAATAGTAATGAAAATACAGTGTTTGTAAAAGTAAAAGCTCCAGACATAAGGAGGACACCTTTTATTTTGTGCTCCGCTGCACACATTCAAAACATGTTTTTGAAAACTTATTAATATACTGTTACCAGGGCTGGGGATTTTAGCTCAGTGGTTTCACCGCCTGTTGTGCAAGCACAAGGCCCCAAGTTTTAGAGTAGAAATGAATGAGATTACACATGTTATTTCAATTCACATGTTCATAACAAAATTTTACCATATGGAAAAATGAGTAATATCTGGTAGACTGTGATAATAGTTCTTTCTCTATATGGTTTTCTCCTTTCTTTCTTTTTTTAAATTTTTTTTTCTCCTTTCAAATTATTTACAGGAAGACCAATGCCTTATTTGCTTGACATGAAATAGTGATGAGAAAGTACACAATTACAAACTCTCTAAATTGTCAGTGATGGAAAATATGAAGCTGTACAGTTAAGTAATCTCAAGAGGATAAACGATGATCATCCAATAGTCTTAGAATTATTTTCTACATTTTTTGTTTGTTTTCTTACATTTGAACAGGCTACTAAAATTTCCACAAGTTATTTATTCTTTCCTTGAAAAACCTGATTTGGCTCTTTGAGTATCTGGTGCAATTAACTCATCATGATTTTACATCAAATCTTCATAGTATAACCTGATTGAGGTTTAATTCTTAAAAATTTCAAAACACACAAAACAAGAAAAAAAAAACCACCCTAATGCATTTAGGAACAATCAACCTATTAAAGAGAGTAAGTGTGTCTGGCAGAATTCTAAAGATGACAGAATACAAGAGGAAACAACATTTCTTAATGTCATTTAAATATGCACACAGGAGACAGGGAGATGTGCTAGGACAGAGAATCAACAGGAACTCTTGTCTTCCTGTACACATAATTGGGCTTCATTAACAATAAAGGAACAGGTGTCTTGGGAGGCATTTATATAGGCTATTAACTATTATGAGCTGCTGGCATCCAAATTTACTTTAGTACTAGGCAACTGATTAAAAATAAATATAAATTTAAAGTCCATCTATTACCACATGAAAGCAATGCCCTGCTTTATATAGTCTAACCTCATACAAAGGTATTTTTCTATGGTTCTGATCAGAGGAGGATACTGAAGTTAATATACAACATTTCCTAAGTCCCAAAACAGACCTTCATATTAAACTTTATTTGAATGTTAAAAAAAAAAACTGATCAACAGGCTTTTATCTTGATTTGAAACTAAAAACTTTATTTATGTACTAAGAACTAAATTTTTATTCAAACAAACAAAAAAATGACACAAATATGTATTCATCTTTTTAAGAAGTAGGGGAGGGATTCACATACACAAATTTCCTATGCTAAATTCAATGCCTTTCACCACAAAACTATTTAATTTGAAGAGCATGAGTGGCAGTGGTTATCCTCTGGTAGGTTTTTATTGTCTCATCTATAAAACATGACTAAGGAATTGAATGTTCAAACTATTTGAGGAATCTTTACATCTTGCTATAAGATATTTAGAATGTTAGTGTTGAAGAATAGCACTAATGTAGTCCAACACACTTTTTTACAGAACAAGAAAATAAGGTACACCAGGGATAAGTAATTTGCTACATTAAGTAGCAATATTTTCACCATATAAATTGTCAAAAATATCATTATAGTAAAAAATTAGTATGGGTTAATTGTTGATGATATCATTTCAAACTTATATTTACTTGTATCTAGTTTAAATTTTTGAACTTAATCACATATGATAGTGACATTTTCTACAATTTATAGAAGTATTAAATGACATGCTTTTTTGTGCTATACTTTATGAAGATTAAAGATGATACCATATGATCTACATCAACAAATATCTGTAGAAATACAATGGGGAAAAAAACTGAAGACCACAGATACAGTCATGATTTTTAAAAATGTGATAATATTGCTTCTCAACCTTTAAGTTAAGATCAAATATAAAAATATGGTGATATTCTAAATGGAACTTGATAACGCCAGGCTTTCTCATCTTTGGTACTAATGGCACTTTGTATTGGATCTCTGTTGTGAGGTGTTGTGCACTGTAGGCTGTTTAGTTAGCATCCTCAACCTAAATCTATTTCATGCCAGTAACACCCCCCAATTCTAACAACCAAAAATGTCTACACACATTGCCAATATCCCCAGGAGTACAAAATTACACTTGCTGGCAATCACTGGATCAGGCAGACAACTATATTTGTATTGATTTTCAAATTAATGATACATATTAACCTAGAAGCAAGGCAAAGCAGGAGTTCTAGTAGTCTTTTAAATAGCTTCAGATCTAAGGCTTAAACTATTAGGATAACTGAGGAGAAAAACAATCATAATTCAATATCAAAATTCAATTCTCTGGTTTTGATTTTTATTACTTTCTTTTTTTTTTTTTTCAGTGTTGGAAGACATTTAGTACCTAACTTTAAGACTTCTTCTAAAGCTACAGTAATCAAGGCAGTGTTGGTGTAAGGAAAGACATATAGATCATTGGAATAAAACTGACACATATATGGTCCACTGAATTCTGAAAGATTATTTAACATGAACATTTTATAGAACATAAACTCAATTCAAGAGCACAGGAAAAGATAGTGTTTTCAGCAAATGGCACTAGAATACCTGGTATCCGTATATAAAAAATTAACCTCAACCCTTTATTTCCATACATAAAAATAACTTGACAGGATCTATGAACCTAAATATGAAAGACTAAAACTTTAAGAAGAAATTGTAAGGGAAAATGTTTATGAATTTAGGGTAGGCAAGAACTTCCTAGGATACAAAAAACATGATGTATAAAAGAAAAAAATTGATAAATGAGATTCCATCAAAATTTAGAACTTTAAATGATACTGTTAAGAAAATGAAAAGTAGTCCTTAAACAGACCATATTTATAATACATATAACCTAAGACCAGAATATATAAAGAACTCTTACAGCTCATTAATAGACAACCCAATTAAAAAGTAGACACAAGATGATGATAAATAGCCAGTACAGCACAAGGAAAGATGTGCAATACTAGAATCAGAAAAATACTAATGAGTACAATAACAAGATCATATTATATACTCACTGGGGAGATGAAGTTAAAAGTTTTACAAGAACAAATGTCAGCTTAGGTGTGAACCAGTTAGAACTGTCTAATACCGCTAATATGCATGCAAAATGACAAAACCATTTTGGGAAACAATATAGAAATTTCTTGTATTACTGCTAAGAACCAACAGTTCTATTCTTAAGTTGTTACTTAAGAGGAATGAAAACACATGTTCGCAATAGATTTGTACATAAAAGTTGATTATCACTTATCTGAAATTCTTGGGACCAGAAGTGTTTCAGATTTTGGGTTGAAATCCACTTGATCTGCAAAGAGGATAGCTACTCCTGCTTTTTTTCCGGTTCCTGTCACACAGAATATTGTTTTCCACTCTTTAACTTTCAATCTATGTATGAGTTTCTTTTTGAATTAAATGTGTTTCTTGTATGCAACGTATTGTTGGATCTTGCTTCTTGACCCATTCTGCCAGTTTATTTCTTTTGATTGGTGAATTGAGACCATTAACATTGATGGTTATAACAAATACGTATTGACTTATCATTGTCATGACTTTTTCTTTTTGTTGGATTCTCCCCCTTTGCATTAAATTTCTTGTTGCGCCCTATCTGTTCATTCTGCTGAACTTCCTGGGGTTGTGATCCTCATTGTCTTTTCCTAGGATATTGTCTAAAAGGTTTTGGAGTGCTGGTTTGGTATTCATGAAGTTCCTAAAGTGCTCGTTGTCATGAAAGTATCTTATTTCTCCATCAATTTTGAAAGTTTTGCAGGGTACATCAATCTGAGTTGGAGGCTGTTTTCCTTTAGGGCTTGGAATACATCATTTCAAGTCTCTTCTTGCCTTGAGGGTTTGTGTTGAGAAGTCTGCTGTGATTCTGATGGACTTTCCTTTGTATGTAATTTGTTTCTTTTCTCTCACTGCTGGTAGAACTTTGTTCTTCTGTTGGGTTTCTGGAATCTTAACAATTATAAGCCTATGTGTAGATTTTTTTTGATCAAGGCTAGTTGGAGTCCTATATGCCTCACTTATCTGTATAGCAAGTTCTTTTCTCCTGCTTGGGAAGTTTTCTCCCATTACTTCTATGAACAGTTTTTTATGTCATCTGTATTCTCTCCTCTTTCTTCATTGACTCCAATCAGTCTTATGTTATTCTTCTTTGCATCGTCTAGCAGCTGCTGGATTGATTTCTCGTGTTCCCTTACAATTTTAAAGCAATTTTTCTTTTCCTCCTCACTAATTCCAATCTTATCTTCTATATCTGAAATTCTGTCCTCACATTGGCTCATTCTGCTGTGTAGACTTTCAATGGAGTTTTTAATCTCCTGGAAATCTGTTTGCATCTGTTTTATGGATTCCATTTGTTTCCTATGTTGGGATTCCATCATGTTCCTCAGCTCCTCTCTAGATTTGTTAATGATGTCATGCACTATGAGCACAATTTCTCCTGTTATCTGAGAAATTATTTCTGATTTCATTTTTCCCAGATCCTCTTTTGTTGCCAGTTCAGGGAGTCCAGGTGGTTGATTATCAGAGTGTTCCATCTCATTTCCCCTTGGGGTTGCTGTAGGTGACCTAGAAGTCTGGTTTTGAGACTTGTGTCTTCTCATTTCAACGGGTGTGTGTGTGTGTGTATGTGTGGTGTGAGGATGGGTGTGTGCTGTTGGTGCCTGCGCGGCTCACCTCCTCTGGGCTGGGAGTGGCGGTACGGTGGCCTGGAAGCCCCTTCCTCTGCACTGGGAGCAGTGGTACAGCGTGATTTTTATTGCTTTCTGTCACTAACTGCCAAAATAATCCAAAGAAATGTGAAATCAGAAACACAGGTTCATGTTCCTCAGGAGAGATAGGTATCTCATAGTAAGGTCTGTCAAATTAGAAATAACTCCTCCAGAGGGTGGGATGTAGCTCAGGGGGACAGCGCTTGACTAGTATGCTTGAGGCCCTGGGTTTAAACCCCACTACCAAAAAAAGAAAACAAAGAGCTTCTTGTTCCCCTAAGGAAGTCTTAGTATTTCCTTTCAAAATATAACTTGCCATTCTGCTTATGCGCAAATTTCAATTAAGTACAATTCCAGGCTGGCATCCAGGAGCAAAACATTAGTTCACATTTAACCTATCCAATGGCCTAGGTAGATTAAAACAACGTAGTTTTGTTTTGAGCAAAAAAATTGTTATAAAACCATTCTCAAAGATACTTCCCCCAAAATACAAGAATATGAAGCCTTATTATACTGGAGATTGCTAAAATGTTAGGTCAAGGCTCAAACAAATGAGGTGGCAAGCAAACCTTAGGTCTACATAATATATGAAGAGGAAGAACTGGCTTCTCTCTTATGCACCTTCCTTTGTATTCTCTCTTCTCTATCCTCCACACCTGCTAAGTATGAAATTCTGAATACTTGCTTGTTAATGTGAATACCTCATTAAAAATGGGGGTGGGAATGTGGCATGTTGGAGACAGTGAGAGAAAGACAGAAAGGAATGTTTGAGAATTACTGACCAAACATGTGTTGGCTCAGGTTCAAATTTAAAAAGAATCAGTCTGACTACAAGAATATTCCATGAGACAGACCTACTATTAGTTTCTTCTATACATACTTTGAGGAACTTTACCGGCTCTGCACTGCAAACAAATAAAAGCAAACTGGACAAGTGATGAATCTGAGAATCATAAGCACCGAAATGCAAATGTTGCTCACTTTGGTTCTGTCTTCATTTGAAAAATTACCAAGTGGTCTCAAGTTCTCATACTCAACAAATTTTGTTTCTTCAACATTGTGAAAGAAGAGAGTGATCTGTATTTTCACAAAGGGATGCCTACATGTTAGAAAGTTCTCTTAATACTGCTTTGTTTTGACTCTATGCATAATGATATCTCCAACATTAGGAATTTGGACATAACTTACTACATCTAAATTTACATACTAGGAATTTTTCCTTTAACATGAACAGCATTTTATGGTACATTAAAATTTAATTTCAAATTTTAGAGGAACAGAGATATCTGATTTATACAGAGAACAATTTATTTTTAATTGGAAAAACCGCAATGCCAAACTATTTTGCATTTAATGCTATAATTTAAATATATTATAATATTCATATAAATGATAAATACCCAAATCCTACTTGGAAAACTTTCATTGTGAAAAACTTAGAATTTTAACAAAATGGTGCTTTACATTTTAAAGAATGTTCTTATTTTAAAACAGTAAACATGCCAACTTGGCAAATGATATTAAACTGTTACTGATAAATTCTGTTTATATATCTTGAATAATTCTAAATATTGAAAGCAAACACAAAATAAATGCCAACAAACTTCTAAATTTATAAAAATAAATTAGCATCCTGCATGATAAGTACATATTGTGGACATTTAACACAGGTACAAGATTAATTTAAGGATGGATTCTTTAGTTGTCAGAGTCAATACGCTGCCACAGGCTACAGCGGAAAACAGTTCTGAAATAATTGATGCTCTCTGACTCATTTCATTTTTCAATTTGTGTTTCAAGGAAAACTTCGGGTTTGATATTTTCTACTAGACCCAACAAGTGTCTTTTCTCTAAAGTGCTATTTCCCTTTAGTAACAAATCATCTTATTTCTACACAATGGAAATTAGACCCCCAAGGGCTAATCAATTGAAATCTCAATTATAAGCAATACAAACATAAAACTTAGGCTAACAAACGTAAAACGACTCAAATCACAGATGTTTGAAAATGTATAGAGTTCCCAACTATCATCATGATGGAATGACCTAGTTGACAAATTTTCCCACAAAAAACCAGCTTTAAAACTAGACAAAACAGTCAAAAGCAGTAATTTTTGGCACTCTGAAATTTAACAAAAGACATACATTTGGGGAAAACTACTGAAATGCAGATGAGAGCAGTGTGGGTCCATGCCTTAGCCTCATCAATGCCTTAAAGGGCTGGGCAGGCTGTGAAAACCAGCACTTTGTCCCTTCTGCCAGAGGAGGCTCAGTTGATTTGGAGGACTGTTGGTTAAATAATGATTTTTTTTTCCCCATTAACTTTATTGGTACATTTTAGGTATAAAATACAGTTACATTCATCATTGGGATCTTGTACCATTACATGAGTCTCTTGGTTCTTATTTTTTTTCCCCTTCCCTTGCCCTCCCTTCACCCCCTCCACCCCTCCCTATTGGCAAAGATCTTGTTTCCATTTTTTCCTTTCCCTTTTTTCCCTTCCCCTACCCCTCCCAATTCCCGTGCTCTTTTAAATAATGATTTTTATGGCAAACAGAGACAGCCTGTAGGTTAATATGCCAGAATAAGCAAAACTGATTGGGGCAAGCATAAGACCAACACAGAAGTAGACCTGTGTTTTAGACCACAGTGGCATCCTTGTGCCCAGAAGAAAGTGTGCTGCTGAAATTAGGTGGTTTAATGACTTGACATTCTGATAATTAACCGGCAGTGAATATTCCTCTGTGGTATCTAAGACCCAACTGTCAACTCACATTTCCTTAATTTAGGTAACCTTACTTAAGCAAAAGATAAAACAAGAGGCATGTTAATTTTCTTTTGTTTCTGCATGAAAATGAATTTTTGGCAAACAGCATTAACTCAAACATTTTGTTCTCTTTAATCTATTCAAATCATTTGGGCCTGTGGCCAGAAGATAAAAGATGTTGCTGTGCTTTTCTGCTCTTTGTTCTCATTTCTTTTCCTCTCAACCTCTATGTGAGAAGAGACACCCTTTGTCCTAAGAGAGCCTTTGTCCTAAACCTATGTTCCACCCATTTTTCAGTTTCAGTCTGCTGGCTGCAGCCATTCTCAAACTACTCCATGACAGCTGGCGACTCTTTTCACTGTCTGGCAGGGGCAGTGAGTCCCATTGGGGCCAGCAAGTGCTGCTCACCTGGATTCCCCAGAGCACTGCAGTGGTACCATGTAGAGCATGGAGCAGGCGCGGCAGCATCCTTACATCAGTGATCTGAGTGCCCCTCATCTAAGAAGAGCCAGCTTTCCTGGCACCTTTCCCATGAGGCCTTCTTATGCTACCCCAAACCCTCAGGGATCATCACCGTCTGTCCCTACAGCAATTACCAAGTGTAGTGTTCATTTTGCACTCATATATTCTATAGTTTTCTTGTTAAATCTTTTTATGTCATTGTATCTGCAGCTAAACTTTGAACCCTCAGAGTCCAAACCATGTTCTAAACTACTTTAAAAGAAAGAATACCTACAGGCTCACACTTTCTTACATACCCTTGATAAAACCAACCCATATCTTTGATACTTTGTATTTCTAAGGTCTGACACATAGTAAAAGTGTGTTTTTCTCCATAAATTAAGTCAAATTGGGTGAACATATTTTAGATTGTACTGTATCAGAATAAAAAACAGAAACAAAGGTATCTAAAAATGCTCCCCATTGGCTTCAGAAAATGCAAAGACTTTTCAAAGCACTGAAATGGTAATACATGTAATCTGAATTGAGTATTAAATGAGTCTTGCTCTTTTCTTGTTGAGTTATGCTGACTTTTGACTTCCAAATTGGTTTGTGAACCATTTAGTATCATCCCTTCTCAGAAAAGCTTCTCGTAGGGGAAATTGGTGGCTTCTAGAACTCAGATATTTCAGGTTTATCTTAATCCTTATAGCCCTACTATTTTTAAAGCTTACTTCAAACATACTTACAAAGAGAGGAGTCATCAGTATTTTAAAAATAATTACTATAAGCTTAGATTACTCGGGGGCGGGGGGGGGTAGGTAGGTAGGGAATGAACCCAGGGCCTTTGGACTGAGCTACAGCCCCATGGCATTTCTTTCTTTCTTTCTTTAATTGGTTTATTTATTGGTTTCTTTGTTTATTGAGACAGGGTCTCACTAAGTTGCACAGGTTGCTCTCAAACTTGAAGTTCTTTTTGCTTCAGCCTCCTGGATTGCTAAAGCTCTAATTACACTTGAAATGAATGGGCTTGCTTGGAAGGAAGTTTAAGAATGCAGAGTGGTGAGAGAAGAAGCTAAGATTTGGAAAAGGCAAAGAAGCCAGTCCTTGCCATTTCCACCCAAAAGTGCACTGACATTTCCAGCCAGGGTAATAAAAAATTAAAGACACCTATTGTATTTCCATATGCCAGCAAGAAATAATTAAAAAGATAAAATTTAAAAACAATCCATTCACACCAGCATTTAAAAAAATAAAATACCCAGGAAGAAACTTAAAAGAAGTATATGTAATATTTTTGACACTGAAAACTATAAAATTTTACTAGGAAAAATTAAAGATCTAAATAGAGATATATTCCATCTTTACAGATAGGAACATTTAGTATTATTAAAATGGCAGTCTTCCCTAAATTGACATATGGGTTACAGATTCAGTATAATCCATCTCAGAATCTCAGTAGGCATTTTTTGTGTGTGTGGTAGTGGTGACTGAACCCAAGGCCTTCACTGCACTATGTCCTCAGCCCTTTTTAATATTTTAATTTTGAAATGGGGTCTCACTAAATCTCTAAGTTGACCAGACTGGGTTCAAACTCGGATCCTCCTGCAGTAGCCTCCTACAGTGTTAGAATTACAGGCACATGCCATCTCTGCAGGCTCCCAGCTCCTGTTGAAGCAAGACGAGCTTGGGCAATTTAGTGAGACTCTGTCTTAAAAAGAGAAGAGGAAGTGTTGGGGAGAGGAGGAATGTAAACTAAGCTATAGATGAGAAGAAAATATTGGCAAATTACATATTTGATAAATCATTCAGATATAGATAAAACTTTACAACACAAAAGGCAAATAATACAATTTAAAAATGGGCAAAAGATCTGACAGAAAACTCATCAAAAGATCTAGCACCATTAGTTATTAAGGAATATAAAGTAAAACCACAATGAGATGCCGCTATAATAAATGAACAAATAATACCAACTATTTAGTGAGGATGGTGAGAAATGGAACCCCTGTATGTTGCCAATGAAAATGTAAAATGGTATAGCTACTTCAGAAAATAATTTGGTAACTTCTTAGAAAGTTAAACTTACCAAAGCAATCCCATCCCTAGGACTCTGTCAACAATTAATGTATACACGTCTAATGAAAATGTTTTACATGAAGTTCACAGCAACATTATTTGTTTCTTTGTTTTTGTACTGGGAATCGAACACAGGACCTTGCCCTTGCCAGGCAGGCGCAGCACCACTGAGCTAAGTCCTTAGGCCACAGCAACATTTGTAATAGCTACAAAATGAAAACCATTCAACTGTCCATCAACTTGTGGTATACAGAATACTACTCAGCAATAATAAGTGGACCAAAATCCTACTATATGCCACAACATGGATGAATCATAAAAACATGCTAAAGTAGCCAGATGCAAAAGACTATACAATTCATTTTACAGAAATGTCAGAAAAAAGCAAATTTATATAGAAGAAAGCAGATGAGTGGTTCCTTGGGGTTGGAGGTGGAAGCAAAGACTTGATGTAAATGGGCACAAAGGAATTATCCAGGGTAATGGAAACATTCTAAATCTAGGTGCTAATAATGGCTACATAACTATAAATTTACTAAAATTCTTTTAACTTGTGATTATAAATATACTTCAATAAAGCTATTTTTTAAAAAGAGCCAATATAAAATTGACTCTACCTTTCCCAATGAAAAGAGTAGGGGCTGCCAACTAGCTGAGTACTTTGACGGATAAGCAGGGTGATTGGAAGACTCACCATTAAATCTCACTGTATAGTGGTGGTAATCAAATTGTTCAGAACACAGCATACTTCTAAAAAAAGACTAACGATGATTTATTTCACACATAAAGAATGTAAAATGGCCACAATCCTCTCACCTTTAAGTTTTCCCTCCCATAATGTACTTTTCTAGTATATAATACTAGTTTATATTGCTACCTCTGTCACTAAGTTACTTCAATATTTGAGGGACATAAGAGGGAAGGGAGAGAAAGAGGATGGAAAAAGAATTAAGATGTGGGGCCGAGGATTTAGCTCAGTGGTCCCATCGCCTGCCTCGCAAGCACAAGGACCAGAGTTCGATCCCTGGTACCCAAAAAAAAAAAAGAATTAAGATGTGTTACATACATGTATTAACTCCCCATGATGAATGTAATCAATGTTTACTGGAAACATGTACTAATAAAAACAAAAATCTAAAAGAAAATTTACATTTGTGAACAGCAAAAAAAAATTATTTCAATATTTATTTTTATCTTTGTTCTGGAAAAGATTTGTTAGGTAACTTCTAAAAATAGTACATAACTTTTAGAATTCCACTTTTTTCAAACACAGAGGGTAGTATTAACTGAATATGACAACAGAGAAATATTAAAAATAAAGGGCTATATCAAATATAATTTCCTATAATCAAATTGAGTATTGTTGAGTTCTTTATCTACAGTCTCAGATATAACGCTGCATCTCAAACTGCTTAATCTTTAGGTTGGCTCAAGTTGCTAAGAGCAAAACTGAAGAATACTTGGATTTTCCCAATTAAAAGAAAAAAGTCAAACTGAAAAAATTTTTTTCAATAAAATTATCTTCCCATACTCCTCCATAATGTGTTTTCTTAAGATGGTAATACTTACAACTATCTGAACTACAATTTAACAGATACCTGATTTTTAAAAAAATTTGGGTTTACCGTATTTCATTTGAAACAAATTGGCTTCATTGTACTCTGCCATTTAATAAATTAGAGAATCAGTCCAAGACCATGCCACCAAGAAACTTATGACAGGATCCTCAGATTGTTTTGCTTTTTCATTCCTAGACCTAGCCAATAAGAAAGAGCCTGGACTCTTAACACTTTGGTTTCAACTCAGAACCAAGAGGGCAAGTAGTTCTAAATTCACTTCATCCCCTGCAATTTCCTCTCTCACAACAAAACATTTGTCAGCCTATTTGCATTATTTTGCTAAGCCTGCCATTTCCAATAGATTATAAACTAAATTGAGAAGATAGATTATGTTTTATTCATCTTTACATCTCTTCTGTATTACAGTGCTCTTTATATTATGTGTCTTAGGTAGATGTTTAAATATTTACAGACTTTCAATATAACCTTTGTGTTGTTTCCTTATACCAAGATCTTTACACATTTGTTCTTAACAGTTTGCCCACTGCTTGAACAAAATTTTCCTTTTTATTTATGTACGATAGCATCATCAGAGACACACACTGATAAAATGTTAAAATAAAAGAACACTTCAGCTTTGTAAATACCTAATCCATTTTATTCCTCAGATACCAAAGGCAGTTGTGGAATATAAATTGAACATAAATTTTAAGCCAAATAATCTGGGTTGGACATTAGCTTGACTAGTTGCTATCTGGATGGTTCAGCACAAATCACTTAATTCTCTAAGTTTAAATATTCTTTGTAGTTATACTGGGATAAAAATCTATTCCCAGGGGTTTGTGACAATCATAGGAACTATGTTAGAAATAAGTTCCTCTGCCTAACCTCCTCTAACCAATTTAAGCACCAGAGAGTTAATAAGATTTAACTAAGGACTGAGGTCTCTAGCAGTATTTGTTCTATTTCATTACATGACAAATGCCACTTAGCAAACCATTGCCATTGCATTCAGAGGCTTCTCTTATACAAGAATACACATATTTTGCCCAGTGTTTGTTATATGTTTGTGGTAAAAATAAAATTAGCCTGAAAAGACTAAATATCTTTCAGATCCAGCTTGAACATATTTTTTCCTTTCATTCTTTCTCTCTTTTCTTTTTTTGGTTTAGTTTTTTGAGGCAGGGTCTCACTATGTAGCCCAGGATGGCCTTAAACTTTGAGATCCTCCTGCCTCAGCCACCTGCATGCTAGGATTACAGGCATGCACCACCACTCCTGGGTCTACATATTTTTCTTTAGGCATTCAATGTCATTTGCTGTTACAGCATTTGGTCTTTAAGTAAAGTAGTGCATTTTATGGTACTGGTTCTTTTAATATACCACAATGTGCCTAAGGTGTTTATTTCTTGTTTTTAGATCAGGTAAATTTAGAAACAATATATCTGTATCTCTATTTCTCTACACAAAGAGAGACACATACATATATAACATTAAGGTATAAGAAAAACATAAAAAGGGCCAACAAAAAGGAAATGGGTTAGATTGAACAGGACAAAATGTTAGATAGTCATTAAAAATGAAGGCTACAGTAATATGGAAAAATATGTGGTTAGTTTAACTGGAAAGTAGAACACTGCATATACGTTGTGACCACAACTCTGTAAACTATTTACAAATAAGACTAAGTCGAAAAGACCTTCAACAATGAGAAGGTTTTCCCAACTGTGAAATAAACCACAGTTGTGAATTTCCGAGCTGTGGGACTTCTAAAGAGATGGAACATGAAGGAACAAGACAGACCTTTGAGAACAACACTTATAACCCTTTGTGACAGTCCTGCATTGTGCTCGAGAGTTTTTCAGCAGCAGCATCTCTTAAGGTTCAGGTATTTTTAGCACAAATTTCTGGCAAGTTATTCAGACAATATTCACCATTATTAAATGATATGTTTCAATGAAAGCATCAGCAGCTTTTCATTGGATCATTTACACAGGATCATCTTCAAAAGTGACTGCAACCTGAAGAAAACTAGACCGTGGAAAGATCAGAATATACTACCAGATTTTGATTTCCACAAAATAATTTCATTAGTCAAACAAAGTTTTTTGAGCTACAGTTTTTATTTGGGAACTTTACATTCAATAACATCTGCAAAATTTAAGAATCTCCAAAGATAGCATGGTGTGGTTTACAGTGCTGAATTTTAAGTCTGTCACATAAATGTAGCTGGAGTATATTTCAAAGATAAGGAAGTGGATATTGAAGAATAATGAAATTTTAATTTCTCCTTCTCTAGTTACAATGCAGAGTATTCAAGTATCAATTTTGCTCCTCTCCATTTATCAAATATCAATTCTAGACGTACGGATAACAATTCTAGAATAACTTATTTTATTACTTCCTCTCAAGTGGCAGAAGGCAAGAAAGATAGTTCTTGATGATGTTAAGAAAACATAGGTACTTCAAAACATTTAGTTTGCAGGTCACAATCAGAGCAACTCTCCTTTTTACCTGTTTAAGTATAGATATAATACTTTAAGAAAATGTTCATCAAAAGCCAAAGAAAATTATAATAAATATGAGATTTCCCTGAAAAACATCAGTAAGAAAGGCCTATTTTGTAAGTAATTTATCAGTTATTCAACTCAGGGAAGTGGGCCAACTTCTTTTTTTTAATAGCTTTTATAGGTACATTTTAGGTATACAATATAATGACATTCATCATTGGAAATCTGCACCTTTACATGATCTCTCTTGGTTCTTATTTTTTCCCCATTCCCCTGCCCTGCCTTCAACCCCTCCATCCCTCCCTATTTACAAAGATTTTCTTTCCATTTTTTCATTTTCTCTTATTAATTCCATTCCCTTCTTTCCTTTCCCCTACCCCTCCCACTTCCCCTTCCCCTTCGCCCCTTTTCTTCCTATTTCACATTATCTCTTGTACCTTTTAGATCTTATTTATACTTTTAGTTTCTCACACTTGAGAAACTATTTGGGATTTACTCATATGGGTCCTATATTTCACTTAAGAGTGTTGCCTCAATGTACATCCATTTAGCTATGTCTCTAATTTCTCATTTTTTATGGCTGAGTAGTACTCCATTTTATATTTTTTAAAACCCCCACATTTTCTTTATCCAGTTTCTAGTTGATGGACAATTGGGCTGCTTCCAAGTTTTAGCTATTACAAATTGTGCTGCTATGAACATGGGTGCACATATATCACTGTGGTATGATTCTTTTAATTCTTTGGGGAAGATACCCAGCAGGGTCAAATGGGATTTCCAGTCCTAGTTCTTTGAGGTATCTTCATACTGATTTCTACAGTGGTTGCACCAGCAGTGGAGCAGTGTTCCTCTTTCCCCACAGCCCCACCAGCATATGCTATTGGTTGAGTATACACATTTTATGAGTATGTTGAGTAATTTTTTTTCTTTTGGTACCGGGGATCGAACTCAGTACCTTGAGCTTGCAAGGCAGGCACTGGAACCACTGAGCTAAATCCCCGGTCCTATGTTGAGTAATTTGGTCTTTGAGGCAGAGTGAAAATAACAGGCCTTCAAAAGTTTAAAAAACCAACTTAAGAAAATGAGTGAACTTAAGAAAAAAACTGACCTTATTCGTTGCAGTATTTTTACACTACCAAGAGCAGTATTACCACACAACAGGAAGCAATGTGTCAAGGTTACATTAGGACTTGTTTTGAATCCAAAGGTGCAGCCCTGCCTTCTGCCCCTCTGGCGCTGTGTTCTCACGTGTTCCACCAAGAACTCCTGAGCTGGGTCAATCTATTTTTTCTTTAAAAGTCCCATCAATAACTTCAACACGAAGCCCAAAGGAGAAAGTAGAACAGACATGCTAGCTAATGTCTCTCTGCAAGGAGCTGACTGGAATTATCTCCCATCTTCTCACAGACCATAAATTGTTCAAGTACAGAAATTACCAATTATATGCACTAAAGGCAACTAATACCCTTAAGTACTGTTGACAATGTTAATGCTCAACGCTAGGTACAAAAAACTTGCTCCTCTCATCCAGACTAGTCACCTAATCTAACTTTTGCTTTTTTGCAATTTATCATACAATTATGCAGTCCTTACTCATTTTGACAATTGCTGAGGGTCTACTATGTGCCCTGCACTGTGCCAGGCATTAGGGATATAAAGAATAAAGTCTAGTTACTCCCAAATTCACGTGCTCAAGTCATAGATGGGATGAGGAAAGACTGGGTCATAAAATGGTATTAACAAAGCATTTTAAGTGCCACAGTAGTTATTTTCACAGATTATGATAAATATACAAAACACTTCCAAGGAGAGATGCTACCGGATTTACACCCTATTCATATTATCTTTTTCTTTACTACTGATTGATATTCCTTACCCTATCTCAATTATTATAGACGATTGATTGATTGATTGGAGAGTGTCTCACTATGTAGTTTATGTGGCCCTGAATTCACTCAAATTCACAAAGATTCTCCTCCCTTAGCTTCCTGAGTGATGGAATTAGGGGCATGTGCCACCATGCCCACCTTAAACAATTATTTTTATAGCTCCTTCCATATTTCTCTGTATTTCAGGTTCCTGAACTGCTAACTCTTCTGCTTACTCATATTTATGGGGGGGTAATGTTCTCATAAAGTTATAATTTCTATTTATGAGTTCACCACTAAGTATGATTTCTCTGTGGTAATCTTATATGTCCTAGAGTCTAGAAATGTTACTTCAAATTGGTTTTGCCTTTGTAAACACTGGAATTCTAGGAGACCAAATTCTAGTGTGGTTATAGTGGAACTCCCACTTCTGATACTGGACTTGGGGATTCTATACCACAGGGTAAAATCAGACTGAAAGACATACATTGAGACACAGATTTGAGGGTGGTAACAGACTCTATTTTCCAAACCTGGCTTCTTCATCTCCCATCCCAAATACTCTTGGCCCTGACATTCCTCCCATTACTTGGTGGAATCTATTTCCTTTTGAAACTGGATAGGAATTATGATTGCCTCCACAAATAGAGTATGGTGGGAGTACTGCATGGGACTCCACAAGCTAAATCATAAAAATGCCACAAGCATCTGCCTCGTTCCTTTAGGATACATGCTCATTCTTTCAACTCAGTGCTATGAAGAAGTCTAAAGAGTACCAGGAGAGTCCTTTTAATGAAGAACTATGGCTTCAGTTGAGGTAACTAAAGACAGGTGCCAACATCTGTCAGCCACGGGAGTGAGCCATCTTAAAGGTGACTCATCCTGCCTCCTGTGATCCACACCAATGGCATACAGGGTGGAAATGAGCTGTCTCTACTGAGCCCTGTCAGAATTAATAGTTTGTGAGCAAAATGTATGTCGTTATAAATCACAAAGTTTCAGAGTAGCTTTCTATGTTAATAATAGATAACTGGAACAGTGCCCTTTTCACACGAAAATTCATTCCCATTCTCTCTTCCTCTATCTCTCTATCTATCTTCCCCTTACCCCAGAGTACTGGACAAATGATGTGACTCCTTTCAAATACATTTTATCAGTACCTTACTAAGTTATCTTTTAGAAGTTCCTAACTTATGATGACAAAGTTCATCTCACTTTTTCCAGGTGCCTGTGGCAAGGTCTGCATGTCTTTCACCTGAGTGTCATAGTTTCACTCATCTCCTTTTGACTATGAGGCCATTCTTAAGATATAGGAGCTATCATCAGTTGTACGTGTGTATAAACAAAAGGCAATTATTTTGATGTATTAAAGAGCCAGATATCAGCTTGTCTCAATACTGGTGATGCTGGGTTTGCAACTTTGTTAAGGTCTTGTATGTTATTTTCTCCCAGTTACTATTTTCCTCTTATAATTCAAAATTATTTTGAGTAGATATTTTGATACTATCAAGTACTGTTACTTTTGTAATTAAAAATCTATTGAGTCGATACTTTGAAACTATCAAATAATCTGTTACTGATCAAACTTGGACACACTAATTTTAACACCTATTAATGATTCTTGCTTAAAATAATGATTACTTGGGATGGATCTCAAATGATGACTATTTGTTTTCCTTCTACTTTAATAGTTGTCATTATAGTTTAAGAAAAAATATCTCCTCTCATGATATATTTATATCAGCATGTATCCTTTGGTTCTTATTTGGTTCAACGAATTGTAATTTGCTGCTTTTACTCTTTTGATGCTCAACTTTTTAAAGATTTGGACACATTCTCATCATTTTTTGAGTACTTCTTTCTTTTGGTCACCAAAAGATGTTTCAAGGTTATCTTGTCATTTCTCAGGAAGTTCTAGTTCCCCTTAGTGAACAAGGTATTTAAAAAATCAATATCTGGCATAAAGTGTGATCACTGATACTGGTGTATCACTGTTTCTAAGCTCTCTTTGCAAAATAAGTAAGAAACAGATGGATATTCACAATCACATGTGTATTTTTTTTTTATTCGTTTTTTTTGGTACCCAGGATTGAACTCTGGACCTTGGGCTTGCGACCCAGGTGTGGCACCACTGAACTAAATCCCTGGCCCTGATATGTGTATATTTATTTATATGTCTATGTCTATGTATCAGTGAAGCTAAAATACATTTTTATGAATATCTCTACTTCCATACTGCTGAATATGGTACAAAGGAAGATAAATAAAAGATTTTTTTTCTTATTTACAATCATTCTAAAAGATAAATGAGAGTTCAAATCAAAAAGACAAAGCATAACAAAAGACAACAACACAATGTAATAATGTTTATATTTATAGCATATACATCAAAAGTAAAATGTATAACAATAATATAATAAAGGATGGACTGAGTGGCTAGGCGTATACAACTGTAAAGCTCTTATACTGTACTACATGCAAAGCAGCATGACATTGTTTGGAAGTAGACTACAATCAATCCAACAGAAAATTTCCAACAAGACAGTAGATTGAGTCCAACTATATCAACAATTAAATGTAAATGATCTAAAATATATCAACTAAAAGAAAGATTGCCAAGAGTAGATTTAAAAAGCAAGATTCGATTATATGGTGTCTACAAGAAATTTACTTTAAATATATTGTCAGGTTAAAATTAAAGGGTGGAAAAATACATTATCCAAAGACTAATTTTAAAAAAGTGATGGCTATATAGCAATCACACATGGATATTTAAATAAAAGATAAGAAATTAATTAAGAAATGGGGCCGGGGATTTAGCTCAGTGGTTTTGCCGCCTGTTGCACAAGCGCAAGGACTCGAGTTCGATCTCCGGTACCAATAAAAAAAAAAAAAGAAAAAGAAATTAATTAAGATCTAATAATTCTAAATGTACTTGAAATCTTAATTTGCTTCAAAAGATATGAAGCAAAAACTGTTAAGAATTGAAATAGGAAATATCAAATCCAAAATTACAACAGAAATAATTACACAGAAAAAAATCAATAAGGATAAAGAAGACACGAACAACATTATCAATGTATTCAGCTTATGAGATATTTACAGAAACTCTACTGACAATAGAAGAATATTTCTTTTCAAGAGCAGATGGAACATTCACCAAGATAGACCACTTTCTGGGCCATATGACAAACCTCTGGAAATTTTTAAAAACTGAGATAATACAGAGAATGTTTTCTGACTATAACAGAATTAAAGTAGAGATCAGTGACAAAAAGATATTTAGAAAATCTCTTAATATTTGAAAATTAAACATAAATTTCTACATAGCCCAAGGACAAAGACACTGTTACCAGGAAATTAGAAAATACTTTGAACTGAATGAAAATAACTATAGAAGGGCATGGTGGCACACACCTGTAATCCCAGCACTTGGGAGCCTGTGTCAGGAGAATGGCTGTGAGTTCAAGGCCAGCTTGGGCTTCGTAGTGAGTTCAAGGCCCACTTGAATTTTATAGTGGGACTGTCTCCAAAAAAAAAAAAACCCAAAACTAAAAAACTATATGACATCACATTTTCAGGAACACAGAGCAAAATGTATTCTAAATGCTTATGTCAAAGAAGAAGAAAATTCTCAAATCAGCGACCTCATTTTTCATTCTCAGAAACCAGAAGAGCAAAATAAACTAAGCAGAGGAAAAAAACGAGGTGTGGGGGGGGCGGCGTGTAAAGGAAGAGGGCGAAGAGAGAGGGAGGGAGAGAGACAGAGAAGCAGAGAGGGAGAAAGGGAAGGAGGGAAGAAGGAGAGGGAGAAAGGGAAAGGGAGAAGGAGAGGGGGAGAGATGGAGAGAGACAGAATCCACAAAATGAAAATAGGAAAAAGAAAGAAAGTCAATAAAACTGAAATCAGTTCTTCCCCAGAATCATGAGGTAATTTTTCTCAGATCTTCAGCTTTAAAAAGATGGTGGCCCCTCACCTAGACATAAAACTACAAAAGGGTGGGGCTTCCTTAGACCAGTCCCTGCCACATTTTAACTCTCAAGTTATGCAGACTTGGTTACCAGCAACAAGTCAGTTAGCACCCAAGTGTTCCTGTCAGTTGTGGTATCTTATATTCCTGGTAAGCAGTGCAATTCTTTGAATTCATGTCTCTTTAGTGTTCCAGAGTGGTAGACCTATGACTTCAATCATCTGATAAATCTATGACGAATTTCTGATTTTCAGTTTGTGTTTTTCTTGTTAGAACAATGAGAGTGACAATTTCCTAGCTCTTTCCATGTCAGAGCAGAAACTGGAAGTCTCAAAAACTATACATTTATTTTTTCTGCTATTATTTCTTCAAAAGTCCTTAATCTACATTAAAGAATGGAATGTACTATAAAGAGAAAAAGACAACTTTAACAATTTATTTTAGTGAGGGAAAAGCATCAATCCAAGGACTTTATTATTTGTCTCCCTCACTTCTATTTCAGTCTATTTATCAACCCCTAATATGCAAGCTCCCTGATAGCAGAAGCCATGCTCACCTGGCCATATTGCATCTCTAGTGCGAAGAACAGTATGTGGCAGCAGGTGCCCCATAGTACTGTAATGACAAGTAAGCCAAGTGTTAAGATACTCTTTCTTGACTCTAATCTTCATAAAACTCTGGAAAGAGGCCAAAGTGAGCACATCATCCATGTTTTTATGTTCATCACCAGTTGAAAAAGAAAAGTTTTAAATCAAAGAGCTTTTAAGCATCTGTGAAGAGCTGTTGAATAGTAACAACAGAATTTCTATAGAACAATAGAAAACTGACTCATCTTCTTGGTCATTTTGAAGATGAGATTTTTTTTTACTTCATTCGTAGATATATTCCATTTTTTATAATGATACTTATGGTTATCTAATATGTTCAAGAAAGTAAAAAATTAAATTCATTAGATGTTGTTTAAATAAGCCAGGCAGTATGGTCAGATGCATAGCTTATTATTTTGGAATATTGGCATATCCCAAGACCAGAAGAAGATATTCTGGTTAGATAGAATGTGATCCAGTTTTATGCAGTCTAACCAGAATACTTTTACTATAAAATAACTTTAGCATCTCAACTTTTTTACTTCTATACTGAGATGCCAATATATTCCTTTAATATATCTTATTTTACTTACAAATATTTCATTAAAATTGTGGCATTTTGTAAATGCATATTATAATAAACAAGCCAATATTAGCAATGTACAAGACAATATGTTAATATAAAAAGGACAACTGCAAATCTTTTACAGCTACAGATAAACTTTTCAGAGGCTTAATACTAGTCTGACAGTTTATATGCAGCATTTTTAAAGGAAGACGGCAGAGAACTTACTAGAACTTAATGTTTAAAAGGTTTATGTATAACTAGTTGAAGAATTTGAACTATATTCTAAAAGTATTGGAGAGCTAAAAAATAATTTTAACCAGGCTATAACCCAGATTATAGCCGTCTTATTCACTGTTATATTCCTCAAAACCTATTTAATGCCAGGTGTAGCATGTAAACAAACAAAAACAGTTGAATGAATTTATGTAAAGTACTAGAAACTAAGGGTTATAAAATGAAAGAAAACAAAACTAAGAAATGACTACTGCAATTAAGGTCCCAAACAAGTAAATTGTTAAAAGGGGCACAAATTGACCAATCTAAGAAACATTAACAAATAAGAATTAAAAACTGGCAACTGAAAGGATGTAGGCAATGAGGAAAAATAAAAGCAAAAATGGAAAGTAAAATTAAAAATTTGTGAGATTTCAGAAATTAACACAAAGCTACAGTAATAGACAGTGTGATAATAGCACAAAGATAGACAAGCAAATCAATAGAATAGATGTATTGGTTACTTTTCTCATTGCTGAGACAAAATACTCAACACCCAAAGTTAAAGGAGGAAAGGTTTATTTTAGCTCACAGTTTGTAGAAGTTTCAGTCCATACTTGGCTGGCTCCAAGGTTGCACAAGGTTGAGGGGCACTGCAGAGGAGAAATAGTCCATGGCAAGCAGGCAGGAGACAGTGAAGTAGCAAGCAGCAAGCAGCAACAGTAACGGCCTGCCTCTTCCTTTTACCCATTCCAGGATACTTGCCTTTTGGGTGGTGCCACACATATCCAGAGTGGGTCTTCCCAGTGTTCACACCCAGAAGTATGCTACACCAATCAGTGGACTAATTTAGTAATTACATACCCTAGATTCAACCACTTCTGTAAAGCCCCAACTATGACTGCATGATGCTTTGAGGGGACATCTAGACACAAGCCATAACACTTGAGAATCAAATAAAGCCCTATCTTTATGACCAATGGATTTTTGACAAAGATGCTGAGTTCAATCAGTGGAGAAAGAATATTTCCAACAAGTGGTGCTGGGACAATTGCATAGCCACACCCAAAAGAATAAACTCATGCCCCTAATTCACACCATATACAAAAATTAATTTAAAATAGATCATAGATATAAATGTAAGAAATATTTAGAAGAAAATACAGGACTAAACCTTCATAATGTTAGATCAAGTAACAGCTTCTTATATAGAGAACAATAACATAAAATGGACTTCAATATTAAAAACTTTTGTGTTTTAAAGGATACCATCAAGAAGTTGAAAAAACTCACACAGTGGAAGAAAATATTTTCAAATCATATATCTGATTAAGGACTGGGTTACAAAATGAACCCTTTAAGTGAACAGTAAAAAAGGTACATATAAGCCTGGTGTGGTGGTACACACCTGTAATCTCAGCACTTGGGAGGCTGAGGCAGGAGAATCACTCCCTTATAAGTTGGAGGACAGCCTGGGTGCAATAGTGAATTCAAGACTAGCCTGAACTACATATGGAGACCCTGGAGAGAGAGAGAGAGAGAGAGAGAGAGAGAGAGAGAGAGAGAGAGAATACACTCTCATAATTCAATTAAAAATTGGCCAAAGATATAACCTACATTTCTCTAAAGATGGACTACAAATACACAAAGAGATATTCAACATCATAAGACATTAGATATTTAAACTAAAGTCACAATGAGATACTACTTCATACTCATTAAGATGGCTAAAATAGTGGCCAGGGACTTAGCTCAGTGGTTTTGCCGCCTGCTGCACAAGCTCAAAGACCCGAGTTCGATCCTCGGTACCAAAAAAACCCAAAAACCTAGTATTGATGAGGATATGGAGAAACTGGAACTCTCAATCACTAATGGTAGAACTATAAAATCATATAGCCAACTTGGAAAACAGTTTAAAAAGGTGAAATGAGGTTAATATATTATCTAGCAATTCTACTCCTACATATGTTCATCACCAGTTGAAAAGGAAAACAGTTTTAAATCAAAGAGCTTTTAAGCATCTGTGAAGAGCTGTTGAATAATAACAACAGAATTTCTTTACAACAATAGAAAAGTGACTCATCTTGGTCATTTTGGAGATGAAATTTTTTTTTTTTACTTCATTCATAGATATGTTCCATGTACTCACACAAAAGCTTTTAAGTGAACATACACATAAACATTATTCATAATAGCCTCAAACTGGAAAAAACTGAACTTTCCATCAACAAAATAGATAAACAAAATTTTATTATTCATTATTCAACTATAAAAAGAAAAAAGAAATGAAATATTTATCTGATAATATGCTATAACATAGATGAAGCTTGAAAACATTAAGCAAAGTGAAAGAAGCCGGACATAAAAGGAAAATATTCCATAATCCCATTTACATGAAATGTCCAGAACAGACAAATCTGTAAAGACAGAAACTAGATTAGTGGTTGCTTAAAGGCAGAGTAACGGAGTAGTTACTAATGGATAGGACTTTTAGAATTTTTTAGGGATAGGAATGTTCTAAAATTAGTAGTAATGGTTTCACAGATATGCATATGTATTAAAGTCTAGTGAATTGAATACTTTAAGAAAGAGAATTTTATGGTATGTAAACTATATCACAATAACATTGCTAATTAACACATCTATATTGCTTATGGACTTTTGAAGAGATTACTGTTCCCCTGGTGCCTTCCAGCTGACTGATGCAAAATTCTCAGACAATTTCCACAAATAAAAACATATAAAATACCTCCTCAAAATTCATAAATATAGGACTGAAAGTTAATTTAAAGAATTATTAGAATAGTAGTTGTGTTAGTTACTTTTTCTCTTATTGCTGAAACAAAATACCCAGTAGCCAAAATTAGAGGGGAAGGGGTTTATTTGGCTTACAGTTCATAGAGATTTCAGTCCATAATCAGCAAGCTCCAAAGCTGGACGGATGGCAGACAGGCATTGTAGAGGAGAAACAACATGGCGTGCACAAGGCAGCAAAGGTAACAAGTGAGTTTAACAGCATCTTTTCTGCCCCTTTTATCTTATTTAATCTACCAAAATTAGAGTGGTGCCAAACTAATCCCTCACATGTAGTGGTTTAGTAATCATACATCCTTAACCCCAACATCACACATTCCAAATTCAAATGCCTCTGAAAAAGAAAGTCCCACCTCATCTCCTTGAGGCTTTGGGGGAACATCTAAACACAAACCATAACAGTAGTTATCAAAGGCCACAGAAGCATCAACATCATAGTCCTATTTCCCTTTTTTCTTGAACTTATTTATCTTCTATCAAAGTATTTTATACATAGTAAATATTTCAATACATGTTTGCTAAAATCAATCTTCAAAATGAGCCTAAGAACTTTAATGCTTACAAAAAAGTACTATTATAGCGAGCCTTTTGAATAAATATTGACCTCTGAATTTCATCTATTTAATCTTTGGCCAGTTTCTACAGGAGGAAAGATTGGAGAAATCTTCAGACAATAACCCTAATATAAGAGATAACATACATACACACATGTGTGTGTAATATATATCTATGCAGTACAAAAACTATACAGTATATATATTTTATATACCATATACAGTACAGTTAATATACCATATACATTGTATACACTACATATACTGTATACCATATATATATTATACACATTCCTACTTTTATTAATGGAAAACATCTGTCATACAGAAAACTTCTACAGCAGGGTAAAAGCAAAAACAGAATGGGATACTCTAATGGGCGGGGGATTTAGCTCAGTGGTGCCCCCACCTGCCTCCCAACTGCAAGGTCCCAAGATCGATTCCCAGTACAAAAAAAAAAAAGGATGGGATACTCTAGTTAATACCAAATTACTATATGTGGATTAGCACTTATTATAGGAATTGAACAAAATACACAATAAATTGAATTGACCACAATATTGTCTTTCTTGGACAGATCAGAAAATCTTTGTATTTCTTGCACTGGCTTAGGCTCATTATTAAAATAAATTGTTTTCTATGTTGGGCTATTTTTGCAAATGTATTCACTGAGGAAGCTTCAGTTGAAATAATGTCAGGTAGACCAATTTCTATACAGGACAGTAAAACCAAAATGATAATTCAAGCCTGAAAGCATAACATCTTAAAAGAAAAGGAAAGGAATGAAACTGGCAATCGTAGCTTCTTACAGAAAATGAGAGAGGAGCGAGGTCAAGGATTTAGTTTAGTGGCGTCACGCCTGCCTCGCAAGCACAAAGTCCCGAGTTTGCTCCTCAGTACCACAAAGAAGAAAAAAGAGTAGGGGAAGAGACACAGCCACTACTAACACTCCAACAAAAGGCTGAATGAAAGCTTAATGAAGGGGAATGCTGGCATTTAAGAATTCTTACAGAGGGGAGGAGCTGAGGGAAGAATAGTTCATGTAACCTTTCAAATATGAAATGTTTGGTTTCTGGTGGATATCAAAAAGAGAGAAGGAGCTCTGCAAATATTGGTTTGATGAAGACATAGAAAGATCATTTAAATCTTGGGGCTTTCAATGGCTTTCTCTTTGTCCATGCAAAAAAACAGACAACCACAAGCCACAAAAACCACAAAAACAGGTAGATGCAAAGGCATAATGCCCCTTCAGATGCAGGCTCACAGTACGAAGTTTATGTGGCCCGATGCTTTCATTAAATCCGTAAGTTTCCAAGTACTGCTGATTCTACCTTTAAGAAAGCATATCTATGCATCAGCAAAAATACATACTATAGTCCAAAATATATAACAAGACTTCTAGGTGGAACAAAGGATATAATTCTCCTAAAAGTACAGTAATAAGTCTATGGGAAGTCATATGCAAGATTTAAAGATCATATAATGCCATTAACTATATTAAATGAATGTAAGGTTAGCTTCCCTCTTTCTCATTCTCTTCTTTTTCCAGACTGTCCTCTAAGCATGTGTGTGTGGTATGGGGAATTTCACCTACGGTTTTTCCACTGACCTACAGCTTTTTTTATTTTTATTTTTGAGACAGGGTATTGCTAAGTCATTAAGTTGCCCAGGCTGGGCTCAAACTTGTGATCCCACTGCCTCAGCCTTTCAGTGTTAGGATTACAGTGTATATTACCATGCCTGGCATCTTTAATAAAGGCAGCTACAAGTATTTCTCTTCAAATATCAACACAAGGTGGCACACACAGGTACCCTCCCACAGTGACTAGGTGAGACCCACATGGGAGACAGCTGTGAAGAGGGTGCAGGCTAGACAAAACCCTTGGAAAAGTTTTAAGCTCAAGCCAGGAAGGCAATGTGCCCTGCATGTGTGGCTTTCAGAAGAGGCTGGATCTGAAAGTGGTGGCATTAAGTCCAACAGTCTTGTGGAACCCCTGCCCTGTGGCCTACTACTGGTCTGATTGCTTTTGTCATCAACCGACATAAGCAAGGACAAGCCTGGCTTGGGTGGTTGCCACGGTAGGGGGTGTACAGACAGAGGGGCCTCTGGAGCAGGGTGGGGGTGGAGGTGGGGCAGAGTTTGCTGGATTCCAAGCCTGCAGATCCTTGGGAAAAAAAGTCACATTCAAAATTATAAAGGAATATTTTTTTTTCTTTCTTTTTTCTTTTCAGAGGAATTTTTTTCTCCATTTTTTAATTTCTCCTTTTAACTTTTTTTCTTATATTTCTTTTATTTTGCTCTTTTTCATTCTTCTTTTTCTTGTTCTTTTCTGTTACTTTTATTTAATACTATTATTTTCTTTTTATTTCTCAGTAGGATCCTTCATTTTACTTTTTTCTCCTCCCTTTCATGTGTCATTGATTAGTTTTTGTATTTACGTTTTCATTCTCTAGTTCCCAAACCCCTGTATCTTTACTAGTTTAACCACTAAGCTTTATGAATCTTTAGGTAGTTAACTCTGCACTATTACTGTTAAATACTGTTCTACTGTTAGTGAAGGTATAGTTGTTGCATTTAGTAGATATTTTCTGTATGTCAATACTCGGTCAATAATTATAGATACCTTTTCTATGGTTAAGGGTGGTACATTATTGGTCCTCAGGGTATGTCAATATCCAATTTGTCTCTGATACTATTATTATTGCTCATTTTATCGCTATTGTCAAGGTGGCATAGTCATTGCTGTTAATTTGTTTTCTCTCTATATGTATATCTGGGTTTCCTTTGTGTCACTAACAATACTGTGGCCCATACACACAGAACTGGTACTGGGCCAAAAATGCTGCAGCCTCCTCTCCCAAATAAATAGACGTAGTTTGATCTTGGGACAGAGACAAAGGCCTATAGTAAGCCATGCCAATAGTACATCACTAAAAAGCAGACACTAACTAAAGAGATCTTGACACCAACAACAAAGTATTCTATTGTAATTAACCTACAAAACCCAGCACAAAAATAAAAACAATAGGAACAGGAGAAGACAACACAACAAAATGTCCCCCAAAACTTTCTAATTCCCCCAAAGCTGATCAATGTGGCATGGAGAAAAAGGAAATTAAATGCCATGCAACCAAATATTCAAAAGGGTAACAGGAGATAAAAAAAAAATCAATTAGGTGGATGATGGGCTCAAAGAAGATGTAACTAAACAGATACTGGAGCTAATAAAACAATCATCAAGGTTACAGAAGATACTAAATAGCTAAGATAAACAAAATAATACAAAATATGAATGGCCAGTTTAGCAAAGGATAAGAGTCCATGAAAAAGTAACAATCACAAATCCTGAGAAAAAAAATTCTATTAAAAATACAGGCAGCAGAACCAATCAATGTGAAGACAGAGTATCAGAACTAGAAGATAGGGATCCCAGGCTCCTAGGGTAGAGAAGCTCAGCTGGTCCCAGCACCTGGAAGGAAGCTCCCTGCCTCCATCCCAGGCTCCTAGGGCAGAGACAGTGAGCCAGTCCCAGCACCCAGAAGGAAGCTCCCCCGCCGCCATCCCAAGCTCCTAGGGCAGAGAAGGTGAGCTGCGAGGGTGCCAGAAGCACCACCCATGGAAATGAGAAGACACATAAACAAGCCTCAAAAACAGACTTCTGGATCACCTACAGCAACCCCAAAGGGAAATGAGATGGAGCACTCTGATACTCAACCACCTGGACTCTCTGAACTGGCAACGAAAGAGGATCTGGGAAAAATGAAATCAGAAATCATTACTCAGATAACAGCAAAGATTTTGCTCATGGTGCAAGACATGATTAATAAATCTAGACAGGACACACATAAATAAATAGAGGATCTGAGGAATATGATGGAATCCCAACATAGGAAACAAATGGAATCCATAAAACAGATACAAACAGATTTCCAAGAGATTGAAAACTCCATCGAAAGTCTGCACAGCAGAATGAACAAATGTGAGGATAGAATTTCAGATATAGAAAATAAGATTGCAATTAGTGAGGAGGAAAAGAAAAATTGCTTTAAAATTGTAAGGGAACATAAGAAATCAATCCAGCAGCTGCTAGATGATGCAAAGAAGAATAACATAAGACTAATTGGAGTCGATGAAGAAAGAGGAGAGAGTGCAGATGACATAAAAAAAACTCTTCATAGAAGTGATGGCAGAAAACTTCCCAAGCAGGGAAAAAGAACTTGACATACAGATAAGTGAGGCATATAGGACTCCAAATAGCCTTGATCAAAAAAACTACACATAGGCATATAATAGTTAGGATTCCAGAAATCCAACAGAAGAACAAAATTCTACAAGCAGTGAGAGAAAAGAAACAAATCACATACAAAGGAAAGCCCTTCAGAATCACAGCAGACTTCTCAGTGCAAACCCTCAAGGCAAGAAGAGGTTGGAGTGATGTATTTCAAGCCCTAAAGGAAAACAGCCTCCAACCCAGATTGATGTACCCTGCAAAACTATCTTTCAAAATTGATGGAGAAATAAGATACTTTCATGATAAAGAGGACCTCAGGAACTTCATGAATACCAAACCGGCACTCCAAAAAATTTTAGACAGTACCCTAGGGAAAGACAATGAGGATCACAACGCCAGGAAAACCAGCAGAATGAATCCATTGGGCGTGACAAATTAAACACAAAGTTGGAGAATCCAACAAAAAGAAAATGTCATGACAAGGCTTTGAAAACTTTTGACTTCATCTCCCTAATGAGTGTATAATTCAATCTTATTATTGTACTGATTAGTATTTTTCTGATTCTAGAATTGCGCACCATTCCTTGTGCTATACTGGCTATTTATCATCTTCTTATGTCTACATTTTAATTGGGTTGTCTATTAATGAACTCTAAGAATTCTTTATATATTCTGGTCATAGGTTATATGCATTGTAAATATGGTCTGTTTAAGGACTACTTTTCATTTTAATGATGTCATTTAAAGTTCTAAGTTTTTATGCAATCTCATTTGTCAATTTTTTTCTTTTATACATCATATCTTTTGTATCCAAGGTAGTTCTTGCCTACCCTGAATTCATAAATATTTTCCCTTATAATTTCTTCTTAAAGTTTTATACTTTTAGGCTTTCATATTTAGGTTCATAGATCCCTTCAAGTTATTTTCATGTATGGAAAAAAGGGTTGAGGTTAATTTTTTATATACGGATACCAGGTGTTCTAGTGCCGTTTGCTGAAAACACTATCTCTTCCTCGGCTCTTGAATTGAGTTTATATTCTATGAAATGCTAATGTTCAATAATCTTTCAAAACTCAGTGGACCATATATGTGTGGTTCTATTTCTAGATTCTCTGTTTTATTCAAATGATCTATATGTCTTTCCTTACACCAACACTGCTTTGATTAATGTAGCTTTAGAAGAAGTCTTAAAATTGGGTGCTAAACATCTTCCAACACTGTTTTTGTTTTTGGCTTTTCTGGGTCCTTTGTAGTCCTACATAACTTTTAAATTTCAATATCCAATTCTTCATTTATAGCAAGTATACACAGACCTGAAGTTTTATATATACTTTGTGTTTTCTAATCCTGCTAAATTCAAATACAAGTTCTAGAAGCTCCTGGAGATTTCTTAGTATTTTCTGTATAGATGATCATTTCATCTACATAGAAAGATTTTGCTTCTGCCATGCCAATCCTATCCTAGTTGTGTCATTTTATTGCCAGACTATTTTGGTGGGGACTAGGTTTCAAAGTTTAATGGACAGATAAAGAGTAAGCATATCTGCCCTTGTTCCCCACCTTAAGGAGAAAGCATTGTATCTTCTCCATTCATACAAGGCGTTCTCGCTGGAAGTATGGAGCACATGTCTTTAACTTGTTGAGAAGTTTCTGTTCTACTTCTAGTCTCCTGATAGCTTTTACCATGAATAGCTGTAGAATTTGGTCCAATACTTTTTCTCCAACTAGTGACAGGATCATATGGCTTTTTCCTTTCCTCTGTTTAAATGATGACTTTTGGGGATGGATCTTCCAATGCTGAACCAACACTGCCATCTCTATAATAAAACCACTTTCTACATCCTGCCAGATCTGACTTCCAATAGTTTGTTTTGTTAAACAAATTTCTATCTATGTTCATACTTTTTTCTTCTATTATCTTTATCCAGTTTTAGGATTAGCACAATGTTGAGTTCCTAAAATGAGGGGAGAAGTGTTCCTTCTTTTTTCTGCTTTGTTTGATATAATTTATCAGTTAAAATGTTTATGAGCCTGCTGTTGTCATATAAGTAGATTTTCAAGCTAGGAATATACTTTCTTTAACAGGTGTTATTCAAATTTTATATTTCTTCCAGAGATAGTTTGATTAATTTGTCTTCCAAGGTACTTCTTAGAAGTTGTCAAATTTATTTCAAAAAAGATTTTTGTAATATGCTTTCTATATCCTTTTAAATTCTGTAAAATCTGTGATAACACCTCCTAGATCTTGATATTGTAATTTTACAAATGTATAACTGATACTGTGTAACAGGAAGAAAAGGTCTAAAAGAGCAGGGAAATTGGTAGGGGTAGGGGAAGGGAAAAAAGGGAAAGGAAAAAAATATGAGAAGAGGAAAAAAATGGAAACAAAGTCTTTGCAAATAGGGAAGAGTGGAGAGGATGAAGGGAGGGCAAGGGAAGGGGAAAAAAAAATAAGAACCTAGAGACTCATGTAATGGTACAAGATCCCAATGATGAATGTAACTGTATTTTATACCTAATATGTACCAATAAAGTTAATGGGGGAAAAAAAAAAGAACTAGAAGATAGGGCTAATGTCAGTGACATTAGAGATACCTTAAAAACAACAAAAAAACATGAAAATTGGATCCAACACTCGCTAGACAACACAAAGATTAATCCAAGATTAATTTGAATAAGTAAAAAATCAGAAAACAACAGAAAAGGCATTCACAGAAAGAGAAAACTTTCCAAATATAGGAAAAGAATTTAACATACAGAAAAATGAGACCTATACAACTCCAAATACCCACAATCAGAAAGAACTTCTCCATGACACAACATGGTCAATCTCGGAAGGACCAAATCTTAAAAGCTATCAGAGAAAGCCAACAAGTCACTTATAAAGATAAACTCATTAGGGCCGGGGATTTAGCTCAGTGGTTTCGCCGCCTGCTGCGCAAGCTTTTGGCAAGGACTTGAGTTTGATTCCCAGTACCAAAAAAAAAAAAAAAAAAGATAAACTCATTAGAATTACAGCAGATTTTTCAACACAAACCTTAAACGCCAGAAGAGATTGGAGTGAACTGTTTCAAGCTCTAAAAGAAAACAACTTCCAACCCAGAAAGATACATTTATCTTGCAAAACAATCTTTCAAAACTGATGGAGAAGTAAAGTATTTCCATGACACAGAGGACCTCAAAAATTCATTACACAAACAGCATTACAAAAACTTCTAAAAGATATCCTAGAAAGAGACAATGAAGATAACAATGCCAACCTGAGCAGTTAAGAAGGGAAAAAAAAGGAAAACAACAGAAAAATAATGCAATGATAGGAATAAGTCAATACTTTCTAGTAATAACACTCAATGTTAATGATTTCAATTCCCTAATCAAAGGACACAGATTGTCAGTCTGGATCAAGAAACAAAATCCAGAGACGCCAAATCACCCCGCTGCAGACAGGAAAGTCTGCCCACACCCTACCGAGGTCCCCAGTCTCACGGAACACACCGAATCAGCCCGCTGCAGACAGGCAGGTCTGTGCACGCCCTACCGAGGTCCTGAGTCACGCGGAGGACACCGAATCACCCCACTGCAGACAGGCAGGTCTGTGCACGCCCTACCGAGGTCCTGAGTCACGCAGAGGACACCGAATCACCCCCATTGCAGACAGGCAGCCACCTGATTCCACATTACAAAGGCGCAGAGGACACCAGACCACCAGACCAAGATACTGAGTCCCACTGTTCCCGGCCCAGAGGTAGGGGCTTCTGAGCCGTCGTCCCAATGCTCCCGGCCCAGAGGAAAGGGCTATTGGGACACCTTCTGTCCCACTGCTCCCGGCCCAGAGGGAGGGGCTTCTGAGCCACTATCCCACTGCTCCTGGTCCAGAGGAAGGGGTTTCCCGGCAACCATCCCTCCGGCTGCTCCCAACCCACAGGAAAGGGCTTTTGGTTCACCATCCCTACCACTGCTCCCGGCCCCTGTCCCACCTCACCCACCTCAGAGGAGGTAATCCGTGCAGGCGGTAACAGCCCCACGCCACAGTCGAAATGAGAAAACACTTAAATAAGTCTCAAAACCAGACTTCCAGATCACCTACAGCAACCCCAAAGGGAAATGAGATCGAACACTCTGATACTCAACCACCTGGACCCACTGAACTGGCAACAAAAGGGGATCTGGAAAAAATGAAATCAGAAATAATTTCTCAGATAACAGGAGAAATTGTGCCCTTAGTGCAAGACATGATTAATAAATCTAGAGAGGAGCTGAGGAACATGATGGAATCCCAACATAAGAAACAAATGGAATCCATAAAACACATGCAAATAGATTTCCAGGACGTGAAAAACTCCACTGAAAGTCTACACAGCAGAATGAGTCAGTGTGAGGACAGAATTTCAGATATAGAAGATAAGACTGCAGTTAGTGACCAGGAAAAGAAAAACTGCTTCAAAATTATAAGGGAACATAAGAAATCAATCGAGCAGCTGCTAGATGATGCAAAGAAGAATAACATAAGACTGATTGGGCTCAATGAAGAAACAGGAGAGAGTGGAGATGACATAAAAAAATCTCTTCACAGAAATAATGGCAGAAAACTTCCCAAGCAGGGGAAAAGAGCCTGACATACAGATAAGTGAGGCATATAGGACTCCAAATAGCCTTGATCAAAAAAAACTACACATAGCCATATAATTGTTAAGATTCCAGAAACACAACAGAAGAACAAAGTTCTCCAAGCAGTCAGAGAAAAGAAACAAATCACATACAAAGGAAAGCCCATCAGAATCACAGCAGACTTCTCAACACAAACCATCAAGGCAAGAAGAGCTTGGAGTGACATATTCCAAGCCCTAAAAGAAAACAGCCTCCAACCCAGATTGATGTACCCTGCAAAGGTATCTTTCAAAATGGATGGAGAAATAAGATACTTTCATGACAGAGAGCACCTTAGGAACTTCGTGAATACCAAACCAGTACTCCAAAGAATTTTACACAATAGCCTAGGAACAGACATTGAGGATCACAACCCCAGGAAGCAAAGCAGAATGAACCCATCTGGCATGACAAGAAATTAAATGTAAAGGGGGAGAACCCAACAAAAACAAAAAGTCATGGCAATGACAAGTTGATACGTTTCAGTTATAACCATCAATGTTAATGGTCTCAATTCACCAATCAAAAGAAATAGACTGGCAGAATGGGTCAAGAAGCAAAATCCAACAATATGCTGCATACAAGAAACACACTTCATTCAAAAGGAAACTCACAGACTGAAAGTTAAAGGGTGGAAAACAATACTCCATGTGACAGGAACCCAAAAAAAAGCAGGAGTAGCTATCCTCTTTGCAGATCAAGTAGATTTCAAGCCAACACTGATTAAGAGAGAAAAAGAAGGACACTACATCCTTGTAAAGGGAAGAATCCAAGAGGAAGAGATGACAATCATAAATATCTATGCACCAAACACTACTGCACCCAACTATATAAAACAAATACTAACGGACATGAAAAGTCATATATGCACTAATACAATTGTAGTGGGGGACCTCAACACCCCACTGTCACAAATAGATAGATCAACTAGACTAAAAATAAGTAATGAAATAATAGAACTCAATTGAACTCTTGAACAAATGAACTTAACAGATGTTTACAGTAGAGTCTTCCACCCCACAAAATCAGAATACACATTCTTCTCAGCTGCACATGGGTCATTCTCAAAAATAGACCACATACTCACACACAGAACATGTTTAAGTAAGTGCAAAGGAACTGAAGTTATCCCCTGTATATTATCAGACCATGGTGCGATGAAATTGGAGATCCATAGCAAAAGAAACTCAAAAAATTTCATAAGCACATGGAAATTGAACAACACACTTCTGAATAACCAATGGGTCACAGAGGAAACTAAAGAAGAAATCAGACAGTTCCTTCAATGACAATGACAATGACAATACAACATATTGGAATCTATGGGATACAATGAAAGCAATCTTATGAGGGAAATTCATAGCAGTGAATATGCATATTAGGAAAACAGAATGAGCCCAACTAAACAACCTGATGCTGAACCTCAAGCTTCTAGAAAAAGAACAGCAGAACAACCCCAAAGCTCATACAAGGGAGGAAATTATAAAGATCAGAGGAGAAATCAATGCAATGGAGACTAAGAGAATGATACAAAAAATCAATGAAGCCAAGAGTTGGTTCTTTGAAAGAATCAACAAAATTGACAAACCTTTAGCCAACCTTGTCAGAAAAAGGAAAGAAAAGGCCCAAATCCATGCAATTAGGAATGAAAAGGGTGAAATGACAACAGACCCAGCAGAAATCCAGAAGATCATCAATACCTACTTCCAGAACCTATACGCCAAAAAGATGGACAACACAGAAGAAATGGACAGATTCCTAGATACATATGAATTATCAAAGTTGAATGAAGAAGACCTAAAAATTCTGAACAACCCAATATCAACCAATGAAATTGAAAATGTAATTAAAAACTTATCAACTAAGAAAAGCTTGGGCCCTGATGGCTTCACTGCTGAATTCTACAAGACATTTACAGAGGAACTGCTGCCACTAGTATTTAAACTCTTCAATGAAATTGAAAGGGAAGCAATACTCCCGAATTCATTCCTGGAAGCAAGCATCACCTCGATCCCCAAAGGAGAGAAAGACCCAACTGAAAAGGAGAACTATAGGCCAATCTCACTAATGAACGTAGATGCAAAAATCCTTAATAAGATAATGGCAAACAGAATGCAGAAGATCATCAAGAAGATCATTCACCCTGATCAAGAGGGATTCATCCCAGGGATGCAGGGATGGTTCAATATACGAAAATCAATCAATGTAATACACTATATCAATAGAGCCAAGGACAAAAACCATATGATTATCTCCATAGACACAGAAAAAGCATTTGACAAAATCCAACATGCATTTATGATAAAAACCCTACAAAAAATTGGAATAGATGGTCTCTACCTCAAACTGATAAAAGCCATCTATGAAAAACCAACAGCCAATATCATACTAAATGGTCAAAAACTGAAATCCTTCCCACTAAAATCAGGAACAAGACAAGGATGTCCACTATCACCACTCTTGTTCAATATATTTCTGGAAACATTAGCCACAGCAATTAGACAAGAGAAAGAAATAAAAGGAATAAAGATAGGAAATGAAGAAGTCAAATTGTCATTATTTGTACATGACATGATACTCTATACAGAAGACTCCAAGAACTCCACCAAAAGTCTTCTAGACTTAATAACCAAATTCAGTCAAGTAGCTGCTTACAAAGTCAACACACAAAAATCAATAGCTTTCCTCTACACCAATGACAGACTCACTGAGAGAGAAATAGCACAAATAATTCCTTTCACAATAGCATCCAAAGAACTGAAATACCTAGGAATCATCCTAACAAAAGAAATCAAAGACCTCTTCTCTGAAAACTATGGCACTCTGAAAAGAGAAATTGAAGATGATATCAGAAAATGGACAGACATCCCCTGCTCCTGGGTTGGAAGGATTAATATAGTGAAAATGGCCATACTTCCAAACTGCTATATAGATTTAATGCAATTCCAATTGAGATCCCACCAGCATACTTCATAGACCTCGAGAAAACAATCCAAAAATTCATTTGGAGCAAGAAGAGACCCAGAATAGCAAAAGCAATTCTAGGTAACAGAGACATGGCAGGGGGTATCACAATCCCCAACCTGCAACTCTACTACAAAGCTACTGTGATAAAAACAGCATGGTACTGGCAAAGAAACAGACTTGAAGACCAGTGGAACAGATTAGAAGATACAGAAACAACGCCAGACACACTCAGCCATCTGATCTTCGACAAAGGAGCCAAACACCCTCACTGGAGGAAAGATAGCCTCTTTAATAAATGGTGCTGGAAAAACTGGGCTTCAACTTGCCAAAGATTAAAACTAGACCTATATCTCTCACCATGCACTAAACTAAAATCAAAATGGATTAAAGATCTAAATATTAAAATAGAAACTCTGAACCAGTTGGAACAGAGGTTAGGTAGAACCCTTGAAGACATCAGTGTAGGAAAAGATTTTATGAACAAAACCTGAGTTGCCCATGAACTAGCACAAACAATCAACAAATGGGATCTCTTCTTATTAAAAAGCTTCTGCACAGCTAGAGAAACCACCAGCAGTGTGAAGAGACAATCCACAATGTGGGAAAAAATCTTCACCTGCTCTTCCTCAGACAAAGGTCTACTATCTCGAATCTATAAAGAACTTCAAAAGATCAGATCTCCCAAATTTAAAGACCCAATCCAAAAATGGGCATCTGAAATGAACAGACATTTTTCAGACAAAGAAGTAGAAATACCAAATAAATACATGAAAAAATGTTCAATGTCACTGGTCATTCGAGAGATGCAAATGAAAACAACGCTGAGATTCCACTTCACTCCAGAAAGAATGGCTGCTATCATGAAATCAACCAATAACAAATGCTGGCGGGGCTGTGGGAAAAGAGGAACCCTGCTCCACTGCTGGTGGGAGTGTAGACTGGTGCAAGCACTGTGGAAATCAGTATGGAGATACCTCAAAGAACTAGGACTGGAAATCCCATTTGACCCCGCTATTCCACTGCTGGGGATCTTCCTCAAAGAATTAAAAGAATCATACCACAGTGATATATGTGCACCCATGTTCATAGCAGCACAGTTTGTAATAGCTAAAACTTGGAAACAGCCCAAATGCCCATCAACTGGAGACTGGATAAAGAAAATGTGGGTTTTTTATAAAATAGAGTACTAGTCAGCCCTAAAAAATGAGAAATTAGAGACATTTATAGCTAAGTGGATGCACATTGAGGCGATACTCTTAAGTGAAATAAATAGGACACACATGTGTAAATACTGAATAGTTTCTCTGGTGTGAGAAACTGAAAGTGTAAATAAGGACTAAAACAGGTAATGTGAAATAGGAAGAAAAGGGGCAAAGGGGAAGGAAGTGGGAGGGCTAGGGGAAAGGATAGAAGGGAATGGGATTAATATGAGAAAATGGAAAAATAGGAACAAAATCTTTGTAAATAGGGAGGACTGGAGGAGTTGAAGGAAGGGCTGGGCAAGGGTGAAAAATAAGAACCAAGAGAGACTATGTAAAGGTGCAAATTTCCAATGAAGAATGTCATTATATTGTATACCTAAAATGTACCAGTTATTAGAATGAATAATCGATAATGTAAAATAGGAAGAAAAGGTCCAAAGGGGTAGGGGTAGTGGGAGGCACAGGGGAAAGGAAAGAAAGGAGAGGAAAAAATGATGAGAAATGGAAAAAATGGAAATAAAGTCTTTGTAAATAGGGAAGGTTGGAGGGCGTGAAGGGAGGGCTAGGAATGGGGAAAAAATAAGAACCAGGATGCATTATATAAAGGTACAATTCCCAATGAGAAATGTAATTGTGTTGTATACCTACAATGTACCAATAAAAGAATTTAATACAAAAAAACAAAAGAAACAAAATCCAGTGGTATGCTATATACAAAAACACATTCAACCCAAATAGAAATTCATAGACTAAAAAAATCAAAGGATGCAAAACAATATTCTGTACAATGTGAACCTGAAAACAAGCAGGAATAGCTACCTATTTTCTGACAAAGTGGACAACAAGCTAAAATTAATCAAAAGAGGCACAGAAGGTCAATATATATTAGTTAAAGGAACAATTCAACAGGAAGAGATAACAATTATAACCATATATGTACTGAACACTGGCACATCCAAATTCATAAAACAAATGCTACTGAGGAATTCCAGGAAGATGGTGGAGTGGTGAGCACGAGCAAATCAGCCTCTCCAAGGTTTGGAGACCAGACGCTGGAATATATGAATGTGGGTGAGAGAAGAAGGAGGGAAGTGGGTCCCTGAGACCCAGCAAGGATCTGAAGCAAAAATTGGAGCCCATGGGGAAATTGAAGAGAGGGACCTCAAAACAGAAGAGGGAGGTGGCATTTTCCTCCTGAATCCCAGCTCATGGCATGAGAGAGGTGGCTCAAACCTACAGAGGCACAGTAATCACTGGTAACACCAGAGGCCTTCATGGAGAAGCGCACCAGTGGGACAGATGCTGGACACTGTGGGCTACAGTGACTAGTGAGTGATTCCAATCCAAATGTCCCCAGAAGAGAGCAAGTGGCAGGACATCATTTTGGAAAGAGGCCAACTGAACCTGAGGCTCAGAGCAGGAGTGGATTGGCTCCATCTTGGGACTTGCAGCATCAGGGTGAGGCATAGCCATACAAGACACCCAGGGTGAGGGAGCCGAGCCCAAGACACCAAGAGGCACCCAGAGTGTTGTCAGCTGAAAAACTTGGATTCCAGCTTCACAACCAGAAACCAAGAGCAGTCTGAACTTCAGTGGAGTTAAAAGCACAGGCTGGCTAGCATTAACCACCATTCCACTATACTACTACTGTGGACTTGTTGGGAGCAACCAACACAGATCAGGGCTCTGTCTACCCGCTTTGTCTACTAGCAACAGCAGAAACATTCCCTGAAGTGAATGGTTTTTTTCTTCCTTTCTTTCCTTTTTTTTCTTGATTATTTTTACAGGAGTGTAAACATTCCTTCTAGATTTAATCTTCCTTTGTCCTTTAGCATTGTTTCTAATCTCTTTCTCTTCTTCTATTTCTCTATTTTTGCCTCTTACCTCTTTTAAATTTTCTCCACTGAGAATAAAATTGCTCTATTGAGAGAATATTTACTAGTTTTAATTTAATAATTTTCTGGTTTGTTTTAGATTTTGGTATATGACTACAAATCTTGTTCATACAGTTAAAGGTGGCAAATTAATAGTTATCACAGTTTGTCATTTTCTAGGCTGTGCTTGATACTATTGTTATTACTTACTGTACCACTTTGGCCAAGGTGAAATAGTTGCTCTAATCAGTTGTTCTTCCTTGTATACTAAGACTGAGATTGCCTGAGGGCCATAAAAAATATTATAGGCCAGTACCAAAGAACCAGGGGCTAGGTCAAACAGCACCAAATAGGCCAATAAAAAAGAGACAGGACCTAGCAACAGACTCAAAAGCCAAAATCCAGCTACACTTAAAAGATATTTCTAGAAAGTACTCATTTACTAAGGAGTTCTCAATACTAGAATAAAGCTATCTACCATAAGCAATTTACAAGCATTAATGCAAAAAGTAAACAAAAGAAAGAAAGAAAGAAAGAAAAGAAAAAAGAAAAATGAGAAGGCATGGAGTCAAGATGTAACCCCACACTTCTAGTTCACCCAAGGCAAACCCAGGGTACAGTGAAGTAGAACAATTCAAAAGCCACCCACCTGAACTCCCTGAAATGGAAATAGCAGAAGTCAAAGCAAATGAATGAAGTGCTAGAAAAAAATCAAATCAAAAATAATTTCTTAGATCATGAAAGAGATGACTACCATAATGAAAGACATGGATGGTGAATCTAGAGTAGATACAAATTTTAAAAATAGAGGAGTGTAAGAAAAAGATGGAATCCATGAACGCCCAACATAGGAAAGAAGTGGAATCCATGAAACACATTCAAACAGATATTCAGGAGATTAAAAATTCTATTGAAAGTATTTGCAGCAGAATCAACAAATGTGAGGACAGAGTAACAGATACAGAAGACAGGTTTGCAGTTTGTGATCATAAAAAGAAAGATTTTTAAAAATTAATTTTATTGGTACATTTTAGGTATACAATATAATGACATTTATCATTGGAAATTTGTACCTTTACGTAATCTATGTTAGTTATTTTTTTCTCCATTCCCCTGCCCTCCCTACAACCCCTCCAACCCTCCCTAAAAGAAAGATTTTTTTAAAATAGCAAGAGACTATGAAAAATCAACCTAATAGATGTGAGAACTACAAAGAATAACAACATAAGATTGTTGGGAGTCATTGAAAAAGCAGGAGATGGCAAAAATGATATAAAAAAAACTGTTCACAGAAGTAATAGCAGAAAACTTCCCAAACATGAAAAAAGAATTTGACATACAGATAAGTGTGGCATACAGAACTCTAATTAGCCATGATTTAAAAAAAAAAATCTATGCCAAGACATATAATAGTCAAGATGCCAGAAATTCAACACAAGAACAGAATATTAAAAGCTGTTAGGGCTGGGGATTTAGCTCAGTGAAGCCGCACCTGACTCACAAGTGCAAGGTCCTGAGTTCGATTCCCGGTACCCAGGGGGGCGGAAAAAGCTGTTAGAGAAAAGAAATAAATCACCTATAAAGAAAAGACCATTAGAAACACCCTCTTGAACAACAAATGGGTCACAGATTAAAGAAGAAATTAGACAATTTCTTCAATTAAACAATAATGCAAATACAACCTACCATATGTATGGGATGCAATGAAAGCAGTCCTATGAGGGAAATTTATAGCAGTGAATTCCTACATCTGAAAAATGGAATGAGTTCAAATAACCTAATATTGAACCTCAAGCTTCTAGAAAAAGAAGAGCAAGTCAAGCCCAAAGCTCATACAAGGGAGGAAATTATACAGATTAGAGCAGAAATTAATGCAATGGAGACTAAAAAAAAATACAAAGAATCAATGAATCAGAGTTGGCTCTTTGATAGATTAAAGAAAATTGACAAACCATTATCCAACCTTATAAAAGAAAAAGACTCAAATCCATGCAACTAGGAATGAAAAGGGTGAAATCACAAAAGACCCTGCAGAAATCTGGAAGATCATCAATACTTACCTCAAGAACCTGTACTTTAATAAGATGGAAAACACAGAAGAAATGGAAAGATCCCTAGATACATATGAATTACCAAAGCTGAACCAAAAAGATATACAAATCCTAAATAACCCAATATCAGTTAATGAAATTGAAGATATAATTTTTTGAAGATATAATTTTAAAACTACCAACAAAGAAAAGTTCAGGTCTTTTTTTTTTTTTTTTTTGGTACTGGGGCTTCAACTTAGGACCCTGCACTTGCAAGGCAGGTGGCGGAACCACTGAGCCAAAACCCCAGCTCAGAAAAGTCCAGGTCTTGATGGATTCACTGCTGAATTCTACACGAAATTTAGAGAACATTTAATACCTCTGCTCCTTAAACTCTTTAATGAAATTGAAAGGGAAGCAACACTCCCAGGCTCATTTCTTGGAAACAATCATTACTCTTATACCAAAACCAGAGAAGGATCCAACCAAAAAAGAGAACTACACACCAATCTCCCTAATGAACACAAAAATCCTCAATATGATACTGGCAAACAGAATGCAGCAAATCATCAAGAAGGTTATACACCATGACCAAGTAGGATGCATCTCAGGGATGTAGGAATAGTTCAATATATGAAAATCAATAAATGTAATACACCATATTATCAGAATCAAGAACAAAAACACGATCATAGATGTAGAAAAAGCATTTGACAAAGTCCAACAGCCATTCATGATAAAAACCCTACAAAAAATTGGATGGTCTTTATATCAATCTGATAAAAGCCATCTATGACAAACTAACAACCAATATCATACTAAATGGTCAAAAACTGAAAGCTTTCACTCTAAAATCAAGAACAAGACAAGGATGTCCACTATCACCACTCCTGTTTAATACAGTTGTAGAAACATTAGCCAGAACAACTGGGAGAAAGAAATAGAGTAGGAAAGGAAGAAGTTAAATTATCATTATTTGCAGATGACAAGATATGCTACATAGCAGACCCCAAAAACTCCACCAAAAGACTTTAGATTGAATAAGTATATTCAATAGCATAGCTGGATACAAAGTCAACACTCAAAAATCAACAGCATTCCCGTATGCAAATAACACACTCACTGAGAGAGAAATTAAGGAAACAAAACCTTTCATTACAGCATTAAAAAAAAGAAAGAAACACCTGGGAATCAATATAACAAAGGAAGTAGGAGACCTTTACATTGAAAACTACAGTACTCTGAAAAAAAGAAATCAAAGAAGATATCAGAAAATGGAAAGATATCCTTTGTTCTTGGGTAGGAAGAACCAATATAATGAAAATGGCCATACTTACAAAATCATTATACAGATTTAATGCAATTCCGATCAAAATACCAATAGCATACCTCACAGCATTAGAGAAAACAATCCTAAAATTCATTTGGAACCAGAAGAGACCTAGAATAGCAAAAGCAATTGGGGCAACAAAGGTTATGCAGGGGGCATCACAACCCCTGACTTGAAATTATACTAAAAAGCTACCATAATAAAAACATGATACTGGCAAAAACAAACAAACAAAAAAACAAACTTGAGGATCAATGGAATAGATTAGAAGATCCAGAAACAATTCCAAACACACTCAGCCACCTTATCCTTGACAAGGTAGCCAAACACCTTCACTGAAAAAAAGATAGCCTCTTTAATAAATAGTGCTGGAAAAACTGGGTTTTCACATGCCAAAGATTAAAACTAGATCCATATCTTTCACCATGCACTAAACTCAAATCAAAATGTATCAAAGATCTAAATATTAAAACAGAAACACTAATTCTCTAGAAGATAGAATAGGTAGAATTCTTGAAGACATAGGTATAGGCAAAGACTTTATGAATAAATCCCCGATCACACAGGAAATATTACAAAGAATCAACAACTGGGATCTCATCTTATTAAAAAGCTTTTGCACAGCAAAAGAAACCACCAACAGATCTAAGAGACACCCCACAGAGTAGAAAAAATTTCAGCCAGCTGATCCTCAAAAAAGGACTAATATCTAGAATATATAAAGAACTCAAAAAAGCTTCAGGCTCCCCAGGTCTAAAGATTTAATTCAAAAAATGGACTTTTGAAATGAATAGATACTTGTTAGATGAAGAAGTACAAAAGGCAAAGAAATACATGAAAAAAATGTTCAACATCACTGGTCATTCAAGAAATGCAAATTAAAACAACACTGAGATTCCATCTCACTTTAGAAAAACGGCTATTATTAAGAAATCAATCAATAACAAATGCTGGCAGGGCTGTGGGGAAAAAGAAACCTTTCTCCACTGTTCGTGGAAGTGGAAACTGGTGCAACCATTGTGGAAATCAGTATGGAGATCCCTCAAAAAACTAAAATTAGAAGTTGGATCTGACCCAGCTATTCCCCTTCCTGGTATCTTCCTGAAAGAATTAAAAGCATCATACCACAGCAACATATGCCCACTGGTTTATAGCAACATAATTGCTAACATCTAAATCTCAGAAACAGCCCAAATGCCCATCAATAGAAGACTGATTAAAGAAGATGTAGGGATTTTTTAAAAAATATACAATAGAGTACTATTATGCCATAAAGAAGGACAAACTTGAGACATTTCCAGGTAAATGGATGCACCTTGAGACTCTTAAGTGAAATAAATGGGACACACATTTAAATATCACATTGTTTCTCTGGTGTGAGAAACTGAAAGGTAAATAAGGAACAAAATGTATAATAGGTATTGGAAAATAAGAGAATGTTCAAATGGGAAGAGGAACAAGGGAAGGTTAGGAGGAAAGGAAAGAAAGCAAAGAAAAAAACAGAACAGAAGAAAAAATGGAAACAAAACTTGTAAATAAGGAGGGGAAGACGAGTTGGGAGGGGCAGGGCTTAGGGAAAAAAGAATCAAGATACAATATGTACAGGTACAAATTCTGTATGATGAATGTGATCATTACATATACCTAAAATGTACCAATAAAATTAACTTAAAAAAATAAAACAAACACTACTGGCCATAAAAGACCAACTGGCCTGACATACAAACAACTTTGGTTATGACTGGAATTTTAGTTTTAACTTAACAAAGTCTTGAGTTATGTCCTTAATGCCGGCTTCTCGTGCTTCCTCATGGTCTCAGATAAAGATTCAACCTTTAAAGAGTTCTGGAAGGAACATTACAATATTCTTTCCTGTGTGGGGTTAACTGAGAAATTCTGGGCCAATGTTTCTCTCAAGAACACTGAGATCTGCCTGTATACAGGAGAGAGACTTTGAAGGCTGTGTAGAGGAGCTGACCAACTTGAGTTACAACCAGCCCTCACAAACGAATTAAGTTTTTAAGTTAAGGGTGCACTATAGATCAACTAGACAAAAAATAGAAAATATGAGAGTTCATCCAAGCCAGATGTGGTGGTGCACGCCTGTAATCCCAGCACTTGGGGGGGCTGAGGCAGAAGAATTGCCACAAATTTGAGGCCAGCCTGGGCTACCTAGTGAGTTCAGAGCCAGCCTGAACTACAAAGGGAGACCCTGTCTCAAAACAAAACAAAACAAAACAAGAGTTCATCCAAACTTTTGAAAAAATGGTTTTAATAGTTACAGTGTTCTACCCAACAACAGAAAACACATTCTTCTCAGTAGATGAAACTTTCTCCAAAATACACCATATATGAGCCAAAAGAGCTTGCTTAAGTACACTCAAAAGAACTGAAATTATCTCATGTATACTATCAGATCACAGTGCAATGGAATTATGAATCAATGGCAACAGAAATGCAAATGCACATAAATTAAACAATACACCATTGAATAATCAATGGGCCACAAAAAGTTGAACAAAAATTAAACAGTTCCTAGAAATAAACAATAAAGCCAGTACAACATATCAGAACTAATGGAGCTCAATGAAAGTAGTCTACCAAACCAACACTCCACATAATTCTCAAGGATATCCTAGAGGGAGACAATGAAGTTAACAATGCCAGAATGTCTAACAGAATGAATATACCAGGCAGCTTGTATTTATAGATATTAATGCTGACATCAGTGAGCCCAAATAACCTAACCTGTACCTCAACATCCTAGAAAAACAAGAACAATCCAAATCCAAACCTAGCACAAGGAAGGAAAGTATAAAGATCAGAGCAGAAATTAATGAAGTTGAGCCTTGCAAGCACAAGGACCCGAGTTCAATCCCTGGGACCAAAAAAAAAAAAGAAAAGAAAAGAAATTAATGAAGTTGAGACTCAACAACCACTTTTTTTTTTTTTTGGTCCCAGGGATTGAACTCAGGACCATGCGCTTGCGAGGCAGGCACAGTGCCACTGAGCTAAATCCCCAGCCCAAGACTTAAAAACCAATAATACAAAGAATCAATGAATGAAAGAGCTGGTTCTTTGAAAGAGTAAACAAAACAGATAAACCCTCAGCCAATCTTACAAAAAAGGAAATAAAAGACCCAAATCATTGCAATTAGAAATGAAAAAGGTGAAATCATAGTGGACACTGTTGAAATCCAGAAGATGATTAGTAACTACTTTGAGAACCTATACTCCAATAAATTGGAGAATTCAGAAGAAAGATAAGATTCCTAGGTACATATGGATTATGAAAATGTAACCAAAAAGATTTTTTTTAAAAACCTGAATAATCCAATAATAGGCAATGATACTGATGTAATAATAAATTTTTTTAAAACTACAAATTAAGAAAATCACAGGTCCTGAGATTCACTGCTGAATTCTTTAAGAACTTCAGAGAAGATCTACTACCAATACTTCCCAAACTCTTTAATGAAATTAAAAGTGAAAGAGTACTCTCAAAGTCATTCCTGGAATCTAGCATTACCCTGATTCCAAAATCAAAGATCCAACCAAAAAACAGAACTACAGCCCAATCTCTAATGAACATAAATGCAAAAATCTTCAGTAAGATACTGACAAACAATGCAATAAATGACTAAAAAAGATCATACATCATGACCAAGTAGACTTCATCCCAGGATGCAAGGATGGTTCAATATATACAATCAACAAATGTAATACATCACATAAACAGAAGCAAGGACAAAAATCATATGATCATCTCAACAGACATAGAAAAAGCCTTTGACAAATATCCAACGTCCATTCATGACTAAAACAAACCTTAAAGAAAACAGGTATAGAAGGACCTTATTGCAATCTGATTAAAGCCATTTATGACATACTGTCAGCAACATATTAAATGGGGAAAAGCTGAAAGCTTTCTCTCTAAATTCAAGAACAAGAGAACAATGTCCACTATCACCACTTCTGTTCAGTATAGTACTCGATCATTAACCTAAGCAATCAGGCAAGAGAAAGAAATAAAAGGGATATGTACAGGAAAGGGAGAAGTCAAATTCTCATTATTTGCAGATGGCATGATTCTCCATATAGAAAACAAAAACAATTCCACCAAGCAAAGCAAGAGACACCACAATCTTAGATTTCAAGTTATAGTTCAAAACTACTATGATAAAAACAGCATGGTACTGGCACAAAAACAGGCATGAGAATCAACGGAACAGAACAGAGGATGAAGAAGCAACCCCAAGCACATTCAAGTATTTGATCCTTGACAAAGGAGCCAAAAACATACACTGGACCCATATCTCTCACCATATACTAAACTAAAACCAAAATGGATCAAAAAACTAAGTGTTAAAACAGAAACACTTAACCTGCTGGAAGATCAAGTAGGTAAAACTCTTGAAGTCACAGGCATAGCCAAGGACTTTCTGCAGAACCCTAGTTGCACAGGAAATAGTTCCAAGAATCATCAAATGGGAGCATACCAAATTTAAAAACTATAGCACAAAAGAAACAACCAACAGAATGAAGAGACGATCTATAGAATGGAAAAAATGTTTTGCCAGCCATTACGCAGATAGAGGTCTCATATCTAGAATATTTAAAAAACTAAAAAAATTAGACCCCCTCCAAATAAAAGACCCAATTAAAAAATGGGCAAGTGTAATGAATAGACATTTCACAGAAGAAGTACAAATGGCCAATAAACACATGAAGAAATGTTCAACATCAATGGCCATTAGAGAAATGCCAATTAAAACAACACTAAGTTTCCATCTTACCCTAGCCCTAGAAACAATGGCCATCATCAAGAAATCAAATAATAGCAAATGCTGGAGAGGCTACGGGGAAAAAGGAACCCTTCTAAACCTTTGTTAGGAATATAAACTAGTAGTTTAATATTAACTAGTATAATATAAGCTAGTATGAAAATCAGTGTGGTGAGTTCTTGAAAAACTAAAACTAGAAATTCCATTTGATCCAGCTATTCCTCTTCTAGGTATCTTCCTGAGTCAAAGACATCATATTATAGTGGCACACATATGTCCATGTTTATCACAGCACAAGTCATAATAGCTAAATCTTGAAAGCAGCCTAATTGTCTATCAACAGATGAATGGATAAAGAAAATGTGGTATTTATATACAATAGAGTACTACTCTGCCCTAAAGAAAAACTTGAGTCATTTGTAGAAAAATAGATGCACCTTGATACCATAATGATAGTGAAATAAATCAAACACATAAATATAAATATTGCTCTTATAGAGAAATGCAAAATGTAAACAGCAAGATAAAAGATAATAAAAAATATTAGTTAATGGATACATTTTCTGCAAATGGAAGGGAGGCCAAGAGATGAAGGAAGTGAGGAGGAAGGGTAGAGGAAAGGGATGAAAAAGAATTAAGATGTATTGTTTACATGTCTCACCTCCCAACAAGGAATCATTGTGTACTGCAAACATGTACTAACAAAAAATATAAATTGAGAAAAAAAGCCCACTTCAGTCTTCTTGATACTTAAGTAACTTCATGGTTATTAGATATATGCAGAGAAGTTGTTATAATGTAAACAATCTTATACTGGGAATGTAGATTTCACTTTTTAAAAGTATAACAAATTAATGAGTTACTCATATCTAAATGTCATCTGAACATGTCACAGAACACTGTTTTCTACTAAGGCGCCCACAGTAGGACTAGGTTTACATTTAACTCAACATTATTTGGTAGGTATTCATTTTAGAGTAACATCTAATGTAGAGTTGGAAGGTATTCAAGAGCCCACAAATCCAATCTCTTTCTTTTACAAAAGAACTATGTCTACAAGAAGTTAAATGACTTGCCCCAAATGCCCAGAGATCTCACAATTAGTGCACAGCACAGTGCAAATTATAATATTTTAATGTTGATGCTAACTAAATCACATTTGGCCTGAAAGGAATGTTTTTCAAAGACTTAATCAGTTATGTTCTTTCATCAGAAAATGATTTTCTGAATTAAAAAGAGAATATGAAGACCATCTAAGAATCACTTTTGGTAATAAAGGAAACCTTAGGATTATTTCCTTAATACTAATGCAATGCTAAATTAAACCAGGAAATCCCAACACTAGGATTCTTCTATCTTTCTCCATAGTAGCAAGATACAAATGTTACATCTGAATTCCATCTAAGGAAAAGAAAATCACACATTGAACACCAGAAAAATTAAATCCACAAGCTGCTTTTGTCCTCAAATAAGTCTGACAGGTTTGTTGGTTTTCTGCCAATCACTGCACTCTGCTCTGGTATTCTAATCACTTGAACTGGACATTCCCAAAGAAGGTCTGACTTGACCTACCTTGACATCTGGAAACTTCATAGTTTCCCAGCTTCTCCCCACTACCCATGAACATATCCAGAAGGCTTGGAGACAAGACAACAGGCAGGGCTGGAGATGCACTTATGGCCTCTGATCTGTCAGGAGAGTTCACAATTGCAGGACTAACTGAAGCAGCAGACAAGATTTCTAGAAATATTCATAGTTTTCACTTAAATGAACTTCCTCTAGAGACCCTGGGTAAATGACATGAATGAACTGCTCAGAAATTTCTTCAGCAAATCTTTCAACTCTCATTTCTGCTATCATTTTTTTTTGTATGAATGAGATCACAAAGATAAAAGGGGAAAAAATTAAAGAAAAGTACTATTTGCTGTTTTTAACTTCAAGATAGGCAAAAAAAAAGGTCAGTTAGCCAAGGCTAATTTCTAGTATGTTAAAAATATAAATATTTTCACTCTGGGATCCAGTGAATATGAAAATTAAAATTACATTCAGGCATATAGATCTGAAGAATAACAGATACCCACATTCATCAGCAGGAAGGCCTATAGACAAAGATGGCTTTCTAGTCCTACTGATCATTTCTAAATTTTGTCAGAAAAATATCTAGAAGGTGCAATGATTTCACTTCTTCCATCTTTTGAGGTAGTAAGAAATATCCAAATTGCAGTTTGTGTACTGGACAAAATGTTAAAAAAAAAAAGTACAACAACAAAAAAGTACAAAATTATTTGTGATGTCCTTGAAGAACAGTATCAAAATAAGTAAACTCTCAAAGACTGGCACTCATCCCATGATGTTCAATCCTATTTAATTAACTGAATTATTTTAGTCTGATTTCCTTGTCCACCATTACTGAAATTAAATTATCTAAAATCATGCTCCTAATGAGGAAAATCCTACTTTTCGAAAACAAAAACAAAGCCTGGACTCCATACCACTATAGACACAATACATAAGAAAAGCAGAAAGAATGTGTCAATATGTTTACTTAGTACAGCATGGACCAGGACACTATTGAAAATTATACAAGAGAATGCAGAGCAACCAGAACTCATTCATTGCTAGCAGAAATATAAAAATTTAATAGCCACTCTGGAAGACAGTTTGGCAATTTCTTACAAAGTCAAACAGATTCACCATACAACCCAACTCCTAGGTATTTATTTACTCAAAGGAATTGAGAACTTATATTCAAGTAAAATCTTATGTGTAATTTTTATTGCAGCTTTATTCATAATCACTAAGAACTGGAAACAAGGGAGATGTCTTTGCATGGAAGAAAGAGTAAACAAACAGTATATCCATACAATGTAATTCTATTTATTGATAACAATGCATTTTAAATGCATTTAAATGCATTTTGCTGAGTAAAGAAAAGCCAGATCTAAAAGGTTACATATTGTATGATTTCATTCATATGACATTCTGGAAAAGCCTAAATCAAAGGGCCAGAAAATAGATCAGTGATTGCCAGGGGAGTGGAGAGTAGGGTACAACCAAGGGGACTCAAAGAGAAGTTTCAGGGTGATGAAACTATTCTGTACGACACTGGGGTTTTGGATATATGACACTATGGTTTTGGCAAAATCTAAAGAACTTAACCCAAAAAGTAAAATGTATGCAAAGTTTAAAAATCAACGAAGAGGTTGGGGATCCTAAGATGAAATATAGGCTGTGACAGAGGAACCTAACTGTATAAAAAGTGTATGACATAATCTCACTGGGCCATACCAGAAGAAAAGGTGGGGGGAGGGGCTGACCTAAATAACTTTGGAACATCATATTTTGAGTAGAAACACTAAGGCTAGAGACAGAAGGACTTGTACATAAACACTGTTTTCTAGTTGGTAAAGTTGTTTATCTTCAGGGTGTGAGTTAACATTTCTCAAATTGTTCTTCATGTATACTCTACTCATATAAATTAGTAAGTATAGATTGTGGAAGTCAGATTTCTGATTTTTAAAAGGGAATTTACAGATAAATTAAGGAGGAAGGCTAGAAAGAGTCCTGTGGTAATGGGTTAGAGTCAGAAGTATCAATGTGAACTCATTTTTAACAAATAGATACTGGCAGATAACTACAAAAATAACTATAGATACACGCATATGCATGTTAGTACATATATCTATCTATATATATCTATATCTATCTATCTATCTATAGATATATATACATATATCTTTCCTCATACTGTCTTTTGAGAAGAAATAGAAACGGTGACGCTCCAGTAACAGCATGTTCACTACCCAGATATTTGTTTCTAAAAAACATTCAAAACAGGAACCACACTGCACTTGCTTCATAAAAGCACTTGGAGATAAGCCTGCAGACTCCCATCTCCCAGCAGATTGTTTCCCTCAGCATGTGTGACACAGACAAGCTATGGGCAGCACTGTCCCACAGAATTACAACTGGGATCACAAAGGTACTTTTAAATAGTCTATAGGCACATTAAAAACATAAACAACGTTCAAAATTGACTCTAATTATGTATTTTCTTTAACTCAATATGTCCAAAGTATTTTCAGAATGTAATCAACATAAAAGATTGCTAATGGGGTCTGGGGCTGGCTCAGTGGTAAAGCATTTGACTGGCACTTGCAAGGCCCTGGGTCCAAACTGAGACAGGGTGACAGGCATGGCTTAGACCGGCTGGGAAGAAAAGAGTGACCAGACCCCAGAACATGGAATGTGGAAGTTCTCGTGAGTTGTACGTGGACAAGATCAAAGATCATGTGTGCCATGAAGAACTCACTACTGTGGGTTTCCTCATGGATAGTGCGCCCTGTACTCGCCAGGGTGTACTTTTATTTTTATTTCTTATTGTCTCCTCTCTTTTACTCAGCCCCAAGTTTGCTCTGCAGAGCCAGTTTCTCCCTTATCCTCCACTTTTACTTTTTCAAATAAACTTTGTCACAGTTAAAAACAAACTCATACACAAAACCAAAACAAAATGAAATAGGAACCACAGCTCCTTGGAGAAATGGCTGTTTCTAGGATTAAAACGGGAAAATATGAGCCAAGTAACTTATAGGGCAGGGAAAAATATAAGATGAGCCAAGTGCCTTATAAGTAAGGAAATGATAAAAAAAATAATAAAAGGGACTATGTCAAAGGAAAACAGAAAGTTGGCATGGTGGTGCATGCTTGAAATCTCAGCATTCTGGGAGGCTGAGGCAGGAGGATCATAGGTACAAGTCCAGTCTGGGCAAATAAGTAAGATCCTGTCAATCAATTGGGCAATCAATAAGGACTGAAGATGTAGCTCAGCTCAAAGGCCCTGAGTTCAATTCCCAGTACAAGAAAGAAACAAAATAACGGGGCAAGGAAGGAAGAAAGGAAGAAAAGGAAGGAAGGAAGGAAGGAAGGGAGGGAAGGGAAAAAAAAGAAAGGAAGAAAAAAGGAAGGAAAGCGGGAGGGTAGAGAAGGAAGGAAGAAAAGGAACACAGGAGCCAATATTAAAGAGCTTCAAAGCCAAAGTTGGAAACATTTGAGCAATAAAATAACATAGTAACAGATTAGAACTCAAAGGATAGCTCACTTAGGCAGCACATATACTAGAACTCAGAGCATAAAATAAATACCAATGTCTATAATGATACAAATAAGTGAATAAAGAAATAAAGTGGAGAGAAAAGACATCTTTCTTATAGAAGAATTTGAAATAATTTATTTATATACTTTAACTTACTTAACCTACACCATCACCTTGAATGTAGGCTGGACATAGTGACTTTCTTCCAAAGAACAGAATATGAGATATGGGGTAACTTTACAGTCAGGAAACCTTCCAAACACCACCTTGGCCAGATAATTAAGTTCAGCATAAAGTGGTAAGTCATAATGATAGAATGTACCCCTGAAATGATATGCAAAGAAGGGCAATTCTCTGTGGTACATCCCTACATCCTTCCCCTGAGGGAGTAGGGGCATAATTGTAGTCCACATGAGAAAAACATCTGGCAAACCCAACTGAGGGATAATCCACAAAATAATTGACGAATATTTCTTGAAATGTTAAAAGTGATGAAAAATAATGATAAACTGTCACAAAACAGGAGATTAAGGAGACATGATATCGATTTATTTATTTATTTTTATTTTTATTTTTTTGGTACCGGGGATCGAACTTGGGTCCTTGTGCTTGCGCAGCAGGCGGCGAAACCACTGAGCTAAATCCCCAGCAAGACAGGACATCTAAAGGCAATATTGTATCCTGGATTGGATCCTATGACTAAATAAATAAATGAGGACATTAGTGAAAAAGCAAACATAATCTGAATAAAGTTAAGAGTCAAACAGTAATGTGTCACTATTGATAAATATTGACAATAGTGGAAACTGGGTAAAGGATATGTAAGAAATTTCTATAGTGTCTTTGCAAGTTTTTGGTAAACCTAAAATTATTCCAAAATTAAAAGAACATTTAAACATTTGCCAAGAAAATAGATATACATTATGCAAATCTGATGTATAATTTAAGTCTGCTTTCACTCTTAACATTGTTTAACTGTTACCTAGAGAACAAGGCTTGGGGTATAGCTCTGTCGTAAAGAAATTATATAGAATGAATGAGGTCCTGGATTCAATCCTGGGAACCCAACCCCACCTAAAAAACTAAAGAATAATATCTGAATTTGTGTTATCCAGTAATCAATGGAATATATACTTTGATTCTATTATTGCTAAAAAGTTTTTGAGCTCTTTTTTGCAATTTCTAATTGAACAAAATACAAAACAATGTCTCAAATAAGATTTGTTGAATTGATAAGGGGAAAATGTGGAAGAAAAGATGACTGATGATTAAAAGACTTTAGTACTAAGAACTTTCTTTCCATTCAAGTTTTTATTTAAGGCTTAAGTATTTTATTCTTGTGGAAGAGATTAAAACAACACGGCTATTGGAAAAGAAATCCCATCTTATTCACAAGATTAGTGGTAAACTGAGAGGCCCACAACACTATGAAAGATAAGAAAGAAACAAAGTGGAAGAGTTTCAAAATAATACCACTTACAATGATAAGGGGGAGTAAAGGAGGATACTGAAAACTGACTAACCTTCTGTCTTGGCTGATACCAAATAAACTATATTTTAAAATTAACTCTTTGTATAACTATTCTATGGTAAAGGCTAACAACGTTCTTCTTAAGAGAGTTCCTACTTGATTCTGCTGCCTCCCTTGCAAGCACAAGGTCCCGAGTTCAATCCCCAGATCAAAAAAAAAAAGAGAGTTCCTACTGCCTGAAACAATTTCTGTTCCAACCAGGGGGCAAAAAATTACAGAGTGATACAGAAATCATTTGCAAGCAAATATTTTTCTTGATGTCTTTTCCCCCTTTGTAGCAGAATGAGGAGGGTTGGTGTATTAGGGAGTTTTGGGTGTTTCTGGTATATTAACATGGTATAAATCTGTATTTCCTTTGTGGGGGGCAACAAACCAGAATTACTGCAAAAATTACTTTCTAGTATGCTTAATTAGCAAAGAATATTATAATTAAACAATAAATATTAACCTTAGTTTCCTCAAAAATCCATTTTTATTCATTCATTTATTCAATAAATACTTAGGTGTCTTAAGTATAAGTACTTTCTATAGGTTTTTAAAAATAACACATGCTCCTTATTTTAAAAATTTAACCAATTCATCTTTCTTTGTCAGGAACATTAATATATTTTATTTATTTATTTTTTATTTTATTTTATTTTTGGTACCAGGAATCAAACTCGGGTCCTTAAGCTTGCGAGGCAGGCGACAGAACCACTGGGCTAAATCCCCCGCCCTACATTAATATATTTTTAAAAATGCACTTCAGCTACTTTTCAAAGGAGAAAATTTTCTTTTTTTAAAAAAGGATAACCAATTATAAAGTTTGAATTTTATACCACTATTAACCCTAGATCTTCTTATTAAAAATAATCTGGGAATTAAGCTTAATTACTTTCCTTCACCTGAATCATACCTACGAAAACCTTTTTCTAATTAAAAGTCTACACCCAAGATGAAAACAAACACATAGGTCTACTCTTTAACATTGGCCAAGTTTATAACTCTATGCAAAGAAGCTAAGCATAAGGAGCAGTTCTGCCTATACGGAAGTAGATTTCAACTGGCTGCCTTTTTCTCCTCAGCTCTTAGAAAATATAATGGCCACATACTGCCTGCAGCAGTAAATGGTAAAAATTACAAACAAAAAGACACTGTTTAAGGTCACCTTAAAGGAAAAGCTGGGGATCACATTCACAGTTGCATGTTTTTCTTGATGTTTAGTTCCACATTCATCTTTAAAATTCTCAAAAGAAAAATTTTCAGCCATTTTCTGAATGAATACAATTTTAAAGTAACTTAAACATGATTCATTAGTTGAAATCTAAGCATGAAAAATGACCACATCTAAGGCTTTCACAGTATCTAAATTTTTAATACAGAAAGAGAGTCAAAGAATTTTTCTTAAGGGAAAGCAAACATCTTCTAGGCTATTTTCCCCCTCTTCCTTTCATCCTCAGTTAATCGATACTGATAAAGGTGACTTACAGGACCTCTTAAATCCAGCCAGGCCTCCCTCTCTGCTGCATCTAATTCATGCTAATGTCAGAAGTACAGGCAAACTCCGGAGTTACCCCAGAACATTTCTACCCAGTCCTCCAGCTTGGAACCTCTCTTCTTCACTCTTAGCCTGTTTTGTCTCTTCTCTTACCGTCCCACAAATATGCCCAACTGGAGACTCTTCATGTCTCTTATGTATTCTTCTCCTTTGTTTTTGTTTTTGTTTGTTTTTTGGTACCAGAGATCGAACTCGGGTCCTGCACTTGCGGAGCAGGCAGCAGAACCACTGAGCTAAATCCCCAGCCCCTATATTTTCCTACTCTTGAAAAAAAAATGCCTAGGATATTAGGAAGGCACACTCCTAGGTGTGTCTGAGTGAATCATGGAGGCATCCATATATAGTTCCTCACTTCTTTCTCTCTGGCACTGTTCCTCTTCTGCTTCCCAGGTGCCAAGAACTAAACAGTTTTGTTCCACCATGCACTTCCACTAAGATATTTCTGCTGTGAAGCCAGCAAACCATGGACTAAATCCCCTGAACCTTGAGTCGTATTAAAACTCTCCTCCTTCAAGTTGTGGGTATCAGTTATTGTGTTCCAGTGACAGGAAAGCTGACTAATATATGTTGTTTTTCATTTTTATTAAAAATATTTTTAATTTCCCATGTGATTTCTTACATTACTCTCAAGATGTATTTATGTCTATATTTGAACATTTTTAGGTTATCTTTCTGTTAGCAAATTCTAATTTAATTCTGGTTTTAGCCATGGCATATATTCTGTGATATAAAAACTTTTAAATTTTAGACTTTTAACCAACCATCATTTAACCAATAGGTAATTGTTCCATGTGTACTTAAAAAGAATGACTATTCTTCAGCTGTTGGAAAGTATATTCTATAAATGTCATTTATTAAGGTCAAGTCAATTGATAAGATTTTCATATCCTGTAACTCAATGTACACTTGTTCTATCAGTTACTAAGATAGGAGTGTTGAAATTGTCAACTATAATTGTGAATTTGGCTACTTCAGTTGTCAATTTTTGATCCATGCACTTTGAAGTTCAGTTATTATGTATATTCATAGTAAGAGAAGTTGTATTTTCCTGATGGCTTGACTCCTTTATCATTTTTAAATGTTCCCTGTTTTAAAGTCTACTGTTAGATTAACATAGCCAGCTTTCTAGTGTTTGGTATATATTTTTCCACCCTTTAGTGTTCATTTAAAATTCCCTATAGACAGTAGTTTTTATGCTTTTTTTTCATGTAGCCTGAAAATCATTGCCTTTTAGCTGCAGTATTTTAATTACTTACAGTTAAATAACTGATGAGATCTACTTATCTTTTTGCTATTTGTTTTTCACTTGTTCCATTTGTTCTTTGTTTTCTCCCTCATTTCTTACTGTTTTCTGGATTAATTCAATATTCCATTTTATTTTCCCCTTAGGCTTATTTTTCAAGGGGTTGTTCTAGGATTTGCAGTATGCATCTTTTAATTTGTCATGATCTACCCTCAAATAATATATTTTTTCTGTATATTAGTCTTTAAATAGTTTAGTAGACCACCCCACCGCCCCCAATTCATGGGAGAAGCATTCCAAGACATGAATGGATACCTGAAACTGTGGACAGTACTAAATCCTATATACATGCAACACAACACCTGAATGGCAATCTGATAACTAAAATGGCAATCAAGTGTATTCACCATTATATAAATAGCATACACAGCATGCCTATGCAGAAAAATAGATGATTCATTCATGGGTGGGACAGGATGGGATGATATGAGATTTCATCACAGTACTCAAAATGGTCACAATTTAAAACTCATAAGTTATTCCTGGAATCTTCAGTTTAATATTTTCAGACTGCAGTGGATATGGGTAACTAAAACTACAGACATCAAAACTGTGAGTAATGGTGAACTACAGCATACTTCCATATCTTCCTCACATCTTTTGTTCTCATTCTCATACATTTTACTTCCTCAAATGTAAAAAAAAAAACCCACAATATGTTGTCATTATTTTTGTTTTAAAGAGTTAATTATCTTTAAACTTTTTAATGAGAAAAAAGAATTGTGTGTTTATCCACATATTAAGTATTTCCAAATCTCTTCATTCTTTATGTAGCTCAAATTCCATTTGGGATCATTTTCCTTCTGTCTAAAGAATTTGGTTCAATGTTTCTTGTAGCAATAGTCTGTGAATGATGCCTTCTTTCAGCTTTTATTTGTCTGAAAAAGTAGTTCATCTTTATTTATTAAAGATATTTTCAGTGGGATAGTAATCCAGGTTGGCCAATTATTTTTTCCTTATTAAGACTTTACAGAAGGCAGTCCATTATCTTCTCATTTATATAGTTTCTTTTTTCTTTTTTCAGCAAGGGGATCGAACTCAGGACCTTGTGCTTGCAAGCCTCCTTTGTATAGTTTCTGATGTGTGTGATAATTATTACGCTTGTTCTTCTGTACTTAATGTGCCTATTTTTTCTCTACCTGATTTTAAGATTTTTCTCTTTATCACTGATCTTCAGCAATTTGATCATATCAGACATATCCTGCTGTTTATTGCCTTTACCTGGTTTGGAGCTGGCTGAGCTTCTTGGGTCTGTTGGTTGATGTTTTCTATCAAATTTAGAAATTTTTTGGACATTTTTTTTTCCTTAAAATTTTTTTCTGTTCCACTTTTTGGTATTCCAATTACTCATACTTTAAAGTAGTTAATGCTGACCTAAACATTAGTGAGGTTCTGTGAATTTTTTTATTATTCTTTATATACTTCATTCTGGAAGTTACTATTTTTCACAATCACTTTTCTTTTGCAGTACCTAATTTGTCTATAATTCCATCAAATGAAATTCATTAAATGCAATTTACATTTCATCTCTATAAGCTCTGTTTGGTTCTTTACAGTTTCCATTTCTCTACCTATAAGGTTTATGTTTTCCTTTAACTATTGAACATACTGAGTTACTTATTGAAGTTGTTTCAACATTCTTGTTTGTTAATTCTATTATTTCTACTATTTCTGGATCTGTTTCTATTGAATTATTTTATTTTCTTGTTTCTTGACATGTTTAGTAATTTTTTTATTGCATGCCAAATACTGACTTTATTGCTGTTGACTGCTAGATTTTGTTGTATTCGTTTAAAGAGGATTGGACTTTATTCTAACCGGTAGTTGAATGGCATGTAAACCAATTTGATCAATGTGAACCAATTTGATCAATGTGGGACCTATATTTAAGGGGAGATCCAGAACTACCTTTCTTCTGGAATTAATTTAGTTCTCCTATAAAGGTATGACCCTTCTGAAGTCTCTGCTGAATATCCCATTTATTCAATAATATTTTTATTCTGGTTGACAGGAACTCAAATGATTTCTAGTTCTGTATAAGCTCTTGGAATTGCTCAGCTTATTACTCCCAAGTTTTCCCTAGAAATTTTTCTCTGCCTAGCCTCATGAAATTTTACTGTACCCATGTGCAAGACACCAAGGAACCCACACAAATATCCAGAGCTCTTTTTCTCTATGGTTCCCTCCTGCCTTGTAAGCCACTCCACACATTCTAGCCACCAGGACCTTCTTGAACTCTGATCTATGTCTCACACCACTCAGCAATACCAAAGAGTGCTGTTTGGGTTTCTCTTCCCTGCACCAAGATTTAGAAATTGATTCTAGGCAGAAAGCCAAAATAATCATAGAGCGACCATTTTTATTTCTCTTCTCTCTGGAATAACAGTGCAGTGCTGCCTGTTGTCCAACATATGAAGACAGTTGTTTCATGTTTTCTAGTTATTTACCGAGGAAAGGCGATTTTAGATCCTGATATTCTTTTTATGGCTTGAAGTAAAGCTCATTTTCTAAATATCTGATTGTATGTCAAAGACTACATATAGAGGCTGTGGTTGATGTATTTTCCATAGATGATCTGCTCTTTCCTCTGTTAGGCAGAGAGGAACTGAGCTGGGGTGGGACTGAAATGCAGCTGTAGATGATGCTCACCTCTACTTTCAAGGGCAAAGCTGTTAGTTGTGCAAACCTGTTCCTCTAGATTAGCAGTTCTCAAAGTACAGTGTGTATACCTCAGGAGTCTGATTTTTTTCAGGGGTCTATGAAATAAAAACTGTAATAATACAAAGGCATTATTGACCCTTCTCACTATGTTGACATTGGGACTATTCTGCACTGCACTGCTGTGTGGAACTGCTACAGCCTTAGCATGAATCAAGGCAGGGACAACATTATATTCTTAAGTGCTGTGTACTTACAGTAAGAAAAAAATATATAAATTTTATTTCATGTCCTTGATAAAACAACAAAAATGCTTAATTTACTGACTTTTGACCCCTAAATATGTGTTTTTTAAAATTCAAGTTACAAAATGGGAAGTATATGTAAAGCATTTCTGCTGTGCACCAAAAAAAGATTGCTGTCTCAAGCAAAAGCACTTGTGTGATTGAGCTGCAAGCTGAAATAGCTGTTAAACTTTTCAAGAAACACGTTTTTACTTGAAAGAACAACCAATAGACAAATAATGATCTTTCAACTTGGATATTTAACAGGCATTTTCTCAAAAGTGAATGCAGTAAGCCTGTCCCTTCAAGGATAAAAATAACAATATTTGTTGCCTATGATAAAAATTGAAGTTGCAGGCAAAATTTAAAATTGTGGAAAACTTAAATCAGTTACTGTAATCATGGCAGCTCTCCAATACTTAATTTTTTAAGAGATCAGTGGTGACATTAACAAACATGATTTTAAAAAGTATCATATAATAAAACATGTCAGTGTTCAGAAGGGCCGCACACCCCAGGAAACCAGTATTCTCAAATGACCAATGTGATACAAAATTATGGCTGGGTAAAAGACTCATTCAAAAACATAAGACAGAAAAATGGATTTAAATGTAATAAAGTACAAAAAGTTCACTGATAAGGTTTCAGATTCCACACTGCAGCTAACCTTTAAGAAACTACTGTGGACATAGGATCAAAGGAGGATGTTCATAATTATCTGGAAAAGCTATTAAATTACTCTGTTTCTTTCCAACTACTTATTTGTGAGAGGCTGGATTTTCTTCATTTACTCTAATCAAAACAACACAATGAAATGAATGGAAGACAGAGCAGCTACGAAAATTCAAGTGACCCCTATTAAACCAGACAGTAAAGAGATTTGCAAAAGTACAAAAGAATTCTATCCCTTAGTAACATCTTTTTGTTTGTTTCTTTGGGAATTTTTTTTTTAAAGTTTATTGATGTTAATATGCAATGTGCTTATCTTTTTAAATTAATAAAAATTTAATATTTCACTTACATTTAGATTTGAAATTTCTTCTATCAACAGATATAAGCCACAGAAGCAAAATCTGCATGCAGTTTTAAATAACTTTTAAGATTGGAGAGAGATTCCTCTGTTAAAATGATGACTTACAGGGGTGGATCTTCCAATGCTGAACCAACACTGCCATCCCTATAACAAAACCACTTTCTACATACTGCGAAATCTGACTTCTAATAGTTTGTTTTGTTAAACAAATTTCTATCTATGTTCATACTTTTTTCTTCTATTACCTTTATCCAGTTTTAGGATTAGCACAATGTTGATTTCTTAAAATGAGGGGAGAAGTGTTCCTTCTTTTGTCTGCTTTAAATGTTTGATATAATTTATCAGTTAAAACGTATATGAGCCTGTTGTTGTCATACAGGTAGGTTTTCAAGCTAGGAATATACTTTCTTTAATAGGTGTTATTCAAATTTTATATTTCCTCCAGAGTTAGTTTCATTAATTTGTCTTCCAAGGTACTTCTTAGAAGTTGTCAAATTTATTTCAAAAAAGATTTTTATAATATGCTTTCTATATCCTTTTAAATTCTGTAAAATCTGTGGTAATGTCTCCTAGATCTTGATATTGTAATTTTAAAAATGTATAATTGATATTGTGTAATAGGAAGAAAAGGTCTAAAGGAGCATGGGAAGTGGGAGGGGTAGGGGAAGGGGAAGAAGGGAAAAGAAAAAAATATGAGAAAGGGAAAAAAATGGAAACAAAGTCTTTGGAAATAGGGAAGGGTGGAGGTGGTGAAGGAAGGGCAGGGGAAGGGGAAAAAATAAGAACCAAGATACTCATGTAATGGTACAAGAACCCAGTGATGAATGTAACTGTATTTTATACCTAAAATGTACCAATAAACTTAATGGGAAAAAAAAAAGATTGGAAAGGGATTGTAAAACCAAGAAGTTTGAGAATCTAGTCTCTAACCATCATAGGACTGCAAGAGATTTTTTTTACTCAGTTTTTCCAGTCTAATCCCAGCCTTCCATACAGCTACAGTACTTAGCCAATGTCTAAAAGGAAAAAAGCTGTGTATTTTGGACATCTTTAGATTTACATGTGTCAAGCCCATACAATTTTTGTTTTTGTTTTTTTTTGGGGGGGAGCGTTGGTACCGGGGATCGAACTCAGGACCTTGCACCTGTGAGGCAGGCGGTGGAACCACTGAGCTAAATCCCCGGCCCCATACAATGTTAAAAGGAAAAAAAAAGATGATTTTTCTTTTCCCCTGTTGACTCTCTCTGTCTACACCAAATGTGATGCAGGAACATGCCCAAATCTGGCAAATGCTCTCAGGAAAAGTCCTTATTTGGTCATCTCAGTTAACATAAGAGTTCTTTCCGTCTTAGGATTTGAGATTATCTCTTCCTCTTTGCTTCTATTGTTCCCCTGTAACTTTAAAAATAAGTTTTAGAGAAGTTATCCATATTTTGCACAGGAGCGATAGTCTGCCATTACCTACTACATACTACCCAGGGACTGAAGTCCTTTAATTCACTAACAAGAGCTAATAAATCTATCATTTACTATCTGCCAAGCAGTATTATAAGCATTTCACATAATATTAACTCATTTAATTCTCAACGCAATATAATTATGTAAGCACTATTACTATGCTGACTAAAGTTACACAGTTAGGATGGAGACCAGGGCTCAAACCTAAGCAGTTTGTTTTTCAGCCTATGCCCTTAACCTCTAACAAGCTATGCTTTGATTTATATTCCACACATTTTCTACTCAGGAAATTTAGCCCATTTCCATGATTAAGACTATAGCCTATTAATTCCACTCCCTTCATTTTTCCCCTACCCCTCCCTTTTCCCCCTCGCCTTTGCCCCTTTTCTTCCTATTTCACATTATCCATTATATCTCTTAGTCCTTATTTACACTTTCAGTTTCTCACACTAGAGAAACTATTTGGTATTTACACATGTGTATATGAGAAAAAGAAAAAATGGAAACAAAATCTTTGTAGATAGGAAGGGATTGAGAGGTTGAAGGGAGGGCAGGGGAATGGGGAAAAAATAAGAACCAAGATGGATTATGTAAAGGTGCAAATTTCCAATGCTGAATGTTATTATATTGTATATCTTAAATGGACCAATAAAATTAATTTTTTAAAAAAGACTATAGCCTAAAAGTTCACGATGTTTAGGTCCCATCCCTTATCTCCCCAACCAGGGCTTCACACATGCTAGGCAAGTGCTCTACCACTGAGCTACATCCCAGGACCAGGATGTCTAAATCTTCATCTCTGGGTCCAACCTCACTGCTTGCTGAACCTCAACCTGCACACTGAACACACCTCAAACCTTTGCATCTTCTCCGTTTCCTTGAAAACTCCCTTTTCAGAACATTGTCCTCACCTCAACACCAATTCTTCCTCTGTCCTTCCCATTCTTGGCCAATACAGGGATTAGGATCTTCCCTTCCTGCAAGTCCCAGAAATGTTTATATCTCTACTACTAAGCCCCAAGGACATCAGTCTCACAACCAACTTCACATGATGCATAGAAACATGGAAAAATGATAATATGATGTGCTGTTCAATTTTTTTTTTTTTTTTTTTGAAACTAGGTTTCACTACATAGGTCAGGCTGGTCTTGAACTCACTATGTAGCCCAAATTGGCCTCAAATTCATGGCAATCCTCCTGCCTAAACTTCCCAAGTACTGAGATTATAGGCGTGTGCCACCACACCTGGCTCAATCTTTTTATAGACTTGTCTTTAATTCTGAGATAATTCCTACATTTTACTGTTAAAACACTGTTTTATCCTTTTGTGAAATAGTGATTATAGATAATATTTTGTTTTATAATTTTTCCTTGATAAACTAAAAAGCTGACATCATCCCAAGATTGGTTTTGGAAATTTATTGAATTAGGAAATTAAATTTATTGAATCAGGAAATTTATTGAATCAGGAAATTAATTTTATTTTTTGTTATTGTCACAGTTAAATGTTTGTATTTCAAGAGTAGAAATGTATGCAAAAATCCTCCCTTTTACAAAAGATTGAGAATATTTTTCTGCCAACAAGTGAAATATTGAAGTATTAATATTATACCCTTTAGTTCTAAAGACATGAAGTCAGTCAGAGGTTTGTTTTGCAATTACAAATTTGAAAACATTTTTGTGCTACATCAAATACACTAGTTCTGTATAAAAGGCAGTACAGTAAAGTGATAAATGCAGAAAACCAACAACTTCACCAAAAATATATGAAGGCACAACTTTTTAAAAGAAATATTATATTTGAGTAACACTATTAAATCTGGGGAGAAAACAACTAAATACTTTTCCTTATTAACTAATAAGGATCGATACTAAAATCAGTATGGTTAGTTGGATCATGTGAAGATCAACCTTACATTACAATTCTGCCTGATTTGCTTGATTTTTTCCAATGCCAACACAAGTTTTCTGACTTTAGGCTAGCAAGATAATGTATGCAAGTTGGCTCAAGGCAAACTTTATATGGAAAAAAGTTTTAAATGAGTATTTCATTGTTCTTGTACTTCTTCTTATTTTTTGGTACCAGGGATTGAACTCGGGTCCTTGCACTTGCACAGCAGGCAGTGAAACCATTGAGCTAAATCCCCGGCCCTGTTCTTGTACTTCTAAAGTACAAAACATCAATAATTTTATGTCTTCCTTTAAATACATTCTACATTTTTTCATGAAAAAAGCAAAGAATGAATAGCATGAATTATATTTTCTTTCATAACACAAATTATTTTTAATAGAAGACTACTCAGCAAACTGTAACCTCACTAAGGACAACAGAAATATTTTACATATAAAGTGAGACAAATTAATGAAAGCCTCTTGAATCAACTGGAGAAATCAGTCATGTTACCTGTGTTAGAGTATACAAAATGATGGTGAAAAAGATGAAGAAAAAGGAAATAGCATCTGACAATTGTCTGTTCAAATTATGAATAAAATAAAAACCAGCCAAGGAAGAAAATGGATAGAATATAATTTTATAAAAATCTGGGGAATGCTTAAAAGAAAAAAAAGTTTGACTTTTAGGGATCTAAAAGAAATGTGGGTCTTCCTGCCTTAAGGATATACATGTAAAAGACATATAAAGTCTGTCTTCTTGGCTAAAACTTTAACATATAAACATTTTCAACCTAAAAGTCAAGATTCTTGAGCTCCTGAATTGGGAAATTTAAAACTCTACAAATTACTGGTTTATATCAGCTATATTAATTTATCAGGATCTGCCTGTGACTTCCCTCCTCTTTTCTAATATAGTCACATATCAAATCAGGCAGGTAACCTGCTGAGAAAGGGCCAACTGAAAGTAATCCAGTAGCTTTTGTGACTAAAGCAAAGCATTTTGAAATGCACTGAAACTGTCTGCTAAAAACAAACAAACTTCTTTCTTATTGTTTTAGACCCAATCAACTATTTCTACACTTACTCCTTCCTTGCTATACAGTGCTTTTAACTATGAAGGAATTAATCTATTAGTTTGAAAAGCTTTGAGTAATGGAAGATTCTAATTGCCTGGATTAGCCAAGGGTAGGAAGGGTAGAGGAGGAACTGGTGCCAGAGCAAGGGCAATGTTAGGAAAGAGAGTTTTTCAAGGAGCATTGAAGATGCATTGGTTTTAGATATGCTACACAGAAACCTTTTGATAGTCCCAGTCATGGTAAAATCACTTTTACCAAGCACTTTCTCATACATAATCTTATTTGATCCAATTACTCCTAAATGGATTTTCAGAAATTTTTGCTTCTATCCTAACCTGATTAACAAAAAGTATGTTTTGAATGGTAGAACACAGACTTGGATGAAACTTGAAACATTACCTACTCCAAACTCTTCATTTCATAATTAGAATAGTGGAGCTGAAAGTCATACAGATATTTAGTGAATGACAGAACAGAAACCAGAAAGCTAACCTCTTCAGATATGGAGGAACCAAGGTCTAATCATAGGAAAACAATAAACCAGACAGAACCAAATGGAAGCTGATATACTCCTCGTTAGCCAGGTGAGTAGGAAAGTACAATAGTAGTCATAAACACTTCAGTCATGGCTAAAGAAGCAGAATTATTTTGGTTTCACAATGACCAAATCATTAGATACTCGAGGTCAAGGGAGATTTGAGAATACCCAGAAGCCAATGAGAGCAAATGAATCCAAAAGAATCCATTCTCCTATTTAGCTGCTGATAAGGGGGTGCAGTGCAGTTAAAAGATTAAGAGTTTTGGTTCATCAACAGAACAGATAAAGAAAAAGTGGTATATCCATATAAGAATATTATTCAGCCATCAAAAAGGAAAGAAATTCTGATACATGCTACAAGAAACCTTGAAAATATGCTAAGTGTGAAGCCAGACATGAAAGAACTTATTTTAAGGTAACCAGAATAAGCAAATTTATAGAGACAGAAAATAGGGCAGAGGTTATAATTTTTAAAGTGCAAAAGAAAAATTTAGTTTTAGAGATGTGAGAAACTGTTTTCTATGCCTCTTACTAACTCATCAACTTGTTAGTTATGAGTTAGTTCCCCTTTGAATTTCTTATTTAAAAATTCAAACATTTTTACCAAAAGGTGACTTATTTGGATACTCTTAATTATAGGAACTGCCAAAAACAGTCCTGGAAGTTTAAACCAGCCCTGCTTGAGGAGTACTGTATTCTTATTAAATGACTATTTAACTGTCCTATACTTATTTTGACAAGACATCCATTGTCATTTTTAAAATCTCATTTACCAAGAGAGGCACTATGCTTAGGGAATGGAGTCCTCGGGGGCTGTTTAACTGAATCAGTACAGCAGACCACTGACTTTTAGACTCCCTTACACTTAACTTGCTAGTATTCCATCCCCATATAATAGGGGGTCACAATCTCACCTGTCTAAAGAAGCTAGAGGTCAGGCAAAAAATGTAGGCAAGCAAAAGAATGAATGCGGAGGGTAAAGAATGAAAACTACGAAACCTAGTATGCTCTTGCCACATCTGCAGAGGTATTGCTAATCGCTGCCACAGGTAATGCTGTTTATTCACTGTTAACCACATGTCCTGCTGTTACCACGCCTTCTGAATCCAAAGCTCAAAATTTCTGTTTTTCAACATAGTCGATAAGCTAAATGAGTCCGAGAGACATCTAAGTAGTTGTCAGACATCCAGTTTGTGCTTTCTGCTCCCTGCATCTCCTTCTTCAAACTATGAAGGAAAATGGCAGAAAACAAAATTTCCAAGTTATACATATCTCATTTGGATCTAAGGCTCCAATTCATTGAGAGCCAAAGCAGTAGGCAACATTTGTTATGGCTTGTGACTAGATGTCCCCCCAAAGCTTCATGCAGTCATAGGTGGGGCTTTTCAGAGGTAACTGGATATAGTGTGTGTGATGCTGGGATTAAGGGTGTGTGATTATTAAATTAGTCCACTGACTGGTTTGGGATAGTTCTGGGTGTGGATAATGTGAAGGTCCACCCTAGGTGTGAGTGAGACCACCCAAAGGGCAGATACATGGATGGATATAAAGGAACAAAAAGAAGACAAGCCTGCTGCTGCCACCATTGCTTGCTGTTTAGTTGCTGCTTCTTTGCTACTTCACTGTTTTGCTGCCTTCTGCCTGCCATGAACTATGTCTCCTGTTACGCCCCCTGCCATGCCACCCTGCCTTAGAGCCAGCCAACTATGAACTGAAACTTCTACAAACTGTGAACTATGATAAACATTTCCTCCTTTAACTTTGGGTGTTAGGTGCTTTGTCTCAGCAACAAGAAAAGCAACTAAGACAACTTTCAAGTAATGTAAAATTAAAAAACCAAAGGAATAAACTGAAAAGGCAATTTTTAAAATACATGCTTAATATATAAAAAATAAAACATTAAAGTACACATTAAAATAATCTATAACTTTCAAAATGTCAAGAACCAAGACTGAAGGCTGGGGTAAACCAGACAACCAACTGGGTAGAATGTGTCAAAGATCATAAAAACCCAATGCTAACAGGTTGAGATGTTTCCTAAAAAGAGAGGACATGCACAGAACACAGAAAAAATAATATTAAATTTATAGCTTCTGAGCACTGTGGACAAATTTTTAAAAAGTGCTATTTTCAATCCTTTATTCAAATATGGCACTGTTTGCAGAACCAAGAAGACAACACTATTCTCAAGCACAACCAATCAAGAGACATTGATTCCAATCATTGTTTACATCTGGCGAGAAGCCCAGCAAATTTTTCAATAGGATAATTTACATCTGGCCTGAGGCCAAGTGAGTTAATAGGACAAATGTCTTAATGCCTTATTTGCATGAGGAGGAGGTCAATCTAGGTATTTTGGTTACAAAAGACCCCTTCCATTTACTCTCCAGTTGCTGTGAGCCTTATCACCATCCCACTCTTACCTTGTAGAGCACACTTCTTTTCAGTCTTTAATAAATGCACACCCCCACTGCCTTTTCTGTGAGTCTTGTGCAATTCTTTGTTCAGGACACCAAGGACCTGGAAAGAAGTCCCTAGGATCCACCATCCAGTAACAAGATGAGGCCATGGTAAGTGGAAAGTGTTGGAAGAAAATATTAAGCAGCTAGAATATAATTTTTAAAAACTCTTTGAATCCACTCTACAAATATGACCCCAATGAGTCACAACAACCCTGTCCCTGTGCCACAACACAAACCCATTTTTTTGGAGGGGGGTACCAGGGATTGAACTTGGGATCTTGCGCTCTCGAGGCAGGCAGCGGAACCACTGAGCTAAATCCCCAGCCCCACAAACCCATCTTAAGATTTATCATCTTAAATTGTATCTGCTATTTACAACTTTGGTTTATATGACAAATATAGACTTGAGCTTGTATGTTTTAATTTCCCAGATTCCAACAGAAAATTTCTATTTGAAGCTGCCTATTTGATTTAAAATAATGAAAGAAATGCAACTGGAAAGGGAAAATATCTTTTGGCAAAAAAGCTGGTTTCTTACAGTTTGACTTAGATGCAGAAGCCAAGGAAAAGTACACGAGCAAAGATATTTTCTTTTTCTTCTCACAAAATAAGACTAAAGTAATCCAAAAATAATCCTCAAAGGCATTTTTTTTTTTTTTTGGACAGGGGATCGAACTCGGGACCTTGCGCTTGCGAGGCAGGTGCTGGAACCACTGAGCTAAATCCCTGGCCCAAAGGCAATTATTTTTCAAAGATAATCTTTTCTCTGGCCTAAGAGAGTCAGAATTCTTCCTTAAATTTTATTCAATTTAGTCATAATACCATTTTTTTAATTAAAAAAGGCAATACAATCTAGCTCCCATTATATGTTCTACACTTTGCTAAGCACCTAACATATATAATCTCATGTGACCCTATGAATGAAACAGGTACTTTTATTTCAACAGTAGATCTCATCTCTGCCCTTAGGCTTATTCTATGGGGGAGAGACAGACACTAAACAATCTCAAGGTTACAACACATAACTGCATTTATGACCACAGTTAGAAAGGAGATGAACAGGTGCTACTAATGCCTGAGAAAAAACAGTTGGCTTATCTGGGGAAGCTTCTCTGTAGAAGTACCAATCTGTAGAGATCAATGGATAAGCAAGTTTTCAATGGGTAATCTTCAGGCAGAAACCATAAGGAAAGGTCTGAGGAGGCAGTTTAAGGCAGAGACAAAAGGCACAATACTACCTTGGTTTAACTGAAATTTTCTGTTGTCTTTTAACATCTGAAAGGCCTGGTCTCTCCTGCATTCCCCCCTCCCACTCCCAAGGTTTTTCAGAGTTCTTTAATCACTAGTTTCTTCAGTATTTTTATTGGGAACACTTTGTACATTCAATGAGGGAAAACTGATGCTTTATGATATTGAGATTTTCTGTTCAAGGAAATGGTACGTTTTTGGATATGTTCATGTCTACTTTTGTGTGCCTCAGACATGTGAAGAGTACACTGGAAAGAAGACATGTGTGTGAGGTTAGACTAATACAGACCATTCCTGGTAACTGGAGAATATAGAAGGGATAAACTGGAGAAGGAATAGAATATAAAAGGACATTTCAACATTTACTCACCTGGAGAAGCCTGCTCCAGAGGCAGGGAAGGAACAGGTAGAAAATTAGGGGGAAAAATTAAGAATGTTTTCTAAGAAAAATGTAACTGTTCAACTATGCAATTAAGATGAAGACCAAAATAAATCAATTAGGTTTAGTGATACGAAAGTCATTAGTGATCTTAGTAAGATCTATTTGGAGACAGTTGTAAGGTTAGAAGCCAAAGTGAGACTTACATTCCAGCATGGCCAAATATGGCTATTTGGCTGTCATGTAGTTCTAAAAGAGATTTTTCTGAAGGTCAAAATGCCACTAATTTTAGAGTATAACTGTATAATAATTATTCCTAAAATAAAGTTAAACATATTCTCAGAAGGAAGTTCCTGAATAATTCACAGAAAGAATGCACAGACCCAGAAAATCCTGCCCATAGGAGGAATGATCAGGAACCAGCGCAGGAAGCCACAGCTACAGAGCAAAGGAGTGGCAAACAGGAAGTAAATTTCCTCCAAAACAAAGGAGGCAATAACTTTAGAGAAGGACTGGTTTGGTCTAAGCACACACACTTTCTCAGCACAGCCAAGGAGCCAGATACAATATGTGGCTTCCTAAACTGGACTCACAAACAAGGCCTTCCTTCTGCCTCCAGGCAAGATACCATGCTCTCCCTCCTCAACCAGACATCAAAATCCTAAGTGTGGTTTCTTTTCTGTATCAGTTCCAACAGAAGCATAGGGGTTTCCTCTGGTACAAGTAAAGATATTCAAAAGTATCCCCTAAGCCTTGCTAATATTTAGATTGGGCAGAATGCAGGATACAGACACAAGGAAGTAGCAAGAGAGAAAACAGATGCATTAAAAAAAAAAAGTGATAATGCCCTGGTCAGAACCAAAATGGGACTGAATAAGACCTAAGGAATGCCCCACTGGAAACTCCAAAAACCTGGAACTGCATGAGGGTAGAAAGAACATAGAAAGTGGGGATGGCATTCAAGAGATATTATTATAGAATCTTTTTAAAAATTTTTATTATAGAATCTTTATTCAAAGAGTGAGACTTTAGATGTTATCTGCTGGGGTAGCAAAAGGGGTGATTTTTACATCACAATTTTAACATTCATATTTCAGCCAAATACAACTATGAATCTCAAATGGAACTGATTAATAGAACAAAATACTGGTTGAAAAAAATTTTAAGTACAGCTCCTGAAGAATTCTTCAGAATAGAAAATTCTACGCCTGCCCAAGCTCATTTCTTCAACCCCTCCACCCCTCCCTATTTATAAGACTTTGTTTCCATTTTTTCATTTTCTCATATTAATTCCATTCCCTTCTTTCCTTTCCCCTACCCCTTCCACTTCCCCTGCCCCTTTGCCCCTTTTCTTCCTATTTCACATTATCTATTGTACCTTTTAGTCCTTATTTACACTTTCTAGTTCTCTACTTTAAACTGTATGCACCCCCGTACCCCCCTCCCACCCTGTTAACAAGAAGGAAGTAATAGGGAATATTAAAGGATGTGGTAGCTATTCTCAGGGGCAATGTTTTTATTTCTTTATAGAATTAGAGCTGTGCCAGTTCTTACCAGGGTAGTAGGGAATAAATCACATATTAGTTCATTATGGTGACACTTTATTCTATTTACTCTTATGGGGGTTATTTTATTCCTATGGTAAAATGTCAAAACTCTGCTCCCAGGCATGTGCCTAACCCTTACTTCAAGGGAAAAAAAAAAAAATGTACAAGCACAATATTCCAACCTATAGCAGGATGGGGCCTCATAAACCATGAAACAGGAAAAAAATAAAAAACAACAACAACAGGAAAGAGACTCGGCATAGGCATTTGAGGATAATAAATATGAGAGCAATTGAGAAGATGCACAGTTCATGTTGTTTATGATTACAGACCGATTATTCCTCTAAGTGCAAAGGCTATCCAATAAGTCATATCCGAGATGATTTGTTAGCAAGGTACTTTCACCAGATAATAAATTAGAATGTAATTAAAGTGCATTCTTTCTGTTTATCATGGACTACGATGGCTTACTATAATTCTCAATTATCTGCATGAACACACATGACAGCATGGAGAATAAACCTTCTATTAAAAGGCAACAAACATCTTAGAATTACACTAAAATTGCTGGATTTCTTCTCCAGTCCTTTTAGAAAATTGTTTCCAATTTTGACAAACTGTGTAAATGGAACTCAATTAATTTGATATTTGCTTTGGCACAATAAGTCATATAGTTCTGCACCTGTGAGTCCCCAAACTTCTTAGCTTGTTAGTAATTTGCTAAGAGCAGTGACTAAGTTACAAAAGCAGGGAAAAAAACAGAACTGGATATTCACTGTAAAGCTTTGTTAAGTGAAAAAACTTAAAAGTAGAGAAAATAAAAGAATCACAAAGAAAGCAAAATATCATTATTTAAAATTAAAAACTTGTTTTTAAAAAGTACCTGTAGCATAGTGGACAATAATTTCATTACATAAAGATCTCATAAGGATTAATTTTTAAAACTGAGATCATGAGAGATAATGAACAAAACACGGAGAAAAACTAATAAACACAATATTCAATAAGTGACATTTAACAGGGTAACTTTTTTAGCCTAATTAGTAAAATTCTTTCTAAAATGATAATGACCAATACTGGCAAAGATATAGTGATGCGGCACTTTACTGGTAGTGTTTTAAGTTGATTAGAATGCTTCAAAAATGCAATCTGCCAATTTGAGTTAAACATTACAAAAAGGTTTATAATTTCACCTTGATACTCCTACATCATGAAATTTATCTAATACAAATACTTATCACAGCCTGATCTATCAATAGTAAGAATCTGAAACATACAAATCCAAGAGGGTAAAGGTATGTGTAATATAAAATACATGTAATATAATCATGGAAGCAATATTATATAGCTATTTAAAATGATGGCTATGGAGACCAAATAGAAAAAGAAAATTGTGCACAATAATTATATTCAAATAAAAATGTACATATTAAAGCAGATTAGAAAGTAAAATGCCAAAGTAATAATGATTATGTTAAGGTGGTGTGGTAGACTGAATAACTAGCTAGCTCCCAAAGATGCCCATGTCCAAATCCCTGGAACCTGTAGTATGTTACTTTATGCAGCAACAAAGGAGATTAAGGATCTTGAGATGGGGAGATTATCCTGAAACACCTGGATGGGCCCCATGTGATCACAAGGCCCCTTATAAGAGCGAGGCAAGAGGGTCGGAGTCAGAGAAGATACGATGACAGAGCAGGGGTAAGAGTGACAGAGCTGCAAGTGAAGGAGGCTGCAAGGGGAAAGGAATGAATTTCCCCTCAGCCTCAGAAGGGATGCAGCTCTGCCAACCTTGCTTTTAATCCCAAAAGCTTCACATCAGGCTTCTGTCCTCCAGAACACAAGATAATAAACCTCTAATACATTTGTGTTAAGCCAATAAAACCAAATTTGTGATAATCTGTTATGGCAGCAATAGGAACTAATACAGATAGTTAAGGCTGACCGTTTTAAACTTTCTGTAATTTTCATATTATTTCCATTGGTGCAAGCTAATTTATAAGTTTAGCTAAAATTTAAGATTCTAGATGAAAACACAATCTGCTGCAGTGGTTCTCAGCCCTGGCTGCAAATTAATATCAAACAGCCAAGAGAGGGTGACAGGGAGAGAGACTGAGAACAAGTAAACACCAGTGCCCTGCCTTCTCCCCATCCTCCGTGATTCTGATTTAATTATTTTAGGCTCAAACATCAGTTTTTTAAGAGCCTCACATGCTAGCAAGTAGCCAGGGTTGAGAAGCACTGCTACAGTATAGCAACTCATTACTGACAAGTATTCCTAACCAAAGCAGAAATGTAAATCCACCTAAAATCACTTATTTTAAAAATTCAACAAATAATAACACCTAGTGATAGACTGTATTAGCTGAAATTTAGGGCTGAGAATTGTGTCCTACTTTAACTGACACTTTGTCAAAAGAAAACATAAAATCACTTACTCCACTTCCTCAATGTTTTTCATTTGCAGAGTTCAAAAGACTCTTCAGTTTTCCAAGAAAAAAGTTCTTTACTAGCAGTTACCCCAAGGATCTACACTGAAATTAAAGCAGTTCACAACAATGACTGTACTTCTTTTACTTTTCTACAAACAACTGACCTTAGTATAAAAATTATGTAAGATATTTAGTCTTTGAATTTTTACAATACATTTTTGAAATGGTACAGACAAGCCAAGAAAATGTGGTTTTGAGCATCTTATTTTCCTTTTACTTCCCAGGTATCAAACTCAAACAGTTACAAAAAAATTGTACAGACTTTAGTATGTTTGTGAGCAAATGTACAATTTTCAAATGTGAGATCCTAAACTATACCAGAAGAACTGACAATTGGATGCATCTCTTGGTCAATTCAGAACATCACCTCATATTCTTTTAGCAGCAAAATCCACATATGAAAGATGCTGTTATCAACCAAGTGTGTCAAAAGACTGATCTCCATAGCAACTGTAACTCTGCCACATGTAGTGTATAAGGCATCAGAGTTAACAACACATGCACGCAAAACATTGGTATTATGTAGTCCAGATTGTGGTTGCTGTAGAAACGTAAACCTAAGCCCCTGACAGCAGTAGAGAAAATGAAAACAACAGAGGGTCCTTGAGAAGTTACCCATTTGCTCCTTAGCTTTCAAGCAGGGAAACACCACCCTAAACACTCTATAATACCCTTGCATTGACAGCACTAGAGAAAAATTTCCTCCAAAGTGATTTAAAATTATGTCAAGTCTTTGTTTATCATTAGAAACCACTTTGTAGTCCCTAAAAATTCTCCCTCCCATCTGCTGCTAAATTGGATGCTCAGAGCTCACTCCAACAAAGCACTGTCACCTTCTCCTTGCCTTAGCCAGAGCCAGTCTCACAGACAAGCAAGCTGGAGAAGTACCAGCCTTTTGCTGATACATAAAAATTATACATATTTATGGGGTACTATGTGGTGTTTCAATACATGCATATGTTGTATAATATTCAAGTCAGGGTAATTATATCTATCTCATCTAAGATTTATCATTTCTTTATGGTGAAAACATTCAAAGTTCTTTCTTCTACCTTCCTATCTATCACATTATCTATAGTCTCCCTACTGTGCAGAAAACCAGAATTTCTTTCTTCTAACAATGACTTAGTACCCACTAAGCAATCTTTCCCCATTTTTCCTTCCCTGCTATTCTTTCTAGCTTGTGGTAACCACCATTCTATTCCCAACTTCTATGAGATCAACTTTTTTAGATTCCACAGGTCACATGGCACTTGTCTTTCTGTGGTTTATTTCATTTAGCATAATGACTTTCAGTTCCACCCATGTTGCTGACAGGGTTTCAACCTTTTTCTGGCCGAATAGCATTCCATTATGCATATTTGCCACATACTTTCTATTCATCAAGTGATGGACACTTACATTGTTGCAATTTCTTGGCAACTATGAAAGTAGTGCAATAAACATGAGTGGATAGATAGATGTCTTTTTGACAGATTGGTTTCATTTTCTTTGGCTATATACCCAATAGTGGAACTGCCAGATCATATGTTCTATTTTTAGGGTTTTCCACAATGGTTCTACTACTTCACATTCCCACCAACAGTGTGGAAGGGTTTCTTCACATCCTCACCAGCACTTGCTTTGTCTTTTTAATAACAGCCACTCTTAACTGAAGTAAAGTGATGTCTCCTTATGGTTTTAGTTGCATTTTCCAGGTCATTAACAATGGTGAATATTTTTTCATGGACTTTTTGGCCATTTGTCTGTCTTCCCTGGGAAAATGTTTACTAAATCTATTGCCCACTTTAAAAATTTTATTATTGGGGGGGGGTTGCTTTGAAGTTGAAGTTCCTTATATATCCTGGTTATTAACTCTTTTTCAGATGGATTATTTTTGCAGCTATTTTCTCCCATTCCATAGGTTGTCTGTTCACTCATTTCTTGCTGTGCAGAAGCATTTTAGCTTGATGAAATTACATTTGTCTACTTTTGCTTTTGTTTCCTGTGGTTTGGGGGTTTTATTTTTTAAATCCTTGCTTATTCCAATACCCTGAAGCATTTCTCCTATGATTTATTCTAGTAGCTTCATAGTTTCAGGTCTTATATTTAAGTCTTCCCTCTATTTTGAATTGACTTTTGTATATGATGAGAGATAGGGGTATAGTTTCATTCTTTTGCATATAGCTAGCCAATTTTCCCAGCACCACTTATTGAAATGATTTTCTCCAAAGCATGTTCTTAGGTTTTACTTCTACCACAGGGTCTCAAATCTGTCCCATTGATCCATGTGTTGGTTTATATGCCAGTGCCATGCTGTTTTAATCACTATAGCTTTCTATAAATATCTTAATGATTCATTTATTAATAACATGTTAACAAGTGTACTTTCCACTTATAGTAAAAAAAAAGATAAGCAAGAAAAAGCATAAAAAGCGCCACGAACGTAGCTCAGCAGCTCAGCATCTGCCTAGCAAGCACAAGTCCCTCAGTTAAGAGTCCCAGTACCAAAAAAAAAAAAGAGAGAGAAAAAGCATAAAGAGAACATAATGACAACAAATGATATCTTCCTTAATGTGATCTTGAAAAAAACACCACTTTAGTTCTGAGGATGAGGAAGAAGAAAGCCATATAAGGAGGCTCCCCGTCGCCATTCCACCGCTCCCAGGGCAGAGGAGATGAGCTAATCCCAGCACCCAGGAGAAGACTTCCAGGCCACCATTCTACCACTCCCAAGACAGAGGAGGTGAGGCGCTCAGGCTCCAGCATCTCCCCCATGCCCCTGCCCCATGAAAATGAGAAGACACATAAACAAGCCTCAAAAGCAGACTTCCAGATTACCTACAGTAGCCCCAAAGGGAAACGAGATGGAACAATCTAATACTCAACCACCTGGACTCCCTGAACTGGCAACAAAAGAGGATCTGGAAAAAATGAAATCAGAAATAATTTCTCAGATAACAGCACAGATTGTGCCCATTGTGCAAGACACGATTAATAAATCTAGAGAGGACACATAAAAAAATAGAGGAGTTGAGGAACATGATGGAATCCCAACATAGGAAACAAATGGAATCCATAAAACAGATGCAAACAGATTTCCAGGAGATTAAAAACTCCATTGAAAGTCTACACAGCACAATGAACCAATGTGAGGACAGAATTTCAGATGTAGACGATAAGACTGAAATTATTGACCAGGAAAAGAAAAAATGCTTTAAAATTGTAAGGGACCGTGAGAAAGCAATCCAGCAGCTGCTAGACAATGCAAAGAAGAATAACATAAGACTGACTGGAGTCAATGAAGAAACTGGAGAGAGTGCAGATGACATAAAAAAACTCTTCACAGAAGTGATGGCAGAAAACTTCCCAAGCAGGGGGAAACAACTTGACATACAGATAAGTGAGGCATATGGGACTCCAATTAGCCTTGATCAAAAAAAAAATCTAAACATAGGCATATAATAGTTAGGATTGCAGAAACCCAACAGAAGAACAAAATTCTACAAGCAGTGAGAGAAAAGAAACAAATTACATACAAAGGAAAGCCCATCAGAATCACAGCAGACTTCTCAATGCAAACCCTCAAGGCAAGAAGAGCCTTGGAGTGATGTATTTCAAACCCTAAAGGAAAACAGCCTCCAACCCAGATTGATGTACCCTGCAAAACTTTCTTTCAAAATTGATGGAGAAATAAGTTAGTTTCATGATAAACAGAACCTTAGGAACTTCATGAATATCAAACCAACACTCCAAAAAATTTTAGACAATATCCTAGGAAAAGACAATATCCTAGGAAAAGACAATGAAGATTACAACCCCAGGAAGCCCAGCAGAATGAATGCATTAGGCGTGACAAAGTAAACGCAAAGGGGGAGATTCCAACAAAAAGAAAAAGTCATGACAAAGCTTTAAAAACTTTGAACTTCATCTCCCTAATGAGTGTATAATTCAATCTTGTTATTGTACTGATTAGTATTTTTCTGTTTCGAGTGTTGCACACCTTACCTTGTGCTGTACTGGCTATTTATCATCTTCTTGTGTCTACTTTTTAATTGGGTTGTCTATTAATGAGCTGTAAGAGTTCTTTATATATTCTGGTCATAGGTTATATGCATTGTAAATATGGTCTGTTTAAGGACTTTTCATTTTAACAATGTCATTTAAAATTCCAAATTTTGATGGAATCTTATTTATCAATTTTTTTCTTTTATACATCATGTTTTTTGTATCCTAGGAAGTTCTTGCCTACCCTAAATTCATAAACATTTTCCCTTATAATTTCGTCTTAAAGTTTTAGTCTTTCATATTTAGGTTCAGAGATCCTTTCAAGTTATTTTTATGTATGGAAATAAATGGTTGAGGTTAATTTTTTATATACGGGTACCAGGTGTTCTAGTGCCATTTGCTGAAAACACTATCTTTTCCTCAGCTCTTGAATTGAATTTATATTCTATAAAATGCTAATGTTAAATAATCTTTCAAAACTCAGTGGACCATATATGTGTGGTTTTATTTCTAGATTCTCTGTTTTATTCAAATGATCTATATGTCTTTCCTTACACCAACACTGCCTTGATTACTGTAGCTTTAGAGGAAGTCTTAAAATTAGGTACTAAACGTCTTCCAACACTGCTTTTCTTTTTCTTTTTACTTTTCTAGGTCCTTTATACTCCTACATCACTTTTAAATTTCAATATCCAATTCTCCATTTATAGCAAGTATACATAGATCTGAAGTTTTATATATACCTTGTATTTTCTAATCCTGCTAAATTCAAATACAAGTTCTAGGGGCACCTAAAGATTTCTTAGTATTTTCTCTGTAGATGATCATTTCATCTACATAGAAAGATTTTGCTTCTACCTTGCCAATCCTATCCCAATCGTGTCATTTTATTGCCAGACTATTTTGGTTTAGGCCTATGTTTCAAGATGAAAAGTAGGCATATGTGCCCTTGTTCCCCACCTTAGGGAGAAAGCATTGTATCTTCTCCATTCATGTAAGGCGTTTTTGCTGGAAGTATAGCATACAGGTCTTTTATCTGTTGAGAAGGTTCTGTTCTACTTCTAGTCTCCTGATAGCTTTTACCATGAACAGCTGTAGAATTTGGTCCAATACTTTTTCTCCAACTAGTGATAGGATCACATGGCTTTTTCCTTTCATCTGTTAAAATGATGACTTTTGGAGGTGGATCTTCCAATGCTGAACCAACACTGCCAACCCTATAATAAAACCACTTTCTACATACTGCCAGATCTGACTTCTAAGAGTTTGTTTTGTTAAACAAATTTCTATCTATGTTCATAATTTTTTTTCTATTATCTTTATCCAGTTTTAGGATTAACACAATGTTGAGTTCCTAAAATGAGGGGAGAAGTGTTCCTTTTTTTTCTGCTTTAAATGTTTGATATAATTTATCAGTTAAAACGTATATGAGCCTGTTGTTATCACATAGGTAGGTTTTCAAGCTAGGAATATACTTTCTTTAATAGGTGCTATTCAAATTTTATATTTCCTCCAGAGTTAATTTCATTAATTTGTCTTCCAAGGTACTTCTTAGAAACTGTCAAATTCATTTCAAAACAGATTTTTGTAATATGCTTTCTATATCCTTTTAAATTCTGTAAAATCTGCGGTAATGTCTCCTAGATCTTGATATTGTAATTTTAAAAATGTATAATTGATATTGTGTAATAGGAAGTAAAGGTCTAAAGGAGCAGGGGAAGTAGGAGGGGTAGGAGAAAGGAAAGAAGGGTAAAGAAAAAATATGAGAAAAGGAAAAAAATGGAAACAAAGTCTTTGCAAATAGGGAACGGTGGAGGGGGTGAAGGGAGGGCAGGGGAAGGGGAAAAAATAAGAACCAAGAGACTCATGTAATGGTACAAGATCCCAATGATGTATGTAACTGTATTTTATACCTAAAATGTACCAGTAAACTTAATGGGGGGGGGGGAGGCATATAAAAAAATCTGTTCCTCAGCACGGTGTTTGCACTCTTGATGATGAGGACTCACCTGGGTGGATCAGAGTAGTGGGAGCAGGTGGAAGAGGCATTCATAGCTCCATGTAGCAGAGGACACAGGACCTAACAATCATCTGACCCCACTAGACAGAAGCAGGCCCATGCATTTCCACAAGGCCTGCTCCAGAGGTGCTGTACATTGTCCCCCATCAGCCAGCAGAGTCGTGGCAGGAGTCTGGCAGGAGTCTGCGACGTTTGCAAGATGATATTGGCATCCTGGAGGGAAGGAGACTTGGCTGTTCAGGAAGAGCTGCTGATGCAAGTTGCAGCACTGAGGTTGCAGTTTTTCTCCTGTCTCGCATTTCTGGAGATGGCCCTGCAGTGTCCCCACTGTGCTGGAACTGAGCTGCACGGCAAGGTTGTGGTCTTCCTCAGTACACCAGCTGCTGCCAAGTCCTTCTCATACTGCGCTTCAGTGACAGGTCCTCCACTGCCTTTGTAGAGTTGTCATTGTGGTTGATAAAAACTGCTGGAGTTTTCTAAGTAGGTTAAAGCAAATCATTAAAAAAAAAAAAAACCTGTTCCTTTCTAAATTGGAAACTCATATTAACATCAGAATCTCCAATGACTCAGATAGACTTTAGTTACAAAGGCTTATAATTTAGTTAGAAGTTCAGGTTTCTGTAGTAAAGGCAAGTGGCTTTGTATTTCTTTCCTTAGTTAAACTGCTCAATGTCCAAGTTTAATAATAAAATATTTCTGCTTCACTATGAATATCCTGGTTTGTACCACTTTGCAACTCTGTCCAGCATTTTCAAACCTGCTTTTTTGTTTTTGTTTTATGGGCCTGAATTAAGGGGACTTACAATATGCTGAATCATCAATAGGTGTCCTTGGGCTCATTGAGTTAAAAATTCTTCTACATGATTAATACTGATTTTGACTCAAAATTAAGATGATACTAATTCCTTATCCTGATTTCCACACTTGCCTTTTTAAATTAGAGGTAAGAACAGAAACAACTTCTTCCTATTTTCCATCTTTCCAAATTCTACCAATTTTTCAAGCAGCTGCTTAAAATTCCTCTTCTGCTCTTGGTTTAGCTCACTCATAGTGGTCTACCTTGAATTTCTGTAACATTTAACTTGGCAATTACTAAAAATTATGATTGCTTCTATCTGGTATCATTTAAAGCTTCATGTGCTTATGTTATTGATTATGTCTAGATGCCCCCCTTAGCCTCACGTGCTACAGGTGGGGCTTTGGGAAGGTGACTGGATCATGGGGACATGATACTCATCAATGGATTCGTGGATTAGTCCACTGCTGAGTTTATAGCTAAATGTGATGTTTGGAGGTGAAGACTGGTTGAAGGAGGTGGGTCACTGGGAGCATAGCCTGGAAGGGTCTATCCCCCTCCCTTCTCCCTTCATATCTCTCTGCTTCCTGCCACAAACAATTTTCTGCTCCTGTGCACCTTTGCCATGCCGCCTTGCCTTGAGGTAGCTGACTATGGACTGAAACCTCTACAAACTGTAAGCCAAAATAAGCATCTCCTCCTTTAAGTTGTAGGTGTCAGGTATTGTGTCTCTGTGACAAGCAAGTAATTAATACAGCTTACATCTAGTTTCCTTAAGAATATTCTAAGTTACAGAAATCCTTTTTACCTCAACATATCCCTAATTTTGTTTTGTTTTGTTTTTTTGGTACCAGGGATCGAACACAGGACCTTGCACTTCCGAGGCAGGGACGGTGCAACTGAGCTAAATCCCTGGCCCTACAAACATTTGTTGACTTGCTGAAACACAGATACCCCTTTCAATTACATTTCTTAACTGACACCAAAGTTGTTTCCAACACTTAGGTATTATTCTTCCTACTTATCCTGTCTAACAAGAACAAAACAAAGGATGGGGGATTTGGGGCATTGCTTCCTCTTCACCTTCCCGTGGCAAAACTAATTTAAACATGTGAAAAGAGAATAAAAAGAAATTTATACCACTGGCACATTTCTTTCAAATTGAAACAACCATTATTTATGAAAAAAATTGGCTGTTTTACTGGAGAATGTTCTAAGGGATAAGGCTTAGGGAATGAAAGTTGTGGGCTAGTAGACTGCTTTCTTCTCCAGGCATATGAATAACTCAACTCCATCAGTCTGGGTCCCTAATACACCCAAATTCTGTCCTCATGATGGCAGCCTTTAAGAATTCTAAGACATTGTAACCAACCATATGAATCTTATCTATTTAAAAGCATTTTTCAGTGCCAGGAAGAGCTTTATGATTAGGGATCCATTCTTTTAAGCCTAGTTATTCTGCCTAAATAACTCCAGATGTTGTGTTTTGGTTTTTGGTTAAGCAGTGGGAGTAAGACAGCAGAAATGAAAATGAGAACCCTATTAGAAATGTTTGCCATTCCATCCTAAATGAGCCCTTTCTTTTATTTCTGCTTCGAGGTTCCAGAATTTAAACTTATCACACCCATGTAAATGCCAAAATATTAGGATTTAGATAAGACTGTTATTTAAAAAATGATTTTTGGATCGCTTACATCTAAATTATTTTTACAAATCACATTTATATGAATCAGGAATTGAGTCCTGCATTTGTAATGAATTTGCCAACAGTATGAGGCACTATTTGGAGACAGCTGTTTTTGATAAAGAACAAATTTTGGGATGTCAATTTCCCCATTTTTTTGTGGAAGATGTGCACCTGCTGATTAGAATTTGCTCTAAAATTCTGAGACAGGCAGGTCTGCCCACACCCTGCCGAGGTCCCCAGTCCCACGGAACACACCGAATCAGCCCGCTGCAGACAGGCAGGTCTGTGCACGCCCTACCGAGGTCCTGAGTCACACGGAAGACGCCGAATCAGCCCGCTGCAGACAAGCAGGACTGTGCACGCCCCACCGAGGTCCTGAGTCACGCGGAAGACACGGAATCACCCCACTGCAGACAGGCAGCCACCTGATTCCACATTACCAAGGCGCAGAGGACACCAGACCACCAGACCAAGGTACTGAGTCCCACTGCTCCCGGCCAAGAGGTAGGGGCTTCTGAGCCGTCATCCCACTGCTCCTGGTCCAGAGGAAGGGGCTTCCCGGCCACCATCACTCCCACTGCTCCCGGCCCAGAGGGAGGGGCTTCTGAGCCACCATCCCACTGCTCCTGGTCCAGAGGAAGGGGTTTCCCGGCTACCATCCCTCCGGCTGCTCGCAGCCCACAGGAAAGGGCTTTTGGGTCACCATCCCTACCGCTGCTCCCGGCCCCTGTCCCACCTCACCCAGCTCAGAGGAGGTAATCCGTGCAGGTGCTAACAGCCCCCCGCCACAGTCGAAATGAGAAAACACTTAAATAAGTCTCAAAACCAGACTTCCAGATCACCTACAGCAACCCCAAAGGGAAATGAGATGGAACCCTCTGATACTCAACTACCTGGACCCACTGAACTGGCAACAAAAGGGGATCTGGAAAAAATGAAATCAGAAATAATTTCTCAGATAACAGGAGAAATTGTGCCCTTAATGCAAGACATGATAAATAAATCTAGAGAGGAGCTGAGGAACATGATGGAATCCCAACATAAGAAACAAATGGAATCCATAAAACACATGCAAATAGATTTCCAGGACATGAAAAACTCCACTGAAAGTCTACACAGCAGAATGAGCCAGTGTGAGGACAGAATCTCAGATATAGAAGATAAGATTGCAATTAGTGACCAGGAAAAGAAAAATTGCTTCAAAATTATAAGGGAACATGAGAAATCAATCCAGCAGCTGCTAGATGATGCAAAAAAGAATAACATAAGACTGATTGGGCTCAATGAAGAAACAGGAGAGAGTGGAGATGACATAAAAAATCTCTTCACAGAAATAATGGAAGAAAACTTCCCAAGCAGGGGACAAGAGTTTAACATACAGATAAGTGAGGCATATAGGACTCCAAATAGCCTTGATCAAAAAAAATCTACACATAGCCATATAATTGTTAAGATTCCAGAAACACAACAGAAGAACAAAGTTCTCCAAGCAGTCAGAGAAAAGAAACAAATCACATACAAAGGAAAGCCCATCAGAATCACAGCAGACTTCTCAACACAAACCATCAAGGCAAGAAGAGCTTGGAGTGACATATTCCAAGCCCTAAAAGAAAACAGCCTCCAACCCAGATTGATGTACCCTGCAAAACTATCTTTCAAAATGGATGGAGAAATAAGATACTTTCATGACAAAGAGCACCTTAGGAACTTCGTGAATAACAAACCAGCACTCCAAAGAATTTTACACAATAGCCTAGGAACAGACACTGAGGATCACAACCCCAGGAAGCAAAGCAGAATGAACCCATCTGGCATGACAAGAAATTAAATGTAAAGGGGGAGAACCCAACAAAAACAAAAAGTCATGGCAATGACAAGTCAATACGTTTCAGTTATAACCATCAATGTTAATGGTCTCAATTCACCAATCAAAAGAAATAGACTGGCAGAATGGGTCAAGAAGCAAAATCCAACAATATGCTGCATACAAGAAACACACTTCATTCAAAAGGAAACTCATAGACTGAAAGTTAAAGGGTGGAAAACAATACTCCATGTGACAGGAACCCAAAAAAAAGCAGGAGTAGCTATCCTCTTGGCAGATCAAGTAGATTTCAAACCAACACTAATTAAGAAAGATGAAGAAGACACTACATCCTTGTAAAGGGAAGAATCCAAGAGGAAGAGATGACAATCATAAATATCTATGCACCAAACACTAGTGCACCCAACTACATAAAAGAAATACTAACGGACATGAAAAGTCATATATGCACTAATACAGTTGTAGTGGGGGACCTCAACACCCCACTGTCACAAATAGACAGATCAACTAGACTAAAAATAAGTAATGAAATACTAGAACTCAATCGAACTCTTGAACAAATGAACTTAACAGATGTTTACAGAGTCTTCCACCCCACAAAATCAGAATACACATTCTTCTCAGCTGCACATGGGTCATTCTCCAAAATAGACCACATACTCACACACAGAACATGTTTAAGTAAGTGCAAAGGAAGTGAAGTTATCCCCTGTATATTATCAGACCATAGTGTGATGAAATTGGAGATCCATAGCAAAAGAAACTCAAAAAATTTCATAAGCACGTGGAAATTGAACAACATACTTCTGAATAACCAATAGGTCACAGAGGAAATTAAAGAAGAAATCAGACAGTTCCTTCAATTCAATGACAATGACAATACAACATATCAGAATCTATGGGACACAATGAAAGCAGTCTTACGAGGGAAATTCATAGCAGTGAATATGCATATTAGGAAAACAGAACGAGCCCAATTAAACAACCTGATGCTGAACCTCAAGCTTCTAGAAAAAGAAGAGCAAGACAACCTCAAAGCTCATACAAGGGAAGAAATTATAAAGATCAGAGGAGAAATCAATGCAATGGAGACTAAGGGAATGATACAAAAAATCAATGAAGCCAAGAGTTGGTTCTTTGAAAGAATCAACAAAATTGATAAACCTTTAGTCAACCTTGTCAGAAAAAGGAAAGAAAAGGCCCAAATCCATGCAATTAGGAATGAAAAGGGTGAAATGACAACAGACCTAGCAGAAATCCAGATGATCATCAATACCTACTTCCAGAACCTATACACCAATAAGATGGACAACACAGAAGAAATGGACAGATTCCTAGATACATATGAATTACCAAAGTTGAATGAAGAAGACCTAAAAATTCTGAACAACCCAATATCAACCAATGAAATTGAAAATGTAATTAAAAACTTATCACCTAAGAAAAGCCCGGGCCCTGATGGCTTCACTGCTGAATTCTACAAGACATTTAGAGAGGAACTGCTGCCGCTACTGTTTAAACTCTTCAATGTAATTGAAAGGGAAGCAATACTCCCAAATTCATTCCTGGAAGCAAGCATCACCTCGATCCCCAAAGCAGAGAAAGACCCAACTGAAAAAGAGAACTACAGGCCAATCTCACTAATGAACATAGATGCAAAAATCCTTAATGAGATACTGGCAAACAGAATGCAGAAGATCATCAAGAAGATCATACACCCTGACCAAGTGGGATTCATCCCAGGGATGCAGGGATGGTTCAATATACGAAAATCAATTAATGTAATACACTATATCAATAGAGCCAAGGACAAAAACCATATGATTATCTCCATAGACGCAGAAAAAGCATTTGACAAAATCCAACATGCATTTATGATAAAAACCCTACAAAAAATTGGAATAGATGGTCTCTGCTTCAAACTGATAGAAGCCATCTATGAAAAACCAACAGCCAATATCATACTAAATGGTCAAAAACTGAAATCCTTCCCACTAAAATCAGGAACAAGACAAGGATGTCCACTATCACCACTCTTGTTCAATATAGTTCTGGAAACATTAGCCACGGCAGTTAGACAAGAGAAAGAAATAAAAGGAATAAAGATAGGAAATGAAGAAGTCAAACTGTCATTATTTGCAGATGACATGATACTCTATATAGAAGACCCCAAGAACTCCACCAAAAGTCTTCTAGACTTAATAACCAAATTCAGTCAAGTAGCTGCTTACAAAGTCAACACACAAAAATCAATAGCTTTCCTCTACACCAATGACAGACTCACTGAGAGAGAAATAGCACAAATAATTCCTTTCACAATAGCATCCAAAGAACTGAAATACCTAGGAATCATCCTAACAAAAGAAATCAAAGACCTCTTCTCTGAAAACTATGGCACTCTGAAAAGAGAGATTGAAGATGATATCAGAAAATGGACAGACATCCCCTGCTCCTGGGTAGGAAGGATTAATATAGTGAAAATGGCCATACTTCCAAAACTGCTATATATATTTAATGCAATTCCAATTGAGATCCCACCAGCATACTTCATAGACCTCGAGAAAACAATCCAAAAATTCATTTGGAATAAGAAGAGACCCAGAATAGCAAAAGCAATTCTAGGTAACAGAGACATGGCAGGGGGTATCACAATCCCCAACCTGCAACTCTACTACAAAGCTACTGTGATAAAAACAGCATGGTACTGGCAAAGAAACAGGCTTGAGGACCAGTGGAACAGATTAGAAGATGCAGAAACAACGCCAGACACACTCAGCCATCTGATCTTCGACAAAGGAGCCAAACACCCTCACTGGAGGAAAGATAGCCTCTTTAATAAATGGTGCTGGAAAAATTGGGCTTCAACTTGCCAAAGATTAAAACTAGACCTGTATCTCTCACCATGCACTAAACTAAAATCAAAATGGATTAAAGATCTAAATATTAAAATAGAAACTCTGAACCAGTTGGACCAGAGGTTAGGTAGAACCCTTGAACACATCAGTGTAGGAAAAGATTTTATGAACAAAACCTGAGTTGCCCATGAACTAGCACAAACAATCAACAAATGGGATCTCTTCTTATTAAAAAGCTTCTGCACAGCAAGAGAAACCACCAGCAGTGTGAAGAGACAATCCACAATGTGGGAAAAAATCTTCACCTGCTCTTCCTCAGACAAAGGTCTACTATCTTGAATCTATAAAGAACTTCAAAAGATCAGATCTCCCAAATTTAAAGACCCAATCCAAAAATGGGCATCTGAAATGAACAGACATTTTTCAGACAAAGAAGTAGAAATACCAAATAAATACATGAAAAAATGTTCAACGTCACTGGTCATTCGAGAGATGCAAATGAAAACAACGCTGAGATTCCACTTCACTCCAGAAAGAATGGCTGCTATCATGAAATCAACCAATAACAAATGCTGGCGGGGCTGTGGGGAAAGAGGAACCCTGCTCCACTGCTGGTGGGAGTGTAGACTTGTACAACCACTGTGGAAATCAGCATGGAGATACCTCAAAGAACTAGGACTGGAAATCCCATTTGACCCCGCTATTCCACTGCTGGGGATCTTCCCCAAAGAATTACAAGAATCATACCACAGTGATATATGTGCATCCATGTTCATAGCAGCACAGTTTGTGATAGCTAAAACTTGGAAACAGCCCAAATGCCCATCAACTGGAGACTGGATAAAGAAAATGTGGGTTTTTTAATAAAATGGAATACTACTCAGCCATAAAAAATGAGAAATTAGAGACATTTATAGCTAAGTGGATGCATATTGAGGCAATACCTTAAGTGAAATAAATAGGACACAGATGTGTAAATACTGAATAGTTTCTCTGGTGTGAGAAACTGAAAGTGTAAATAAGGACTAAATGTATAATAGGTCATGTGAAATAGGAAGAAAAGGGGCAAAGGGGAAGGAAGTGGGAGGGCTAAGGGAAAGGATAGAAGGGAATGGGATTAATATGAGAAAATGGAAAAATAGGAACAAAATCTTTGTAAATAGGGAAGGCTGGAGTGGTTGAAGGGAGGGCTGGGCAAAGGTGAAAAACAAGAACCAAGAGAGATTATGTAAAGGTGCAAATTTCCAATGAAGAATGTCATTATATTGTATACCTAAAATGTACCAATGATTAGAATGAATAATCGATAATGTAAAATAGGAAGAAAAGGTCCAAAGGGGTAGGGGTAGTGGGAGGCACAGGGGAAAGGAAAGAAGGGAAAGGAAACAATGATGAAAAATGGAAAAAATGGAAATAAAGTCTTTGTAAATAGGGAAGGGTGGAGGGCGTGAAGGGAGGGCTAGGAATGGGGAAAAAATAAGAACCAAGATGCATTATATAAAGGTACAATTCCCAATGAGAAATGTAATTGTGTTGTATACCTACAATGTACCAATAAAAGAATTTAATACAAAAAAAAAAGAATTTGCTCTAAAATTCTATCTACAATATCTTAAAACTAATATATTTCTATACTATATTAGATATAGTCAACATTTTCTGAAACACTCGGTTTCCCGCAGACTCGTAAGGAATTTTATATTGCTCTTCCCTCTCTTTTCAAGGTGTATGGCAATTGTAAAATACAAGGATGCAAAAGCATTCCATTCCTAACAACTGTTATTACTAGAGAAGTTTCCCTACCTAATTTTAATCAACCCCACTATAATTTAAGTGCATTTTCTCTTAGTCTTTAAGAAGTTGATCTCTATCTGCACTGAATAAAGAATATGTAACATGAACATCATGATCCAATTAAAGTAATGACTAAGGCAAAGGTCAAGAAAAGGGTAAGAACTTCTGTTTAGGAAAGGTTTTACTTCACTCATTTCAACTTTAGAAGTACTTATTGATGACTTTCTGTGTCAAGTATATTTTGAGCAATAAAGATATAAAAAGAAAATCATCTCTTTCAAAAAGTTCACAGTCTTGGAAACACTTAAGTTGAAGGTCTCAGCCAGGTGAGTCAGGCAATCTCTGAAGTGACCAGCTGCAACTGAAGCAGCTCCAATTGTGACCTGGTGCCCAAACGCAGCCACCATATGCCACCAGCAGATGGAGGCCATAAGGGAATGGAATGTCATTGCAATATCATTGCTTGTTTTTTGAGAAGTCAGAATTTGGAAAGATGAGCAATTTAACCTGGAGAAATCAAGGAATGCTTAGCAAAAGCACTAACACCTAAGTTGAGTCTCAATGGTTAAGCAGAGCTTACCAGGTGTAAATATAGGTGGTTTATAGTATTTCCCATGGCAGCTTAAGGTGGAAAATGAGGACACGGAAAATAAGTAAGGAGCAAGGAGGCCATGCACAAACCAAACTATCCTAGAACTGTATCCAAACTGATCCTTAGAACACATGAAACTCCTGAAGAGTGGCATATAGTTCCACAGCATAGAAGAGAATTTATCTACCTGCAGGAGGAAACGTCACCAAACTGACATTCAGTGCAACTGCAAGACTTCCAGGCACCTTGCTTTTAATCTACAAAGCTAGACTGAATATTCCCATCTCTAAACAGTCTCTTAGGCCCTGAACTATTAGGCATTTAGTTGCCTACATGGTTCCAGAAGCCCCAGTGGCTCCTGAAACAGCAGCCAATCCAGCCTTAAAGAATGTACCAAATTCGGAAAGAAAGACTATGAAATCTACTCTCCCCAGATATTTCCCCTCACTCTTGGCAAGGGTGAAAAAAAAAGTGGTAATATCTTATTCATTACTAGAATGATTTGAGAATTTACACAACCTCATGATATATATTATCCTTGCTCACCTAAGAGACCCTCAACTCATTTCCTATTTTGTCTACATTAATAACACATCCATAGTAACCAGCTATATTCATATTTTGAACTCCTTTATTTATACTAAACCACTTTAACTTCCAAAGTTCTAAAATCGAATCCAGGGCCATATGTTAACCAATACCCCATTCTTCAACTTCCTAACTCATTAGTCAATACTATTTTACTTGAAATTCATTAATCAAAGTATAATCAACTCTAATACAAAATTAATCTGTATATTTTATTTCCAAAAAGATGATTATTTTTTAACCAAGGATATTTCCTTCCTTAGGAATAAGAAAAGATATTTCCTCCTTGGGAAGGAGGAAAGAAAACTGTTGGGCCCTTATCACCTAAGTCTTTCATTCAATGAGCCTCACAATAAGATAGTGTATTATTATTATTATTCCATAAGACAGGTATTATAATTCTCATTTTTGCTGATGAGAAAAACTGAAGTTCTGAATGGTTAAATTGTCCAAATAGTAGGTAATAAATGACATAAGCCAGGTGTGATGCCAGATCTATTTCCAAAACTATGTTCTTTCCCCTATACATCCAATTTTTAACTATTACTATATCTAATAATAAATTATATATAATGGTTCCTAAAACTACCCTCAAGAGTTCCTAAAACTATCCTTAGGAAAATTTGGACAAAGAAGGGCAAAAAAGATGACTAACTTCAGATCAGAGACATGACTTTTTGGCACAAATAATACCAGCTGTATTTATTAGGCACTTAGCATTTCAAAATATGTTGTTTTGTGTAATCCATGTTACAATCCTATGAGAGGACTAAATCAGTATCATCTCTTTTAAAAATGAGGAAACAAGGCTCAAAAAATTCTGCACTTGACACAGCTAGAAAATAGCAGCATTAGAATTAAAATTCAGGAATTGGTGGACTCACAAACCCATCCATCTTCTTATCTCAAACATCACACAGTACTGCCTCCCTAAACTGCAGTGCTCTTTATAATGTTTTCACCATAATCAAGTTAAAATTAGTTAGAATTTCAAGTTAAAATTAAAATCAGTCCACATTCCCAAACTCACTACTGAATGAAAGTGCTGGAACTAGCAAAGAGGTGGCAAGATAATATCTACTAGGAATTTAAAAGACATTTTTCACTGGATAATGGACACAGATAATCAGGAACATACTATGATTTACAGAGAAATTAAACCAACAAGATCCCAGAATTGTCCTCTCTAGGATAAAAGAAATTATCCTAACCACTTAACAAAGAATTCACTATTCTAGAAACATCCAAAATAAAAAACTTACTCCTGAAGAGTGTCAGACAGTTCCAACTCATCCTATGAAATAGTAAAATGATCCAGAATGGAAAAGCTCAATCCCATGTTTTTCCTAGGTTGACCAGGTATATTTTTAAGTAACTGTGAAGTTAGGTTAAAATGCTAGGGTTAGTACCAGAAATTTTTAGATGTTCATTTCTAGAGTTCTTTGCTATATACTTATAAAATTGTACCATGCATACTCTGTTATCACAGCCATAGACACAGACATGTCATGCTTCATTTTAATTATGATTACTACAGAATAAAAAATGTCAGAAAATAAATAAGATTTTAAAATAAACTATATAAAATGCTTTTAATAAGATATATATATATATATATAGTATAGTATTAGTTCTATGAAACTAAATGATAGTCCCTTTAAACATGCAACAGTATAAAAGGAATAGCCTAGGCAAAGGGTCATATGGAGCTGCATCTTTAGGGAGTCCTTTAGGAGTCAGCACCATGGCAGAAGACATCAAGGTCAAAATCAAGACACAAGATTGTCACTTTTGATGGCCACTTTCTCAACCAGAACCAAGCCAGAAACTGCTGGCAGAACTACCTGGACTTTCACTTAAGAAGGTAATAACCATGAAAGAGGGTAATGTCTCTATGTGTACAACCTGGCAAACCACCAGGCAGAAGGCACATTTCCTGGGAAGATCTAAACTAGCCCCTCTGTTCCACCTCTCTTCTCTTCTACATCCTCGTACCAGGGTGGTAAAAGGGGTACTGGCACATGGCACTCCCTACCCTGGGACCCTAAATCATGACTTAACTCAGAATAAAAACTCCCTGGAAAAGTAAAATAAGAAACAGCCTGGGAGGCGTGGTAGTGCATGCTTGTAATTCCAGCATTCAGGAGGTTGAGACAGGAGGATCACAGATCACCTTGATCAACCCGGACTACATAGTGACTTTAGGGAGCCTGAACTACATAGCAAGATCCTGTTTCAAAAAACAAACAAGAAAGAAAGAAGGAAAGAAAAAACTTAAAGTTAGAAACAAATGTCAACATAAATTTCATCATTTGGGAATACTTAACAATTTAACAGAAATCACCCATCACAAAGCCCCTATAACTATTAAACACTATCAAGAGTAGTATGTTTATGCAAATTATCAGTTTTACAGGATTTAAAACACTACTGTTATGTTTTTAGAGTGTAACAATATTTATTTAGACCTATCTGTAGGCTCACAATACTGGAAATAAAACCAATTTAGTTTGCTTTAAAAAAATCTTTGAAAAAAATCTTTGCAGTAAATGAAATAACATTCCAAGGAGATTCCAGGAGAATAGTAAATTTTTTTTTTTTTTGGTACCAGGGATTGAACTCAGGACCTTGTGCTTTTGAGACGGCGGTGGAACCACTGAGCTAAATCACCGGTCCATGAGAATAGTAATTTTTAAAGCTATTTTTTAATATTTGTTAAATGAAGTTTCAGTACATGAAAATAGAAAAAAAAAAAATGAGGGGCTGTGAAGAGCCTTTGGTGAGTCATAGGAAGAAAAGCAAATCCAGCCGTACTGCATTAACTATAGACTTGTATCTAGAACTTCTGGTAAGTATTAAATCAGAACCAACTGTATGAAGGATTAAAACCTAGTACTTATTTTTAAAACCTACTCTAGGGTAGCTGTTTTCAAAGAAAACATTCATTGAACTTTTCTTCAAACCACCAGCACAGATATTTTGTTGCAACTAATGTGGCTTCAAAGTGTTTTTGAAAAAGAGACAATTCTGAATCCTAGAACAATAAAAAAAGGACAATTATATAATACAGTATTGACCAAAAATAATTGACAATACAGAAGTAATGAGCAAGATGAGAAGAAAAATGTGTCCGAATACTAACTCAAGAATTAACTTACAATCAACCTACAATCTCATTAATTGGGCTCAGAATGAACACAGACTATGTAGTTAGTATTCCTCCACTGTGAGTAATATATGGACATCTCTAAAGGGTAAAAATTCAATCATTCAGTATTGCCTTAATTTGTTTTGGTTTTTTTTTGGTACTGAGGATCAAACTTGGGTCCTCGCGCTTACAAGGCAGGTGGTGGAACCACTGAGCTAAATCCCCAGCCCCCTTAATTTGTTTTTAAGAAAATGATTATTTAAATATAAACAAAAAATTATAAATTGCATGATAATAGTTTCTTATACAACCAAAATGAATGAAAGTACAAATTGAAAACAGAACTTATTCAAATTGGCATTAATCTATCATGGAAAGTGAGAGTACTTGACTGAAACGAAACTGCTATTCCTAGTATGAAACTGGTGCTGATGGCCTCAGTGCAGGTCCTCGAGAACAGGGGATGTCTATGGGGATAATCCATTTTCTTAGCACTTTCTTCTATTCAAATTTATGAAACTGTTATTCATACTAGACCTGACTGGGTCCAGAAGAGTCTTCCTCTTGACAGAAATAGATTGGTGAAGGGGACATTACAATCATTACCAGTCTTTTCAGCGGCTCTTGTTTCTAGGGCTAAGGGCTTTGTGCTACTGAATGGACTACGTGAACTCAGAAACAACTCGAGGAACAAGAGAAAAGCTAAGTCCAGGTGGTAGCACTTGATTGCCAGAAGCAAAGTGGTATAGTAATCCTAACAGACAGCAAAGTGAGTTTCTCAGACTTTGTTGTGAAACACAGAAATCTGTCAAGAATTCAAATCATCAGGGCTGGGGATTTAGCTCAGTGGTTTCGCCGCCTGCTGCACAAGCGCAAGGACCTGAGTTCAATCCCCAGTACCAAAAAAACAAAACAAAAAAAGAATTCAAATCATTAGGTAACCCACTAAGATTGGTTTTGATTTAAATAACCAAAACAAACAAACAACTGCAGGTCTAGTGAACCTGAGACACTAGTGACTGGGGAATCATGAATGCTTTCTCAAATCTAAGAACCTTGAATGAAATTCCTTGAAAAAGCAGAGGCCATGTATTTTGGAAGGTCTTTTTCCAAGATGAATCTCTGGCCATTTATGCAGCAGTCACAAGCTGGCAAAAAGAAAATACTCCACTTTCTTTATGATTATTACATACTGGCTTTACACTAATACTACTTCTTAGTAATTAATCCCACAGGGCCAGGTGTGGTGGTGCTCACCTGTGATCCCAGCACTCCAGAGGCTGAGGCAGGATTACCACGAATTTGAGGCCACCCTGGGCTACATAGTGAGTTCAACACTAGCCTACATAGGGTCTCAAAACACCAAAAAAAATAAAAAATAAAAATCTCAGGTTCATTGGCCATGTATGAGAGTGGAGTTCCAATTCCCCCTGTTCTCATAGAGGCCATCATGAAAATTCTTACACCTATCCTAGTTTTCAGACATTCCCAAATGTTGCCAGGATTCCTAGTGGCTCCATAGTTCAAGAACCAGGTCTATTATGGTAAAAAAATCCAAAGTAGAATATACTCAAATTCTCTTTCCTTACCAAAATCACAGCATTTCTAGAGGAAATTTTGCGAATGAAAAGTGAAATGTTGTTAGAAGACAAAAGCATAACAAATTTTGGGTGGGGCACTCCTGGCTTGAACAGCAAGTGTACTTGCTCCCCGCTCCCATTTTCTTACTATACAGGCAATTTAAAATGTGTTTCAATCTATAGGGGGGATAGTAAATACAGGGCACCTCATAAGGTTTTGAAACTAACATATGGTCATTTCAGCAAGCACCTAAAGTAACAATTTCCTTTTGAGAAAGAGCTCCTGCCTTGCTACTGGACACCAGTAAATACTGAATAGAACATTGACTATGCAGTCTAGCTGTCCATCATTAGTTGTTACTGGATGCATTTAATTCTTCTAAATTCTACCAAGTCCAAATGGACACTCCAACTGCAATTAAAATTAATATCAGGTCATTCCCCATGAGTGTACTCCTTCTAAGTGCTGTCTCACCCTCAATCTGATCCTGGCTTCACATGTATACTATGACCTGGCCTGGAGTCAGGATCTATGTGGCAATTTCTAGCATGTCTAATAAACTGGCTGGCCACAGTGTGTGACCACTGGTGGCTTAGAAAAAGAATGATTACTTGGAGACAAGATTTAGTCACTAAGAGAGCCCAAAGGGGCCATCTCAACCAGAAGTGCCCAACATTATGGAGACTCAGGACTTTGCGCTTGTGAGGCAGGTGGCGGCACCACTGAGCTAAATCCCCGGCCCCCAATTTTTATTTAGAGTATCAGTGTAAGTAAAACAAGCAGAAGAAAAGCAGTCTGGGTAAGGAGCTATCTCAAGGATAACCAGTTTTGCTTGGGGGAAGGGGAAGGACAACAGCCAGACACAACATGCTTCATTGATCTAAACTTCTTGTTTAACCATTCAATTCTCACAGTGCTTTTGCCCCATAGTTTAACCATTCACTCCTTGGCCAAGTCCCCCACACTGGCTGAATGATCACAGTTCTGAAGAAATAGATCTGGATGATTAGTGAGAAGGTGGTTTGGGGAAGGGATGTTTGGATAAACCTCTGGGAATGGGACAGCACCTGAGAATCTGTGTTTTATATGACTACAAAACTACCCCCAATGAGAAGAATCACTCAACAAGCAGATGCACATGATAGCTATTATTGATACAGAGTGGGCCATACTATGGCTGGTCAACTCAGTACTTGGCTAAATGGTACTGGTGACAGAAATGGTGGCTATACATGTGTTCAACAAGAGGGACTTCCTCTGACCAAGGCTGACTTGATGGTTTTACTGCTAATTATCCCTATAACTTATACACCTTTAGATGACCCATTTACAGTACCTCATAAGGGATGGACTTCAGTGACCCTTTCATCCTAGGGAGGTTAGTAGTTTTCCCTCTTTAGAAAAGATGTGTAGTATGTGTTTGGGTGTGATTTCCCTGTCATGCTGCTACCAGCACAACAAACTGTGGATTTACTTGTTTGCTCACATGATGTCCCATTTAACAATGCCTTGGATGAATAAAAATCATTCCCAGCAAAAGACAACTGGCTGGTGATCAAGTGTCTCTTTGTTTTTAACAAGTATTCTCCCATCTTCCAGAACCAGCAAGCTCACATTGCCTATAACAAGGCCAAACCTCCACCCGGGAATGACCACACTCCTAGAACGAAGCTTATGAGTGCAATCCCAGGTGGATACTGGACATGGCACTTCTCAAAACCATAGCTAATGGCTTCTCAAAATTTTGCTTCCTATCTCTAGAACTGGGAGCTTCCCCAGTTCCTGTTCTTCCTATGGCCTGATTACTTCCTCCTTGCTTAAGTAAGCCAAAATCAATTTCTTTCCTTGCAACTAAACAATGCTGATATAATTCTATACCCCCCTCCCTGAGAGCTCATAAACTCTATAGCTTTTGCTCTTATGTGGACTCAGCTCTCAACTCTAGCTTTTGTGTCCACCTCCCTTAGGAATACCTAACTCATTCCTAACCGCATTTTGGACATTTCTACATGCCACAGACACTTCAAATTCAAAAATCTACAAAATTTGCTCCTACACTTTGCACCCCAAAATACTTTCTCTGGTATCAACAAACTCAACTACTCATCTTACTTCAAATTTGTTCTCTCACTCTCATAATTACCAAGGGCTGTCAACTTCACTTCATGAAAGCACCTTGAATCCATTCTTTCCATTTCATCTATATCACCACTGCCTAAGTTCAGACCCTACTTTCATCATCCCTCTAAACCCAAGAACATCTCAGTTTTCAACACTCAAGTAATCTCATTGAGACTTGATTCCTTAGCCCTGCTCCCTGAACAACTCGACTATATCTTCACTCTACTTGGCAACACTTTTATCCTGACATAGATGTAATGTTTTATTGAACTCATTGTTTTATACATTTCCTTTACATAAATATAAATGCTGATGGGGGGGGGATATGGCTCAGTGTCCTTTGCGTCCTCCAGTAATACGCATAGTACCTGGACATTAGGGGACACACTGAACTAGCTGCTGAAAGAAGAAATGAATAAATGAAAATCAGTCTTCAACCATGTTTTATTCCTGCCCTCAACTTTTCTTTTCTGAGATTCATAACTTCCACAGTTGTCAAAGTCAGCTTTCAAAACAGTGCCTCTGCTCTACTGCTTAACCTTTAATCTCCAATGACTTCAGAATAAGACTAAATCTATTTTTTTTCCAGTATTGGAGATGGAACCCAGGGCCTTTGCACTAAGCTACAACCCCAGCCCTTTTATAATTTTTTGTTTTTAGACATGATCTTGCTAATTTGCCCAGGCTGGGCTTGAACTTGTGATCTTCCTACCTCAACGTTTAAGAGTGCTAGGATTACAAGTGTGCACCACCACATCCAACTAAGATTAAATCTTCCTAACATGACTGTGACATTAATCTTTTTTTTTAAATTCTTTTATTGGTACATGTTAGGTATACAATACATTTACATTTATCATTGGGTGCTTGTACCTGTACATAATGTATCTTAGTCTTATTTTTCTTTTTCCCCATTACCTGTGCACCCTTCACCCCCTCCACCCTTCCCTATTTACATGGATTTCATTTCCATTTTTTTTTTCTTTTCTCATAATTTTTCCTTTCCCTTCTTCCCTTTCCCCTTTCCTTCCCACCACCCGTACACCTTTGGACCTTTTCCTATTTCAGATTATCAGTTATTCATTTTAATCATTTTAACCCTTACAGGGGCCAGGGATTTAGCTCAGTGGTTCTGCCGCCTGCCTCATAAGCGCAAGGTCCTGAGTTCAATCCCCAGTACCAAAAAAAAAAAAAAGAGATGAGAGCATTTTAACCCTTATTTACACTTTGCTTCTCACACTAGAGAAACTATTTGGTATTTACACGTGTCCTATTTATTTCACTTAAGAGTATAGCCTCAATATGCATCCATTTAGCTATAAATGTCTCTAGTTGCTCATTCTTTATGGCCAAGTAGTACTCCATTTTATTAAAAAAAACCACATCTTCTTTATCCATTTTCCAGTTGATGGCACTTGGGCTGTTTCCAAGCTTTAGCTATTACGAACTGTGCTGCTATAAACATCAGTGCACACATATTGCTGTGGTATGATTCTTTTAATTCTTTGGGGAAGATACCCAGCAGGGGAATAGCTGGGGTCAAATGGGACCTCTAGCCCTAGTTCTTTGAGGTATCTCTATATGGATTTCCCCAGTGGTGCACCAATCTGCACTCCCACCAACAATGGAGAAGGGTTCCTTTCTCCCTATACCCCCACCAACATTTGTTATTGGTTGATTTCTTGATAACACCCATTCTTTCTGGCGTGAAGTGGAATCTCAGTGTTGTTTTCATCTGCATCTCTCGAATGACCAGTGATGTTGAACATTTTTTCATATATTTATATGCTGCTTTTACTTCTTTGTCTGAGAAATGTCTGTTCATTTCAGATGCACATTTTTGAATTGGGTCTTTGGATTTGGGGGGTCTGATGTTTTTCAATTCTTTATATATTCTAGATAGTAGACCTTTGTCTGAGGTACAGCTGGTGAAAATTTTTTCCCACATTGTAGGTTGTCTCTTAGCTCTGTTGGTGGTTTCTCTTGCAGCGCAGAAGCTTTTAATGAGATCCCAGTTGTTGATTCTTTGTGCTAGTTCCCATGCTACTGAGGTTTTGTTCATAAAGTCTTTTCCTATGCCAATGTCATCAAGAGTTCTACCTAACTTATCTTCCAGCAAGTTTAGTGTTTCTGTCTTAATATTTAGATCTTTAATCCACTTCTATCTTAGTTTAGTGTATGGTGATAGATATGGGTCTAGTTTTAATCTCTGGCAGGTTGAAATCCAGTTTTCACCATTTATTAAATAGGCTATCTTTCCTCCAATGAGGGTAGTTGGCTCCTTTGTCAAAGATGAGGTGGCTGAGTGTGTCTGGAGTTGTTTCTGCATCTTCTAATCTATTCCACTGATCCTCAGGGCTGTTTCTTTGCCAGTACCATGCTGGCACATGGTACTTTTTAATCACAGTAACTTTGTAGTGTAATTTCAAGTTGGGGATTGTGATACCCCCAGCCATGTCTCTGTTGCCTAGACTTGCTTTTGCTATTCTAGGTCTCCTCTGGTTCCAAATGAATTTTGGGGTTGTTTTCTCTAGTTCTGTGAAGTATATTGTTGGAATTTCAATCGGCATTGCATTAAATCTATATGGTCACTTTGGAAGTATGGCCATTTTCACTATATTGGTTCTTCCTTCCCAGAAACAAGGGATGTCTTTCCATTTTCTTATATCCTCCTTGATCTCCTTTTTCAGAGTGCTGTAGTTTTCAGTGTAGAGGTCTTTTGCTTCCTTTGTTAGGCTGATTCCTAGATATTTCATTTTTTTGGATGCTATTGTAAAAGGAATTGTTTCCCTAATTTCTCTCTCAATGAGTCTATTTGTATATAAAAAGACTATTGTTTTTTGAGTGTTGACCTTATATCCACCTACTCTACTGAATCTGTCAGTTAGGTCTAGAAGACTTTTGACTGAGTTTTTTGGGTCTTCTATGTAAAGTATCATATCATCAGCAAATAATGACAATTTAATTTCTTCCTTTCCTATCTGTATTCCTTTTATTTCTTTCTCTTTTCTAATTACTGTGGCTAATGTTTCTAGAACTATATTGAACAGGAGTGGTGATAGTGGGCATCCTTGTCTTGTTCCTGATTTTAGCAAGGAAGTTTTTAGTTTTTGACCATTTAGTATGATGTTGGCTATTGGTTTTTCATAAATAGCCTTAATCAGGTTGAGATAAAAACCTTCTATTCCAATTTTCTGTAGCATTTTTATCATGAATGAGTGTTGGATTTTGTCAAATGCCTTTTCTGCATCTATTGAGATGATCATATGGTTTTTGTCCTTGACTCTGTTAATATAGTGTATTACATTTATTGATTTTTGAATGTTGAACCATCCTTGCATCTCTGAGAGAAATCTGACTTGGTCAGGGTGTATAATCTTCTTGATGACCCTCTGTATTCTGTTTGCCAGTATCTTGTTGAGGATTTTTGCATCAATGTTCATTAGGGAGATTGGTCAACAATTCTTTTTGGGTTGGGTCTTTCTCTGGTTTTGGAATCAAAGTAACACTTGCTTCCAGGAATGACTTTGGAAGCCTTGCTTCCCTTTCAATTTCCTTGATGAGTTTAAAGAGTAATGGTGATAGTTCTTCTTTAAATGCCTTGTAGAATTCCACAGTGAAGCCATCAGGACCTGGGCTATCAGGAGACTAGAAGTAGAACAGAAACTTCTCAACAAATCAAAATCAAGGACCAACCCAACATATGTTTATAGTGAATAAACTCTTCAATATAGTAACTTTACCCTTCAGGATGGGGAGTTAGGAGGAGTTGGGAAAGGAGGGACAGATAGGTAGAAGGATCAGGAAAGATTAGTGGTGAGGCCGAAAACACAAGAAAATCACACAAACTCTAAGAAACTGTTGAAGACAAGAGGAAATGGCAGAATGAAAGAACAAAGACGTGAACAGAACCACCTAACAGCAACAGGGAGGGTAGATAATGTATTTATCTTCCTTTAAAACTAATGATAATCGAGAGAAGAAAAAAGAAACGAAAAGAAAAGAAAAGAAAAGAAAAGAAAAGGAGAAATCTGAATTTGGTCCAGAAAGGAACAAAAAGGGAGATGAAAAGCAACGTGGGACAGTGAGAAATGAGTGAGAGGGAGAGAGAAAAGAGAAAAGAAAGAAAAAAAAGAAGAGAAAAATAAAAATTTGAAAAGAGTAGAAAAATAATAAAAATAAGAGAAAAAAAATTTTCTTTTTTGTAAATAACAAAAAATAAAAATGAAGGGTCTCCTTCTCTGCTGTCACAGTAGACAACGTGGGCAGCCGTGTGCAGATACAAGTCAATGAGTCTCAGCAAGCCAGTAGCAGACCTGCGAGATTCAGGCAGATTTCTGGCTGCTAGTCCCAAGTTGAGCTCCCTGTCCTCCTGCAGGATTGAACTCTGCAAGGTTCTACTGCAGGTTCCAGTTGCCTTTCCCCTGAAGATAGTGCAGGTTCCGATGGGAGGTGATGACCCCTCCAACTTACCAAGTACGGTGGTCTGGTGTGCCTTTATTGCAGAGATTCTCTTCACTTTTCCGCTGAGCTTCAGTTTTCATCAAGGAGCCTGAGAAAGGCCCTCTTTCTGTTGCTCACTTCTGCTCTATCTTGTAGAGCTCAGGACAAGGGTCTTTATAATCCCCTGTGCCTCTGTAATGTGGAACCAGGTAGCAGAAGAGCCAGTAGGCCAGAGGTGGGGCAGGGAACAACATGACAAGGACAACGGAGGGGGTGTGCATGGGACCAGGCCCTGCTAGAGCCTGCGTGGCTAAGCAGAGCACGGGGATGGAGCAGGGGCTCCAAGCCGCGCCAGGGTCATCACCCTGCCCTGGGCAGAGCCCAGAATAGAGCAGGGGCTTCACACTGCCTGGATCCTCAGTTTGCGCTGGTTGGTCTCCTGTGACATTAATCTTGATAGGCCAACTTCAATGGATTAAGAAACTCTTAGCAAATTGGTAAAGGACACTCCTTTGTCCAGGTGTGTTCAGGTGGGTCATGGATGTGTGGCTTTGGATACTATATATGGTACCTCAGCCATTCTTCTCTGTCACACTTCTGTTCTGCTTCCAGGCCACCATGAACTAAACAGCTCTGCTCTGCTACGCCCTTCCACCATGATGTCTGCCTTGGAGTCAGCCAACCACAGACCGAAACCAGGAGCAATTAAACCTCTCCTCCTTGAAGTTGGATACTATGTCTCTGTGATGACAAAGTTGACTAAAATATACAAAATTCCTCAAAATTTGGCCTCAACTTTTCCTTTCTTTCATCTTTTGGATCAATTCTCTTTAGTTCACTGAAGCTTTATTCACAGTAACCAAAAACTAAAAATAATCTAAATATTTAAGTTGAATAGGTAAACAAATTGCTCTATATGGCATACCCTTTAGTAATGAAAGCAGAATATAGTTGGTTTCATATATGTGCCCAGCTTTCTATTCTTTGAAGTGGAGGGACAGTCTAGCAGCTATTACTCTACTGTTGAAGAAATGTCTATTTCCAACCTACCCTTCTGCCTCATTTCATCCCATCCCATCCCACACTCTTCCTACACCCAATTGCAAATCTCCAAAGACTTTGACAAGTAGTTCCTGTGCCTTAATTTCTTTTCCTCCCTTTCTCATATCCTTCCCATCCAGAATGACTCAACTCACATGCCACCTAATCTTTGGATATTTTCAATTTCACTGGAGAGACCTTTTCTCCTTCTCTGTCTCTACAGCACATTTTTCACAGATCCTACTATATTTCTCTCAAGTTTCTTTGATTCTGTGAAAGTATCTCCACTACAACAAATTTTTAATAATAATAATAATAATAATAACTGCTACCACTTGGATTTGCTATATGCTAATTGCTTTTCTAAGCACTTTGCCTACAGTAACTCATTTAAAATTCACAAAGCCTATGATTTGGATACAATTATTGTCCTTATTTTATAGATGAGGAAACTAAAGGCCAGAGATGTGAAGTAAATCTTTTGATGTCACATAGCTTGGTAGTGGCGGCACCAGGATGTGACCCCAAACAGTCTGACTCAAGAGCTCATGCTCACTATACCGCCTCTCATTAATTCCTGGGAGACAGCAACTGTGTCTTAAACTCTTGTTTGTACACACCATGGCCAGACCACCTCAAATATTTGTGGAATGAATTAAAATTTATAATTTTCTCCTAGTCACGCAATAAAAAATTCTTTATAAGTAATGTAGGATTTCAGTCAGTAATTACAGAACTGAATCAAAAAGCTTCTTTCATAAATGTGGAAGAGACTAAAATTAAATTTCTAATAATAAATTCAAAAGCTCTGAAGAATTTCGCCACAAAGACTAATAAGATTCTTTGGGTAGCCACATAACTGTTGTGAACTCAGGAACAAGAAGCCTCTACCAAGGACTCAATGCTCCCTAAGAGAAGAGACTAAATATCACAGTTTGTTTCCTATAACTGCGTACTAAATTATACCTAAGTCTGAAATAAGAGTGTAGAGAGTTGTGAAGGTAAAAACAAAAAGGCAGAATATTTAAATAAAAATTTAATCTTAAAAGCCAAATCTATCAAGAATAATCAATGAAAATAAAACCACAGGGCCGGGGATTTAGCTCAGTGGTTTCACCGCCTGCTTTGCAAATGCAAGGGCCCGAGTTCGATCTCCGATACCAAAAAAAAAAAACACATTGCTCAAAGAAGTCACCTATGTTTAAACAACAGAAATTTAACCATTCAATACTGAAAAAGTATTAATCATCATCTTTAAACAATTAAGAATCTTCCATATATTAAAGGCATTTAACAGTAGGTAGTCCATGAAGTAAATTTACAAAAGCTGAAAGTACTTAAATTGTCATGATCTATACAGACATAAAAGTGATTAATAGTAAAAAGAGTACATGAAGAAGGATAAATTTGAGTCATACGTAGGAAAATGGATGTATCTTGAGACCATAATGCTAAGAGAAACAAATCAGACACAGAGATTAAATACCACATGGTTTCCCTTCTATAAAAAACCAAAATATGAATAATTTAAACAACAAATTAAAGATAGATGATAGGAAACAGGGAAGTAGACTTTGTAGAAATGGGAAGGGGACCTGAGGATAGGGGAGACAAGAGGGAGGAGAAGACAGAGGCAGATAGATGATCATGAGCAAGTGGATAATTACATTTAATTAGGGAAGTGATAAGGAAACCACAGGGTGCAAGTTGAAATGGAAGGAAGGAGAGGTTGATGCACTGTGGCTACCTTCAACTTCTCCCACACAACTAGTCAAAGTCATGAAATCACATCCTACACACCAGTGCCCAGCTTGGATAGATGCACAAGCCTTCATCTAAAGCCCTTGGGCCAAATGCCCTTCAGAATTTTATATTTTTCTGATTAGGAAGGTACCTTCAACCCAATACTCCAGTAGGAACTGGGGCAGCACCCTGTAGTCAAACACATTAATATTTCTGCAGTAAAATGCATGAATATTCACATTCAGTGGGATAAATAAACAGTATAAATAGTCTCACATCAGGTCAGATTTCCAAGTCTGGAAAAAAATTCTGTTTTCTGAGTTTTTAGGACTTTTTAATTATAGAAATAGTCTTTATTACTACATGCACTCAGTCTTCTCACTGTCCACTGGAGAAATGAAAAGGGGTTTCTCACCTGCCACATGCAGGAACACTGATTTCTAGATAAGACTAGAACTGGCAATACAAGCAAATTGCCTAGTCAAAATCCTCACTTCATTGCTTAAGAAACTAACACCCAGACTGATGAAGTGATTTGCCTGTGGTCACAGAGCTGTACACCTACAAAGATAAAACTAGAACACAGGTCTTTTCTCAAGATTTGCCAGCCCTACCTCCCTCCCTGACTCAATTCTACATGCTATAATTTTAAGCTTTTTGAAATAATGAAATAAGTATAAACAGGAAGCTACAAAAATACTATATAAAAAATATTATAGAGTCCTAAATACCCTTCACCCAGCTTCACTCAATGGTGATATCTTTTATAGCTATAGTATAATACTAAAACCAAAAAATTGATACTGGTACATTAGTGTGAACTAAAATATAGACCTTACCTCATTTTCAGCATTTTTCCAACCTGCATTCACATATGAATATAAGCGTGTGTCATTCCAGGCAACTGTATCTCTCGTCTAGATTCATGTAACCCCTATCCCAATCAAGATTTCAAACTGCTCCAACACCACAATACACCTCTCTGTATTTACACTCCTCCCTACTCCTCACATTGTCCCTCACTCTAGAAACCACTAATTTGTTCTATCTAGAATTTAACATTTAAAAAATGATCGAGATTGACTTTTTTTAAAGATGTGGTAAAATACACATGCATAAAATTTACCTTACCCATTTTTAAATGTACAGAGTTTTAAGTATATATAGTGTTAACTATAGTCACATTATTGAGTAACCAATCACCAGAACCTTTTTTATCTTGCAAAATTGCAACTCTCTACCCATTAAACAAGTCCTCATTTTCCCCTCCCTCCAATTCCTTTCCATTTCTACATTTTCTCTGAATATGCCTATTCTGAATACTGAAATAAGTGGAACCATACAACATGTGTCATTTTATGAGTGATTTATTCATGTAACATATATCCTCAGTATTCAACCATGTTATAACATGTGCCATAAGTTCTTTCCTTCTTATGGCTGAATAATCCATTTAATCTATTCATTCACTGATGGACATTTGGGTTGCTTCCACTTTGGGCCACTATGAATATAACTGCTATGAACAAATATTTCTTTGAGTCTGTTCTATATTCTTTCAGATATGTACTCAGCAGTGGAACTACTAGATCAGATAGCAAAATTTTTAACTTTTGAAGGAACGAGATCGACTTTTTTCAAGTAGTATAATTCCTTTGAGACTCATCCAACTTATATGTATTAATAGTTTATTTCTTTGTAACTATCAAGTAGTATTTTATTATGTACGTACTAATTCATTTCACCAATGAATGACACTTGGGTTGGTCACTTTGGGGCTATTACAAATAAGACTGCTATAATCATTCCCTGTATGGGTTTTGATATAGACAAAAGTTTTTATTTCCTGGGGTAAATGCATCGGAGTATGATTCCTGGGATGTATAGTAAGTGTATGTTTCATTTTAAAAGAAATTGCTAAGCTGTTCTCCGAGTATTTATACCATTTTACATTTCCAAAAGCAAGGTATGAGAGATCTAGTTTTACTGTATCTTCACTAGGACATCAACAATGTCAATACTTTTTATTTTAGTCACTCTAACAGGTATGTGGCAGCATCTCATGGTGGCTTTCATTTGCAGTGCCCTAATGGCTAATAATGCTGCACATCTTTTCATAAGTTCACCTGCCACCTTCGTAGGTGCCACCATGCTTTTCATTCACTTTCTATGGAGTTTTGAGAGTTCTTTACTAATTCTGGATATGAATTCTTCTTCAGACATGATCTGGAAATATTTTCTCCCAGTCCATAACTAATCTTTTCTTCTCCTTCACAAGGTCATTCACAAAGCTTTCAATTTGGTGAGTCCAATTATTATTTTATTCCATGAATTAAATTCTTGTTGCCATGTCTGAACTGTTTACCTAGCCCTGGGTTCTGAAGAAGTTCACCTATATTTTCTGTAAGTTCTACAGTTTTATGTTTCCTATCTAAATCAATTTATGATTTTACAATGATCGATTTACACTGATTTAAAAATATATAATATAAATATATATATGTATATATATATGGTGTATATATGGTGAGTTTTAGATGCAGGTTGTTTATATATATATGGTGAGTTTTAGATGCAGGTTGTTTTCCATTTTTATATATATGTATATATATGGTGAGTTTTAGATGCACATTGTTTTCCTTTTTTTTTTCCCTGTGATATCCAACTGTTCCAGTATCATTTGTTAAAATTATCCCCCCTTCACAGAACTGCTTTTGTCCTTTTGTTAAAAATCAATTGGGTATATTTATATTGATCTATTTTAGGGTTCTTTGTTCTGTTCTGTTGATCTATCTCTCTACCAATATCACACTCTTAATTAACATAGCTATAAAGTAAGACTTAACAGTAGGTAAAATGGTTCCTCCTTCTTTAATCTTCCTCCCCACTTCCCAACATCCGTTTGGCAATGCTAGTTCTATTCATGCTGTTCATTTTACCTTACTGCACTCTTTATCCTTGTTTTAAAGGTCCTCCCTATACCTAGTAGAAGTATAAAAGCCTGAGGAAGAAAGGAAGAAAAAAAGACTCATGAAGGAAAAAATAAGTAATATATTACCACCACCCTTAAATACTACTGATGTAATTTTTATCCACTTATCCTTCAGTGAAGTCCCAATTTCTCCACAAACGTTTCTTTACTATTCTAAGTCATGTATAACTATAATAACTCATTAGCCACAGATCATTTTCTTCTTCCTGCCAGATACCTGTAAACATATTTTGTGTCAAATAGAATTGTCCACGTATTAAGAGACAGGTCCATGTTTTGGACTTCTTTATAAGTTTCAGTAAACAATGAATCAACTAATTGAGGATTATTCATCTAACTGGAATTTACAACATGAGATACTAGAAAATCTATAAAAACAAGGATAAAAAATAAGCTAACTGTTCCATTTTGTTATGTTTGTTGGTGTTTTGTTTTGTTTTGTACCGGGGATTGAACTCAGAACCTCGCACTTTTAAGACAGGCAGAGCCACTGAGCCAAATCCCCAGTCCTAACTGTTCCACTGTTACCAGTAGTAGGATCATCAGCTCACAAATTTCAAGATTTTTAATTTATTTTTTTTCTTGGCAGGAATTGAACCCAGGGCCCAGTGCATCCTAGACATGTGTTCTACCACTGAGCTATTATAGCCCCAGCCCTATCCTGACTTCTGAATTAAATTGTTGAATTGAAGAGTATATTTCTAGGCTCCTTTTCCCTTTTCTTGACAGGGCGGGTTAAAGAAAAGAAAGTAGTGAATAATGAAGTGTGCCAATTTTCTTTTTTCTCCTATTGTTTGCCAAAAATATTACAACTCATTTAAATTTTTTTCCTTTTTTTTTTTGGTACCAGGGATGAAACTCAGGACCCTGCACCTGCAAGGCAGGTGGCAGAACCACTAAGCCAAACCCCCGGCCCACAACTCATTTAAATTTTAAGGATATTAAACATTATTCATCCTAAACATACAGTGTAGATTTATTCAAAAAGTAAATTGCCCAAGGGATTAAAATATTGATTTAAGCAAATAACAGGAACTCAGAATGTAAAATGGGTCATTTTACAATTACAAAAGAATTGCCCAAGTATAATTTCCTAATGGGGGGTGCCCTTTGCCTACCATGCTGAGTATCTTCCCGTTAATTATCAATCCTTTGCTGACAAAACTTGAAATTATAGTGCAAACTATGAGAAATAATACAGCTGTTTAATCTGTTTTAATCTCTAATTTATAATAGTCATTACTTGATAATCTATGGATCAAATGCCTGCTCCTTTGCTAAAACAGATGCACAATAGATCGATCAATTGAGAGATAGACATTGATCTAGATCCCCTCGCCAAATGTTTCTTTGTTAATTGTCCAAGTGAGTTTAGATTGTTCAAATAATCTGCAAAACACTATCATAGTAAATACAATAAAATTACATGCAGACTAGCTCTTTATTATAAAATATAACTCTTATATGCTATCATAACACTTCGGTAAAATTTGTTATTTATTTTGTTCCTCTCCAATTTTTTCACTGTACTGTGGGACTGCTAGGCAGGGTAAGTTACAATCAGGAGAGTTTCAGAGCATTAGTCTCACCAGATTTCATCTGGTATGTCTCTGATGGCCTCAGAGGGGATGTTCTCCAAGTCTTCACCTGATGCTCTGGCTATAAGTAGATATTGAACTGCAATTATTCACACATTAATAAATTCTTTAGCTCTACTATTTCATGTCAATGCTTTATTAGAGGGATTACAACACTCACAATACACTACACTGCTATAACCTCATCCCTGACACTATCATTCCCACGAAAGAGAAAGAAACCTCCTTCATGATTAGCAAAACTTAAGAAAGCTCATGGTTCTAGTGTTCTCAAAACATGGAGTAACCTAAACCCAGAAAATGCATGTCATAGCGTAAATAGATACAACCACCTTGGGAAAGAATTTGGTATTATCTCCTAAAAGAGACCACTGCCCCAAGCGAACAGAGCTGCCCCCAGTGCTGAGGAGCCTTTGGGGATGCCATACCACCACCCCCAGCACAGAGGAGCAGAGCCACCTCCAGGGCCGAGGAGGAGTCTTCCAGACCACCGTACCACTGCCCCCAGTACAGTGGAGCAGAGCTGCCCCCAGAGCTGAGAAGGTGAGCCAAACAGGTGCCAGCAGCACACACCCTGTTGAAATGAGAAGACACGTAAACAAGTCTCAAAAACCAGACTTCCAGATCACCTAAAGCAACCCCAAAGGGAAACGAGATGGAACAATCTAATACTCAACCACCTGGACTTCCTGAACTGGCAACAAAAGAGGATCTGGAAAAAATGAAATCAGAAATAATTTCTCAGATAACAGCACAGATTGTGCCCATTGTGCAAGACACGATTAATAAATCTAGAGAGGACACATAAAAAAATAGAGGAGTTGAGGAACATGATGGAATCCCAACATAGGAAACAAATGGAATCCATAAAACAGATGCAAACAGATTTCCAGGAGATTAAAAACTCCATTGAAAGTTTACGCAGCACAATGAACCAATGTGAGGACAGAATTTCAGATGTAGAAGATAAGACTGAAATTAGTGACCAGGAAAAGAAAAAATGCTTTAAAATAGTAAGGGACCACAAGAAATCAATCCAGCAGCTGCTAGAAGATGCAAAGAAGAATAACATAAGACTGACTGGAGTCAATGAAGAAACAGGAGAGAGTGCAGATGACATAAAAAACTTTTCACAGAAGTGATGGCAGAAAATTTCCCAAGCAGGGGAAAAGAACTTGACACACAGATAAGTGAGGCATATAGGACTCCAACTAGCCTTGATCAAAAAAAAAATCTACACATAGGCATATAATAGTTAAGATTCCAAAAACCCAACAGAAGAACAAAATTCTACAAGCAGTGAGAGAAAAGAAACAAATTACATACAAAGGAAAGTCCATCAGAATCACAGCAGACTTCTCAACACAAATACTCTGGGCAAGAGGAGCTTGGAGTGATGTATTTCAAGCCCTAAAGGAAAACAGCCTCCAACCCAGATTGATGTACCCTGCAAAACTATCTTTCAAAATGGATGGAGAAATAAGATACTTTCATGACAATCAGCACCTTAGGAACTTCACAAATACTAAACCAGCACTCCAAAAACTTTTAGACAATATCCTAGGAAAAGACAACGAGGATCACAACCCCAAGAAGCTCAGCAGAATGAATCTGTCAGGCACGACAAGAAATTAAAGCAAAGGGGGAGAATCCAACAAAAAGAAAAAGTCATGACAATGATAAGTCAATACATATCAGTTATAACCATCAATGTCAGTGGTCTCAATTCACCAATCAAAAGAAACAGACTGGCAGAATGGGTCAAGAAGCAAGATAAAACAATATGCTGCATACAAAAAACACACTTAATTCAAAAAGAAACTCATAGACTGAAAGTTAAAGGATGGAAAACAATACTCCATGCAACGGGAACCTGAAAAAAAGCAGGTGTAGCTATCCTCTTTGCAGATCAAATAGATTTCAAACCAACACTGATTAAGAGAGACAAAGAAGGACACTACATTCTTGTAAAGGCAACGATCCAAGAGGAAGAGATGACAATCATAAATATACATGCACCAAATACTAGTGTGCCCAACTATATAAAACAAATACTAACGGACATGAAAAATCAAATAAGCACTAATACAACAGTAGTGGGGGACCTCAATATCCCACTGTCACAAATAGATCAACTAGACAAAAAATAAGCAATGAAATACTAGAATTCAAACAAACTCTTGAACAAATGAACTTAACAAATGTTTACGGAGTGTTCCACCACACAAAATCAGAATATACATTCTTTTCAGCTGCACACGGGTCATTCTCCAAAATAGATTACATACTCACTCACAGAACATGTTTAAATAAGTGCAAAGGAACTGAAGTTATCCCCTGTATATTATCAGACCATATCTCCTAAAAGAAACAGTTAACTGGGTGTCATGGCACACATCTGTAATCCCTGTACTTGGGAGACTAAGGCAGGAGGATTGCCACGAGATCAAGGTCAACCTGAACTACATAGTGAGACCCTGTCTCAAAAAAAAGAAAATTATATTCAACAAGATTTGTACACCAAGTGATATATATGAACATATTCATGGCAGTATTTTTAACAATACCAAAAAATACAAACACTCCAAATGCTGCAATATATTTACAAAATAGAATTCCATATACCAGTGAATAACTAATGAAATATAGTAATATACACAACATGGATGAATCTCAGAAACAATGACAAATGAAACATAAGTCATAGAAAGCCATATGCAACAAATCACCATGTTTGTAAATTTCAAAGAAAAGAATTAGCAAAATTAAACATGTTATTATTTTGGAAAACACTTATATGACTAAAAAAGGAAAATTCAACAACAAAAATCAGTATAGAGAAGTCAGGGAGAGGGGCTACAATGGTGTCAAACCTATGACATGCATGCCACAGCAGGCTGTATCATTGAAAGCTCTAAAAGGTTTGCCATCACTGGTCTAGGGAGTACACAAGATACTTCAACAGGATAGGCAAAGTTATAGTTCTAAAATTAGGTAGTATAGTAGGCTCTTTGGTTTCACTATTAAGCTTTAAAATATACACATATTGCCAGACTTGGTGGCCTGTTATCCCAGAGACTTGGGAGGCTGAGGCAAGAGGATCAGAAGTTCAACCCCAGCTTGGGCAACTTAGTGAGACTCTGTCTATAATAAATGAATAAATAAAATTTTAAAGGTTTGAGGATATAGCTCAGTGTGAAGGCCCCAGGTTCAATTCCCATGATGACAATAAATACATATGAATACATATATACATATATCACAGGACTGTATGTTCTGGGTATATTTATCACTTAGAATCTCTAGAGAGCATTCTAGCTACAAAACAAATTTAGCACAATCATAAAGTGACATATCTGATAATTAGAAACAATGTTAAATAAAATTACTTTATTATTGCTATTTGGAAACATATAATAAGAAAATAACAGGTGTTTAATAAAAAATGGGGTGGGCAAGGACAGTGAGTGTGGTTAAAAAGGGCAACAAAAGGGATCTTTGTTGTCATGAAAATGTTTTGCATCTTGACTGTTCCAATATCAATATCCTGCTTTTAGTATTAGACTATACTTTTACTGAGATGTTACCATTTGGGGGATCCTGACTATATTGGATCTCCACATTACTATTTTCTTCTGCCTGTGAACATAGTTATATAAAAATAAAAAATTTAAGCCAGGCTTGGTGGCATACACCTGTAATCCCAGCACTCAGGAGGCTGAGGCAGGAGGATTGCTGCAAATTTGAGGCCAGCCTGGGCTACATAGTGAGTTCAAGGCCAGCCTGAACTGCATAACAGGGCCCTTCTCAAAAGAAAAACAATACATAAAAGTTGAATAGAAAATAGAAAAAGAAAGATGGCTTCTGTCCTGTGTTTCTCCTTACGGACAGTACTGACATTTTGAAACAAAAGTTTTTCTTGTGAGGCTGACTTGGGAATTGTAGGGCAGCACTCCAGCCCTCTACCCGTTCTCATCTGTGATAACCAGAAATGTCTTCACACATTGCCATACGTCCTCTAGAAGGCAAAACTGCCCAAGTTGAGAAAAACTGCTCTAGTCCTAAAGGCCAAGGAGAGTCACAGAAGTATTCTGATTGAAGGAGTCTAGAGATAACAACTAAATGCAATACCTGATCCTAGTCTGGATTCTGTACCACATGGTAAAGATTAAAAGTATTGTATCAATATTAAAAGTAGCTAAATTGATAACTGTACTACAGCTATGTAAGAAAATATCCCTATGCTTAGGAAATACATACTTAAGAATTCAGTGTAAAGGACTGTAATATATGCAATCTAGCAAGTGATCCCCCCCAAAAATATATATATATATATATATACATACAAACATACACACACACATCCACATGAGTAGTGTACATGTGAATCTGATTAAAGGGTATACAGGTACATTCTACTTTTATTCTTGCAATTTTTCTGTATGTTTTAAATTGATTATAAATCAAAAGGTGCAGTTTTTTTGTTTATTGGAAATGGAGTTTATAACGTTAATGGCACGTTTCACAGCAGTAGTCCAGCACAAGTGATAAAAGTATCAAAAGGATAATGACTACTGCCTGGATAAATTCCTACTTCAAGTCTAAACATTCGTTGGAAAGAACTGTTAACTGTCAGGTCGTTTCTCCCTCTCTACTCTTTCTGGATATGATTCTGAATAGTGCGGAATCAAAAATCTATCTCACTTATAAAGGCCGCATCTATACAGTGACTCAATACACCTACATCCCTGCTCCATTTCTCCACAAATCACTGAAGCATCTTCACTTTCAACAGTTAAGCAAAATCTCGAAAAGCGCACAAGTGCTCTTCATAAGAAAACCATTTATCCACTCGGCTGAGCAAGTCCATGAAGAGTACGTGGACTAAAGTGCAGAAAAGCAACGTCTAGGAGGGCGGACGGTAGAAAGAGATAAAAGATTGGCAGGAAGCTAGTCTGAGCGAAGCAGAGTGGGTTCGCTGGCCGGGAGAAGACTTGAGTGGGTCGGATGAGTCGGAGGGAGAGGGTGTCGCTCACCTGGCAGTAGTAAGTAGAGGGTGCTGAGTCCCCACCAGCTTCCTCACCTGCATAGCGATGTTGCTGAGCTCGTCGCTCAGCAGGCAGCGGAGGCTCATAAAGGATGTGGGATAGCCCACGATCTTCTCCGCCTCTGACACCACCTGGTTCCAGTGGGTCGGGGACTTGGAGGAATGACCACGCCAGGAGCCCAGAGCGGAGATGGTGTTGAGGGACGGGAACCACCACGAGCGACGTAGGGGACCCAAGACCCCGAGATAACGGGGCAAGCGCATCAGCGGCTGCCGAAGATTCATAGTCTGAGTCTGAGAGTGTCAAGGACCTGGGTTATCAGAGATGCCTCGGGAAAGAAACCAGGGGCCAAGAAAGAACTCGCAGGAACTAAATGGAAGCGGCGGTTCTTGTCCCTCAGAGGACGGTTCCTTCCTGAACCGTAACCCCAAACGAACTTTATCTGCTGCTTTCTGAAGCCCGGGCTGAATGGACCGTAACCCCGGCTCTGCACTGGCCCCGCCACCTGGAGTAGAAACCTCCACTACAGTCTATACGGGGGACGCCATATTGGAGGCGTGGAATGCGGCCTGCCGTAAAGAAGGAGGCGGGCTGTATGTTGAGTGGCAAAGAACCCCCCCAACTTTACGGCGGAGCCTAGGACTTCCGAAGGGGCGGAGCTCTGTGGGCGGACTCCGGAAGGCGAGGGGCAGGGTAAGGCTGCGGCTCTTCCCGGCCTGATAGGTTCGGCGGTCGAAAAGCTACAATGTGGATGCGGCCTGCACCCGCTGCGCCTGGAGTGTGAAGTTCATTAGTATTCCCGGTGCCCAGCACAGAATGGGCGTAATCCAGCATTTACTCCTGGGCGAGGTCGATGTCTGCCCACGAGAAGGGCGTCCCGCCGAAGACTAGCTGCCCGGAAGCCCCTCGTCGCTGTCCCATCCTGTGGCACTGGACCGGCGTGAGGGCGGCTGCTTCTCCGGCTGCCTGGCGGCCTGCGCTGTGGGCGATGAACGCCGGGTCCGCAGTGGGCTGAGCCCTCGGTGTCCTCAGCGCCCGGCTGGTAGAAGAGGGCACTTTTCTGCGGACGCTCTCGCTTCCTTGTTCAAATCACTGACCTCGACTCGGAGCCTCCATCTGTCTCTGTGTAGTCGGGGCAGAACCAGCAGTGCCTCCTTCGAAAGGGTGAGGGATAGAATGAAACGTGGCCTCTTCCCTGGCCCCCGTCCCTCGCCTCTAATTTTTCTCTTATGCCTGTTCTTGGGGCTCCACTCACCACCCAGGATTCCAGACTAAATCACTAGCCCCCGTGCTTTTCACATATTAGCTCATTTAATCCTCAAAACAACCATCTTAAGCAAATAACACTAGTTAGTGTTCCTCGTTTGTATGAGGAAATTGAGGTACAGCCTGTTTGTGTAAATTGCCGATTGACCACAGTAGGCAAGTGTGTGAACCCAGACAATCTGATTTTTTTTACCACAACATTACGTATCTAATAATAGGCTACCACTTATTCTTTTCTCTTTACTGCTAAGAAAAGCAGTCAATGTGATTATTTCAGTAATGCTACTTATTTTCTTCAGGTATGTCTGGCCTATCTCATCACCCAAAACAAGTGTTAATAAACCCTTGATGATAATAAAGAATGTATTATTAAATCTTAATACAAATAGCTTCTAAAATTGCAGATTTCAAAGTCTTCCCAAATTTATGGTTGATTTTAAAAATTCTTTTGCATAATATTGGACTAGACTTTTGGTCTATGTATAAAAATTGTGTGGTAGCTCGAATCTGGTCCCAGCTTCTTGGGAGGCTGAGGAAAGAGGGTTGCTTGAGCCCAGCAGTTGGGCATCAAGCCGGGCAACATGGTGAGACCCAGTCTCAAGAAACAAAACAATTGACAACAACAAAATAGGACTTAGAAAAAGGGCAAATTAATGAGGAATTGTTCACTTTTTTTGATGTCCTATTATATTTGGCTGACTAGACTTAATATTTGACTCACTAGATGCCAGAAGTACCCCTTCCGAATTGAGACAACCAGATAAGTCTCCAAACAAGATGCTTTATTCTGCAAAATATTTAGCTTCAGACTCCCTTTGGTGAATTTCTCTTGCAATTAAAAATTCTAGGGCCAGGGATTTAGCTCAGTGGTTTCGCCGCCTGCTGCGCAAGCTCAAGGACTCGAGTTCGATCCCCGGTACCAAAAAAAAAAAAAAATTCTATTTTCACAAAAAATTCAATTTAGGTATAACTGTTTAGGGTACATGTAAGGTGAATTATGCTTAAAGATACTAAAAACATTCTCTGCCCTGAAAACCAGTGAGGTAAGCAGAAGTTCGAAAATAATGTCTGTAAAAGAAATAAACTGGCAATAAAATTCAAGTCTGTTCCTAGATGAAAATAAATGTGGAGAGTGAGTTACTTTACCATTCCAAAAAGTTTCAAGGCCTGAGCTTCCGAATTATCCAAGGTAAAAGAAGTGACAATCCAAAGAGAGATAAAGACTGAATGTGATATATTGGGCACCTGAGGCTGTTTCTTCAGAATCATGGTACCTTAAGAGTAACTTTTCATGCTATTTCCTTAATACTAATTCACAGCATGTACTTTAATTTCTCCACAGAAACCAAGTGCATTATTCTCTGGTCATACTCTATTAACCAAGTTTTTGATTATTCATGGGACTTTTGGTCCCATTTACCTTAAATAATCAGCACTTCCCTTTATACTTGCAGTTAAAAGCTTGCATTATACTTAATGATAATTAGTTTTTAGAAGGTTAAAATGCTATTTGTTCTTTAATCTTTCAGTTAAATATATAATTCCTTCAATCTTCATGGTCAAAGAGACTTCCAAATTGCTAGTGACTTTTGGAGAAGCAGGAAGGGGCAGTATCTGTGATTCTGCCCTCCCTTTACCACTGATATTAGTTATTTTAAGGATATCTGTGACTGTGTCCATAAAGTAGGAATACAGGATGGTTTCAAACCTCAATACTATTGACATTTTGGACCAGATAATTATTTATTGGGAGTAGCAGGGAGGCTTCCTGATTATTGTAAGATGTTTAGCAGCATCCCTCACTTCTACCCACTAGATGCCAAAAGTATCTCTTCTAAACATGACAACCAGATTTGATTCCAAACATTGCCCTAGGAGGGCAAAACAGCCCACTGGAATATGAAAAATCCTGAAAGAAAAAATAATGCCCATCCATGATATTTACTCCTACAAAGCAGCAAAAAAAGATCCTAAATGTAAGAAGCCTGCTAGGATTGTGGTCATTCCATAGTCTGTAGAAACCTCCAGGGATTCACAGGGACTTCCCCTTGACCCTGGAATTGTTCCAGAGGCAACAAGCTGACAAAAGATGGTCATGATTCCTTCTCCACCTTTCTCAGGGTTTTTTTTCTCAGTAAAGGGATTGTGCTTCCCTGCCTCTTTGCATTCTGCTGACCTTGAAAAGAGGTGAGGTTGGGCTGGGGATGTATCTCAGTGGCACATGCCTCCCTGGAAAGTGCAAGGTCCTGAGTTCAATCCCCGGTACAGCAAAAAAAAAAAAAAAGTGAGGTCATATTTGATGTTGTCTTAGTTACTTTTCTCTCATTGCTGAGACAAAATACCTAACACCCAAAATTAAAGTTGGAAAGGTTTATTTAGCTCAGTTTGTAGAGGTTTCACTTTATATTCAGCTGGCTCCAAGGCAGGGTGGCACATGGCAGAGGGGCAGCAGTTCATGGCATACCAGACCAATGGTAGCAAAGCAGCCATGGGCCTTCATAGCATCTTTCTGCCCCTTTTATCTTATTCAGACTACTTTGGGTGGGTAGCACTCATGCCCTTATTCCTAGTGCCCTCGGGCCTAGCCCCACCATGAATCAGTCACACACTCTAGATTCACCCACCTCTCTAAAAGCATCAGGCTTCTTTTGGTGTGTGAGGGGGATACCCAAACACAAGCCATAACAGATGTCCTCTTATATTTGGCTGAAAACCCAAGCCAACTTTTGGAAATACAAGGTCTTAGCTAGGATAGTGATGCTGTGGACTTTGGCATTTCCATGATTAGGAGAACGGAAATAGAAATACAACAGCCACTCTCTTCCTGCCACCTTCAACACAATCACCTATTGTTTATCCTGAATGGGTTCTTCCAAAAGCAGATGAAAGCATCTTACTATGTCATGGAACAGAATGATAGAAGTAATCAGATTAGCAAAAGTCCAAATGTTTGACCACTCATTTGGTTGGGAGGCTGTGGGGAACAGGGATGGCACATCGTGCTGTTGAGAATGCAAAGTGCTACCCAGAACCTATGCATGGGAATTGGATAATTGCTAATGAAATTACACATGCATTTGCTTTTTGACACAGAAATCCCAATTCTAGAAGCTATTCCAAAATACAAGATGGTTTATGTACAAAGTTATTCATTGCAGTACTATTTATAATAGCAAATGACTGGGAACAATCCAAAAAACCATAGTCAGGAAATGGTGGAATAAATCAGGGTAGATCCACATAATGAAACACACTGTGCAACTCTGGAAAAACAAACAAACAAACAGAGCCATCTCTTTACATCTTGTAGAATGATCTCCAGGATACATATTAGCTCTAAAATAGACAAACACACTCACTCACATGGTACAGAAAGTATAGTAAGCTTTTTTTTCTGTAAGCTAGGTGAACTATGAATATATACTTGCCTGTATTTGGGACAGGAAAAAACAGGTAGAGGAGATGAACATGTAAGCTAGACTATTCTGAATAAACATTGTCTATGTCTATAGAATCATGTTTTATATATATATATATATATATATATATGTATGTATTGCACATTCAAAATATAATTTTAAATCCAAAAAATGCAATTCATAAAATTTGAAAATAAACCAAAGCAGTCTATCCATATATTAAGTTGATAGCATGATCACATCAAATAAATAAATGTCAAGAAAGTAAAGTTCATTCACACTAGAATATATTCTCAAGATAAATAGACCAACAAAAAATCTTAAGCTTTATTGAAGAGTCTTACTGCTAATAGAACTATAGATGCTATTACTGTAATTTAAATCTATTTCTGTATGATATAGGTAAAAATAAATATTAGAGTTATTAGGAACAATGGTTTTCATCCATGTAATATTAAAGTTGAATTCAAAATAATGTGAGCTTAAGATTTTTTCTTTTCAAAAACAATTTCTTATATCTCAATAAGAAAAGTTTTATATTTATTGCAAAAAGAGAAGTATTTGTTTTCATTGTCCCTTGAAAAGACCTAGAGGTAATGAAAATCTTATAGTAGTAAGCAATTTTAGCATCATATTGTACTTTTAATACATCATTTTCCTATGAAAAGGAATGAGGCTCCTTGGAGGAATGGCAGATTTCAGGCTGTGTTGACCCTAGTACATCTTGCACTAGACATTGAGGATACTCTATTAAAAGTTTAAAGTCTAATGTGACAGTTCAAAGGTACAAAGGGGTCAGCATAAAAAGACTCTCACTGGCTGAAAGGGGCATAGTATGAGCATCAAAAAGAGTAAGAACTACAACTGACTGAAATGCACTGGTTACATATAAACCTAGGAGTTTATAGTCGTAACTAGGCAAGACTCTGAATATTTTCAATATAACTAAAGAATTGAATACTTATCCTGCCTTTCCTGTATGAATTAGATTTAATGGTGTCTTAGCCTGGCTTGCCCCTTGGAAACTAAACCTGAGACAAGGGCTTACTTTTTAGGTAGTTGATTTTGGACAGTGATCGCAGGAAACAGCAGTGGATGGCTAGGGAAAGTGAAACAAGGTAAGTCAATACAACGGTGTTCTCAAATTGGTCATCACCGTAGCAATGCGGCCTTGGAGCTATGCAGAATGTACACTGTACTCCATAATTGTTAGCTTGCTGCAGCAAGAGAAGAGCGCTTATTTACCAGCCCCCATATCCCACTGGTCCAAGTTTCTGTCTTGGGACCTCAGCTTCCACACATCTCCAAGCTGTTACTTGTGAGTGCAGATATTTCACCCTCATGGAACAGAGGAATCAGGGTGGAGGTCAGAAAAATATATTCAGTGGATTTGAGGAGAGGTGCTGGCGGGTTACACTGGAGGAAGCAGCATGCTGCTGCAATGACTACAGTGAAAGACGGCCCGAGAGGGTGTGAAGTACAGAACAAGGCTTTTCTAATGGGGTAGCCAAATTATCTAGGTTGGTGAGTTGGTGAGGGGAAGTTTTTTTTAATTTTTAATTTTTATTTATTTATTTATTTATTTATTTTTGGTACCGGGGATCGAGCTTGGGTCCTTGCACTTGTGCAGCAGGCGGTGAAACCACTGAGCTAAATCCTCTGCCCGGGAAGTTTTTCTTTAATGAAAATAATTCTATTGAATAAAAAAAAACCAGTAGAATTAGGAAATTACCATTTTATAATTCCTTATGGATTAATTGATGGGGGACTTTACAATACAGGCTTCAGACAGACCTCACCTTAATCAATCCCAGCACTGCTGGAAATGGAGACTGCACACAGTTGCGCCTCCTGATGTGGTGCATTATGAAGTATACAACATCATCTATTAAAAAAATTTTTTTGTTTTTTGAAACAAGGTCATAGTGAGTTCAGTACATAGTGAGTTGCGGCTTGACCTCGTGGTGATCCTCCTTCCTCAGCCTCTTGAGTCCTGGGATCCCAGATGTGCTCCACCATACCTGGCTTCATTTACAAAATATTTTAACTAGAATAATTGAATCTAAATCTCAACAAGGTTTTAGGACCAACTTCCAGTCTTCTAGAAGCAAAAGTGGGAATAAAATGTCATCAAAAGAAAGCTGGGCCGGGGATTTAGCTCAGTGGTTCCGTCGCTTGCCTTGCAAGCTGGAGGACCCAAGTTCGATCCCTGGTACCAAAAAAAAAAAAGCTAACAGGTAAATCCAACCTGTAGCATAGTCTACAAACAAACTGCCTGGGTTTCTTCAACAAGATAAGGGAGTAAAAAGGAAATAAAAGGACTCCTCTAAATTGAAAGATTTAAAAAGATAACAAACAAAATATAATGTGTAGATTTGTTTAAACTCATTCTAACAAGCCAATTGGAAAAAGTTTTGAGAAACTCAAAGACATTTGGATATAATTTTAATAGATTGGATATTGAAAAGGAATTATTAATTTTATGTATAAATTTATAAGAAAATGTCAATATTTTAAGTGATACTTACTAAAATATATCAGGATAAAATAGCAATGTCAGGAGTTTCCTTGAAGACATTTCAGGAAGGGAAAAACAGGTGAAACAAATATGCTAACATCTAGGAAGTTAGAGGCTTGGGGTGTAGTTCAGTGGTAGAATACTTGGTTGGAACCCGTGAGGCCCTGGGTTCAATTCCCCAGTACCATCAAACAAACTAGAAAGTTGTAGATTCTAGGTCCTGGGCAAATGGTATTCATTAGAGTATTCTATTTTGTGTATAAAGAAGCAAGTCAATAAGCTCATCCTTATTTTCCAAATAGAAGGAAGTCAAATGACTTGCCCAAAGTCATAGAAGTTGGAAAATGAAAAAGCCAGAATTAAAGCTGACTTATCTCATTCCTCCCCATGTCCTGTCACTTTCAAATTGGAGTGCATTTTACTTATTTATTTAGTTTCCAACCTTAGGTTCAATTTTTTCTTGGTTCTGTTTCATCTTGGGCTACACATTATTCTTTTTTGTTGTATCATAGAATTGAATGATCCCTACCTCCCGATAGTGACATCCTCAGTCCCCTTCACAATGTCCCAGGGTCAGTCTTTGTGATCAATAGTATCCAGCAGAAATGGTGGTATGCCGCCTTCCATATTATTGTACCTGTACCTTTATCCATATTATTGTATTGTACCTTTGATCTTGGGTGTTCTCTTGCTCACTCTCTATCTCTGTCTCTCCTATTGCTAGCTCTGTGAGAAGACATGTCATGAGCAGTCTTGACCCACATAGTGAAGACAAAGCTTCAAGCAAACAGCCTTATGAATGAGCCATGTCAGAAGTAGATCTTCCAGCTCCTTCGGGGATCTACATTCCTGACTGCAAACTTGACTGTAACCTCATGAGGGACCCTAAGCTAAAGCCAAAACCTCGCAGGTAAGATGCACCCAAATTCCTGACCCTAGACACCACAGAAATATATAAGTTGGTACACTGTAAGATAATTTGTTATGCTGCAATAAATAACTAAGGCAATTAGCCATTAATCTTTGACTTTTTTTTTGGTACAGGGGATCAAACTCAGGGCCTTGTGCTTTCAAGGCAGGAGGTGGAACCCTGAGCTAAATTCCTGGCTGACATTTTTTTGGTACTAGGTATCGAACTCAGGACCTTGTACTTGCAAGGCAGGTGCAGTGCCACTGAGCTAACTCCCTGGCAGCCATTAATCTTTGTATAATGTAATATATAAAGTGACTCCACAAGTAACACAAGAAGTAGAATATTGATCATAGTTTACTTCTATGTGGTCTTTTTCTATCCCTTATTTTCCCAACATGAAGTTGTCTTTATCCTGAATCTTGTACTTATCATTGCCACTATTTTTAGTATCATTTAATTTATATGTATAACTACGTTATTTAGCTGTGGTGTTTGTTTGTTGTTGTTTTTTTTTTGGTACCGGGGATCAAATTCAGGACCTTGTGCTTTCAAGGCAGGTGTGCCACTGAGCTAAATCCCCAGCCCATTTAACTTATTTTTAACTTACAAAGAAAGTGCCAATTTTCTGTGAGCTTTTTAATTTACTCAACATTATTTTGCTGAAGTTTAGCCATATCATTGTATATAGTAGCAGTTGTTTTTGAGACAAGGTCTTGCTTTGTAGTGCAGGCTGGCCTTGAACTCACTGTGTAGCCCAGGTTGGCCTCAAACTCATGGTGATCCTCTTACCTCAGCCTCCTGAGTGCTGGGATCACAGGCATATACCACCACTCCCGGCTACATCATTTGTTTTCACTTCTGTATAAAATTCATTGTGTGAGGGCTGGGGATTTAGCTCAGCAGTTCTGCCACCTCCTTTGCAAGCGCAAGGTCCTGAGTTCGATCCCCGGTACCAAAAAAAAAAAAAAATTCATTGTGTGAATATACCACACTCTGTCCGTTCACTTGTCACTGGATATTTGGGTTGCTTCCAGATTTTATTCTGTTACAACAATGGTGTCACATACAGGTTCACTAATGCCTCCAGATGCACATAGCAAGAGATTCTATCTAGCATTGGAATGATGGGATTATAGGGTTTGTAAATATTCAAGTTTAACAGATTACACCAAACAGCGTTATAAAGTGGCTCTACCAATTTATACCTCCACTAGTAGAGATTCTGTTGATCATACCCTGTCAATACTCAAAATTGTCAAACTTCTGAAAATTTCTAGTAAGTGGGTATAAAATGAAATCTCACTTTTGTAAAGATCTGCATTTCTCTTATCACTAGGAATATTATCGACTACACTTTTCTTCGTGTAGGTTAGCTTTTAAAGGGGTGTGGAAAAGTATATATAACCATAATATTTTATTCTAATTTTTCTCTTTGGTTTAATTTTTAGGTCTTGCTTTCTCAGTTCTTCACATTCACAATTGTCCTTTCTTGACATTTCCTTCCAATATTCTAAATATTTGATCTTAGAACAACTGTAGTTAGGGAGGAAATGAACCAAGACTTACTTTCCTTTATTCTAGCTGCTCTCCCTACAGGGCAGCAGTGTGGAATTGATTATTGGGGCTGCTAGTTAATTTCACACTAGGATTAGCTCAACAGGAGAAGTTGGTCCTTTTCTTTTAGGAAGGCTCTTTCTAGGAGATTATTTTCTTTCATAAACTTGGTATGGAAAAAAATCTGCTGAAATTTTTACATGAACATAGACAGTATTATAAAAGGTCAACCATCTGGGTCTTATAGCTCTGTCCTGAATAATTACACTATTATAGGCTCTGCGTTTAAAATTACTCATCTATAAAACAAAAAATAGGTGATCTTTTTTGTCTTCTTAGGTTCCAAAATTAACCAGTAGACTGATTGGTCCTCATGATCAATTCAGTCTCTCTGTTTCTGTGTTCCTTCCTCCCCCTCCCTATTAACCCAATTGTTCTTGGTATTAACATAGGTTGAAACTTGAGGCCTACAAAGAGGATTTCAGAGGGGGGCCCTATCATGCCGCTTTAATCATTTTGTGTACCACTGCATCCCATATTTGCTGAATAAAGGCTACATAAGTATCTGTTAGTCCACTGAATAAATAGTAAATGAATGAGCTAGGTCTTTATTCTCCACACCCATCTTCATGCTGTCACAATCAAATTCAGAAGTTATTTGAGTTCTTTTCACGTATGATGAGAACATCAGATTAGAGAATATTTTTGCCAGTACAAGTCCAACTAGCACTCTATTGCTCTTTAAACGTTTCTCACAAAGACCAAGTTCACCACATTTATTCAAATCAAAGTGTCTGGTCTTGAGGAGCAGGTACCAGTAGTTTTCAAATACTCTTGAAGACAAAAAGTCTTCCAAATTAAACATCACCCTATTTGAAGGTTATTATGGTATAGTCCATAGGCAAATTAAAAATAAATTTTTCCTCGATTAAGCCATGTATCTGAAAAGAGAATTCCATTATTAACTTTACCAATATGGGAGCAGTAATATCAGCTTTCTGGGCTGCAAAGAATTTGCTAAAGACCTGAGAAAATTAGGTGATCAGGGAAAATCATGTAAGACTATTTCCCAGAAGCTGACACTCACAAAAGAGAGAAGTCATTGTCAACTACCATAATATCAGAGCTATCTCTCAAAATTGTCCTGGTTTAAATCACCCAGAAGAGCTTACTCTGATGTATTCTGTTCTTTGAAATCATGCCATAAACAAACATCTGTAATAAATATGTTTGAACATTGTAGGGCTTGTATGACTATGTTGGGAGTAATAGGTTTGAAGTACATGACAAATAAAAGGAATATGCTGATATCAAAGTCAGTAAGAGTTGCTTTATTTTTCTAAGAACAAAAGAGCCTGGGACTCCAAAGTCTAAATAAAGAAATAATTCCACAAAAGATGCTCTTTCTATGGTAAGTGACAGAACTCAGTGATTAAGGGATCAGACACTGGATCCAGTTGCCCTATGCTTTGCTATTAATCAATAGTCCAATATTGGGCACATTATATAAATTCTCAGTATGGTAGTTTTCTTATTTGTGAAATGAGAAGAATGGTCATACTTATCAATGGGAAATTGTGAAGAATAGCATGAGCTCATAAATATAAAGTATTTAGATCAATATGTGACACATAGTAAGCTTACAGCAAAAACCCTGAATATTCTCCACTATTCAAGGGAAGGAACTCCTAACTTCAAATCAAGAAAAAAATATACATATAAAGGGCTTTTCCTTCTTATACTTTAGGAATACAGATGTTTTAAATTATAGAACAAATAATATAATTTACCCACATAGGATAAGCTGTTATATTTTGTTTGTGAATATCATGGTGACGTTGTTTAAGGATATTCCCAGGTGTACAGTTTGGAACTTATGATTTTATTTTATTTTACTATTTTTTTTTTTTTTTTGGTACTGGGGATTGAACTCAGAACCTTGAGCTTGCAAGGCAGGCACCAGAACCACTGAGCTAAATCCCCGGCCCTTATGATTTCATTTTTAGAGAAAAATCTATTAACTATTGAAGACATCAGTTGAATGAGACTTCTCTGACAGTGGCCTTTTCATGATTTTTCTTTTTTACTTTTTGTTTTAGAAGTTTTAAAACATTACACGAAAGTAGAAAAAATAGAATAATGAACCCCTATGTACTTACTATTCAATTTAGGCACTTATCAACATTTTACACTCACCTGCTGCAATGTTTTGAAGCAAATCTCAGATATTAAATTTTTCTGTAAATATCTCAGAATTTACAAGAAATAAAGACTTCTTTTAAAAAAAAAAATAACCCCAGCAACTAATTACCTAAATTCTTCATATTAAAATGCTCCCAGAAATGTCTTTATGCAATTCACGCACTTAAATCGAGATCAAGCCCGGCCTGGTGGTGCATGTGTGTAATCCCAACACTTGAGAGGCCGAGGCAGAAAGACGAAGGGTTTAAAACTAGCCTGGGCTATGAGAGAGTCCAGGGCCAGCCTGGATTACATAGCAAGACCATGTCTCAGACCACTCGTCCTCCAAAAAATCCAAACAAGGTTAAAAGTAGTAACCATTTGGCTTTTATATTAGAAGATGTTCCAGTTTTGTACTTACTTTATGGTAGCAACCTGAAATTGAAATCATCATGATAATAGAACTACAGTGAGAAATGGGAATCTCACAGTAGATTTGAGTTTTATTTAACACTGATCTAGGTTCTATTACCTGACATTAGTTTTTGCTACTACAGAAAGAAGAAAAATAATTCTTCTAAAGCATTATTGGTGTAAGAAGCATAAGCGGTTCAAAAATATCCTGTCTGTGGGCATTGCAAGATCTTGAAGTATGTGAATCTGGCTGACAAGTCCTCTGGGTATGGATTCTGCTGCTCTTCCATCCCACACTCTTGTCTCTTCCTTAAAAATATTTCCAAAGAGCCAGACATGGTGGTGCATGCCTGTAGTCTCAGCACTTGGGAGGCTAAGGCAGGAGGATTGCTGTGAGTTTGAGGCCAGCCCGAACTACAAAGTGAGACCCTGTCTCAAAAAAAAAAAAAAGAAAAAAATCCAAAGGACTTTTTTGTGACATTTGAACCATAGTTCCCATATTTTATAATCATGCTCCAGGGTTTTTTTTTCTATCATGGGCTATTTGCATACCTATTAAGGCTTGAATCTAAAGTTTTTGTTGGATGTCATTGTTTTTCATGTTGATTTAATATGACTGACAAGTCAGCCTTCTAAGGAGGAACTTCATTATTAGTTTATAGAATACTCATAATTATCAGAATAAGTAAGTTTCCCTTTTAAAGTAGATAGATAAGGAATAAGTAGCAGAGGTAGTACTTGAGTAGATAAAATGTTAATATGTTTATATGAGGGAATTCTAAAAATAAACAAGCCCACATCCTTCTGTGGAGTCCTACAGAATCCACAGAATTCTGTGGAACACCTATTCTTGCAGCTATGAAAGCTAATGAGAAAATCATATTCATTGATTAAGATCTCAAAATAGTATTTTTATCTTTCCTACTCTTTTTCTTCAGGTCTGGTTTGTTATTATAAAATTACCCCTGCTATGCTTCTCTTTGGAATGCCTTCTGGAGTCCGGTTTGATAAAACCATTTACAGCAATAATGAAAAAGTTCACCTCTGAAAACAAATAGCCTGAATTCAAATCCTGACTTTATCACTTCCTAAGTGTGTTGTTAGGAAAGTCATTTAACTTTTCTGTGCCTTGGTTTCTTCATCTGTAAAATGAGTATAAAACATGTACATATTTACCTTAACATGTATTTGATTATAGTTCAGCAAATATTCACTCCCATCTCCCCTGAGGCAGAATATTATTTCCTCCCTACCAACGTTAGTCTTGTTTGTGGAATGTGGGTAGAAGTGATAGTGTGCCCATTCCAAGCTTGGCATCCTGTGTTTCCATTTGCTGTCTTATACTCCTCCCACCCCAGGTATCTGTCTGTCCCCGAATGATGAGAGACATGTGGAGCAGACCTGAACCCAACACACTCCCTAGAGTGAACTCCATTCTGTCCACAGCCTCAAGAAAAGCTTGCAGCAGAGCCCAGCCTGCATCACACAAACCATAGTCAGCCTGTGGACTGATGGGAAAGATACTAACTGTCGCTGTAAGATTTTGATTTGGCGGGTTGTTTGTTACAAAACTTTACTGAAACGAGAGATGACTAATATATGAAATTATTGTGAAGAACAAATGAGACATTTAACATTGTGCTAGGCATATAGTCAGTACTCTCCTCAGAGTTAATATTATTATTGCTACTATGAGATTATTATCATTACTATTAATATTTTGTGTATTACTTGGTAAAAAATATCAAAGCCATATACTGTGATTAATTCATAACCCAGTTTTAGGCCATCCACAGTGAGCAGTGCTCTGAGTTGGCATCCACACAGCTCATATATTGATAGTAAGATGGAGCTTCATCTGACAGATGCGGACATCTCTCTACCTCTGCTGGTGGCTCTTATGGTTTCACTCCTTCCAACTTCACCCTATTGGGCCTCTTTCTTAGTTAGGAGGTTATGAAAACTTGTTTCACAAGCATGCATCCAAATATTTTATGTCATGTTTATGTCAGTGGCTATTGAACTCCATCTTTGTCACCTTCATTCTCTGGTTTCCCCAAATAGAAGACTCAAGTCTAGGTCTACAGGCTATGAAAGGTGACAGAGAGAAGGAAAGAAAAGACACAGCTAATTTTTTAGCCTTGAACTTGGCTTGCCATATAAATTTTAGTTTCCATTACAATTCATAACTGCAGTTACACTGCTGCAAACAATATGCTAAAGGGAAATGTTCTTATCAAGAAGACTCACCATAAATGTGAACTCCACACCATCATGTATGTAATATCAGGTCAACAAATGTTTATTGGGTATTGGATATATATTTTGTACTGATATATAACATTTAGAATACCATATTTTATTAAGGCATGCATTTTCTCATATTCTAATATCTCTAAAATAAAGGGGCAGTTTACTATTGATGGCATATAGTAGTTTGTCACTGTGTTTCTTGTGATTATCAATATCTCATTGGCTTTCAGTGACACCTCTATTTTTTGGTACATATTATATGGGGACTATGGATTGGCTTGGCTCTATTGGCTTTTGCTTTGATTGATTTGGCTGGGCTGGGCTTATCTCTGCACAACTAGGCTTGTTATTCTAGATTACAGTGAAAGGACTAGTCACAATCTGGGAGTTTTTTGGGAAAGAGCAAAAGCTGATTGAAACCTTGCAAACACATGTAAAGCTGCTTGGATATGGTCTTTGTTACATCCACTCACATTCAATTGACCAAAGCGAGCCACATGGCCAGGACTGACAATGGAGTGCAGATGTGTACTCTACCCACTGTGAGGTGGGGAGGGGATAGGGTGGGGACACAAATTGGAAACAAGAACAGAATCTCCCATGGCAACATTTTTCCTTTTTTCATGGTACATAAAACAATGGTGTGCTTCTCAATAGTTGGCATCTTAGGGTCAATATCATGATTACACATATTATGATTTAAGAGAATCTGTCCTCTAGGCATAATTTTTGTTTATTTATTGTGCTAGGGCTGGAACACAGGGCCTCCTGCATGCTAGACAAGTGCTGTACCCTGAACTATACTCCCAGCTCTTAGGCATAATATTTTTATGAGCAACTTTTTTTTCCTAGTTGAGATTTAAAACCCAAAACAGAGATTTATTAACTGTTTTTGGGGAAGGAAGATTTTTCCTCATTAAATCAGAATACTTAATAATGGAGGTGAAAGAAATTTACTGACAATTTTTTCAACTCTTACGTCATTATTGTTACCTAATTTTGCCAGTGAGAGAGGCTGAATGGGAAATAACTCAAAGGACTAGGTTCATGGCATCATTAATTATTTGTTCACTAGTTTATTTAGTCACACAATAGACACTTATAGAGCACTTACTATGTGCAAGCACTTTCTTGGCTCTGGAGATTCAGCAGAAAGTAGGGCAGCCAGGGTTCTTGCTCTTACAGAGCTTATTCTCCAGTGGAGAGTGATAGACAATAGCCAGAAAAACAGGAAAATTTCATATGCAGATGAGGATCATGAAGAATAGACTTCCTAAGTATAAGGCAGAGAACTGAGGGGAACACACTTTCAACAGAATAGTAAAAAACCTATTGTATCTTCCAGCAGATTTGTGGCTGTTTTAACATTCATATCACTTAAGACATCTATAAACAAATGGATGCAGCTTGAGCACATAATGTTAAATAAAATAAGTCAGGCACGTAAGTTCTGCCTTGATAGTGTTGAAGGCCTAGGCCCTTTCTTTCTTAGCATGCTGCCATTTTCACCATGCAACTTCTGTCTTATGGCTTGAGAGACGACTACTGTAGCTGCCACCCTTTTGCCATCATACTGGTATTCTGGCCAACAAAAGTGAGGCAAAGAGAAACAGAAATTGCACCCCTTCCATTTAAAGATACCACTTGGAAGTTGCACACAGCATTCTGCTCACATCCCACAAGCCAAAACTTTGTTATGTGAACGTATGTACATGTGAGGGAGGCTAGGAAATGTAATCATTAGCTTGGATTCCTGTAACTGGATAAACTTTCCTGATTCTATTTCTATTCAAAAGCAGTGACAAATACTTGTTAGGGAACAGCAAATAGTGGTAAAGTTAGTGATCTAGGCAGCATCCTGAGTATATTGGGCCTGGCAGGCCATAGCAAGGAGTTTGGATAATATTTTAAGTGTGTTCACTTTGTTTTGTTTTGAGACAGGGTCTTGCTGTGTAGTTCAAGCTGTCCTTGAACTCACTATGTAGCGCAGGCTGGCCTCGAACTCCCAGTGATCCTCTGCCTTAGCCTCCTGAGTGTTGGGATTACAGGCACGTGCTATCATGGCTTGTAAGTGTATTAATTGTCTACTGTTGCTTTATAAATTTCTGCCCACAGGTAGAAGTTTAAAGTCAATATTTATTACCTCATTGTTTCTGTGGATCAAGAATTTGGGAGGTTCTGCCTCAGGGTCTCCTGGGTCACTTAAGTAAAGATAGTAGCTGGGGCTACTGCCATCTAAAGGACTGATGAGGCTGGAGGAGCTGCGCCTAGGATAGTTTAGTTATGTATTTATGAGCCAAAGTCTAGTTCCTTGTTGGCTCTTGGCAGGACGTTTCAGTTCCTTGTCACACAGATTTCTCCAGAGGGTTGCTAGAGTGTCCTCATGACATGACAGCTGACAAGAGGGAAACCACAGTGCCTTTATGGCCATGTTTCAGACATCACACACCGTCATTTCTGTCGCACTTTATTTCTTAGTCTAAGAATAAGTAGCCTACTATCAAAGGGAGAGGAATTGGGTTCTACCTTTTCAAGAGAAGAATATAAAATAATTTATGAGCTTATTTTAAGACTATCACAATATGAGAGAAAGTCACTGGAACATTTTAAGCAAAGGGTACCTGGTCTATTTCATATTTTAAAGAATTATTTTGAACTGAGCATGGTGGCACAACCCTGTAATACTGGCTACTCCAGAGGCTGAGGCAGGAAGATTTCAAGTTCAAGGCCAGGCTGGGCAGCACACAATGAGACCTTGTCTCATGAAAAAAAAAAGGAGGAAGAGGAGGAGGAGAAGCAAGAGGAAAAAGAGGAGGAGGAAGAAGGGGAGGGGGGAATTGTTTTGGCAATGGTAAATGTGTTTTAGAGTGGACAAAGTGGTATTAGATAGAAGTGTTAAGATTCAGGACATGCTTCAGAGGATGTGGCATTACTGATCTCATGTTAGTGGGTGTCATTTCCTTTTCACATCTTCAAGTGTAGCATTTTCTCAAACTATCTAATTATTAGAAGCCATATTTTTAAGAGTTCTTAAAAATATGGATACTTTCATTTCCAGGTGATCTGATTCAATAAGTCTAGGATGGGAGATGATCAATCGAAATCACTGCTCCATTTATTCAATGAGTGAATAAAAGTGTAATTATTATTGTTTTTGCAAAATGAAATGGTTATTGTTATGGCTTAGATCTAGGGTGTCCCCCAAAAGCTTCCTGTGTTTGGAAAGTTATTGGAACATGGGGGTGCTATAGTCATCAGTGGACTAATCCACTGACTCACTGTTGTCAGGTGGGGCCTGGTGTGAAGCCTGTCCTCGGTGCTTGACCTGGAAGGGTGCATCTCCCTCTGGGCTCTTCCTTTCTCTTTCTGCTTGCTGGCCACCATGAGGTGAGCAGTTTTCCTCCACCCAGGCCCTTCTACCATGGTTACCACCTCTACTCCTCACTGAGAATTTGAGCCTGCCAGCCATGGACTGAAACTTCTTCAAGTGCAAGCCAAAATAAACCTCTCCTCCTTTAAATTGTGGGTCTCAGATATTTTGTCCCAGTGATGATGAAAGTGACTAAGTTATTATGACATTAGCCCTATTATTTAAATTCTCATTTCTTCACTACCACCCTGTGTCCAATCAGATAAAGTCCTATGGATTCCATCTATAAGGTAATTCTCAGAGAAAGAATCCTTCCAGCCATTATTGCATTTGTCTAAGAAATCATTTATCTCTTGGACTATTGCAAGCTCTCTTAGGTAATTTCCTACCTCTGGTATCACCTTTTGCCTTTTCCCTGTTGTTAGCTGATTTTCCTAAAGCACATTTGTGATCTTATCATTCCTGTACTTAAAAAAGATCCAGTGGCTACCCAAGTGTGGTGGTGCATGCCTGTAATCCCACTCAAGGAAGCTGAGACAGGAAGGTTGCAAATTTGAGCCCAGACTGGGCAACTTAGAGATGTAATAAGACCCTATCTTGAAATTAAAAAAAAAAAAAACTACCAGAAGGAGAAAAAAAAAAAAGATCCATGTTCTGTTAGTGTGGTATTTGAATCCCCTGACAATCCTGTCCTAATCCACCCTTGGAGTGACCTCATTGCCCTTTAGCACATCTGAGTAGGTGCATTGAATTGTTTGTCTTTCCCTTAACTCCGTGACTTTCATATCTTGACATCTTTCTTCATTTTGTTTTTTCTGCCTCAAAATGGTCCTCTTCTTTCCTCCCTCATCTGGCAATATCCTACTTATTATCCTCCAAGGCCCAACTGAGATGGCCACCCTCTCTATCCCTCCCCAAGAATTAGTCATCTAATTTTTAAAATTTCTATCTCACCTTAAAACAACTTTATCACTTATGTCTTTGTTCACAGAGCCTAATAGTGCACTTGTACTGAGTGGGCTCCAAAATAAAATGCATTTTAAAAATGAACAAAATTTATTTCCTCAACTTTACCCAATTTTTAATAGAGAAACAAATGGCAAGCTCCCAGCAGATTGCTTAATGAAATATACACACAAAATATTACTAGATTCTGTACACAGCCTAGTCCACACCCACTGCACTTTATCATCCCTCATGGTAGCACTAATAACTTGGGGGTGCTGCAAAATCTTTACAATACAAATATGTTATTAGGAATTACAGTGGTAAGATTTGAAATACAGAGTTTCATGAGTCATTTTAAAAGCTTAATCACATCTAGTTAGAAATTTAAGTTAAAAAGAACATTTTATTCCCTAAACATCCCAATTAATTGACGCTTAGCATATGGGTTACCAAATTTGCCTTTTAAAGCTTGCATTTAGAGATTGCAAATATATCTATTAGGATGAATTTCTAGGTCAGTAAGGTTTTGATTTGCAATATTTAATGTTTGCATAATTCAACCTTTGCCTGACTTCTCAAAATTATATCACAGACCTACATTTACTTTCCTAATGGGAATGATTTCCTGCTACAAGGTGGCTACAGTGGATAGTCTGGGAAGACACTGTAATCCTCCTTTGGGTGCCCACCTTTGGGGGGATTACTCATTTGGTCTGGTCTTGTTGGGATATAGGACTTCCTTGCCTTCTATTGTGGAAGCCACAAGGTTTGAATCTCATTCGTCCACACCCTGGCCTATTGAGCTGTGTCCCTGACACCAGGCAGGAGACCCTCCCGCCCAGGTCCAGAGTTAAGGAAGAATACCTGGAAGAGCTGCATAGGGCAGCATGGTGCCTAGTGGGGGTTTCTAGGAAGTGGAAGATGAATGAAGCACAGACAGCAACACTTTAGACTGAGTTTTCCCGAGCCCCTCAACTCCTACCTGTTTTCCAAGCCTGCTCTCCCAGCTTTCTCAGATCTAGGAGCTCCCCATCTCCTTTCTTCCAATTAAAAAATATTTATATGTATAGTAATATATATTTTACACATAGTAATTCTACATATGAATGGGGTACAGTGTGACATTTAAACACATTTTATATAGTTAGTAATGATCAGATCAGGGTAATTGGCATATCTGTCATCTCAGACATTTATTACTTTTTTGTGTTGGAAACCTTCAGAATCCTCTCTGCTAGCTTTTTTTTTTTTTTTTCCAGTACTGATGATTGAAGCCACAGTCTTTACACTGAGCTATATCCCTAGCACTTTGTTTTAACATTTTAAAATTTATTTTGGTACAGGGTTTCACTAAGTCACTAAGTCACCCAGACAGGTTTTAAACTTGTGATCCTTCTACCCCTGCCTCACAGAGTGCAGGGATTACAGGTATGTGCCACCATGCCTGGCTGTCTGTCAGCTATTTTTAAATGTTCAGTTAATTGTCATCAACCACAGTCATCCTGCTATGCTATAGAACATTAGAAGTTATCCTTCCTAACCAACTATACCCCTAAACTTGTTAATCATCCTCTCCATTCCTCTTCTTCATACCCTTTCTGGATTCTGGTAACTATTATTCTATCTCTACTTCTTTGAGATCAATGTTTTAGCTTCCACATACAAATGAGAATATGTAGTATTTGTCTTTCTATGTCTGACTTATTTCACTTAACGTAATGTTCACTCTTTTATGGCTGAATGATATTCCATTGTATAAATTATTACACATTTCATTTATTCATTCAGCAGTGGATGGACACCTAGATTGATTCCATGTCTTGGCTATTATGAATATTACTACAATAAACATAAGAGTGCAGGTGACTTTTCAACATACTGACTTCAGTTCCTTCAGCTATGCATCCATTAGTGGGATTCTTCTAGTGTTTTGTTTTATTTTGTTTTAGACAGAGTTCATTATTGTTTATTATTATTAAGCAAGAACCCTGACAGATGCCATCAGTGCTGCAAAGGAATAGAGAGACCTCTAGAATCTGGAGTCAGGTTGTTGGGCCACTTAGGTGCATAGCCTCCAGCAAAGGAATAATCTCCTTAATCCTCTATGTACTCATTTGTAAAATGGGACTATAACTAATAACTGTATCACAAAGCTGTTATAAGGATTGAATAAAGTTATCTCTAGAAAATATTTAGCACAATCCATGATGCATAAAGAAGAACTTAATAAATAGTATCTTTTGTTATTACTAAAATTCTGTGTAACTCTGAATGTGTTCAGGCCACCACTGCATAATACATGAAAAGAACATCCTGGTACATTTTATTTTCTGTGTTCAGTGTTGTACTTCCCCAGGCTGAGTTTTTGTTTTGTTTTGCTTTTTCATCCAGTTTGTGACTTCAGCGCCTTTCCTATCCTGTATATTCTGAGATTTTTCTTCAGGGATGCAACTTGGGTCATTGCCTGGATTTCTTCTCTTCTGGCCATCCATCCTACCAGCTCTCCCAGGCCTTCAAAAGGAGATCAGTTGCAGGTGGAAGGACAAAACTGGTTGAAGCAAAAGTCCAACTTCAGCATCTGGTATACAGATTTAGCTGCATTAGTGCAATTTTTAAAAAACCAAATGTACAACCTATATCCCAAGACTTATTATGGAATCCTTAATTTATCAACTTAGCTTTTGATGGATTTTTTTTCTTCTGTTGAAATGTATAATACCTTCTCATAGTTAAGCTGAAGAATCTTTTCCATTCAACTTCCTCCCTCTGGGATGTAATAAAGAGACAACTTTTGGCCCAACAGCATATTAGAGACAAATTTTCTGTGATAGAAAAATATTTTTTATTACATGTAATGTTTCTCAAAGGAGGTAGGTCAAAACATAGATATCAATCCTCTGTAACCATCTACTGATACCATATTTGGCTGGAGGATATTAAAATGTAGTATGTTACTCTTGAAAGGTTGAGTATTTTGTTATGGCTGTTTTAATTTCCATAACAGCCATGTGGAAATTAGAATAAAGAAGAATTATAATTATTTACCATCTCTGCATGCTCAATTTCCCTTCAAAAGTGTTAAAGGGCTGAGCAGAGAGAAGCAGCAATGTAGTATAGGTCAAAGCATGTCTCATTTGTGGGGGTATTGGAAAACTGGGACATTTTGTCTAAATTTGCCACTTCCTAGTGAGACTCTTTGGTCAGCCTTACTTTTCTAAGGTGTAAAATGGGGACAATAACATTCTCAAGGATGGTTGTGAGAAATAAATGATATAACATGTGTAAAATTCTTGGTCCTAGAAGGAATTCAATACCTGATTATTGATGTTATTCTTCAACATGATTATAAGAGGCTTAATATCTTTTATACTATTTGATTATATATCTAAAGGAAGTGATACTATTGTAAGACTACATTCATGTTTGTAAAAATCAAATAGAGTGAAAAGTTTTAATTTCATCAATGGAAATCTATTATTAAAGAAGGCAATGACAATTCAAGATAACTCAGATACTAAATTAAGGTTTATATTACTCAGAATGTTAACTGAAAAGTATTCTGTGTTGAAACTGGTCTTAGTATGATATTTCTTTGGGGCCACAAACTATTTTCATTTGGCCAATACTATGCATATAATAAATAGGCAGAAAGTACCCCCAAATTTACTAAAGGAGACAGAAAACTCCATTTTTAAAAGCAAATTTGAGTCATCAGTATATATATATGTGAGCTATAAGCTATAATGTAAAAATCTCAGGCATTTGCTAAATGTAAACTTTATTTTTTTATAACTGAGCTCAAGCTCCTTTTTGCAAAATTACTATATATAAGGAGGCAAAAATGAAAGTTTCAGACCATCATGGTTGATTTGGACTTCTCTTATGCCCATTCCTTATGCTTTCCTCAATAGGCTGACATCTACATAGGTTTAAGAGGGTGGCTGGTATTCACCCTTTAGCCATGTCATCACTTTAGCTGGCATCCTCTGAGATGGAAGTCCTCACGTAGTTTCTTACGGAAAATTTTGGGTGCAGGTCTAGTCCAAGTATGTAGTTGCTCAGAGCCCTCTGTTCCACTCTCAATCCCATATGAAATGCACACATTATGATGAGTGGAGAGTACTTATAGCCACCCCAAGACCTTCTGCCACTATGCCTACCCCATGTGCCTGTCTGTGCCCTGTTGGACTGGTATATTCCATAAGGCTTGCTGCTGTTCTGGGTTCCATCTTGAAAGGATGGTATGAGTTACCCCTTCTCTCTGTCCTTTGTCTTCACAGTCCCTTAAACCTAGCAAGTGTTCCAGTTGTGTCTCCTCCCAGCCCCACCACCATGGTGACGGGGTTGGGACTAGATAGAGGCATTCTTTCTAACGTCTTTGCACATCTACTGCATAAACTTGTGATTGCTTTCTGGATTGAGAAAATGCCCTTTTGGCTTATCATTTATTTTTTTCAAATCTACTTTTTATTGAATGAACTTTATAATCTGAATCCTTCATTGGGCCTTGATACTCAAAATCTAGGCTTTTCATAATCAAAGAAAAGGTCTTCTGTCAAACTATTGTTTCTGCTTTGGGTTTCACAAGTCCACTTTAAAGCAGAAAAGTCATGAGCAACTCATTCTCTGTGAATTTCTTTTATAATATCCTTACCTCAAGGCAATACATGCCAAAATCTAATTTGAATAAAAGAATGTATTGAATAGAAAGGAATTAGCAGTACAAACAAACAAAAATACTTCTTAATATATCAAAACATTATCTCACCAAAATGAAAGGTGCCTTACACCTTGATCTAGTTTCTCTTTAATTGTTGGACATAAATTATTTTCTACTTCATGACTTGAGAGATTGACTAAACAAACAGACAGTGGCCAGACCACAAATGACAATAGAACTCTGAGCCAAAACCTGCAACAACAAGCCACAGAAGTCAAACCAGCATCTCTGGCTGCCACGAGGATTGTTAGGACTTGATCAATACCTGCCAACTTTCTAGTTCTTTGTCACCAATCCCCCCAACTCAGGACCAACCAGAGATTTTTTTTTTTGGTACCAGGGATCGAACTCTGGTCCTTCCGCTTGCACAGCAGGTGGTGAAACCACTGAGCTAAATCCCCAGCCCTAGGACCAACCAGAGAAAGCCAAATACGCTTCCCAAACCAATTGTGTAGAATACCCTGCTTCTTTCTGCTCAGCTGGCCTTTTGGTTAGTCCTCCAGCTTTTCCTGTCAACAGCCTCCAGTCAGAACATATCTGCAACCTTTCATTTTTTTTTTTTTAACACTATGAAGCTTTCCCACTCCCATGCTTGGCTTTGAATCTCTGCCAAATGCAAGTGATGGTGGCTGACTCCCTCTAAGTAAATAGTTTGGTCTAATTTGTGTGGTCTCCATTTATTTCCATTGACTTAATACAGAAAAAGCTATTATATTCAGATATACACATTGATAGCTAAACTTAATATTTTTTGAGCATAGAGATGTTTAGAGTAAATAAATACTAGGCTTTGAAGGATAAGAATAAAAATTACAATGTGAGTGACTTTTTCCTTAAATTTATAGGTACTGGTATACTTACCTCAGTGGGTTCAAGTGGAAGGTGTGTGTGTGTGTATGTGTGTGTGTGGTACTGCTTCAGTCCAGAGCTTTGCACATGTTAGGCAAGCACTTACCACTGAGCTACTTCTCCAGGGCTGAAACATTGCTGAAAGTGTATTTGAAAGACTCAGTTTTGTGAACTAACTTATTAATTTTAACAAAATACTATTCAAAGCAAACTTAATTTTAAAGTGAAGAACATTTTTATAATGCAGGCAATTATTCCTCATGTGTCAGGTTTCCTTACATTGGTACATATATGTATTCATTTGTATATATAAACCCAAGGTTGTAGCAAAATAATAATATTTCTCAGAAGAGCAAATAATGTGCTTTTGTATACAGAAACCCGTGCTGTTTTATTTTCATGTCACTGTAATATATATTATGTGATCATCACGACAACATTCCAAAATGTAAATTACTATTCCCATTTCACAAATGAAATGAAAGGTATGGTAAAATGATGTGTTCAGGGCTGGGGATTTGGCTCAATGGTGCCGCCACCTGCCTCGCAAGCACAAGGTCCAGAGTTCAATCCCCAGTACCAAAAGGAACGAAACAAAACAAAGTGACATGTTCAAGGCCTCCCTAGCAAAGAACAAAGTCCCTGTGCTCGCTTTGGCAGCACATATACTAAAATTGCAATGATACGGAAAAGATTAGCATGACCCCTGCTCAAGGATGACATGCAAATTTGTGAAGTGTTCCATATTTTTTATTTATAGCTAAATGGATGCACATTGAGGCCATACTCTTGAGTGAAATAAATAGGACACACATGTGTAAATACTGTATAGTTTCTCTGGTGTGAGAAATTGAAAGTGTAAATAAGGATCAAAATGTGCAATAGATAATGTGAAATAGGAAGAAAATGTGCAAAGGGGAAGGGGAAGTGGGAGGGGTAGGAGAAAGGAAAGAAGGGAAAGGGCTAAATATGAGAAAATGAAAAAATGGAAACAAAGTCTTTGTAAATAGGGGTGGAGGGGTTGAAGGGTGGGCAGGGGAATGGGGAAAAATAAGAATCAATATATATTATGTAAAGGTATAAATCTCTAATGATGACTGTCATTATATGGTGTAACTAAAATGTACCAATAAAATTAATTTAAGAAAAAAGAATGAAATCCCTCATTCTCCTGCAAAGAGACTCGAGTCTCCTCCTTGTGATGAAAGGAAAGAGCCGTCTCCCCATTCTTCTGGGAAGGACATAGTGTTTATCTGGCATGGCAAAAGAGATGAAATGGGTCTTGCTGTAGGAAGGATAGGAGGGTAGCCCACTTGAGTTGTGCCCATCTGGGTTAACCTGGTGTTTAATGACAGATTATGATGGTCAGATGATGAACATATACAAAATGTGGAGCCAGAGAGAAACTTGGACCTTCCTATGCAAAGCAGAATATTTTTCTACAGTGCATTTGCCCTTGGTGCCTTAAAATGAAATTCTGATCTTTTATCATGGCCCAGAGGCTTCATATAACCTGTCTGAATTCTCTTTCACTATGCCTTCTATCACTGTCCGCAAATACCTTTCAAGTTTTCATACCTGCTAAGTACATCCAGTCCATAGTTCCTTTAAAATTCTAATGGGAACACTGTTTTCTTGGGTTTCAAGGTGTCTGTGTGACTAGTTCCTTCTCCTCCTTCCTATTTCAGATCAGAGCTTTCCTTAAGGGGTCTTTTATGACCATTCTAGCCTATACTCTACCACATTGTCCTCTCATGTGGCCTGTCTGGATCTAAGATCTTGTTACTCGTTTGTTTACTTTCCAGGCTATAAACTTATATTTGGGAACTTCTCTCTCATATTTGCTGCTAGACCTCAAGCACCCAGAACAGTGCCTGATCCCTCAATACACATTTGTTGGATCAATGAATAGATAAATCATAAAACCCAAATGAGAATCTGATGAAAATATGTATCCAAACCCCAGGGAAAAAAATGCATTGAAAGTTTTATATGTAACTTTGGGAGGTTCCAGATCCTTAGGGTTCATCTATAGACTCTGAGTTGAAACACTTGCATTATAGTTCTGCCATCTCTATTTTTTTTGAAATTGATTCTAGAATTTTGTTGTTTGCAATTAAGCATGAGCATCACTTTTGAAAGAATGATCTAGATAGAATATAACAAATCACAGCCCAATTACTGTGTACTGGTTCTGGATAAACTAGATCCCTGTATTTATGTCAACGGATCCTAATTACCAGACATTAAATATTCATCTCTGGTTCTTTTCTTCTTCATGAAATTAGGAAGCATTAAACTTCTCAGATCCCTAGAAATTGATCAATTCATATGACCAATTCTAGACAACAGATTGGCTGTATAAGAGACATAATGTACTACTGCAATGGAACATGTAATTGCTGGAGAGGGTCCCCGGGGCTCTATCTTCCTCTAGAATAGTGACTGCAGAAGCACATGTTGGCATGAATGTGCAGGACCAAATTATCATATGGAGAATAGTTGCTCTGGAAAGTCACATAGATCCTTAGCTGACTTGAGCAAGAAATATAAACCTTTGTTCTTTTAAGTGTCTGAGATTTTTCCAAAGACTTGTTACTGCAGCATAAGCCAATGAAACCTAATATACCACTGATTGAGAAATATGATGTTGTTTTTTATGCCATTGAGGAAAAAAAGATATCATTTGTGCTGGGCATAGTGGTGTATTCCTATAATCCCAACTACATGAGAGGTTGAGGAAAGAGGATTGAGAATTTGAGGCCAGCCTGAGCAATTTAGTGAGACCCTGTCTCAAAATAAAATTTAAAAATTGCAGGATGTAACTTACCACAAGAATGCTTGCCTAGCATGTGCAAGGCTCTAGGTTCAAAGCACTGGACAAAAGAAATATGTCATAATTATAAGAATTCAGTATAAGATGCATCTTAATCTCGGAGATGTTAAAATGTAAAAGAATATGGGCCTCAGATTAAATAAAATACAGATCATTGGAGCAATTCATTAAAGCAGATTAGCATAGTGTTAAGAGCTTCAAAGCTGGGAGTTGGACAGGAAGTTATGATTTCAAATCCCTGTACTTTTTACCTTGGGTCTTAGTAGCTTACATAGGCTTTAGTTTCCGCCTCTGTGAAATGGGGATAGTAGAAGTGGCCTCAGGGTCTTGTGAATATTAAGTGAGATAATCCTATAATGTGCTCAGTAATCATTTCACATGTTTTTTAATCTCTGTCTTTGGCTAGATCATAGAATTTGTTCAAGAGAAACATACATCAAAACCTATTTTCAAGTTTTGTTTTTAAATTAGGGCATACAAATCAGTCAGTAATTATTTACTAATTTCTCACCTAGCATCAAGACTGGGCCTGGCAGTTAAATATAGTATTTTTGGAGATAATAAAGAAACAGCTGTAGAGGTGGAGGAATCAAAGCAGACCACCCCTGAGGTCTTCCCATCTGCTTTCTGATATGTTTTCCAGGTGAATTAGGCTAGAATGAACAAGAGCAGCCTTGAAGCGGAAAAAAGTCACAAAAATGTACCTGAGGAATGTAGGAGAGACCTGTCTTGTACCCACTGTGGTGACTGGAAGAGACAGTAGAGAGAAAATTGAGTTCATATGTCTGGTGCCTTGTTTTTGGTGTGTGTGTGTGTATGCATGCCCAGGCAGTGCACAGGTGAACAGAGGAGAGAGCAAACACTAAGTGAAGACTGGGAAGCGTAATGGTAAGTCGTAGTAGCAGAAGTGCAGTTCTTTTGAGATGTATTTATGCATTGCTCCTACTTGTATAGAGTTAGACTCTTACAGACTACGAAGTTGTCCAGGGAATGTTATTTCACCCCAAATTCCAAATTCCCAAAGCAGCAACTTTGCTATAATTGTCATCTATAGTACATTTGAAAAAACCTAGAGTTATTAACGTGTAACAATCCTAAGTTTTAAAGATTTTACACATATATACTTTATGAGCTTTTATTGTTACTAAAGATGTGCATGGGGGTTCTAACACAACATTTTCAGGTCAATTTGCCTGTAAAGGAACAGGTGGCTGATTAATATCATTATTTTTATTAAATGCCTGAACCATTTCCTTTAAAGTCATTTTCTTTAAAGGAAGTATAGCTGCCTCGAAATATAACTCTGGGCTATAGTTCATTTTGGGGGGGGTTTACTTTATTCTTAACTCGTGAAATTGTTATCTTAAGACAGGGTATATAACTTGTTATTTGATATCAGCTGAACAACAGTGAATCAAGTGTAATGGCTCTGGCACCAAAGGGAACAGAGGGGACTTAAATATGTTTCCAGAAGACAAACAGCTTCTTTTTGTGTCCAATTTACAACGTATGCGTCCACAGTTTTTGAATATTCAAAAGTTTAAAAAAAGTTTCTCGTGATTTTCTTTATTAAAGAACAAGATGATAGAACAGAAAAAACCAATCCCAACTCACATTACTTATCAAATATTTTGGGTGAAATTCAGATTAAAGCCCCCGAAGACTATTCATCTCTCCCTCGGCAGCAGTATTAGAGCGAACTCTCCGCCACAACCCCCACCCCCTACTTGGACTGTCGGGTTAACCTCGGGGAAGGGGTGGCGCTCGGGGCGGGGCTGTTAGTGCAAAAGCATCTGGGCTCCATTCCGAATCTTTGCTGCTTGGCTCCTCTTAGGTCTGCCAAGGTTTACTTCAGGCTGTGAGTTCGGGTCAGAGGACCTCGTGCTCACAAACTGGGTATACCTAGATATGCTCCCAGAGGCTACTTAGGAAAATCTTAGCAGCGAACATCATATCGCAAAGCACTAGTCCCTTAAACTCGTCAATACTCCCCTCGACTTTTCCGCGTCCCTGCTAATCGTCCTGGGGATCTGAACTTTTCCTAAGCTCAAGTGTTTTGCGCGGACCCCTTGCAGGCGCGGAGCTAGCTCTGCCCGGCTGGCTCAGGCCTCCCAGCTGCCTGGGATCTAGGGAGCCACGCGGGTCTGGGTGCTACTTCCTCTGGCTTCCCCCTTGGGAAGAAATTAGACAAGAGGAGACGCTCAGCTTTCTTGGGCACACTCCCAAATATTTGGAATTTGGCATGTACATACACAATGATGCTAAAACGCCAAACAGGCAACGTGGAGGTGCCCATCTCTCCTGGGTAAGCCCCCAAATATCTAATTTAATGTTTAAGAAGCAAAACAATGCGAAAAGGCAAATTAGGCAATGTTGTAACCAGAATGAGCCTCGTTTGACAGGCCGAGCTGTGATTTTAATGGAACGCTTACTCATACCCCCACACCGAATTCATTCTATCTTTTAAGTACTTAAAAATGTGTAATTTAAAATTCCACCACTGTCATAATGAACACTCCACAATAACAAGCAGTAGAACAATGGACACCCCCATGTCACATTGTGTCGGGTAATTACAAAGTGTCATAGCGCGGGAAAGAAGAGCTGGGAACCTTAGTGTGTCCCCTGCAGCGTGTAGGAGATTTCAGGGGCGCGAGTCTCACGGAAGCCTCATCAAACGGTTCATACCAGTGCCTTAACCCAGAGATAAGGATTGTCGCGATCTGATCTCAGTCCCAGGCCTGGACAGAGGGTACCATAAGGGAGGCGCGTGAAGGCAGAGAACCTGGGCACCTCCGGGAGGGCAGATACAAGTGGTGGGGAGAGCGCGACCGCGCAGGGAAGAGGCGGTCCCCCCGGGTGTAGCGAGGGCATACGACCCCTGAAGGGAAGATTCCCACGCGCAAGCTTTCCCCCCAGTAGCACCCACTAAACCTAACCTTTTGGGTTAAACCCAGGGCACCGCATAATTGCGCGCGCAGGGTCACGGTCATGGGGTAAAGGTGTTACTTTGTAGCTGGGCTTAAGAGTGTGCGTGTGCCTTGGGGGGAGCCGGATAGGAAATAGGGAGGGGTAAAGAGAGAAGAGAGGGAGGGAGGGAGGGAGAGCGAGGAGAGAGAGAGAGAGAGAGAGAGAGAGAGAGAGAGAGAGAGAGAGAGAGAGAGAGAGAGAGAGAGAGAGAGAGAGAGAGAACAGATGGGGGGGGTCTGCAGACCGAGACGCCCTACTTCTAAGGATCTCAGAAGGGCAAACCCTCCGTGCCGGAGCAGTCCGAGGGCGCACTGCATTGGGGGCCGCCCAGCTAGGGCGGGGACCTCTCCAAGGGACCGCCAGCCTCCACGCTCCTCGCAGTAGCCCCTGGAGGAGGACACTATCCTGGCATCTAAGGGTGTGGGTTTGGGCTGTAGTTTCCTTCCACGTAGACCCAGGCGAGGTGATCCAGAGGCGGCGAGCTCGGTCTGCTTTCCTCTTTCGTGGCGGCCTCAGGTCCCTGCGCCCTTCTACCGCTCAACCTCCTCCTCTCACCGCCCCCCCCCCCCGCCCCATTCATTTTTTTCTTCCTCAATAGCTTATAGGACGGGTTCAAAAACGAACTCTAAACCCACCGGAGCCCACACTCCAGAGTTAAGGAGAAGGGCTGGGGTTGGAGAGGGCGCGGACGCGCGAGGAGAGTCTCGGGGAGGCGGCGGCCGCGAGGGGCGCCGCGAACCGCCGGTGCCCGCCGCGGATGAACAGGCGGCCGCGAGCAGACCCCGGAGCCTCGCGGTATCCGCGTACTCAGTGACGGTGAAGCCACGCCCGCTCGCGCGCGGGGGACTGTCCCACCCCCGCCCCTCCCTCCGGCCCCTCCCGCCCTGCTCCCGCGCTCGCGCCCCTCCCGCCGGCCCCCGGCCCGCCCCCGGCTCGGCTCGCGGGAGGCGCTGGGCGCCGGGGCTGGCGCGCTCTCCCGGGCGCACACACATCCGCGCACGCTCGCTCCGAGCAGCTCTCTCCGCGCGCGGCCCTCGTCCCCCTCGCCCATGCGGACGGACAGAGCGACGGAAGATGGCTGACGACTCCGTGGGGCCCCGAGGATGCAGCCCGGTGGCGGCGGCGGCGGGAGCGGCAGAAACGGCGGCGGGAGCGGCAGAAGCGGCGGCGACAGCGGCGGCGTTGGTGGCGACGGCGGCGGCGGCAGCAGGAGCAGGCGAGGCGGCGGCGGCATCCCCGAGGCTCCCTGAGCTACCTTTCCCTCTGACAGCCACTGACGCTCTCCGCCGCTAGAAGAGACCCCGCTCCCCGGCGCCCGCCTCCCCGGCCCAGCCCCGGTTCGCAGCACAGCTACCTCCGCCAGCTCCGCCACCATCAGCACCACCTCCACCGCCACCGCCGCCGCCACCACCACCACTACCACCGCCGGCGGCGGCAGCAGCCATTTCATCTCCACAGAAACCAGACACAAAAACATGGCAGAAATGGAGAAAGAAGGGAGACCTCCGGAAAATAAAAGGAGCAGGAAACCGGCTCACCCCGTGAAAAGAGAGATCAATGAGGAAATGAAGGTATTCCTGGACCCTGGGGCCTGGGGGAACGGAGCTCTTTCTCGCGTCCGCTCCCCTTGGGCCGCTGTGTAGGTTTGTGGGGGGCACAGGGGCGCGCTTGTCAGTTTCGTAGGATGCCCTGAACACCTCAGCTCCTCTTCCAGGTGCAAAGTAGAGGCCAATTCGTGGGCTGCATCTCCGAAATTTCCCAACCTCCGATTTGATGGGGGTGGGGGAACCACATACTATTTCACCTTACACACCCTAGGTTGGCACAGATGCGTTTCGGGGGGAGGGCGCCAAGGGCCCAGGTGGCCTGGCGAAGAGGCTTTGCAATGGACGGTGTAGTTTTTCTCCCTTCTTCGGGAATCGTCCCTCGGATCCCTTTAAAGTTAAGAGCCTCCCAGACGAGTAGTCTCGGGAGAGCTCCATTCCACCCTCTCCCCAGTTCATTCCCCTCTTGCCGGCAGATCCCGCTTCGCCCCAAGTCCCCAGCTGCGAGCGCTTAGCGGCTATCTGCGCGCTGCGAGCTGCGACCCCGGCGGCGCTGTGCTGGCCACCGTCCTGCCCGCCGGCTCGCCTCGCCCACCCCCGCCTGCTCCTCTCCACCGCTGCCTCATCCTTCCCGCTCTCCCCTGCGTGGCTCACTTCCCAGTGAGGCAGACCCGGGCAAGCCCCGCAGAAAGAGAGCTGTCCGCAGGACAGCCTTCGAGGGGTGCCTGCCCATTGTTCCGAAAGGCCAGCCCCGAGCCCTCGGCGTGGCCGGGCTCCCCGCCAGGCCAGCGGTGCTCCAGAGGTGGGGAGCGCTGCGCCGGGCGCTCCAGCTGTTCGTGCAGAAGCGGCTGCATAAGAACACAGTTCAGTTCCAAAGCCCCCTCTTCGCCTCCTCTCCCTTATCTTTTACCGAGTTAGGTTTTTTTCTTTTCCTTAAGCGAGAAATTTTGTGTTGATTCTCTCTTGATTTTTTAAAAAAATTTATTCACCAGGCTTTTCTTACTGTGAGTTACCAAAAAGTAGCAAGTTCGCGTTTTGCAGTCTTCTGCACAGAATCCTTCAGGACACTGTAAGATTTGGTTAAAAGATTTTATATTTAAAAGACAAACTGGGTAAAAATGATATGCAACCAAGTCGCATTTATTGTTTTGACGTCTTTTTGATTAGAACAAATATATTCAATGAGAGTGCCTTGCATGAAGCCCATGCTTAGAAGCGGGCACGTATATATTAGGTGCATAGGTGTAGCTTTTTTTTCTCTTCCAGAAATATCAATAGCATTCTGAGTTTTGGGATTAGGGTTTTATTTTGTGATGAGGAACTTAGTTCTTGCAAGCATGATGATGCAGTATTCATCCAAAGAAGAAATAAGCAAGATTTGCCTTGGAAATCAATGCCATTTCTTGTAATGAAACACCATTGATTGCAATGATGGACAGTTAAAAAAGAGAAAGGGGGAAAGAGACCAATAGAAGTTGTTTTCTTTTTATGAGGGTGGAATTTAATCTGCAATAACCATACTTTCTCACTTGCTCATCCTTCTTATCCTTTGTTTCCAGATTACTTTTGCATTTTGTTTTAAATTGAGACTGGAGGAAGAGGAGAGAGGTGAAGGCCTCTAGGAAATCACAGCATGTTCTGGCCCTTTAAAACGCTGCCTAATGTGATCTATATGGATGGCAGCTTTTAAGTTTCATAGGTTCTAGAATTACAAATTAGCTAATTTTAATCAAAACATGTGAAATGTTATCCCGGCTGGATATAAAGGCTGACTGTGCTCTATGCTTGGGGCTCGTGTTGTTGACTTTGGCTGCAGGCACACTCCGTGGTTTGGGAGATAGTTGTCCTTCTACAGTATAACAGATGTTTGTCTGAACTGGTAAGGAAGAAACAAAAACAACATTGTCTGAAGGGGAAAAATTACACAATTTTTAGCCAATGTGCAGAACTAAGTTTGGAATTAACTTTGGTGCACAGAATTTCCTCTTTAAAATGTTCTCTTTCTTCCCAAATCACCCTCTACTACTTGAAGTTTTAATCTTCATCATTTCAATTCAGAGTAGCTTTAAACGTGAAGTTTTGCACAGCAAATGATTCAGTTGCCTGTAGGATTGGTATTTTCTCTTGAGTTTGGAACAGTGTGGGATACCGCTAGCCAAAATTTTCAGTCATGTCCATGCACAAGCCAGCGTGTCTAGTGGAATTGATTTGTAGGCATTCCTGTAATATAATAGCACCAAAAATTCTTAGTTAAGAAGTGTTTTCTCAAAGTCAAAGGGTTATTTTGAATTCATTAATATTTTCTGCTTTTAATATGAATAACCACAGCAACAAAACCCCTCCCCAAACCTCCGGACATTATTATCCCTCCGGCTCCCCTGAATGTGAAGGGTAGAGTAACATAACAAGTTGGTTGCCCTGTATAAAAATGTGTGCAACACCGAGAACACAATGTGGCCTTGTGCAGCTTCATATTGGTGCCGCTGGAGCTGCCTGGCTGTGTTTGCCTTCTGAACGGCTTTCATCTGGACCAGTGTAAACTAAGCCCTGGTAAGTAATCACTGCCCGGCAGAAAGAAAGGAATGTATACAGCTAGCACGGCCTAAGCTGTAAAAACGGAAACCTGAGACCCCTCCTCGGATCACATATCAAGGCTTGAAGGTAGGGGAAATGAAAGGGGGAAAGAGAAGAGAGCGAATGGAAAAGTCAGCCTGGGGAGTGGAGAATCAGGAGGAGGCCCCCCTTAGGGAGATTTGGCTCAGGGATTAGGGAATTTTATCGTGGTGTACAGTGACCTACTCAGGTTTCAACACTGGTTGGATCAAGTTGCTTCTCTGTGAGCTGAAAGAAAAGAGACTGGTGTGTATGTGATTTTTTTTTTTTTTCTCCTTTGGGTAATAGAAAGGACGTTGGTACAAGTGTCTATTTTAAGTACAGCAAATGCAGGGTGCTGAGAAAGGGCAACAAAATTGTCTCATCTCAGAGACTTCCTTCAGAGTTTCCTAATTGAGATAGTTAGATATTTATTTAAAAATGGCTGGAGAATACAAACTGGCTGAGATTTAGCTGACACCAGTAATGGCATTGGAGATTGTCTTCATGTGGCTGGGAGCTAATGTTGATTGCTGTTTCACTAGATCAGATATTGAGTTACATTTTCGTTATCACTGGTTTAATGTACATGGCAGTTGTAACAAACTTAAATTTAATACAATATAATTTTGTGTGAAAAATACATGACTTGGCATAGCTTGCTTATGGTGTACTTCAGTGAAAATATCTTATAGTAGAAATGTTCGTTTCAATATGACCTTTATGATGTTTCTTTATCTTTTTCCTTTCATTCTGACTTTTCTTGGTTAAAAAAAAACTGGTTATTTTGTTGTACTTACCAAAAGTGTGCTTATTTAATTAGCGATTAATAGGATTTTAAAGATCAGATGTCAATAAAATTTATATTTTGTCTACTTTTGGTTTCTAAAGTGAATATCAGGATTGTGTCTAATGTAATATGTCTCTGATATACTGTTAGCTCACATGTGTCATAATAAATGGATGTCAGGAGGGAATTCTCACATATGGAAGGGTTAATTGGTTTCAGGAGTTCATCCAGAACATAGTAGATATAGAAACTAGTTTGTACTAGTGAATGTGTAAGTATAATTATATGTTTAATTGTAAATATTGCTATATTTAAGGACATTTATTTTGTGCACATAGATCTTAGTGAACTATGATCAACAGCTACTAAACAATAATAGAACTCAAAAAACCTAAACTATGAGTAGAGAGAATGAGCCAGATTTTTATCTTTTTAAAACTCTTTGACAAAGCTAACATGATTATATCAAGCACTCTGTCCTGGAAACTTTCCTAAACAAACTATAATTAATGTACTTACAATGTTTGGCTTCTTTATCAATTGCTAAACTACAGGATAATCTCTGTTAAACGTCACAGGGTCTCACCTTTGGTGAAGAAGGTTTCTGTCTATAAATATTCTCAGTAAGTAATTTGTACCTAAAATTATGCTCAGTCCTGATGCTCAGTTTGAGGGAGGCACATCTGTTAGAGTTTAGTAGGAAACTTACCACAGGATTTTCTAGTTTGGTTTCTGATGGTCTCCATTTGACATTCAAAATGACCTGGGTCAATTGCATACACAATAAAGCAAATTGCAAAGTCTAGTAAGTTTAATAGCTTGATGTTTTAAAAAAATTGAAAAATCAGAGTGTGGATTGGAAAATCAGCACGTATAAAGTTGAAATTAGCTCATTAATAAATGGGAATATTTTGAGTTTTGCTGCTGAAATGCCATTCTGGTGTCAAATGCAGTAAGTCTCAGGAACTTAGAAAGTAGGCTTGGGACCTGATCCCCTGAGGCATTCTCAAATTATGTCTTCCTTGCTGAGCAAGTAGCCTCAGGTGTGCAGTGTGGCAGGGATAGGGACTAATGTCAGTTGGGACAGGACCCTTATTCTTTGGACCAGGTATGGGATGTTCCTAAGCCTGTGTCATTGTTTTCAGTTGTCCTATTCAGGGCTCCAAGCTGAACCTATAAATGAGGGTCCTAACAGGGCTTGAACAGTTTTGCATTCTTCTCTATTCAAATGAGGGGAAGGATTCTGAGACAAGTCTCTTGCTCCATCTGTGAGCTGTGGAGTGTGATGTGCACTAGAGCACTATTCTTTAAGCCTTATACAACTCACAGGTTCCAGAGACCAGGAAATGGAAAGGAACCATTCCACTTCCTCCCAAATCTGAAATAAACATTTGAACTAGAAGAAAATGAGTCTGACAGACTCATTCCCTTCTGCGTTTCCTGCCTCTGTGCTTGCCAAGCACCACTCTGAGAAGCCAAGCCCTGCTCTCCTTGTGTGAAAGACAGACTTAGAGAAACAAGAGGTAACACAGTTTTTAAAAGAAAGTAAAAAACAGGGCCTAATAAGGGCAAATATTAGTGAGTGCAAATGGCTCTCTGAAAAGGAGAGTTCCAGTGATAGTGTCTTATTAGAGTGACTAAGCTATTTATATCTCTAAAGAAATATCCCTTTTATTTAATGAGTCTTTACCCCTCCCCCCAATATTAGACGTAGTAAAGATGGATCATAAAAATTCCTGAAGTCTAGAACTTCCTCTTGTGGACTGGGAATTCTGCCACATTCACACTTTTGAGTTAATAAGATTATTGAATATTTTCTTGAAAGGGAAGGGATATTGCAGGGTTGAAGGAGAAAAAAACAGTACTGTGTTTTGATAGCGTCAATTGAAACATCTTAACAGACATGAAAGCATGTGGTGAGTGAGATTTGCTGAATGTATATGATAGAACCTGTAGATTGATGGGTGTTAATATCTCTTATACAACTAAAGGCCTGTAGAACTCTATTCTGCTTTAAGGAACAGACAGAAAAACCATGTAACAAGTCTTGGTAATTTTTTTTGGCAATTCTGCAGCTGTGATAGGACACAGCTGCACACAGCTGTACACCTGCCATGCCTGCCCACAGTGTTAGCTGAAGGCCAGTATTTTCAATTCTACAGCATTTGTTTGACTCTTTTAGGACAGTTGATGTCTTGGAAACAGATTAAAATGTGAGTACATGATTGCTTTATATCACAATACAACAATAAAACACCACAGATTTTATATGAGGTAGCACATGGCTTTGGTTTCATATGCTAATTATAGAAGCATCCAGTTTTGAATATATCAATAAGAGAATAAGATTTTCTTCTCAGATCTCTTCCAGTTGAGTATTAGTGTTATAATATATTCTGCGCTTAGTACTGCATTAAAGTCATTGGGTTGTGGCTGACATCAATGCTGCAGAATGAACCAAAATGGAGCTCAGTAATCATCTTCAAAAGATTTCAAGCTAGAAAGCTGTAATTCAGGTAAAAACTAGGGCTTAATGTGTAAGTCTGCATCAAGAGTGTGAATCTGGCTGTTGTTATTATTTCATGGATATGGATGACTTTCTAATGGGTTTTCTGTGGGGAGTGGGTTATCCTCACTATACCATCTGATCCAATGGGATTATGAATGTGGACATACTTTGTAATCTGTAAAGAGTTCTTCAAATATTTCTTTTTGCATGATTTTAATTTTCCTTCATGATCTTTTCCTTGGCATAACCATGAAGTATAGCTGGTCCACTTGATCTGTGTTAAAGGAGACAATTTAGACTCAGCCCTGGGCCAGGCCTGTGAACACAGCTAGAAACTAACTTCTAATCAACTTCAGTTTTTACTTTGGAACTTGAACAAGGCTGTGCCTGTCTTCTGGAGATTCCTTTTCTTTATCTTTATTAGTGAGCAATGATGCTTAATAGAAATTTATCCCAGAAGTCACTCAGAACACATGGAGATGGCAAAGGAGAGAAAATATTTTCCAAAACTAGCCATCATTCCATTATTCTTAACTTTAACTAACAGAGATACTAGCATTTCCCCTACTGCCTTATAAATTGTTCAGGATCAGGAGTTTCTCTTTCTTTCTAAATTATTTCTCATATGCTCCACTTTTTGGATAATGCATGTCAGGATGTTTTGAAGTTAAGTAATATAACTGACAGATTCCTTTCATTTTCATTAGGACTGTGAATATGACTGATACAGTTGTCTAGAATGAGACTGTGTGTTAATTTTTAATTAAAACTAGTTTTCTGTTTTTACAAAAATAATAGACATGGTAGAAATAGTAGAATAAGCAGTAGAAATAAAAAGAAAAACAAAGCCTATAATTTTCCCACCCAGACACAATTGTTGTCAACATTTTGATGAATGTCTTTTCATGCCCTTTTCTGTATGATATACAGTTTTTTAAAAAACAAAAATGATCTCATAGTATACTAAATTTCATTTTAAAACTCAATATATTGCTAATAGCTTTTCATGGCACTAAAAACTTACAGTGTGTATTTTAGTGGCAAAATAATATTCCATTATATAACTAAACTATAATTTATTTAACCAAATTACTATTGTTTGGCATTTAATTTGTTTCTAAGAAAGCAACATGGAGATAAATATTCCTGAATGTGCGTATTTCTATATCGATTTCCTTAGAACAGTTCCTAAAATGCCTAGAAATAAAATTGTTAAGTCAAATGGTGTGCAAATTTTTAAGCCTTTTAATGCATAGAGTCAAATGTACCCTTTCTAAAAGTTGTATCAATTTAATGCTAATATGACAGTGTCCAATAACACTATTATAATTTTTTAAACTTTCACATGCTTATTGTTAAAATGAGATTTTTCCTGAATTTTGATCATTTCTCTGTATTTATACTTTTAAAAATATTTCTGAATGCATCCAAATGAATTAGCACATTTATTCTGTTTAAGTGTCAGACATTGTGCTAGGGGAGGCATAAAATGAATTAAAAATTTTCTGCCTTGAAGTAATTTAGAGATATTTGGGATAGATGAAATATTTTACTAGAACTGAGACTCTGAGTGAAAATGGAATTATGTTTATGGATAGGGAGGGCAAGATTGTCCCTCATTTGGGTTAATGGTTAGACGCTCCTTGAATACTTCCTGCTGTCTTGTGTAAGATACAGATTTGAAAACACATTGACATTCAGTTCCAAGACTTAGTATGAAAAAATCAGTTGTACCTACCTATGTTTTAAAATTTGCCTGGTGTTTTCAAAGTAAATAAAATCATCAGTCCTTTTTTTTTGGTACCAGGGATCAAACTTGGGACCTTGCACTTGTGAGGCAGGTGCTGGAACCACTGAGTTAAATCCCCGGCCCAGTCCATTTTAAAGAGTTTGAATACTTACGTTGTAGAAGTTTTGTTAGAATTTGTTTGTTTGTTTGTTTTTTGGTACCAGGAATCAAACTCAGGACCTGGAGCTTGCAAGGCAGGTGACAGAACCACTGAGCTAAATCCCCAGCCTTAGAATTTGTAATTACTGGTGTTTTCAAAGTGCCTTGAATTCAACTATTCTTTACCTGGTGAAATGTTTAATTAAAAATCATTTAGATTGAACTTTGACATTTGTGTAGTATTTCTAGTAGAATAAGAAGGGTGTCTAATTAGTGTCCTAGGAATTAAGATCCAACAAAAATAAGTTTTTCTGGTATAGAAAGAAGAGTGAAGAAATAGCAAAATTTCCTTTTGACATTATCTTTCTATGATTCTTTGATTTATTTATTTTTTTAATTCTAAGAAGAGAGCAGGATTTCAGACTAAATGTTGAGATTGTGTTCTTTTATTGGGAACCCTGGAGGTGAGGAGAGAGCGGGAAATTGGGAAGGTGAGGAAAAGGTAAGGAAATTAAATATTAGAAGTACAAAAGAATCAAAAGTGATGTGAAAAAATTGTAAAATGAGAAGATTTAATTTTAGTTGAATTTTCAAGCATCCCTTCCCCAATACAAATAACTAAGGAGAATAGAGGCCAGTAATCAAATCTGAAAGTAAGTGAAGTTTCAGCATTGGTAGACTTGCCCTGGGTGGCAAACTTCTCTCATATGTTCTGATTTTTTTTTTTTTTTTTGCAACTTCTGAATGGTTCAGGGATGTAGCGTCTTTGGAATTGTTGACATGTTGGACCATACATTATTAATAGCAGATAGAGGCCTGGACTAAGAATCAAAAGATATTTATTTTAGTTTTGACTTTCCTGGGTGATCTTCCATGCTTGTCTTTTACCTTCATGATATGCTAATTTTTTGTTGTAAAATGAAGATGTCACATAGGTTCACCAAAAGTTTATTGTAGAAAGCAAATACTTAATACATAGAGTTATTGAAAGGAATAAAATAATTAAAGGATGTGAAAAAACTACAAAGTGATATAGGAGTATTAGACATTATCATTATAGTTTTAGTAACATATTTTCCAAACCTAAATTGGACCATATGGTATGAGAGAGGATTTTTGTGTCACTTCCAGGGGCAAGAAGGAGTCTGCAAAATGTAATTTGGATGCGAAAATATGGAAATTTCTGGCACATTTTGATGGTTTATGGGAGCAATGATAAATATTTGAACTAATGACTGCTCAGTAAAATTCATGATGTGTGATCATTATAATTATGAAATTTTTTCACAAAAGGTATTTTATTTTTCATATAAGTAGAAGTTATTTGATTCCACAGAATCCTAAAGCTGGGAGAAACTTTTAAGAGCATTTCAGTTTCAGTTGAGTGTCCTAAGTCTCTAGGAGAAATGCTAGGTAAAATTTTTTTGGGGAAACAGATTTCACAATTCCTGTCTTATTAGTGAAGATCCTTATGTTAAAAATCTCTCCTCATTTTAACTCTTATCACCTGTACTCATCTTTAAAAAAAAAAAAAAGAAACTTAACTAAGGAAAGGAGTAACTTTTAAAAATAGAAAATTCTTTCTTAAAGGATACGAAAAAGTACTGAAAAAAAATTGTTGGAATTCTCTACCACAAAGACTTGAAAACCCTTGTAGGCCATAAACACTAAATTCACTTCTGGAATATGTTATATTCTTGGATGTTAACTTCAAAAATCTGTTTCATTTCCTTTGGTTTAGCACCATAATAGGCCCATGTGATATTAATCATCAAACTCTATCTAGAAATGTTAAAATTTAGTTACTCCTTGGGGTTCTTCGGTTTCTTGATAAATATTGTATACAACAGAGGTAATAGTCTATTTTTTCTAGTCTATTTTTTGTATTATAAAACACTTTGGTATTCATTTTCTTTCATGAACCTTTTGTGAAAAATTGGAGACTTATGGCTTGAGCCTTTATTAGCCCTTTGTTTTCTGTTTTTGCAATCATTAATTGCATTTAATGCAAAAAATAAGTAAAGTGTTTATTTTTATTTTCAGTGACAAGAAAGGGAATGTTTTAGAGTTTATTTTCCCTGACATTTATTGTAACTCAAAAATCATGGAATAGATCAAGTTCATATTGATTGTTCCATGAAGCCTCTGAGTTTTCAGCAGAAACCATAAACTAAAACTGATGCAGTTAAGATGCCCAAATAATATGAATTTGGTGTTAATAATCCAGTTGAGATTTCAGCTTTTATCCAAATGTCTGAAACTTCTGGATCCCATCCCTAGGATTGGTTCTGAAAAGCTGAATGGATTTGCAGCTGGACTAAAACAAACAAATCTATATCCTTGGCTGGGAGGCTGATGCATGAATTATGCATCTGTAGCCTTTGTGTGACTTCAGAGGTTAGACAGAACTGGAGAAAGTAGTTCCCGATATGAATGGTGTACAAAACTGGATATGGTAGCTAGTAGTTACTATGCAAAAGATTTTCTGTCTTGTTAACACAGTTCTCTTAGAGATTGCGGCAAACAGTGCACAGACCAATAAGATGGCTTGAGCTTGGCTTTTAATGCTGTGAAAATTGGTTTTTTTGATGCAAAGTGTAAGCTTCATCCTTGGAGATTTCTGTTGCCAGACCACTGATGGAGGACCTTGATTTGTGTGAGTAGGGACTGTCATTCTCCAGTCAGACACTGAGCTCAGTGAAAGAAATTAGGTGTTGGGGAAGAGTGATGCCTCATTAAAAGGATCCCTTTTGATTGAGTAGAGAAGCATTTAGCTTAGTCCTCTTCAGTGTTATTCCTGAAGTTGCGGAGCTTATTATTCATATCGATCATATCATCTTTGTGCATTCATGAAAAGAATGTCTATTTAATGTGGACATTATCAGCCATCAGAGAGAATAACTGCCTCATTGAAGGTTGATATGGCTGACTGTTGGCCCTGTGAATGGTAAGACTGAATCAATCTGGTTAGATTTCTTTTTAATTGCTGGTGCGCTATACCATCACAGATTGACCCAGTTGGAGCCAGAGCTTAAGTGGGTACTAAAGTAAAAAATGTAGAATGCTGAGGGTGGTTTGAAATACCAGGTTTGTATTTGTGGAATCAGTAGTGCAATATCTTTTATTTTTATGCAACCCCTGCTGAAATCTAAAGTTGTAAAATTCAAGAAAACATGGAACCCATACATTCAAGCTGTGCATACTCTTGCTTAGCTTTGGTGTTTTATTTCAGGTATATAAATTATATATCCCAATGTAATTCAGAAATGACAGCTTCTAAGGAGAATAATAAAAGATTCTTTGAACCACAGAGGTTAGGATATGTAGGCTTCCTAGCTCAGTCTAGGAGGCTTAGGGTGCCCTGCCAGGTAGATATTTAAAGCACATAGAAACATTAGGTCATTAACACACATAGCCTTACATCTCGTATTCAGATCTAGCAACTGATAAGTTAATAAAATAGTCACTTGATACAAGGTATTAAATCTGTCCAACTATACCCATTATTTTTACCCATATACTTTGATATGTATAATAATAATAATAATACCTTACATTTATTTGTAGTTCATAAAGTAGGTCACACATTATCCAAAATCTGTGCTGGCTAGTAACCTTAACATTATTTGGTACTTTTATGTCACTTATGAGAAGACAATCATAGTGACCTTTCAATTCACGGAGGAAGAATTTGTCACTAATAAAATGTATAAAGCATATTATGCATAGACTTAAAAAATACTCTTGCAAAGAGGAAAATTAAAAAGGGAGACCTTTATAACCTATTCAGCTTCCTGTGTGGTAAGTAATTGACAATTGAGCAATAATTTCTTTGTTGAGATTTTGCTTTATTTGACATAAACGTTAAGAAACAATACCTAAGTCAGAAAGCAATTCTAATTTAAATTATTCTGAACCACAAAAAGGTTGATTGTTTTCATTTTCAAAATCTTTTGTTAGCTATTTTTTTGTGCTTCTCAATATTTTTATATTAATATGAGATGTAGACTTTGCAGAAGAATATGCTAAAATAGGACTTCCTATTTGTAAGTAAAACTGACAAATACCTTTTTTTGTATTATCTTTAAATTGCAAATGTCTGAAGGCCTGTCATAATTGGATGTATCATTCTGTGATTTAAATGCATTACAATTTTTGAACGTGATTTGAAAAATGAACACTACTCTAGGGGAAGTGGGGCAGGACTGCCATTAAATGGGATTGGGCAAACAATTCAATTTATGCTTTCTTTTCAAATAGTTATTGATTATAGAAATAAGTAAAAGTCTATGCTTCTCTTTCAGAACTTTGCAGAAAACACCATGAATGAACTCCTTGGCTGGTATGGCTATGATAAGGTTGAATTAAAAGATGGTGAAGATATTGAATTCAGGAGCTACCCTACAGATGGGGAGAGCCGGCAGCACATTTCTGTTCTCAAAGGTAATGACATTTAATGTCCCTTTGTTCATGCAAAGAAGGATTAACTATCTCAATCTGCCAGAATTGAGTTGCTTTGGGACTCATTTTTGTTGATTTTTGCCCATGGTTGATTTAAATGTACATCCCCGGTAGCACTTGCCTATAAAGCAGAAGTCTACAGAATATAAGAGCATAGAATAAAACAAAAATAAACATAGTTTAATCTCATTCCAGACAAGGACTCAGGAACTTAAATGCCATAGTCCTGCCCATAAATTCATGGAAAGAGACACTGTTTCCTAACTTCTAGTTTCCTTATCCCTTTGATATATCATCATTTGTCAGGGATTGGGACTTTCTGTTAAATGCAGTGTTAGGTTTACATTTTCAGACTGCAAGAGAGATTCACTGTTAGTTGGGAACACTTCTTCCTTTTTGATGGGTGGAAATTCTGAAAGGAAGCCATATGTTTATTTTGTATTTGAAAATTTCACTCTTCCCCTACTGCACACTTTTGAATAGTGTTAGAAAAGCAGTAAGAGAGTAGTAGATGGTTACATCCTGTACTATTGTGTAAGAATTTTCATCAAAGCCCAACTAAAGAGTAGAAATTACAAGGGATTTGCCAAGCAGAATTTACACTAATTCTACCAGTGGGCAGCAGAGCCAGATATCTAAGGGAGACACCTGTGTGAGTACTGAATTTATTAACCAAAATTTGGAAAAATAATTTGTTTGTAAAAGAGGAGGAACATGTGAAGGAACAACTCATTTATGGAATTTTAATAATTTCAATTTCAATTTTAATAAAAATGGGTAAAATGAATTGTGCATCATCATTGGCAATTTGGTCAGTATTTGTGTTGCATTCAAAATCTATTGCTATAAACTACCTGTTCAAGCATTTTATTTCTGGTCTTTAAGATAGTGCTTTTTCTTATGCCAAGCAGGGAAATGTAAATGAGCTGTCCTACAGGCATGTGGAATTGAATGTATGTGGCAAATTTTATGTTAAGCTTGCTATGAAATCGTACACATCATGTTAGGAGATAGTATCATCAATTTCACTGTAAATGAAAAATGCAAGTCATGAATTTATATTCTGTGAACTAATAGCTCATATAATACTTGGCCTAGGTAATAATCTTTGCCTCTGGTGAACATGGAAAAAAGTAAGTGACAGGATATGCTATTAGAAAAAGTTGCTTTCCATGGTTGAGGCTTTAAAAAAAAATGATTTGCATACAGAATATGCACAAAATTTGTAAGTTTTCTTTATTTTCAATTTTTAATGAATATATCAGTACCTGGTGCAACACATAGCACTTTTCATCTTCTTCTTTCTCATTGATTCATTTGAGTATGTTATGGTCTATGGTTATAGTACAGTGAGACATAGAATGCTGGGGTGAATGCTTTAGGCTTTTGCCTTGGTAACCAGAGAGCAAGGCCTGCCATATATCACTTTGTATATGGAAAAGGTTAATCGCCTCTCAATTTTCTGTAGGAATTTAGAGTGCTAAAATTCATCACCATGATTCAGGTGGGATATTAGCTATTATAGTGGAGCAGCTATGAAGGAGCTGATTGGAAATTTATGGTAGCAAGATTAAAAAGCTCCAGGTTGGACTGTGGTGTTCTGGTAAATTATTTAAGGGTTTATAAGGAAAAATTTGTTCTATTACATGATTCTTTTATGTGAGAAAGTTTGAAGTCTACTGAATAAGTTCTTTTGTTAATTATGCTTTTCTTCTTTTACAGAAAATTCTTTGCCAAAACCAAAATTACCCGAGGACAGTGTTATTTCACCATACAATATAAGCACAGGGTATTCAGGGCTTGCCACTGGAAATGGACTCAGTGACTCACCTGCAGGGTCAAAGGATCATGGCAATGTGCCCATTATTGTACCTTTAATTCCACCACCTTTCATAAAGCCACCAGCAGGTAAGCACTTCTGAGGTTTCCAGTGATAAAGATTCATGGACAGTTGCTTTAATTATCTTATGAATAATTATTAATTGCTTAAAAAGTAGATAAAGATTGTTTTAGGAACTTTAGACATAGGAAATGTTAGTACATGTATTATTTAAAGTATTGCTATAGTAGTAAAATTTCCTTATCTATTACTCTTAGTCTATAAACTTTTAATTGACTGTAAACTTTTTCTCCCACGAGCTTCTCTGAAGTCACCAATTAATAGAGGAGAGTATTAAATAGTCTTTTAAAAATAAGAAATATACAATGACTGACTACTAAGAAAAAAAGTAACTAGTTGAACTGGGTGGTGCATAAGCTGAGCCAAGTCTCCGTGGGGTTTCTGAACAATGGGGTAGTTTTATGAAAGGACAGGTGGTAGACATGGTCCTCAACATGCCTTCCTCCAAATCCATTCAAGAAACAAGCTAGATTATGCATTGTCTCCACAGAGTTCTTTCTAATTCCTGGAAAGCTGTCTTTGAGAGCTTAAAATATTAGATATCTGAATTTCACTTGGATGAAAATGTAATCAGTTCTTTTATGTATTCATAAAATCACATGGCAGTGTTTTAGATCTCGATTGCAATGGGCTGAGTATTATGATGTTGTAAGCTCAGCTACGGATATATTTCACATAGAGCAAGAAGTTAAATAATATTTTATCTGGCTTGCTGTAAAATGTTAGAATTATTTTAGAATGCTTAATTGTGACACTGGCTATTTTTCTATGTATAGAACCTAACAATGATAAATGCCAAGTTACAATAGCAGTACTTATTATAATATACTACAGTTAATGCTTGTGTTTTTATTAGAGAAGATAGGTACTTGGTTCCGTTTCCATAAATTGTGAAGAAATTGTAGATGAAGTTCCTGGGCTTATGTTATAGATGTATTTATACTGTATCTTACATGTTTCTTACATTTTTCTTCATGTTTGTCTTCAGGTTGGTCTTCTACATTTTAGCAGTAAAATGAGATCCTTAGATAGGTCATCACAATCCACTTACCTGTTAAAGTTACTTGTAATTGTGTTTGTGTACTAATTACTAATATAATTGGTGTATTATATAAAGTTTGCCTTATGAATCTCCCTATTTTCCTTTAATGATTGCTTTGTGAGACAGCGGGATGCAGATTTATATCCCAAGGACCAAAGACACATTTTATTTAGATAGCCAACTGAGGGAGAAAGCTGACTTAACTTTGTAAATGTCGAGTTCATGTTTGAATGTGTGTTCTGTGGCTTAGGTGAAGAGTGATGATGAGGGTATCAGTGAGGTATATGACTAAGTGAAAAGAGAATGGGCTTCAGATTTAGAAAGATTGGGCTCAGGTCTAGGTATTTACTTAGCAGCTCTGTGAACATGGACAAGTTACATCTGCTCTCCTCTCATTCCCAATCTGTAAAATGGTGCTCCTTATGGAGTCCTTGTGGAGATGAGATGAGATGAGAAAATGTATATAATATAACTAGCATAGTGCCTGGCACACAAAAGTCATTTAGCAAACACCATACCTTTTTTTTTCAATCCTTATTCTGCCCTATAGTTATCATTCATAGCTTGTGCATAAAAAGGTATGCATCTGAAAACAAAATTGTCTCTAAGATTTATTTGACCAAAACACACAGCTTTAGAAATTAACATAGTTGAGGCTAACATGAGTTCACCATGCCAACAAAACCTGTCCTGGAGTTTCCTGCTGAGCCAGCCACGTGGAATTCAAGCACACAGCTCCTATTTAACTCTAATTCCACATCAGATCAGGAAATAAATATACAAAGGGACAGAGGCCAAAATTTGAGTCTTGGAAGTCTTAGTCATAGGAACGCTGAGGAATTGGAAGCCAGAGTAACTGAACACCAGTGTTTTATGCTGTCTTCCATGGAACTCCAAGGCACTCATCTGTGGAAAACAAAAAGGAGGGAAGGATGTGTTTAATTTTCTATATCTGCTCTAAACTGATTCTGTCCATTTTGAGGGTTCTAGATGACAATACAAAGATACAGGAAGATTCTCTGCTTTCCAGAAGCTAACTCTGTTAGTCTCAAAGCAGAAACTTACCAAAGAGATGAATTTTGGTACCAGGGATCAAACTCGGGACCTTGTGCTTGCGAGGCAGGTGGTGGGACCACTGAGCTAAATCCCCAGCCATGAAAAGAATTTTGATTTATGCAACTCAGGGCAGGGGTCAGAAAACCCTTTCTGTGAAGGACCCAACAGTACTTTGGGCTTGCAGGCTATACAGCCTCGATCATGGCTACGAACTCTGCTGTTGGAGCAGGAAAGCAGTCATATATAAACCAATAAATGTGGCTGTGTTCCAATATAATTTTATTGACAAAAAAGGCATTGGACAGGGTTTAGCCTTGAGATCCTAGTTTGCTGATGCTTGTGCTAGGGTAAAATAACCCAAGTCTCATAAAAAGATGAATTGAGTTTCAGGTAGGCTGTGGACTTAGTTTTTTTTTGTTTGTTTGTTTGGTTTTGTTTTTTTGGTACCGGGGATTGAACTCAGGTCCTTGCACTTGTGCAGCAGGCAGCGAAACCACTGAGCTAAATCCCCGGCCTGAGGTTGTGGACTTGGCAAGGTGTTCTATGTAATATTCTAAAGAGGGAACAACTGATGGTAGGAAGATAGTGGATTTTTTTTTACTGGTTTTCAGGATATGTCATGATCTCTAGCACACTAATATTTGTTGAATAAATGACTGATACTCAAATTTTATTGCACAAATGTAAGGTAAGTGGCTCACTGAGAAAATGCTAATATTTGGTCTGGATTTGTCACAACCTATCTGACCTTGAACAATAGTTTCCTTGATAGTAAAGTGAGGATCCCATTGCTGTTAATTATCTGTGGATAAGTCAAGTCCACACATGATCCAAAAGCTTCCATTTTGGACTGGGGATTTAGCTCAGTGGTTCCGCCGCCTGTCCCGCAAGCACAAGGACCCGAGTTTGATCGCCAGTACCAAACAAAACAAAAAAACCCAAAAGCTTCCATTTAGTTAATCATTTCAGCTCTTCCTTTGCTAAAACTTGTACAGTACCAGAATTTTTATTCAAGGTAATCAATTTGAGGTACGCTCCCTGTTAATATTCTAGTCATATGTAGGTTAGTGTGCATTCCAGAGGGGAACTAATAAGGGTCCAACGTCCAGAAGCTAATGAACCTCAGCTAATGCCCCTGAATAGTTTACGGGTGTCCACCTTTCAGGATAGGGAAGATGAGCATGATATGAATCCTCTGGATTTCTGTGTTAGAGTTCAAATTATTCCTGTTGTAGTATAAACTAGCTATGTGAAAATGCTAATAAGAATGCCTTATGTTTGTCTTAAATCCTTTATAGTTTGTGAAACTCATCCATATTCTTTATTTTATTTAATTTTATATTTACAATAACTCTGAGAAATAGTATGTCAGATGCCATTAAAGAATTGAAGCTCAAACAGGTTAATTTTCTCATGGTCATGTAGCTTCTAACCACTTGAGCCAACACTACTACAAGGTCTTCTGGCTTCTAGTCCATTATTCTTTTTAATACATGCCACCTTTTCAGCCAGTTCAACAAACTTTAACTAGACTGTATCAGAATACTAATGCTTTTTCATATACTACTTCCAGATACTCCAGTGACAGGATAGATAGATTCTTCCTACAAAAGCCTATCTTAAAATGTCCACATCTATTTGGGAGGTTTCTCAAAGTCTGAGACTCTGTGGGTCTATGGGCCTGATGGCCCAGTAAAGGTAATGTCCTAGCTGGGTTTTCAAGTGCTTGCCAACATGAGGCAGTCGTTTCTCTTCAGGGGTAACAGCGGGCTCTATCTGGTCAGATACTGGTTCCCAGGAGTGTTTCATGTGCTCAGGCAGACTCACTGCTGGATCCAGTCCATTTTTTGGCAGCCAGTGGGCCCAGTGAAATACTTGAGATTGGGAACACGGTGACACTGCATTTGCTTGAATTTCCACTCCTTTTGCACAGCTTAGTACAGAAGTGTGGGTGTAGCTTGTGTCTAGGCCCAAGGAACTGTTCTGGCTCTATCCCTCTTTCCTCTGGAGAACGGGAGCTCCTTGTGTTATGATGATCATCACAGCGTTGACCTTGCTTTGGCCTCATATGTTTGTGTCCATCTTCCAAGGCTAAGCTGCCCTTCCCCCCTCAGAAACAGCCTCTGGCCCTTGGTGTACCTTTTGTGACATCACAGGCGTTACTATGGTAATAGACTTGTTATAAACACAGGATAATAGCCCTGATTTTTCTTTGTTTCCCCCCATGCAGTGAAGGGAATCACCATGATCCTTAAATAATAATCACAGACTTCTCTGCAGACTCTAGGAAATGAGCAAAATGAGGATGTAGAGCAGCCACTTAAAAACCTGGTATAAGAATATTAGAAAATAGTAAAAAGCATTGACCAACTCTATCTTTTTATGCAAATATCCTCTCAGTTTGAACAAATGTGAAAACCTCCTTCTTTGCTAATTAAAAAAAAAAATCACATTACGAACATAGTCTGAAAAGGGAAAAAAACATATCAGCAAGAGTGTGAAGGGATTGCTCAGGTTGTCACCTCACTGTAATTCCCACGTTAGAGATTTTGATGTGATCTCAGCCCCTTTGGGGCTTCATTTAAAAAAGGTTGTGCCCAAAAAGGGCTTTTGCATGGATGGTGAGAGTTGTGCTATAGTGAGTCTCCAGGAAAACACGTGTCCCTGCCTCGCTTCCCCCAGGTTTCACAACTGAAGTAAAGCATAGAGAGTGCATTTTTGAATAAAAAATAAAAAAGGTCTTTTCACAAAGACCTTCTAATGGTCTTTATTGCTTTACAGGTATAATAGCACTTGGCTTTACTGACTGGACAGCAGGCTTCTGAAGGGTTTGGGCAGGCCTGGGTCTCTATACCTTGTCAACCTCTGGTCAAAGAGACCAGGGGTAGACTGTGACCCAGTTGGAATCAAAAGCAGGAGTTTTTCTTCTAGTCTTAGGCTTGCTCCATGACAACATTTTATTTCCAAGAATTTTATTTATTTATTTATTGGTTTTTTTGAGACAGGGTCTTGCTTTGTAGCCCAGGCTGGCCTTGCATTTGTGGCAGTCCTTCTGCCTCAGCCTCCCAGGTGCTAGGATTACAGACATGCATTGGCTTACTCCCAAGAACTTAAAAAAAAAATTCCTATTAGCATAATTACTTTTGTTCATAAGGAAAGATAAAGCGAATTTTTGTTGAGAGAGCTTTATGGCTGCAGAAAATACTGTGTATCTAGGAAACCACATTGTAGATTGGAGTCTTTTGACAGGTTTTCCCAGAGGCTTACAACTTGCCTGTTCTGAGTCCAGAATCCCTGTAAATCCCTGAATACTTTAAAATGAAATGAAATGTGAAAAAAGGATGGAACATATTTCTCTTGGTGCATTTATGTGGCAGCTTTGAGTAAAATGCCTTTTACTTCAAGTGATAATGTGCCCTAATTTGTATTACCCACTGTGTTCCCAAAGGTGGGGTAAAAGTTGGGTCTTTCCACACAACACACACAGATTTGTGTGAGGGAGGATGAGGTCAGTCTCCTAAGATCAGCTTGATTTCCTCTATGTAGAAATGTCTTGCATTTCTTTGAAAATGACCATTTCCTGTCCCTTAGGATGGTTTGCATTTAGTGAGCTTTCCCAATTTGTGTTCCAGCATAGTCATGGAAATATGATATATTTTTTCAGGCAAATCTTGAAATTCCTAAGAGGTTATAAGAACTGGGCTGCAAGGAACCATTAGCTTAACTGAGAATATGGAAACACCCACATGATCTGCTAAACTCTATGTATGTAGTTGAGTAACCCCCAGTTAATAAGCATGTTACTTTTTGCCTTTTATAATTTGTTCATGGAGTTGTTACTTGCAGGGAATTATGAATCAGAATGTGGTTTGCATTATGGTCATTATTTATTTTATCTGTTATTCAATATTCTTGGGGCTTGCATATGAATGATGTATTTCAAATAGCCATTGAGGAAACAGGATTTAATCAAAATTGCTTTTGTGTTTATTCATCCAACTCTTAAAATATGATTATTAAATAAAATTACTTAGAGTTAATGGGATTTGGATGACTTACTATTTATATACTAGATATGTTTCTCGTAAAAAGAAAAAGAGATTCACCAAACTCTGTTTTCCAAGTCACTTAGGATAGAGATAGTAGGAATTTGAATAGCAGGAATAGGAATTGTTAATAACATGGTATAGTCTCATCATGCTTAATAATTTTGAACTATAATTATGGAGCAGGCATTGTTAGTAGATTATCATTTAATTTTCAAACAACTCTATGAGGATACTATTATTAACCTAGTCTTACAGATAAGGAAACTGAGACAAAGAGGAGTAAAGCAGCTTGCCTAAGGTCATACAGGTAATAAGTGGCAGAGTTGATATTTGAACCTGCACATTATGTTTTCCTTTTCATAACCACTGGCTTATCTAAAATACTATGTCAGTTTTTCAGTCCATTAAGTATTTACTGAGTGTTCCTTATATTGTACTACCAATGCAAACATATATCACCATCTTTGACTACCAACAACTTATAGTATAGTTGGCATATAATCAAAATATCATTCTAGTGTGACTTTGGAATGTCTGATATTGCATCTGCATTTGGAGATTGTGGTAGGAATACAAGGACTGTTAAAATAGGGTAACAGGAACTCTCTAGGGAGATCATCAAAACGTGTGTGTGTGTGTGTGTGTGTGTGTGTGTGTATGTGTGTGTACCTGAGGAGAAAAGGTACTTGAAAACATAGTATAGGCCAGAAGATAATTATTTGAAATTAAATGTGATAAAAGACCCAAAATTAAACCTACAATGTTAGCTATCATAAGTCTTATTTTATCTCTATACAATAAAAGTTTTTTGAAAAATGTAAGGCAAATTTTAGTGTGTTTAATCATTATTAATTCTAGAAAAAATGTGTAATTTGAATGGCAGCATGGTGTGGAGGAAAGACTTCCAGAGAAATAACCAGGAGACCTGCCTTGTTAAGGCCAACTCTGCCATTTATTGCCCATATATTCTTAGATAAGTCGCTTAGCCTCTCTGACCCTTAGTTTCTTTGTCAGCGAAGTGATGTGGTAAGCTTAGGCAAGCTGTAATTCCCTACATTTATAAAATCTTGATTTTGTAACTTTATAGTTAATTGCTTACCTGGTTTTATTATTTGAAAAGACATTTTAATATACTTTTATATGTACTTGTTAAACAAATTTAAAGCAGACTTCCTTATGTGTGCACTTACAGCAGTCAAAAGTCTGATGGAAGATTTATGCCATTTAGGCAACTTCTAATGATGTTTTACTCTGAACAAGTGAATGACTTGAAATAATAGATCTTTTTTAAAAATGAAAAGTACTAGAATTATGCAATTTGAGTAAATAAAAAGGCTATGTCATTCATATGTAATTAAGCCTAATCATTTTGATGTTACACCTAAGTGGTTATCACTGTAAATAATATCTGAAATTTCTGCAAAAGAAAAGTTACTTTTTATTTAATCTGGCTTACCAAATCAGGGACAAAAAGAAATAGAAAACCTAAGTAGTCCTATACTCACTAAAGAAGTTAAATGATTAAATCATTTCTGCAAAGAATACTTTAGACCTAGATGGCTTCAATGGTAAATTCTATATTTCAAAGAAAAAATAAAACAAATTTAGAGAAACTCTCCTAGAGAATTGAAAAAGAAGAAACACTTTCGCACATTTTATGATTCAGGGATGAGGTTGATCACATTACATGCCAAGGAAAATAAGTTAAGGAAAATGATAATTTAATGTAATTGGGTTCATTGAATTGTTCATTCTCAATGATCATCATAACATTGTTGTAAAAATCCTGAACAAAAAATCCTGAGCACACCAATGTCAGTGATATATGCAAAAAGATAATAAATCACAACTAATTTGGATTTTTTTCTAAGGATACAAGGTTGGCTTGGTCAAATTTTTAAATTCAGTCAATATACAGCCAGGGATTTAGCTCAGGGGCACCACACCTGCATCACAAGTGTAAGGAACTGAGTTCAATCCCTGGTACAAAAAAAAAAAAAAAAAAAAATTCAGTCAATAAAGTTAGTCACATTAACAGAAAAAGAAACTTCATACTATCTTCTTAAAAGATGAAGGAAAAATATTTTAGTAAAATATAACTCAATAAATAATAAAAATTCTTAGCAAAGTAGAAACAGACTAGACTAGGTATCCACAAAAATACCTGTAACAAACATAATAATGAGGAAATATTGAAAGCTTTCCCCTTAAGATCAAGAATGGGTTGAAGATAACCACTATCACCTCTTGTATTCAATTTTGTACTAGAATTCACAGAAAATGTAATAAGGAAATTAAAAAGATTTAACAGGTAGAAATACCATTTTGTGTAGCTCCCAACCCCAATCTACAGGTAAACTATTACAGTTAGTGAGTGTATTTATCAAGGTCTTCAAATACACTCAATGCCCTCTAATCAGCTATCGCTCTATGTACTGGTCACAAAGCAATTAAAAAGCAAAACTTAAAAATGCTATTTAAAATAAAATCAAGTCATCAAATACCCAGAAAGAAAATCTGACAAAATATGTATAAGATTGTTTCACAGGGAACTATAAACATTGCTGAGAAACATCAAAGCCTTGAATCAATGGAGGAACATAGCATGTTTATGGATTGTAAAGAGGTATATTCTTCCTAAACTGGGCAACATATTTAATTGTGATAAAAACCCTGGTATACAATTTTGTGAAAGTTAAAAAGTTGTTTCTAAATTTTATGTGGAGATGCTCAGAGGCAGTAGTGTCCAAGACTATCTTGAATAAAAACAACTGTAAGACTTATCCTACCAGGGTCCAAGATTTATTATAAGATTAGAATAATTAAGATAGTGAAATAATAATGCAAGAATATGCATATAAACCAATGTAACACAATCCAGAAACAGATATGAGAGATCCTCGATTTATGACAAAGATATTAGTGAGTTTAGGTTGACATAACAAAATTTTATTGAATGGATAGTTTAAATAACTACAACTTATTTTCTCATAATTCTGGAGACCCGAAATCCAAGATTAAAGTCCCAGCTGGCTTAGTTTGTTTTGAGGGCTTTTCTTTGGTGTTGTACATGACTTCCTTCTTGCTGTGTCTTCATATGGTTGACAGAGAGAGCACAGCTGTTTGGTGCCTCTTATTGTAAGTGCACTAATCCAATCTTGAGAGCCCTACCTTCATAGCTTCATCTAATCTTCATTACTTCCCAAAAGTCCATTTCCAAATACCATAACACAGGGAATTAGGGCTTTAAAACATGAATTTTGAGGACACAAACATTCAGTAGAGGACAGCAAAGATGACTTTGTAGAACAGTGAGGAAAGGAAAATCTATGTGGTTATGGAAAAAATGTTAATATTCTACTTCACACCATTCACAAAAATCAGTTGTAGATGGATTGCTGTTACTGATGTATTAAGTAAAAATATAGGGCTTCTGAAAGAGAGCCTAGAATATATTCATGATCTTGTGTTGGCCAATACTTCTTAAATTATCCATAAAAACACTCATGTTAAAGAAAAAAGTTGATTAATTGCTATTAAAATGAAATGTTTCTGTTGATTGAAAGAGATGTTGCAAAAGTGTAAAAAGGCAAATAACTGGATATTGGACAATGTTTATAATGCATGTTCCAAGAAAAGACTCATTTAAAAATATATAAAGAACTTTTATAAATAAAAAAGAAAAGGTGCCTAATAGAAAAATGAGTAGAATAATTTTAAAAGGCACTTTACCAAGAAAATGCCCAAGTGGTCAATAAATGTGTGAAAAGTTGTTTAGTTTCATTAGTCATTAGGAGTACAAAACTTAAAATCATACTGAGATAACAGTTCATATATATTAGCTGGGGATTTAGCTCAGTGGTTCCGCCGCCTGCCTTGTAAGTGGAAGGACCTGAATTCGATCCCCGGTACCCCCCCCCCAAAAAACACAAAACAAAACAGTTCATACATATTAGAATGGCTAAAATGAAAAAGACTAATATTACCAAGTGTTGAGGAGGATATAAAGCAACTGAAATTCTCATACTTAGCTGATGAGAATGTAAGTTAATATAACCACTCTTGAAAGCTGATTAGCAGTCCCTATTCATGCTAAATATGCATATATCCTAGTATCTGATAATCATATGTTAGAAATATACTCAAGGGCTGGGGATTTAGCTCAGTGGTTCCACCACCTGCTTTGGAAGTGCAAGATCCTGAGTTCAATCCCTGGTACAAAAAAAAAAAAAAAAAAGAAAAGAAATATACTCAAAATATGTTTGGAAGCCAAAGGCATGGGAAAATCTTCATAGTAGCATTTATTCATAAGAACCAGAAACTGGAAGCAACCCAAATGCTCATAGTTAACATGGACTCCTAGAAGTTCCTCAGATAGGTTTAGGTGGGTGAATTTGGGCTTTGAAATGGGTTGTGAAATCATGTGTATGTCATTTATGCATAAATTAAGGAAATCTGGTTCCTGTTTCTCAAAAAGATCCTTGTCTCAAAAAATGTCAAAAATCTTTGACTTAGAGAACTGGATTTCCATAGTTAAAATTTGTTTAACTCCTTATAATTTAAGCAACTAAGCCCTACAGTGTAATTTTAACATTTTTATACTATATCTAATCTGTTCATAGTTGTCTCAAATCAAGTAGAATATTTAAAATCTTAGCATTCCTTGTTATTTAGGAATTATCATCTAGCTAAATACAAACAAATCATGGTGAAGCCTAAAAATTAAGTTATAGGCATAAGGAATAAATATCCCTGATGGTGGTCTACTTTGTTTTTTTTGGGTACTGGGGATTGAACTTGGGTCCTTGCACTTGCGAGGCAGGCGGCAGAACCACTGAGCTAAATCCCCGGCTCCAATAGTAGCTTTTGATATGAAGCAAAATGGAGAAAAATTAAGGTATGAGGTGAGTGGCAAAGGTGGAATACATAGTATTTCTATAGCCATGTTTCTTATCAAGGGGTAACTTTGTTGCTCCCCCTTCCCCTGAGAACATTTGGCAATATTTGGGTACATTTCAGTTGTCACAAGTGGAAGAAGGAGTTACTGGTATCTAGTGGCTGGAGGTCAGGAATGTTGCTAAACACCTATGATGCATAGGATAAGCAACAACTAATTATCCAGTTGAAACTATTAGTACTGCTACCTTTGAGAAACTAAAGTTCTCTAAAGTGGTGGTGGTTACACCTCTTACTCCAGGGCTTGCTGTAGTAGTTAAATCAGGATGGGGATGTGCATTCTGAAAGTACATTATCTCATACCTGTGGCATATGTCTCTAGCTCCCTGATGTGGGGCTTCTCTGACATGGCTGCATGGGCATACCATGTGGCTCCTTTGGCTGTCACTCATACATGTGCAAACTGGAAGTGTAGGGGAATTAATACACTAGAACAATGGGGAATAGGTGCTGATGAAGAATTCATCAAATGTATTTCATAAACTCCAAAGAATTACCTGTGTGACTGAACACTAACCTCTCTTAATAGTGGTCAAATCAGTACCCTTCTTCTTCAGGCTCTTTCACCTCCCGAGGTTCATGTCCCTGACTCCTACTTCTTGGAATCATTCTCAAAAGCCACCTGCATACAAGTCTTTGTCTCAACTTCTGTTTTCTGGGACACAGGATAAAAATACCATGTGTATGGAAGTCCATAGAGAAAGACAGAAGTAAGGGAACAGAATTTAAAAAGTTAGAATCTTATGAATATTTATCTTTTCCCTTTAAAGTTCAGCATAAATATACAATAAAAGTAAAAAGAGAGTACCAGATTTTTGGTGGTGCAAATATTGCAGTGCTCAGAAAGGGTTATTTTTAAAATTATCCCATCATCCAGAGAAATTTCCTGTCTCTTCTGATAAGAGTAAGAACAGTAGTAGTGGCCACACAGGAGAAGAAAAAATGAAGTAATTAAGTCAAGATTCAAGAACAAGAGGGAAGGAAAAGGAATAGCCTTTACCTGTACTCTGTTAAGGGGATCTTGTTATTTTCAGAAATTTAGAATCCTAGGGTTTAGAACCTAAGGGTACTCCCAGTTTGATGTACAGTGGGGAAAATGAGGTCTAGAGAGGCCAAATGACTTTCTCAAGGTCAGTTGTATTCATGGTGGAACCAAGGCCAGAACTTACTTTTGAAGTGAGAGCACCATTTAATCCTGGATTATAAATCACATACCTCTGTGATTCTGGAGACAGCCTGAAACTTTTCTTGGCATTATCTAAACTCTTTTCGAGGTTATGACCTCGAAATAGTACTTTCAAGCTAACCTGCCTGAGGCTACCAAGAAACTAAGAGGCTAACAAGAAAAAGAAGAAATGTTAGCTGTGCTTTCCCTTGTTTGTTAGAGATTGGGTGTGTTTTTGAGATTTCTTGTTATTCTAGGGACATTCCCAATGGTGACGTCTCAAAGTTACTGTTAAATTGAGAAGATTTAGTTTGTGAACTTGGCCAAGGAGAGTGGAAATAATTAGCCCATTTTGTTATGGATGGTGTTTCTCTCTAAGGCAACTTTGTTCTGTGTGATGCCCTAGGCTTCCCTCTTCTATGCCACCCTGGATATCCAACTACGCTTCCAAAAGTAGTAAGAATTCTGCTTTTCCTTTTCATTAAGGTGATGCCCAGGTCAGATATTTCATTCTGGTGAATAGGGTAGACATGATTCTTGTCTTACCTGACTTGTAGTCTGGTGGAGGTGACAGGCATTAAACAAAATCAAAACCCAAAACAACTCATTCAAGTCTGAGGGTTATCAAGTTCAGACTGTGGCCCTCTGACAAGGTTTGGAGTCAGGGAAGGACCCCCCAGCATGAGGTTTAAGATAAGATAGAAAAGGGGCTGGGGATTGAGCTCACTGGTGCTGCTGCCTGCCTCACAAATGCAAGGTCCTGAGTTCGATACCCTGTACCAAAAAAAAAAAAAAAGATAGAAAGGATTTGGGGATTGTCTTAGTTACTTTTCTCATCACTGACACAAAATACCAGATATAGAAGATTAAAGGAGGAAAGTAGCTCACAGTTTGCAGAGGTTTCAGTTCATAGTTGGCTGGCTCCAAGGCAGGGTGATATGTCAGAGGGGCATCACAGAGGAGAAACAGTCCGTGGTGGGCAGAGGGCAGAAAAGCAGAAGGCAGCAAGCAGCGGAGTAGCAAAGCAGTAAATGACAAGTGACAAGCAACCACAGGAGCCCTCTTTCTGTACCTTATATTCTGTCCAAGCTACCTGCCCTTAGGGCCAGTAGCACTTACACCCAGGGGAGCCTTTCCATCATCCACTCCCAGAACTATACCAAACCAATTAGTGGACTAATTTAGTAGTAACATACCCTTGCTCCCAGCATCACATGCTTAATCACAGCATCACACACTCTAGATCAAGCCACCTCTGAAAAGCTACATGGCCACATGAGGCTTTGGGGGACATCTAGATTCAAGCCATAACAAGGATGATGGGTGAGGAAGCAGCATTTGTGAAGCTCAGAGTGAGGAAAGAGACTCAAGGAAATACAAGAAGCCAGTGCCCAAAGCACAGACAGGATGACAGGCTGGCCTAGTTATAGGAGCCATTGGAGACCATGCCAAGGAGATCATAGAGACATTCCTCTTTTGAGGGTAATGGATGCCACTGTTTTGAGCAGTGAGAGTAGTGATCAGATTTATGTTTAGAATTTATGTTTAGTTTTTCCTGGATACAGAGTGGAGGAAATGAACTGAACAGTAGTGAATTAGGAGGTTATCTGTAGTATGAGCGAGAGGTATTGGTGGCTTCACTAGGATGGAGAGCAATAAATTTCATGAGGGCAGGGTTCTTGGAATAGCACCTGGCACATAAGTTGAGTGGGTAAATATTGAATGAATGAGTGGGGATATTAAAAAAAATATTTAGGAAGATCTGGTGATTATTCATAATATGGGAGGTGAGGAGGAAAGAAGCAGGAATAATGGCAGATTTCTGCCAACAGGTAAGATCAGGTGCTGAGATGGGAAATATGGTAAAGGAGGCTGGTTTTGAGAAGGAGTGTATCTGTGTAGATCCTAGCATGTTAAGATGTCTGGGAGGCAGTTGGATGCAGCAGTTCATGAACTAAATTAGGTAAATTATCTTGCTAACAATGGCTAACAGTTCATCTTGGTTCTTTTAACAATGTTTTTCTTGTTCTGATCCCATATAAAGCAGTTTGACCCTATAGTGCTAATATGCTGTCATTTGTATTTCTTTGGAGATAGTGTTCTTCAAGGCAAGGCAGGAGCTCAGAATTGCTTCTTCTAGCACCAATGGACTTGCTGGTACACACTTTTTCACTTGACTCCTCCGTCCCTAATCATGTGCATTTGTGGACTAGGTGGTGAGTGGAATTCAGCCATGTAGGGGAGAGAAGTTCAGTAGAGAAAAGGCCAGTGATTGTGGCACCATTTGCCCAGGGCATTTTAGATTGGTGTGAGGGTCAGGTCCAAGGCTCAGGAATGGGGGACAAGATTTATTTTAGCTCATCTATGGCAGTGAATATTAATTATTCTATCTTTTAAGAGCAGTATTACCTTCCTTTCTCTTATTGTTCATTTCTGCCATTTCACTCTTATTGCCTGAGAAATAAGTACTCTGTATTTGGTGCATGGAGCAGACACTATGAGACTCTGTGACCATGGGTGTCTGGTTAGACTGGTGGGCAAGTAGGGGTCGATCAGTGTGCCCAGCACTGGCCACAAGGCTGTCTTTCTGCCAAATGCAGACAAAGGAGACTCCTGGCAAGTGAGGATTCAGTTTTGGGCAATAGAGGAGTACCTTCCTGGTAATTAATGACCCACATGGAAGTGCTTATGCCTACTGCTGATGCAGGGCAGTGGAGCAGCATGTCCCAAGACACTTCCTCAGACGTTCAGTTTTGGAAATTTTCTGTGAAAAGTTGTGTCTGTGGTCAAATTTGTGAAATTTGCATACTCGATCTCCCACTTAGAGATTCATAATTACACACTGGTGAGACCAAATTGTTGTTTAACTTTTTTTAACCTTGTCTATTCCATATATATTTAACTACAGGTCTTTCTTTAAAAAAAACAAAACAAAACAGCTAGTTAAGTACCCCATGAGATTAATGTTTTGTGGAATGTGCTTTGGGAAATGTTCCATATAGGACTCTGGTTTTCTTTACTCTAAAGTTCTACTATTTCCTTTTCCTATTTAAGTTTCTGAGGGTAGTAGGTAGAAAGTCTCTACAGTGAATCCTGAGAAACAGAGGGCACAAGAAGAAGCCCATTCACTGGCAAATCAGAGCAATTATGGGGAGATATTCAAATTAATGCCAGGGAGCCAGAACCATGTGTGCTTAGACTTTGTGCAGATGGGAAAAGGAGAGGAGAGAACAGGGAGGAGAAAGGGAAGTAAATTACTGAGATACTGAGATGCAATATGTATATGTACCTATTCTCCAATATGAATTAATTGTTATATACCTCAAAAATGTACCAACAATAACATAAGAATAAGAATAATAGCTTAAGAAGATAAATAGGAAAGAGTAAAATAAAACTTCAAACCTTAAAAGAAAATTCAAGTTCAGAATAGTATTCAAAATAGAAGTATAGGGCCGGGGATTTAGCCCAGTGGTTCCATCGCCTGCCTCGCAAGTGCAAGGACCTGAGTTTGATCCCCGGTACCAAAAAAAAAAAAGAGAATTATAGATTCAGTATTCCTTATCGGGAATTTTTGAGACCAAAACTATTTCAGATTTTTTTCATGTTTTCGGATATATGAATATACATAATATGATATCATGGGCCTGGGACCCAAGTCTGAAAATAAAACTCATTTCTTCTTTTTTTTTTTGTACCGGGGATCGAACTCAGGACCTTGCACTTGCAAGGCAGGTGCGGTGCCGCTGAGCTAAATCCCCAGCCCAAAACTCACTTATTCTTGATACCTACCTTATTGCCTAAATGTAATTTTACATAATAGTTTTAGTTTACCTGTGTTTTGACTATAGCCCATCAGGGCACTTTCCACTTGTTAGTGTCATGTTGGTCCTCAGAAAATGTCAGTTCTCAGAGCATTTGGATTTCACATTTTCAGACTAGGGATGCTCAACCTATACTATTTTGTCACTTCCTGGTCTCCTTTTATTTTCTTTCCTTGTTTGAGTGCTGTGAAAATAATTGCCAAGGGACACTGGATGTAAAACAACTTCATTTTGTTTGAATTTGATTCCAGAGTCAATTTGTATAAGGAACTCTTGCCTTTTCCCTGGTCTGCTTTGACTAGAAACACAGAAAGATGAACTCTCTGTAATTCAAATTATTTCTGGGTCCATTCCACCCCTAGGTTTTGGGCATTGTTTTAGTTTCACTGTTAAATCTGTCCTCTTCATTTCCACAATAGGTTCAGGACTTTGTCTCCTCTCCTCTGTATTCATTTGTCCACTTGATAATTCCTTCAGCATGGTCCGAGCACTGATGTATACAAGGCAATGAACATGCCAAGGTGAATGAGGCATAGACCCTGCTCTCATGTTGCTTCCAGAGGCTTCTCAATGTGGAAAATTCCACATGTAGATTCCAATTTTTTTGAATTCTGATCCACCTTGCTGGAGTAACATTCCTCAACCCATCTCTGATCCTGTCATGTTCTTTCTAGAAGCATTCAGGAGCTTTTTGTCATCTGTGGAATAAAGATGAGCCTCCTCTCTCTCCCCATAGCAAAGTGACATGAAAGGAACTCCTTGCTCTGGCCTCATTAGCACAGGTCTAATCTCCGACTTTTCCCTTCACACATTCTTGGATGGCTGGATGTCTTCAGCCCTCTGCCCACCTGCAGCCTGTCTGCCACTCCCTGGCTCCTGCTTATGGTAGTTTCCTCTGTCCTTTCTCAGTTTCTTGAACTTGCTCCCTCTCCAAGCCTTCAAGACCCAATTCAAATGCTGCATTCACTCTAGCATCCCCTCAGCCCGCACAACTTTTCCCATTGCTCTGTACCTGTCACACCTGAGCCACACTTTTCTTTTTACTCACAAGGAGGACTATGTCCTCTTCACCCTAGTATCCTTGACTACTTACCTAGCACAGGGAACTGCATGAAAATGTTTATTTGTGGAATCACATTTGACCTACCTATTTACTCATTTATCTCTACATAGAACACATATGTAAATAATTTTAAGTTGATTAGAAAAGTTCAAATAGAAAATTGAAATTTAATTTTAAATTCTGTTATTTTTCTGTAATTTTGAGTAATTTGTGTTCATTTCTCTGACTTACTGGAACCAAATTTAGTTTATGTATAGATATTAGATTTTATTTTTGGGTTAAGTACTACTCAGAGGTGAGTGGACTATTTAAACTTTTTAAATTACTTCAAATCTACTTTCAAAAGACAATTAGGGATACTTTAGGTACTACAGAGATTAATATAGTTGTAAGGACTTATATCATTTAATTACATATATCCCTTTTAATACAAAATAAGTTCAATAAAATTTTATTATTCAGACCCCACTATTTGGGAATTTTTGGTTGTTCTGTTACCAAGGAGGCAGACATTTTTAGTTGTTATTCTGATACTTGTTAAAAGAGCAAACTTCTCAGGCACCTAGGAAGATCCACCCATGTATGGATTGTTAATGTAATAATTACAAAGAATTCCCATCTATTAATTACAAAATATCTGGCAGTGCAGTGATATATTTGGCAACATCTTGTCAACTATTAATTCAAGTTAAGTAATTTTTTAAAAAGAACCATGAGGCTTTTATTAATTTGAATGGTTTTACTCTTAATCTGAGTTAGTGAAATTTAACTAGTTACTGGGCTGTTTCTTGTATTCAAGGCTGGTGGAGAGGTATGGTTGAAGAGACTGGTGCCTGGTTATCAGGCCTCACCCAGCTGAATACAGCTGACACTTGTCCTTTTGTTGTAATTGCCAGTAATTCAAAGAAGCCTCATTTGCATAAAGAAAGTGCCTACTTTCTCCCTTTTAATCCTCACGATACCTACATTTAGGGTGGGCATTACTAACCCTTGAGTGACTTGCACACATTGCTGGACTAGAATGGGCAGTATTGGTACTACAGTACTTTCACAGTGTCTCTGTCTCCATCTCTCTGCACTCTGCCACCCTGGCTTTCAAGTAGTAGGGGCTTAGATTTGCAAAACAATGTACATCTGTTATCTCATTTGCTTTAAAATATCACCCCCTTGAGATTGTCATATGTGGATCTGCCTGTTGCTTTTCTTTCCTAGCAATCCTTAGCTATAAGCCATTCTTTCCCACCCTCTTCAACACTACTGTGTTATATCCACACTGAAATGGCACTGTGACAGAGTTGGACATTGTGCTGCAGTGTGATCATTTTTTCTGTCCATTCTTTCTTTTTTTTGGTTCCGGGGATCAAACTCGGGTCCTTGGGCTTGTGAGACAGGCAGCAGAACCACTGAGCTAAACCCCTGGCCCCATTTGGCTGCCTTCAGAGTGTTCTGGCTATGGGAAATAGTGACCAGAGGCTTCCCGTGCCCCTCCATCTTTCTTGTTGGAATCCTACCCTCAGCACTTCTCCTCATTTCCTGTAAAAACGTGTTCTTCAGGAAGAAGCACTCCTTCTGAAATATAAGTCCTTACTTTCAAATATGCATTGACCTCCTTGCTTTTGGGAAATTTGTATTTTAACAGGAGATTAGAAACATTTAGCCAAAGAAATGATCCCCTAGTGGTAGAATTCAGTCTTAGCAATGGAAGGATAACTGTTTGAAGGTAGGATATTCTTATTGGCACCCTTGAAGCTACAGATGTGGGTGGTCTCCCACTTCACCCACATGGAAAGTTAATCTTATCCATGCCCTACTGAGATTCCCCTTCCTTAAAAAAGAGAAAGCTGGCAAGTGTATTAGCCTGTGGTTAGACTGCTTCCTGAGACCAAGTATTACTGATTCTGTCTTATCATTTGGTATTTAAGTATAGCATTTGCTCTTCCTAGGTCAGATGAACTGTTTGCAGCAGATCCATGTCTCTCAGTCATGAAGAAGTAAAGGATTGCACTGTGGGCCTTTCACTTGTTTTTCAAAAAATCTATCAGCAAATATTGATTGAGTAACACTTCAGCTGTCTCCTCAAAGACATCTTGACCTTTTTTATTTCATTTTCTTTGTCTACTGGTGTGTCACCAAGCAGTGTGCTTTGTGGGTATCAAAATCTGTGACAGCTCTGAGTCCTTTTTGTGGAGGGAAGCCTGTGTGGATAGCATGTAATCTCCCATGCTTAGAAAAGAGCTGGGCTCAGAGTCAGATGACTTGGTCTCTATCTCGGCTTTGGTATGTGATTGCTGCATGAGTTGGAGCCGGTTAACTTCCAGACTCACTTTCCTCACTGTACGGTGATTGTTGGTGGTTGTGATTAAGATTAAACGCTATAGGATGATGCTGAAATTCACTGTGCTCAGCACCTACTAAGTATGGAATAATGGCTAGCTATGAATATTTTCCTTTTGGTTCAGTGGCCCAGCTTTTCCCCAATTGTCCTTTTCTGTCCACTCTAGAACATAGGGAATTGTACAGAAGCTCCTGGAGAACTCTATAGAAACTTTTAATTTGTAGTGTCTTGGAGTAGTTGGAATTGCATTATTCCAAACAGAAATTTCTTTCTTTGTAGATGAACTACAGAGAAAGCAAAATGTAACCTGTTTCTTGCCTGCCTTCCAGGCCATGTCTTTATTCTACTTATTTATTTTAATTTTTTGTGGTGCTGGAGATTGAATCCAGGATCTTGCACATGCTTGTCAAGTACTCTAGTACTAAGCTACACTCCTAGCCCCTTTATTCTGCTCTTAAATTTAGTTGCTCCAACAAATAAATGCTGCCCAGGTCATATTTTCATTTCATCACATGGGGAAAACACTGAAGTCTCCCCAGACTGCTTTGTAGTTTGTCTTAAGTGTAATTCTCTCAAAATGAATCACTGGATGGGTGCATTCTATGGACTGCTGGAAGAGATAAATATCACCAGAAAATAGTTCCAGAATATCTCCTTATTCTTGGACTCCCAAGAAAGTAACAATTAAAATTAAAGTTTAACTGCTTGGTGTCCATTAAAGTTCCTCTGACTTTCTCTGGGCTGGTCAAATATGGATGGTCATAGTATGGATTTTTTTGTTGTTGTTTGTTTGTTTTACATAGTATGGATGTTTATAGCTGCCATTCAAATACCCCAAGAAGTTCACTGACCAATGGGCATCCTTATTCTTCAGAGTCACCAAATAAGGCAATTTCTGATACAATTTCAGCAAGGCATCCTTGAAATGCTTGATCTCATACTTCTGTGCACTGTAATAAATAAATACAGTTTTGATTCCATCTTAGAGTAATTAATCTAAACTTTCCCTTCTGGAATGTAAAGTAGAAAAATGTTCTATAGCTCTTTGAACATTAGTCTAGAAAGAAAATGTCTTAAACATTCTGGTTAATTAAATCCTAAAGAGGTGGTACAAACTTTTCATGATTAATTGAAACATGCATATTTTGACTGATGCACATTTATATGACATCATATGAAAATTTTATCGTGTCATACAAACTGTTCATTCTGGGAATGTGATTTAATGCTGTAAACATTCTGCATTTGTTGTTGTATTGTTCATTATGAAGAAATCAAAGGCTAGTGGCTATGATAATGCACTATAAAAATCTGCTGTGTGAATCTTTGTTGAGTTAATGTCAAGTCTCTGATGGTACAGACCTTTAGCCTAGAAATGAGATAGGAAATTAGGTTATAGTATCTCTAGTTTGAAGAATTTTTTTTTTAAATAGAAAAACTTTTAAAGCAGATCAAGTGAGACAAACTTAATTGCTGGGGCTTTCTGTTTCGCTAGTGAAAAGCATGAATGTCATTACCAGGTTTCAGGTTAAAAAAGACATCCTTGGAATGAATCAATCCTTTTGGCTGTAATTGTTTACAGAAAGTTCACTTTTTTAGAGATATAGTCATACTAAGATGGGGCACAATGTCATATCTGGTGGCAGAATTTGAACTGTATTTTAGTTGACAAAAGTAATCTAGATAATTACAGTTCTTTTCTAGTTTCTTTCTTTCTTTTTTTTTTTTTTGGTACCGGGGATCGAACTTGGGACCTTGAACTTTTGAGGCAGGCAGTGGAAACACTGAGCTAAATCCCCGGCCCTCTAGTTTCTTAAGAATAATGTTGATATCAATAGCTTACAAGACTAGAATATCTGACCTATCTAAAAATGTTTTCTTGAACTTTTGGAATAACTTTTTTGAGATCAATAGCTGTCAATAGGGCTGGGGATTTAGCTCAGTGGTTCCGCCACCTGCCTGGAAAGCACAAGGACTGGAGTTCGATCCCTGGTACCAAAAACAAAACAAAACAAAACAAAAATAGCTGTTAATAAATTAGATGACAGAAAAGTAGAAATCTGATGGAAGTTTTCCAAAGTATTTGCCTTTGTGAATCAGAATTTTATGAAAAATGCATGGGAACACTGACTTATTTAACAAGACAGATGCTAACAACCATTTAAGAGTTTTCCAACTGTTAGCTACAAAAGCTCACAATTCTTTTGTCTCATTTTTCCATACTGTTGCTTTGCAGTAAGAATGACTTACAAAACTAATCTGTTTTAAAATTCTACTTTTTGTTTATTTGTTAGGTCTATGGTAAGAATGCATCATTGCCTCTCTTTAGAAAATGACAAGTGGGCCTGTCTGGATGATGGAGTAAAACATGAGAAAGATCCAGGAGCTGCCTTCGGGCCCCAAGCATCCTCCTCCAGACTAGGCCCAGCTCAGGCTAAGCACCAGCCTTCTGATAGTGTTGCCCTCCACCCTTTCTCTCTCACTTTTAGTCCATTAGAATTAAAGGCCTAGGACTTTAAAAACAAATCTGATGTTTTATTTCCCAAACTAGACTATTTAAGGAAGAAGCGATGAGGGAAACCTAATGCACGTTCCCAGATGGCTCCTTGGGAAATTGGTCTGGTCATTAAACTGTGACACCAAGTGATTTCCTCCATAAAAAATTTTTTTTTTTTTTTGGTACCAGGGATCAAACTTGGGACCTTACGCTTGAGAGGCAGGCGCCAGAACCACTGAGCTAAATCCCTGGCCCAAAAAGTTCTTTTCTTTACAGATTTCACCAGAAACAAGCTTTTTGGCAATAGATCCTTTGTGAGAGTGTTCTGTTGAATCATCTTCTTTTTCAGGAATTTAAGACATTAAGGCATTTAATTGGGAAAAATAGAAACAATTAGTGCTAGTTAATTGATGATTGAGTATTATTCTTAAAATGTTACTCCTAAGAAAATTCTGCCTCATGTTAAGGTAAATTGTACAGCTTTGTTAATTTTTCCTACCACATAATACTGTGCCAGCATGTAATATCATGGTGTAGTAGAAATCATATAAAATATAAATAAAACCTTTCTTGAATAGAAAAAATTACTACATGCAGTAATTGTTTTCATCCAGATTATGACTTTATTTAAAGAAAGTTATGTTATCAAAAATGTCTAACATCAAAAAATAATTTTTTACACTGTCTTATTTGATAATAATAAATCACAATTTATAATTTATGAAATAGAAAAGGTCATTAAAATGACAATGTTTATTCCTTTAAGATACATAAAATGCTGCACATAGTTTTGAGTGATGATACTCAGGGGGAAAGAAGCCATATCACTGCATTACAAATTAGTTTGCTTCTAATTTTGCAGGCTGATGACCACACTGCCTCAAACCAAATCTTTTCCCTGGAAATGGAATGATTGCATGACAGACTATATGAACCATGAATATGTCAACAGCTCATGGAGCAGGCCTTGCTTAGCAATTAGTCTTTAGGGGATTCTATTCAGAATCAGACAACACTATACCAGAGCTTGTTGGGAATTTTGTGATTACCATTCATGTCTGGAGCATGAGTCTGGGTTAGTACAAAAGACAAAACCAAAAACAAATACCCATTTTCATAGAGGAAGAAGAGTTATGACTAATAATGCAACCAATGAGACACACATAGACACACAGAGTTGGGAGGACAGAGAACACTTGAGAGACAGCAAAAGCCCCTACAAGGCAGCAAGGAAATATTTCTTAGGTTTTTAAAGTTACTTTTAGCTGGGTGCAGTGGCACACACCTGCAATTCTAGTACTCGGGAGACTGAGGTAGGAGTATAGCAAATTTGAGTCTTGCCTGGGTAAATTAGTGAGACCTTGTCTCTAAAATAAAATAAAATAAAATAGGGCTGGGGATGTAGCATAGTGGTAGAGTGCTCCTAGGTTCCATCCCCAGTACCACACACACACACACACACACACACATGCACAAATCTCTTTTAGTTCTCCCTCCCCAAAAGGCCAGTGTTTTTCATTTGAACACTACCATCCCATATCCCCCACATACCTTCCCCTCACCCCTTACTCGGGGTTGATCTCCAGGGCTTTCAATGAGCTGAGCTAATGCATTTCCATAGTGTAGTGGTTATCATGTTCGCCTAACCACAGTGAGCTGAGCTACATCCCCTGCCCTTTTTTGTTTATTTTTTATTTTGGTACCGGGAATCAAACTGGGGACCTTGTGCTTGCAAGGCAGGTGGTGGAACCACTGAGCTAAATCCCCGGCCCTTGTTTTTTATTTTGAGACAGGGTCTTGTTAAGTTATTAAGTTGCCCAGGCTTGGCTCAGCCTCCTGCCTCAGGATCTCAGTGCCAGGATTATAGGCATGCACCACCATACCCTGCAGCCATCCCAGTTTTTTGTCATAATTTCTTCCCACCTGCACTATGATTTAGTCTATATTTTATGAACTGACTCTCTTTAAAAGACTGTCTTTGTTTTAATCGGTAATGGTTGTGATATCATTGGCTCATTGTACTAGTTAAATTTGTTTTCTTCTCATACAAAAGAAAAGAAATGCAGCAATTTGAATATTAAAAATATTCACACACCACCTGAAACCACTCAGAGCATCCCATCAGTCTGGCTGAGAATGATCTCACATCGCCATTACCATCCCTCCATCCAGGGGCCGAGAACCACATCGCATCAGAGAACGTCAATCAGGCCTCCAGCTCCCTGTGGACAGCAGCGCTGGACAGCTGCCTTGTAGGAAACTGCTCAGTGAGCCAGGCCTGTCCCTTCCCATTGCCAGAATCTGGCCACTCACGGCTTTCCTGTCTTTGACTAAACACATGGCTTGGGAATCATTATATTGCAAGAGTAAATAACAGTCCATACCATTTAGCAGTAATAGGGAGCACACGATCGTTGGGCCTGGCTCGACTGTTGAGGTTCAAGCGAGGGCATCGCGTTTGTAGGTTGGCACTCTACAAATTGCCCCACCCGACACGGATCAGGTAGACCTTCACCAAGATCTTTGTAAAAGAGGGGTCATTAATTTTATAAGCTTGATCACTTTATTGCTGGGGCTGGTTGAACTAGGCAGATAGAGACTAGGTTAGAAGTCATAGGAACTCTTGTGACTCTGCAGCCACGCTCTGATTTTAAAGCAAATGTCTTTAGGAAACTGTAGTCCCCCTCCTCGTTGCTCTAAGAGCCGACCATCCTAGTTGGTCTGGAAATGAATCACATCTAGGAGTTCTAGCAGGTGCAGGATGTGTCTAAGTTTGAAGGGATGTTTGCTTCTGATATGAACATTTTTCTTATACTTTTGTTATAGAAGATGATGTGTCAAATGTACAAATAATGTGTGCCTGGTGCCAGAAAGTGGGAATCAAGCGCTATTCCCTGAGTATGGGAAGCGAGGTGAAAAGCTTCTGCAGCGAGAAGTGCTTTGCAGCGTGCCGGCGAGCCTACTTCAAGAGGAACAAGGTAAGCGCCGAGGGAGGCTGCGCGCCCCCTGCCCCGCGTGCGCATGCGCCTTGCAGCCGCTAGCCCTACGCTGCGCCCTGGCCCTGCTCTACTCCCATTCTTTGTCTGTCTATTCTTCTCTGTCATGCTTAACCTTTTGGAATAAGGGTTCCCCCTCTAACGTGTAACCTGTTCTTCAGTATCTCTTGGCTTGGTGTTTGAATTCTGAGAGGGTAAATGAATCTGATGAGGACACCGTGACCATAGCTGTTGTCCTATTGGAAAGTTGCTTTCCTCTAGTAGAGGGCGCAGTCTAGAGCCCACGCAAAGTGCGTGGGAGAGGGGTCTTTTGAGAGCCGAGCAGCTAGCTGCAGAAGAATGGCTAGAAAGCTTCAGTCCACTCCTTGTTCCCAGGGGGGACCATTTCTGTTGCTTTTACCAAAACCCGACCCACAAACTAGGCAAGAAAAGCGTCAAGCCTTTCTTGACACTGTATGTTAAAGTGGATTAATTTTCACAAAAGGAGAAATTACTGTTATATAAACCAGCATTGCTCACACAACCAAGCACTTGTGAGAAGCATGGTGGGTAAACACAGGAACAGCCATGGTTATACTTTCTATTTTGTTTTAAAAGACATACTGTCCTCTTAGAATAGTATTGACCACCACAGATGGGAAATGAGATGCGTGGTGTTTTGACAATCACACACACACACACACACACACACACACACACACACACACACAACTAATTTCTTAATCCTTACTTGCTATACATAGCATTTGCTGCCAGGTACTGAAATTCCTAGTCCTTGATTATTTTTCATTGATCTGTAAACCTTAATTCCTAAAATGGCCCACATTTTGCTAAGCATTTCCATAATACAAGATCAAAATCTGCCCTTTCTTGAAGCAAACAATTTTTTTTTTAAATCTAAAATTTGCAATCCTGAAATGCTAATCATGGCCTCACCACGTTGCAAGAAGCACGGTTGCATCAGATTATCTCCTGCACATTTGGGTCACATTCATTCTGCCAAAAACACAATGCCTAAAGAATTAGGCTGCAGATTTCAACAGGGCAGAATTTTAGTAGCAGTCTTTAAGAATTAGGCTCATAATCTTCACTGAAAAAGGGAGGCAAGTAAGAAAATTGTTTGGAATTCTTTTGGGATGATTGACAAACAAGCTCACTTTCCCCTGGGGGAGAGCAGTGATGAGCGGGAGGAGGGTGGGAAGGAGGACACATGGGAGACACGTTTTGTTTTAATAAAGGGGGATTAAAATGATCCTCAAAACCATGGGGCCCCCATTTTGAGTACTGAGCACTGGGGTTACAACCCCAGGAGTGGGTCCAGAGCTTTCTTCTTCAAAGCCCTACTTACCACAACAAAATACTTCACATTCCATCTCAGAAGATGGCTGCAGAACAGGCCTTTTTGTATTTCTATAATTCTGAAGGGTTAGGATCTGAATTTTGATGGGCTGTTGGTAGTAAATAAAATCAAGCAAGATCCATTTGTTACAACCCTGGTGATACATGTCACACTTTGCAAAGTGACTTGACTTTGTAGTAAGCCTTGAAAGAAATACACCTGATATCATTTGAAAAAGCAGTCCAGAATACTATATAATATATAAGCTTTTAAAAATCACTATAAAGTTTAAAGTCAAACTGAATTTAAAGCTTCCACAGTATATGTTTTTGAAAAATGGATAGCTGGAAGCCAGGATAAGAATTAGTATTTGGAATACTTACAGCAGGTAAAATCAGCAGTGAGAGGAGGACCATTTATATTTCACTTCCTACCAGGAGTAACTGGGGCAGGTCTCTGAACATCTTGAAAAACCCGGGAGTTGCAGGGGTTTGATGTTCAGCCAGTGACTTTGCGGGCTAATCCCAGGAGCCCATTAGTGTACATACAATACATGTCTTCTCTGCAGTCTTCACTCTTACATATTTCAAAGCTCTGCCATGCTCTGCTTTCTCTTTTTTCAAATAGAGAAATAAACTTGTCATATCACTTGCTGGATTCTTTTAATTTTTTTTTTAATTTTAAGAGTGTTATTTCTGTAACAATATTATATTGTATTACAAAAAACATGTACAGCAGCTGCATTTCTGTTAACTGATAGAATTTTGTGGTCATTTCATTTTAGACTTGGGTTTCCTAATGGATTGAATTAGACACCAGCTTCCATCTCACCATTTCTAAGAACTGTTGTAGTAAGTCCCAGAGTGTTCCCTGGAAGGCAATAGCAAAAGGCTACTTCTCTTCTTGTATCATTTAACAAAGTCCTTAGTCCTCATTATTAAAGTTGTGAATATAATCTTAGAAAAAGGGAAAAATTCTTCCCAATTCTACATAAGTTTTTTTTTTTCTGGCTAAATTCTATACTTTAAATATTGAGAAATAGATGGAAAGTGGGGTGAGTAAGTAATGTATGTAGAATAGAATTTTGTCTTTAAGTATATTGTAGAATTTTTAAAAAACATGCAAAATTAACTATGCTGTAAATTATGGTTTATAATGACAGCCCATTTCTTGCTGGATAGCATGCTGGGATCTAAAAATGGTCTCTAAGTTGAACCCAAATTGCATACATAACTTTACAAAGAAAAATCCTAGTAGAAAAGGTAGCTAATTAGGAGCAGTATTCAGCTGACCTCTGTTTTGTGTCTGAGCAACACCTGCATTTATGAATGTAAATTGGACAGCTGTGCCTGTGGTCCCTGTGCCTTCCTCATCACAAATGCTTGGGTACAGAAGTAGGCATTGCTTTGCTTCTAAAAACAAAGACAAAAATAGCCCAACACTCAAAAGGAAGGCCCACCGAAAGTGGACTCTGTAAATTTCATTTGCTTCTCAAGCCTTCCTCTTTTCTTTGGATCTCTGGGTGTGTTGAATGGAGCAGGCTGAAAAAATGTGACAGTCATCTCACAAATACTGGCAGTATGCAATCAGGTGGGATAGAAAGAAGCCAAGTTAACCCTTTATGACTTATAGGTTACATTTTTTAAAATGAATTTGAAATTTTGTTTCAAATTGAAGTGTTATTTGGATTACTACAAGTATATACACTTTTTACAAACTACTGCTAAACACTGCTGGGAAAAGATGGTGAATTACAGCTGTATTCATAATGTTGCTATTCCCTGGTAGACAGGCCATAGTGGGAAGAACCTTCTGTTTATATATAGATGATGATAATACTACATTAAAAACACAAGATTTTATAGACAGAAGCCAAGTTTGCATATGATACATTTAAGATTTCCTAGCAATCACTATAATAATAACAAATATTCAATGTGAGGAACATTGTATAATAAGCATTTCTTTCACTTTCAGCTTATGTCCCTGGATAAACAAGATCTCATTAAGAGAATCTCTTTTGGAGGAACCCACTGCTAATTAGCATGTATCATATTTGTAGTTATATTTGGTTGAGATATAAACTATATTATATTACACTATATTTTACTTGCACATATCCTACGAAGAATTTCTTGGTTTCAGAATTAATCATAGAATCTAGTAGTGCAGAAAAAAATGTGTAACAATTGCCTTGTTAATCTAGTGATTAACTTGTCTACTTTTTTTTCCTTTAAACACCTGCTAGACTTAATTTGCAAAATGGTTATCATTCATGAAGGTTTGGAGAAGGACATTAAGAAAGTACTTGCAGTTAATGTCCCCTGACTGCCTGCAGCTCAGGCCACAGACTTGTTTTTGCCATTGTTTACATATATCCTTGGTCCACAAGTAAATGAGCCCAGGAGGCCTAAGAATTCTTGTGGATTTACCTTTTTGCAGGTGCCATGGAACCTACTGGGTCTATCTGCAGTTTGGCCTGCAGGATGATGGCCTTGGTCCTGCAGTGACTATTGAAACGGTGGTATAAGTCTGCCCACCCCCTGAACGTATGTGTAGAGTAGCCTCCTTCTCCCTGGACATTTGTCTGCTGGCTAGTCAGTGGCTGACTCCTCTTTTAGACACAGCAAACAGGGTTGTCCTCAGAAAGCTCTTGGAAAAGAACAACAAACCCAACTGTTTTCTTGTTCTTTTGTATTTTGAAGTATGGAGTGGAGGTGAGGTGCTGTGAATGAAAGCTTGTGAAAACCAATAGCAGAGGAGGGGTAAACAGTCCGTAGGAGGGGTACAGCAGGAAAGTTCTGGCAAGTGAAGTAAAGCATAGGTCAGTTTGAAGTTTAAAGCACAGGCTCTTGAGTAAAGCCAGAAAGGGCTTGAGGGTAGCAGTTCTGTAGGTGGATGGGACACAGTGTCCTAGGAAGCCATCTGAGGCTTGGGGGACAGCATGTGTTCTTCATGTTTACCAAAACACTTGAAAACCATTTGAGAAAGCCTAGTCTAAAGGATACCTGGAACACAATGTTTGTACGAAAAGAAAGGCCTAGCAACCACTTCTGGTTTTTAATGGACTACATTTTGGAAGATTGTAGGGAAAGCAGAGAAATAATTCTAACCCATTACCCAGAATGGATGTCAATTTCTGAATGATACTAGATATTTTAGATTAAATGTGAGGAGATGATTAAAACTAAAATGCTTTAAGCTCCAGTCTGTGTTCAACATTTCTTTTCAATGAATAGAAGAAAGAGGGGGATTTTTCATAGATCTGAGTCTGATCACTTGGGAATCAATACACAGGTCTATTGACATATATGGTGGAATGTTAATTTTCAGACACAGTGAATCTCTAGCAGTACTTCTGGTGGTAGCTAATGCTATTCACTTAAATCAAGTTTTTCTCATCTGAACCGCTGATAATTATCCAATCCATCTCAGAGGCATGCTCCCTTTTAACATTAACCACAGTGTCAGATTTCATCAGGCACATTGTGTTCTGGTGACTGTTGCTGCAGAGTGATGAATGTGCACATTTGGAGTTCATAGTCCAAATGTCTGTTTGGGCAGTGGGCAGTCAGTAAACAAATGATCAGTAAGGGATGTATTCATTTGGAATGTACATTCTCCTTATTGACCCAGCCACTTGCATTGCCAGGTTTCTCACCTTGCCACTAACAGTATTTAGGTTTATCTAAAGAATGAATAAAAAATTATCTAAGAGGTTGTGGTGATGTGCTTCTCTCACCAGAAGCTTTACTCAGCACAGAGTTATGTTTTGTGCCTGACTTTAAAAAGGTGACATGGGACCTTATTAATAAGACGAGAGGAAAGAAAAGATTCTAAGAGTACTAGATGAGCTGTCCAGAGAAACCAAGAGAGGATGATTATGCATTTTCCTAGAATTCTAGTTATGCTCCGCTAATTCAAATGCTTCATTAAACATGTTAAATATCTTAAGTGCATGCATACGAAGGCAGGTGGCTTGTCTTGAGATATTTTTAAGGTAGTAGGTTAGGTCCAGAATTTCTTTCATACACATTTACAGTGTCTAGTCCCCAAACCTAGTATACTCGAGAGGGCCATATATAGCAGATCCAAACAGTAAGCATGCCTGTGGTTACTTGTAATTCCCCTCCATTTCAATATCTCTGGCTAAGCAAAAATGTGAACTGGGAAAGTCATGTGTAATTCTTTGTTTCTTGGGCTCTTTGTTCATATTATCACAGATTACAGTGGAATAAAGGAAAAAAAATGCTATAGATCCCTGCTTAATTTCTGCCCCAGCAGTTCAGACTGAGTGGAAATTCCCTGTGTTATAGTCTACTGTTAGGTGGCCATGCACACAGTGGAATCTAATATCTGCTGACAGACTGTCTTTGAAAGTTACAAACATCATTCTGTTGCATCCTCTGTAAACACAGGCTGTGGGCCAGAGCTGGGCACTGCTACAAGCCTTCGAAGGCAGATCAATGGTTTAATGAATCCATAAAAGATGCTTGGACTCTGCTGCAATTTACTGCACACTCCAGTTAAATGAAACTCCTGTAGTCTTTAACAAAGATAGAGATAATCAATGGCTGGGGCTAGAAGTCAATGTCCAGTAATCACAACCTCCTAGAATTTGTATTGTCTCACTGTTAACAGAGTCACATTCAGGCTTCAAGGCTTACTGGGTCTCCATTGATACTTGCTCAGTGTTTGAGAGCTGAATTTGGTCTGGTCATGGCATCATCTTAGTAGTGTTGCTTTTGTGAAGACTGTTTTAAAGCTAAGGAATATTATTTAAAATAGCATTTCTTTAAAGTGATGAGATTAAGCTGTACATTTATTGTACAATTACATTTATTATAACATAAAATGTCTTTTCAAGTTGTCTTCATGATGAAAAGCAAATAGGGGAATAAAATCTATTCATGATTAAGTCCTTAAAATGTCAAGTTGCATAGTGTTGGAGAGCCCCGATTAATTCTTTCTTAGTAAAATATTCCTCATTAGTTTGCTATGGTTAAGGGTTAACCTCTCCTGTTACAAACTCAGATATTAATGTATTTTCTGCTTAATTCATATTCATATAGAGGAAATATAGTTAGTAGATATGATTTTTTTTTACTTCCAAATGTGCTTTGGCAACATTATACTGATTTATGAGAGAGCTTTGGAGGCAAGTGGGAGATTTCCTTCATAGATATGTTGAAATATATTTAAAAATACTTAACCACTTTTGATTGTGGAAAAATAACTGTCGTGACTTTGAAATGATTATTTTCCCACAGAAATAGTAGAATTTATGACATAAATCATAGATTTTTGTATCCAGTTTTTGTCTCAAAAACTTAAAATGTCTTAATGTTTAACTTTTTTGATCAGCTAATTAACATTAAGAGCTAGAGCCTACCTCAGTGTATTTTGGAGCTTCAGTGGGTAATAGGAATTTCAACATAGTATGACTGCTAAACTCCTTCACAGGTCTTTTGCCAAACACTCCATGATAAAGTGGGGATTTCTATATGAATCCAATAACTATTATGTCATTTTATAATCTGTCTGGACAGACTGGTTTGTATTATTTAAAATATGGTGAGCAGTTTTATATTTACACATCCAGCTTTTTGTTATAAGAATCTTTGAAGGCCCTGACACTTTCTATGTTCATTTGTAGGACTATATGTTTTATAAGTTGGAGAAATTTACGTTGTTTGTGTCAATTTACATTGCCTGATGATAGGAGGTAAATGCCTCCTTCCTGGTTTTGTTTATTTTTAGCCAAGTTTACAAAAAACCACCCTGTTCATCTGTTCATTCTTTGAAAAATAAAATAAAAAGCTACAAGGAACTCTTACAATGAGCTAGCCATGTTTTAGGTTTAGTAGATACACTATTGAACAAGATAAAAGATCTCTGTCTTACAGGAACTTACATTCTAGTACAGGAGATTGATGGGATAGAAATGTAAAATATTTATGCTATATATACTATAATTTCAAGTAGTGATAAATGCTATGAAGAAAAAGTAGAGTGAGGGGATTCCATTATGGGATGCTGTTTTATATCTGGTGATCACTGAAGTTATCTTTGAGGAGGAGGTAACATGAGGATAGGATCAGAAGGAAGTGACAGAGCTAGTGTATGAAGAGCTTTTAGCAGACAAAGAGGAGTAATAGAAGTGGAAGTTGTAAGACAGAAAAAGGCTTGGCTTTTTTGAACAGCAGGAATAAAGGTGGAATGTCTGGAGATGAATGGTCATGATGATTAGGGGCCAGATCGTGGAGGCTAGAGTGGTAATGATCGGGATCTCATTCCAAGTGTGATGGTAGCTATTGGAAGCTGTTATGTAGGGTGAGTGATCTGATTTTAATTAATGATTGGACTTTATTTTTTGTTTTGTTTTGTTTTTGAGATAGGGCCTTGAACTCCTGGCAATCCTCCTGCCTCAGCCCCCCAAGTGCTGAGATTACAGGCAAGTGCCACCGCACCCAGCTGTTGATTGGACTTCTATTAAAATCTTAAGATCCTAAATGCAACAAGAATTTGGAGAATAAGAAAGGCAATAGAATTACCATCAAAGTTGGGTGCATCCTATAATAGAAAGTTAATATCTTATTCACTGAATTATTCATTAGTAGTTTTGAAACATTTCCTGAAGCAAGTGTGTTGAACCAAGTTAGTGTGTGTGTGTGTGTGTGTGTGTGTGTGTGTGTGTGTGTGTGTGTTTTGAGCCAGGGAGAGGGTAATGTAAGGAGGAAAGGGGCCAAGGATGGACATTGTTAGTTAAATGTTCCAGCACAATGGTTTTCTTTCTGTAGTGTACATGAGACATGGCCCCAACTCAGTGGGAAGATTAGGATGTCAAAAGGCCAACTCCACACAGAAAACCTAGGCCTTGGGCTGGGAGACCTGCTGTATTCCAGCCCTTCTCAAACTCTACCCCTGCAGGTAGCATGATGAAAAGGAGCTGGTAACTTTGAAGGAAACATCTTTGGGTGAAAAGACTATTTTGAAGTTTACCCTGTATCCTAAGAGTAGACATAATTTGGTGGTTACTTATACAGTGTATCAGGATTTTTAATGCAAATAACATGACACCCAGCTTAATTGGTTTAAGCAATAAAAGACATCTTTTCTCTGATGGAGTTATAAAGTCTTGAGTTAGTGTATTCTTTGGGGTAGGGTGATCTAGCAGTGCAGTGGTCTTATCATGGCCCCAGTTCTTTCCATTTCTGTATTCTTCTGCATAGAGTTTTGACCATGTTCCAAGGCAGGCTTCCCAGAGGTCATGGGATGGCTGCTGGTAGCACTTGGGGCTGTAGGCTTTCTTACTCCCATCCAATAGAACGAATGCCTCCTACCGTTCCAAAGGAGAGTCTTGAAGCTCATTTTCATTGTACTTACATCTCATGCTTTTACCTGAATGAGGGACCATAATTAGGGCAGTTGAATGTTCTCATTGGCTTGAGCCAATCAGGTCTTTCCTCTGATGTTGGAGTTGAGCTCATTTTCTTCTATACTCCATGGAGAACAGGAGTTACCAGAATGAAAATCTGAGAACTGTTTTGAGGGAGAGGATCAGAGTGACAACTGATGATAGGTGATAGCAAATGTTCACTAGAGAGAAAGGGGGGAGGTGAACTCAGAGATTATCTCATGAGCTTGAATTCTTTACACAATGAATGTATCATGCCTATCTATTCTTTTTTTTTTTTTTGGTACCAGGGATCAAACTCAGGACCTTGCACTTGCGAGGCAGGCGGTGGCACCACTGAGCTAAATCCTCTGTCCTTGCCTATCTATTCTTGTCATGTAGAATAAGTAATCTGGAATTCTAATGTGCACTGAAAGATAGGCATACAGTTTACATTTATCATGGTATGCTTAGATGAGCTACCTCTTCTACCCAAGACCCCTGTTTTGAGAAACCTGATCTTTAGAATGCTGGCTGTAGCATGGCTTAAAACATGACTCTACTTTTTTCTGGACTCTAGAACATGGGATTGTATAGAACTAAAAGGGATTGTGTTTAGCTGTTAAATATCTCCATTTATGAAGAGGAACAATGGTGGTCCATATGTATGTAGTTTCATTAGTATATGTGGCCTGGGAGACGTCAGCCAAGAGCCACGTTGGATGTGCGGAGACAGATGTTTTGTGCTTATATGATGGGGTGAGCCTGCTGGGAAACCCACCAAGAGCTCACCTGCTCACGTATTGAAGTTACTTATACTTTCTCTGTATCTGAAAACTATATCTGCTAAACAGAAGGGAAAGGGGAATGTTCAAAAGACTTGTGATTTAGTCCAAGGCTGAATGTATCACGTTCAGGTGGTTGAAGGACAAAGAGGTTTTGAAGCTTGTGACTTTCAAATATTTATTAATTAATTAATTTCTTTATTCAACAAATATTCATTCATTCTACCAACCCATGGGGATTTGTTGCTTGCCTGCTGGCCTCTGCCTGCCCTGACTTTCACTCAGTTGCATAGACCCCAGTGTTAGCATATTAATTCATTTCAGAGAGAGAGTACTGACAGTTTGTAACTCCTGAAGGTAGGAACATTTTATAAACAAATAATAATAAAAACAATGATAACTCTTAAGAGCTTAAGCATTTTTAATTATCAAATCTATCAGAAAATCACTCATATTAATAGAGAAAAGATTGGGTGAAAATGGGCTGATTTGAGAGAGGAGAATCATGTGTGATAAATACTGTCCAGTAAATATGGTTGAAAATAAATGGTGAAAGTCACTTTTTGATGCAAACAGTCACATAAAGGGCACATACTTAGCCCCCTACCCCTCCCTGGGTGTTAAGAGATAGGATTTTGTTTTACATAGAGAGAACTATATAGCTATGTTAGCGTTTAGTGTAAGGGCAGATAGGAAGTTTGGTAATGGGAATTCCAGGACAGAGAAATGCTGATTGAAACTCAGGTCCCCAGACCAGACAACGGTGACTGAATGCAAACAGTGCAGCATGTCTGCTGGCAGGATGACAGAGGGTGACTGTTGTGGCATAGTGGTGTGGTGAGAAGGAACAGGGTCTTCTCCCTTTCTTTGTGTTCTTTGTTTCAGCCTGGTATCTAATTTTAGTGCCTAGGATCAGGATGACAAGTCTGTAGAGATGGAGTGACAAATAAGCAAGTAAATAATTTGGATGTTGTCTTTCTGGGCCTACCTGGCTGATGTGGTGAATACTCTAAATGAGAGGTGTCTGCATTGATTTCAGGATACTGAGTGGAGGAGCTGGCCCTTACCCACACCTGCAATTCCAGATGAATGTGCACCAGGGACCTCCAGTGTACCTGGAGTTGGCAGTTCCCTCCCCAGTTCCAGTAGCTCCTGAAAACTACACGTAGTGACAGTCATTTCCAAAAGAGGCTGATTTTAAAACTGTGATGAAAATGGCTAACAGCAGGCTGAAGGTTAAAGTAAAAAACTTAAAACCATAAAATCTGCCTGGAGGCTATTTAAGCAAACTGTTTTAGAGGCACAGATGGTTCATATACCTCTGAGCCAAAAACAAAAAGTAAAAAGGGGACAGTAAAGCTGGTGTGATTAAGCAGACAAGTATGAAAGTTTTATTAGTGCTAAAAAGGCATCCTTTAGAAAAGTGAAAAATCTGTCCCAGGAAACTTGGAAGATATGTTAAAGACCTATGAGAAACAGAAGGCAAACAGGTGACGTTTCAAAAGCAACCATGAAGATGAAGATCCATAATGGGCTTATGTACACTGGACACCCGAAGCTGTGTTCAGGGGAAATAGAGAACAGTGGAAGAGAAAGATGCAGTGCACAGAGGATTGGGTGTGGCTCCTTTGTCCTGTGTCAGTCTTTGATGTAGCCTGGATTTTATAGAGATTTAGTAAAACTTTAATAGTGATTTAAATCTCCAAGGAGTATCAGCTGGAGCAAATTTAAGAAGGTTAAGTGCCACTGGGGATAGTGGCTTATGCCTACAATCCCAGCACTCGGGAGGCTGAGGCAGGAGGATTGCTGCAAGTTCAAGGCCAGCCTGGGTTACATAGTGTGGGTTCAAGGCCAGGTGGAATGACAGAGTGAGGCCCTGTCTCAAAAAAAAAAAAAAAGAAAAAGAAAAAAGAAAAGAAAAGAAAAGAAAGATAAAAGGCTAAGTGCTATAAATCAGAAGGTCTCAAGCATATGAAGAAAATAAAATATGATGTGGCTGATGAAATCATAGATGAGAAAGCACCCAGCTTCCAAGGTGTTCCCATGCACACCCATGTACCCTGGCCCCCCCCCACACACATTGCACAGAGAACCCTGGGAATTGAGATTGGTGAGGTTATCAGCATTATTTGGAGAATAATGCTGGACAATACAGAGGTTGCACGGGCACCATTTGAGAAGGCTTCTCTGAGGAAACAAATAGTACTTACTTGTTTCTTGAGTTAGCCTTCAAAATAAACCTACATGAAAATGGCCAAATATAGCCTCCTGAAAAGTAAGGTAAGTTGTTTGGATTTTCAGAAATCCAAGTAATTCACTTAGAGTTTGTCTGACTCCCTCTGAAGGGACCCTTGAGGAAAATAAACAGCTGAAGACAAGGAATAAAGCCTTGCCTTGGGTTAAGAACCTGGATAAGAAGTGGATAATATTCCTTGGAGGACATGTTAATTAATAGCATACATCTCAAGGGTGTATATTAGGAGCACTATCACTTACTGTAGCGATTGCTTATTTGGAAGTAGGTGACAGAAAGGAGAGAACATTTCCTATTTTCTCTAAGTTGCTTTCATTTGAAAATTCACAGGATTGCCTCTTTATGTGTTCCATCTCCCAAAGATCTCCACAAATATATTTATATAAAGAAATATCCTGCTCTAAAAATATATAAATATCAAGAGGTAACCTAACATCAGATATAATTCCATCCACTCAACTCTCAACTAGCACAGAAGGAAACAAAAAAGTTTTAATTCTCATACTCTGATATCAATTGATTCAGCTTCCCCAGAGAGGGAAATTTGCCAGTCTGTTGCCTGCCTAGAATTAAAAAAAAAAACCAAAAAACCTTTTAAATGCTTGATTGCATTAAAGACTTTTTAAAAAAGTGGACAAAATATGTCAGACAATATGCTGACCATCAAGCTACATTTCATTTTCACAGGAAACATGTAGCCTTTTTTTAACCTGATTTTTTAGGGTTGGTTTTTTTTGTTTGGTACTGGGCATCAAACTCGGGACCTTGCACTTGTGAGGCAGGTGCCAGAACCACTGAGATAAATCCCCGGCCTTAACCTGATTTTTTAATAAAAGGCTAATGCTAAACTTTAGAAGCGTTGACATAGAGGATTAAATATATTTTCATTAGACTCCATGCTATACAAATATGGGAAACAAAAGGCTGTAAAGGTATAGTGTTGTGGATGAAGGAATCAATGGTAAAACAAAAATTAGGGAAGATAAATGTAATGAAAGTGTACCCTGCTTCTTAACAGTCAGGGGTAACCTTTGTAGTTGGCCACTGTGGAGAAAGACTGGGTCAAACTCTGTGACAGATGGTTTAATACATTGTGCACATATTAATCCATGAAGGCAGCCCTGGAGATGCAAGTAGGTTGCTAATGACCATGGATAGCAGTTGTGAGCTGCTTCTGCTCTTGTGGTTAGGTTTCAGATGTCATGCTTCAGGGTTTAAGTTGATGAGTTTCTGGGCTAGGAAAACATTCCTCCTTTGTGTTTGTGTTTGTCAGCTTCCTGTCACTATCACAAATACATGAGTTAATCAACTTATAGTGAGACAAGGTTTATTTTGGCTCACAGTTTTGGAAGTTTTAGTCCATGATCTGTTGGCTCAGTTGCTTTTGGACCTGTGGTGATGCAGCACTTCCTGGTGGGAGAGTGTAGTAGTAAAATTTCTCACCTTAAGGTCAGGAATGAAAAGAGAGAAAGGAAGGGATAAGGGTTCCACAATACCTTTTGGGGACAATCCCCAATGATGTAAAGACCTCCTGCTAGACCCCAATGGCTATATGATCCACCGTCTCTCAAGGATACCATCCTGGGGATCAGCCTTTAACACATAGGTTCTTGGAGGACATTTAAGATCCAAACTGTAGCAGTACTGCACTGCACAGCCAAGGGACATGCTTCTGGGAAGAGGTGATGTCCATTACTCCAGGTGAATGAAAGAGAAAGAAGGTAGATGCACACCTCATGTTTCAGTTTGACAACTTCTTACTTTTGGTTAATGTGGTGCCATGGAGAGAGTGCATTGTGTATGAGAAATTTGTGAATCAAGTGTGAAGGTGGTAGACCCCAATGGTGGGGGAAGAAAAAAGAATCCCCAATCTTATGTCCTGTTGGCACCAGAAAGTCATATTAGTGATAGCATTTTTAGCTTTCTTTATTCTGAATTGTTTAATAAGCAGAAAGAATATTGGCCTCCCATATTCTAGTGCATTTTAATATGACTTAAAGAATGAATTATAAATAAAAGCCAGAGTGAATTATGAAGAGGGTCACTTCCAAACCCTGTGCCAGGGGTGGAGCTCATACAAATCATCTGGATTTATTGAAGTTTAAATTAAGACAACCAGAACTAACTGGAAATTTGGGAAGAGTTGGGCGAAAAGTTTAGATGCCTCATAGTATTTCAGTTGGGGTGTCATTTAGCAGTATGTGTGATGAGAGAAGGAAACAAAGGGCACTAAGGTAAATAGAAGTGGAGCTTAAGTTAATATTTCCATCCCCGCAAGCACACGTTTCCTGTTCGCACATTTGGTCAGTTTACACTTCTAATGCAGTGATCTAGTACTTAGTAGATATCAGTTAATTTAATTCTTTTTTTTTTTTTTTTTTTTAGTTAATTTAATTCTTTATGGGCATGTAATTTCTTTCTGGACAAGGGGACATTTGACATTCCTAGAACAGGATAGTTAGCTAAATGTTTGTCTAAGGTGAGTAAAAGAGGTGTAGATCTCAGTTTATTTCTCCCTATGTATGAGAAGGGTAATGGTGATGTATTGAATAAAGCCTCTATAAAAGTGGTTATTGTAGTTAGCCCCTATCACCTGTACCCTCTAGGGACATCAGGAACCTGGCAAATGATCACCATAGCCCTGTTGCTCCAAACCAGTTGGGTATGGGAAGAGATGTGGAGAGATCAGCCTCGCTCATCCCTGGCAGCCCACTCATGGGTGGCTTCCTCTCCACACTTGGAAGGCTGGAAGTGATGGAAGGAAGTTGGTTGCTTCCTTTTAGGTCTTGTTCTGAGGCTCAAATGACCCTTTCTGTTGCTCAGACCTCTCTCAGAGGCAGCAGGTAGCAGTCAGAGACAGTTTGACTCATGCTCTTGGCTTGGGCCAGAATCCTGGAATAGATTGGGGAGAAAAAGGCTAGAGAGAGACACAGAATGCATCTTTGTGTAGAGATTGGTGTCTGTGCGATGAATGCATGAATCAGCCACTCAGGGAGGTCCTCAGAGGCTGAGACTTGTCTCAGGGCTGGGTGCTGTGGAACAGACATCTGTGATGGGGTTTCTGTTTGAAGAAAGTCTGAGTGTTGAGCTTTCCTAAGCTTGTGTTGAAGTTGACTTCATGCTGCATGTTTATTTGCTTACTCACTTAACAGCAAACACTGTGATGTATCTACAGCATGCCAGGCATTGTTCTGTGGCTAGGGATTCAAAGATAAAGAGCCTCTGAGGCTCTGGCAGTTGAATAGGGGAGATTGACAAGAAAATAAATGAAACATGAGATGTGCTGGACTATATGTGGATTAGAAGAACCAGGGACCACAGGATGACACTCAGCCCAAGAGCCAGGCTCCATCCATGAATGAACGGATGCCAGTATAGAGACCAAAATGTAAATTCAGGATATGGGATGGCTAGAAAAAGGCAAGGACAGCCAGGCTCAAAGAGCTCCCCATGTCACACATTGAAAAGCAAATGCATAACTCTTATTGTAATTCCTGTAGTGCCTTTTAACAATTTAAAACATTACAAACTTTATAGGAACATGTGAAATAATATTACATAGCTTAAAAATTGGTTTTTGACATCATTTTGTCTTTGAGTGGTTTTATAAAGTCTTCAGAGGTGAAAGGAGGCAGAGAAGTGTAGAAATAAACAGAAAGGGCTCGTGGATATGCCAGTGCAAAGACTGACAGATTGGTGAAGAGTTTAACACTTAGCTGACATGTCCGGAGCTGTTCAAATATAGAGTGATACTAGAACACTTCTCCAGCCTCCTGCCGGTATGGATGAGGGGCTTTGGTCCTGAGAAGTGACTCGCAGGGGTTGCTTGGTTAATAGGGCCTGTTCACAACAGACACATCAGCTCTAATGAGAGCTCCAGAGTCAGTACCAAGAGGAGAATTGTCATTGGAGTTGCCTGAAGAGCAATAGGAACTCATCATCTTTATGATTAGAATGTCAGTGTTTAGTAATTGTACACGTGAACTTTATAAAATGGCTATGCTAGAATAGCTATGTTAAAAATAGCTAAATGCTATTTTTCTAGCTTTTATTTACTATGAACATTACATTTTTCTTTGTAATTTAGTTCACACACACACATAACCACCCACCCACCCACACACACACACACACACACACCCTGTTTAATAGAATCTAAGTCACTTTGATGCTGGTGTTTTCTTAATTTTACCAAACAGGGTCAATAGAAAATTTTCACTCAATTATATCATGACTGCAACCTGGCTGATAAGAATTGTAGAATGCACAATGACTTCAGAAGTGCAGAAGTGTGAGAAATGTTTGGGTCTCAGAACACAAAACATAGGGCACATCTATCTAAACTGAAAATTTCATGAAACAATTCTTATTTTTCTGTGCAACGCACTCTGACACTTTGTTCTGTTCTATTCTATTAAACAAGTGCAGATTGGAACTCACTAGTGGGTTGAGAATCCAGCTGAAAATGCTAGATGGAGAGACACATTTGTATAAAGTACCATAATTAAGGGAGGTTAGGGCGCTTAAAGGTCTTACCATGGATTTTTCTTGACTTTAACTGTGCAGTCTCACCATGGTAAATCAAGGTGTTATCAGTTATTCTAACTTTGGTGGTGGACTTTCTTAGTTGAGTCATACAGTATTTATTCTTTAAAATGACCAGTGGTTACTGCACTTACTGTTTTGTCTTTTTTTTAAGTCTTCATTTGTTGTGTTGGAGAATTAGATGCAGTGGGTACATTGATCAGACAGTGAAGGGAATGCTCAAATTTTAAAATGTGCTAGGTCAAGCTCTTTCATCCTGAAGGCAGAGGTAACTTGATGGGGAAAGGACAAGGGTAAGAAAGCCAGAGTGGTAGAGGAAGACCAGTGAGGCAGGGTAGCCTCTCAAACAGCTTCTCACTGTTGTTCCAAGCTTGGGGCCAAAGGTGATGAGGAGCTGGATGGAGGGATAGACTGTTACTGTGTTTGACCTGGTCTTCTTCACACCATGATCAAATGAAGTGGTGCCCAACCTGTGCCATAGAGCTGTGCTGGAAATCATGGCCCAGGGCTCATCCTTCATCAAGACTAGCAATATCAGGGAGGCTACCAAGGAGGAAAAGTGGCTGAATCTACTTTAAAATAGGCTGATAAAGAAATGATAGCTAAGTCTTCTCCACTTAAATATTTTGATTCTCAAAGGCTCATTAGAAGTGAGATAGAGGGCCGGGGATTTAGCTCAATGGTTCTACTGCCTGTCTCACAAGTGCAAGGTCCCGAGTTCGATCCCTGGTACCACAAAAAAAAAAAAAAAAAAAAAAGAAGTGAGATGGAGATGGTGGAGAGGGGTATAAGTTTGCATAGACAATGGTCTGAGATAGGGGGTTCTCAACTTTGTTTGAATAGTGAAAGTTTTGCATAACCTGTAGAAAGCTTGAGATTAGATAATTCAGACAATGTAGATAATTGAAATTACAGATAATTTCATGGGTTTATAGGCTTTCTGAAATCCACTTGTGGACCTCTGGAATTCAGATTTAGGATCTTAAGTAAGTATTATTGGATGTAGGAGAATTCGGCCATCTGTTCTTGTGTATATAAGGTTTCTTCTCTTAAGCCAGACAGAGATGATGGAAGGTTTTCTGATCTATACAGCTTGGAGCAAAGGATTGGAACAGGTGGAGGTGAGCAGTACATCTATCAGTATGAGGGACAACAAAGCCAGACTAGGGGTTCTTGTTGTCCCCAGGAAGATTTTTATCTTTGTTTGTTTGTTTGTTTGGTACTGGGGATCGAACTCGGGACCTTGAGCTTGCGGGGCAGGCACTGGAACCACTGAGCTAAATCCCTGGCCCCCAGGAAGATTTTTAGAAGAACCATCCAATAATGAGCCTTACAGGATCAGGGGAAGGGGCAGGGCAGCCTCAGAGTTGGGCTGATGCTCTTCCTGGATGTGGGCCTTCATAAGCAAGTAACACTCTTTTCAACAATTTGCTCAGTACTTAGAGCAGACCTCGAGCTCTCTTTTTTTTTCTTTTCTTTTCTTTTAGTTTCCTGAGACAAGGTCTCACTCACTATGTAGTTCAGGCTGGACTTGAACTTACTATGGAGGCTAGGCTGGCCTTGAACTCAAGGCAATCCTCCCACCCCAGCTCCTGAGTGCTGGGATTACAGGTGTGCACCACCATGCCCAGTGAGCAGTCATAGACCTCTTGAAATGAATGGTATTAAAGTCACAAAACTGGTGGTGTTACAGAGAGATTCTTTTGTTTGCATGACAGAGGCATAATGGATATGGGGAAGCTCCCATTCTCAGTAAGGTTAAAGAATGCTTGCTGTCTGGTATCCTGTTGGATGCATTGCAATACCTAACAGAACTCTTCACTACCTTTGAGAAGAATTTAAACTGTCAGCCCATTAAATGTTCATCTCTAATGTGAATTTTTTAGATAAAGCCAATTTAGCTTAATTTACCAGGACATCTCTTCATGTCTGGGAGAGCTGGTAGAGGAAATAGGGCTGGAGAGGATTGTGCAGGCCACAGAATGGCTTCTGCGGGGTGTTGTGGCATCTGTCAAGGAAAAGCAATGCCCTTTTCCTGCTGCCTCTTGCTCTCTATCTGGACAAAAGCATCTCTTATCATTCCAAGAGACATAGGGACGATCTCAGGAAGCAGTTTCTCTGGAGTTTTTGGAATGAGCCAAGTGGTTGCCGGGACTGGGCTGGGGCAGGGTCGGTAGAAACCATTGTTCTGAGAGCTTGTCTGGGGCTGCACATAGAGGGGCTTGTTCAAGTACAGCAGCATCTTTATATTGCAGTTATACTTTTGTTTCTTCTTCTTTTTAAATCCCCTTCTGAGGGAAATCTGTGATTACATTTTTTTCTCTGCACAGGTGCTAGAATGCATTGCATGAACACAAACATATCCCACTTCATGAGAAAATTTGGAAGTCATTTTCCTTCCATCTGTCTGAAGTAGACTGTGCTCTAAAACTGGCCACCCACCCACCCATTCTCCCACGCACCTTCTCAGTGACAAGGAGGAGATGACATTGTAAGAGAATGAAAAAGAAAAAGGATAAACCCCGCAAGGCATTTAAAGAGATGCCTTATTAGTATCATTTGGACAGCTATGAATATCACATGATGGCTTCTGGGGCTATGTATTATTCACAGAAGAGTGCCCTTAATTTTTCTTCTCTCCTTTTGCCCATTCCACTTTCTCTGTATCATAGTTCCTCTTCTCCATCGAATTTCCAAATCCTGGCTGAACCCGTGTATCATTTGATCACAGATCATTTTCACATGTCCTCAGCGAGTCCTTGCCCCTGTAGGTAGGTAGGTAAGCAATGTGTCTAAGGAGAGGCAGGCAGTGGCTGCTTCCAGAGGACGGTGCAGCTGAGCACTCTGCACTCAGACAATCAGAGGCTCAGCAGGGCACCTTCCCAAGCGCAGCTGCACAGCTCTCCTCTTGAGCTCTCCAAGGCACTGCGCCCTACGTGAGGATTCCAAGCTACATTTAACACAATTGCCCATCAGCACTTAGGAAGCAGTTACCACAGAAACCCAGCAGAGACCAATTAGTCACATGATTAAATTAATTAAAATAACCCAGGGCATCTGCCATCTTGCCTTTTTCTGCTACGGATAGCACATGACCCAGACAGAACCACAATTGGTTAGCAATACTGTTGTGTCTCCTAATCCTTGAGTTGTCTTCCTATTGTGAGGGGGGCTCTCCAGATTTGCTTTTCTTTCCTTAAGAACTCTTCTAAGGTTTTTTTTAGCAAGATATTCCTCTTCCATAAAGCAGACAGTATCAAATTTACAAAACATCAGAGTTAATAAACAGGATCTGTTATGTTGGAGTTAAGCGGATTTGGAAACATTTTCCAGTCACACAGTTGAAGACTTTGGAGGTTTTTAATGAGAACTTTAACAATATATGCCAGAGGGTGCTCTGTAATATGCATTTACACTTGACCTGAGAATCCTGTGACAAGTTGCAGAAACCAGACCATGGCTCCCCTTGTTAAAGTAACAGGGATGTTATAACGGGGCACAGGCAGCCTGTGTTAGAAGATGGTCTTGAGTCAAGGATGGTGTCTAATAATTCCATTAATCAGCTTGTCATTTATAAAAGGCAGGAATGCACACTCTATCCCAGTAAATCAGTGCTTTGTCCTTGATATGCTGAATGACCTAATAATGGCCTCTCCAAAATTTCCATGTAGTAAAAGGTTTTCTATTATACCAGGGTCATACTTCTACACACACACACACACAAATGAGCTACCTGAAATCTCATAATGCTCACAGCAGTATGAGTTCTATCATCTGAAGATACTCTCTGGAGGGCCCTCTTGATCCATCACACCCGAGAACAAATGACTGAACGCAATGTGGAGGTATCGAAGGAGGTAATGGCATGGTTTCCCAATGTTCTTTCTTTGTGAATGGGCTTTGATAAAATGGCATGAATTAATTATATGGCTTGACTACTCTAATTTGTGCCTATCAAAGCAAGTGGCCCAACCTCATCTATAAGCCTTGACTCTGAGACAGGAGAATCATAGTTATACATGAATAAGAGATAGCAGGTAAATTACAGCAAGGCTAGATCATTCAGCAGCTGTAGGCACTGGGATAGTTTGAACCTTACTTCTTACTGGGTGAAATACATCCCACTTGGACCTTGGAACAGATGCGTCTATCTGGTAATTCTAAAAATCAGGGGACTGATAAAAGAGAGCCATGTGGTAATTTTAAAAACTGTGGCCTAACAGATTATAAAATAAACCTCAAAGCAAATTGATAGCCTGTTACAAATATCAGTAAATAAGAACACACATTTGAATTGTGTTTTTTGGTTAAATTTTTATTTTTATTGTGGATCGTGTTTATAATTTATGAGCCATTCATATATCTCTAGACTTTAATCTGTCCTCTCTAATCTTCATCATTCCTTCTATTTAACGTACATATATTTTGTGTGAACCTGTAAAACTCATTTTGTTAGTATAGTGGCTCTTAAATACACATATGACTGCAAATCAGCTAAAATTAAGGTATAGGTAAATATATTTCATATTTTAGAGGTTTTTATTTTTTAATCAACAGAAAAATAACATAAAACTTCATGATTGTAAGTAATGAATAAGCACCTCTAGAGATTATTTGAAAAGCAAAAACATGTTTGAGATATATATACCTAAAATAAAATATTAGCATCTCTGTGAACCATAGGCTTGTTTTGTACAAACAGGAATCTATTTCTGTATCTTCATATCACAATTTTCTGAAGCTATTAAAAATTATGGAAGATGCAGCCACTTGAAAACTGTTAAAGGCTACTCTTTTGAGAATGGCAAAATGAACCACAAGTCAAAGTGTATCTGATGTCCTTTAGTGGCATATCGGATGTGGTCAAAATAAGTCAAGCATTGAGAAAGTTATTACAGTATAAAGTGTTTCAGTCAATGGGCACTGAGTGCTGAGTAGGGGATTTTAAACAGATTTTGCTTTATTTGGTCACATTTTGTGTAGAAGATCCTTAATTCATCATAAATTAAGTTTCATACCAACAGAAGGCCTCGCCCATCACCACTGTCATTCTAAATTCTGGTTACCAAGAGGAATGAATGTTTGAGGGCCTGAGATAGGTTATGCGGGGATATAATTGTTTGTGTTCTGTTGCAGGTTTGAGATTATCTTTTGTCTTGTGTCTTTCCAAATTCTCCCATCCTGCCAAGGAGGGTCAACTAAAGATGACTCTATATAACTGAGTAATCATTCCCTTCTTTCTGTTTCTACTGTCCCATGTTATATTGACATCCATTTTATATAGATAAAAGTACAAAATTTAAACATTTTAGACTTAGCATGATGCTTCACAAGGACATATGTTTGAGTCTGACACATTGCAAAAAAATTACAAAGTTGAATTTCTACAAAATTTGTGAATATAAGAAATAGTTGCCTATATTAATTTTTAGCCTTTTCATTTGATTTTTCTGGTAAATTTTGGCTCCTTAGTACCTAATGACACACTTAAATTATCAAAAGAGATCAACTTCAGGTGTTAGAAAATGAAATATTTTGGAAATAAGTTTGTGCCTCCAGTATTTTCATGAAGATCTAGTTCTTTAATAGCAAACAGGCCAGGCAGCATGTGCCACTGCATAGTAGATTTACCATAAAAGCTTTCTAGAATGAAAGAGTTCAATAAATTGATAAATAAAATAGAATTAATAAGTAAGACTGCAGAAGATCATAGCAAGTGTGTTAATCCTGGCATGGTACTTTATAACATATTAGAGAGATAAGAAAAAAATTTAAAAGTCATCCTAGTGGTATTAAAATCAGCACATCTTTTTTTTTTTTGGTACTGGGGATCGAACTCGGATCCTTGCACTTGCGCAGCAGGCGGCGAAACTACTGAGCTAAATCCCCGGCCCCAAAATCAGCACATCTTATTTCACTAAACAAATAGCTGTTTAGATTAGCAGCCTCCATCACTCTATAACTACAACTGCTTTTCTTTATTGTAGCATGTGATATTACTGGATATCATTTTTTGTACATATTTATTTGTCTGTGGTCTCTTTCCCATTATCATAAAAATCCCATGAAGATACTACTATATTTCCAGTGTTTAAAAATGTGCCTGCCATATAGAAGAGTATAAGTAGATATTTATTGAATGATTGAATAAATTAAAGGAGGAACTGAATAAACCAGCCCAACTTTTTGAAATGAGCATTGAAAGGAATGTTAATTTGTTTACCAAGTTAGATTAGTTAATGTTTTTAAGCTAGTTGTAGCCTAGTAGATATGCTCACTTTTACAATCAAGTACTGGATGCATTTTTTTAAACCTGTGAATCCATACAGAGGATGTGGCAGCTGCGAAAATAAAGGCTATACCAGTTGATTGTCATATTTTTCTTCTTTCATTTATACAAATCTATAGCACAAAGCTTCTAAATAGACCAGAGATATAATTTACTTTAAGAAAATGATAGTAACAAGCATGAAATGTGAAATGGAAGAGATGTTACAAAAAGACTGAGAACTATAACGGGTATATAATTCTATCTGGAGTAGATAAACCTGCAAGCAGAGGGTCTTTAATTGCCTGATCACCATCTGCAGGATTGTCACTGAATCACTGGGTTACATAGAACCTTTGTAGATTAACTAAGTTTTCTTTCCAGGTTTGTGGTATGAGGAAAGATTGTCTTATTCTCAGCCATTCAGTAGTATCAACATATGAAACCTCTTGTTTTATATCATGTGATAAGGTAGATTTGTATGAAGTTTGGGCGGCACAGAAATCTGGTCATTTCTCCTTAATACTGTCCACATGTTGTCCATTACAGCAGATACAGGCTCTTGTAATCTAAAGTAGAACTCTCAGTCATCAGTCTGTCAATGGTTTATGATATACAAGCCAATTTCTTTCTCTTTATAGATGGAACTGTGTTCACTGCATTGGTTGAACTGACTTATGACCTTATGGTGGGTGGAGCAACAGTAGAGAAGGTGGGCTGGGGTATCAGAATACCCCAGTGCATATCAGATGGAGTCCAGAAAAAGACAGAATGACTAATTCAAAATGACCCTTTCAATAGTTGAAGTAATGCTGTGTGCCATAGAAGATAACTGTTTTTCTTCTATAGTTTATCTGGTGGTTTCTATGTCCTTAGCAGCTTCTTGCCTTCACCTTACCATCTGTTATTTGTTTGTTTTTAAACAGGATTTCAGGAGTCTTAGCATCCTGAGCTCCTGGGCCTTCTCTGTAAATCCTTGTGTTAAAGATAGCACCAGCCCAGGAAGGGCTTGAGAATTTTCCTGGGAGTTTCACTGTAGAACAATACAAAGTCAGGGTTTCAAGTCAGCCAAGAATGTCTCTGGGACTCCAGGGTCTCAGCTCTGCTAACTTTGCATGGGGTTTCTTCCTCTTAGGACCCTGGCCTTCAATCCTTGGCTCTCTAGGTCCAGCCTCTCTTTCCCAAATACCTGGTCCTAAGACCCTTCGTGACCCTCCAGGACTGATAGAGTAGCACCCTCCCTACTCACCTGTGGATACTCCTGGCTCTGCCCATTTTAAAAGTTTGCACTATATTAGACACTGAGCCAGGTATTTCAGGTTGTTTAATCCTAGATGCTAGTGTCCCCATTTCATGTGGAGACAACTGAGGCTCAGAGAAGTTAAATAACTTCCCCAAGTCAGACAGCCCAGGAGTGAATGGCTCAGACTGTGTTTTGGACCATCCTCAATATCAGCATGGCCAAGGGTGGGTGCCTATGGCCAGTGGTGGTAGCCGTGCTTTGTACATGGCACCTGCTTTGTTTTGTTTCTTGTCTTGTCTCCTACTAATGCAATCTAAATCCCTGCAAAAGCCAAACCACCTCCTCAGGCTTTATTTCTGAGAGACTCAGAAACATGTGCCTCCACCTTGGAAGCAGCAGAGACAACTGTCAATATTGTACCTACTTTTGGTTTTATAAACACTTCTGAGGCCCTCTTTTCTGGAACAGTCTGTGTCTAGAGGTGTCTCACCCATCTGCATGATATGCCAATTAAATCCATGCAGAGTCTACACATACCCAAATCAGGGCTGTGCAGAATCTATCAGGGTAATAGTTCTGAGAGCAACCAATTTTGAGAGCAACCAAGCTGGTAGATGGACATTTAGGTGAATGATTCTTCCTGGCTTAAAACATTTCAGTTAAATTTCTGCTGAAAGACATCACAGAAAGGGAAGCCAGATGCACACACTTCATGGGTTTATTGAAATAAATAAATTAATTAAAAACATCCAAGCTAAATATTTCATCATTGTCTAGAGAGAAGTTAGACTTAGGAGAGGAGAGGTTTTCAGCCGATGCGTGACAGTTTCTCTAGCCATTGCCCTTTAATGGGAATTATTTTCATTTCTTTGGATATTCTGTGTACAAGTGGAAGGGTTTGAAAATCCTTGACCTGGCAGAAAGGGCCATCTCCACAGAGTGAGGTGGAAAGTCACTCTGGGCTAGTGGGAGGTTCTTTCACTTCCCTCATTGTGTGCCTGAGGAGCAGCAGCCTGATGGGAGCTCTGAAAGGAGCTTGGCTGGTCAGATTCCTTGTCAGGTTAAGAAGGGCTTTGTTTCTGTTTAGTTTTCTGAAACAAGACAAATTATGATATTTTCTGTTAATTTCTTTCCCTAATGAGTTTCATTAAAATCAAAGCTTCCGGAAGACTGAGTCTTGACAGCTGTCTAAGGGCTGTTTCATTTACTGGGGGCTGCTTAGACTGAATAATTATTATAGCTTGATAGTTTAAAAAGAAATATGAACAACAGAGAGAAATAGACCCCTTGAATGGTGTGTCATACATTTCTGTTTCTTCCTGTGTCTGGGATTCTGTGGTGTTCAAAAGAGATCATTAAAATCATGTATTCTTTGAACTAAAATATTATGGAATCATCACATGTTGCTTCTTAAAGGCTCCCTGGCTCTTGAATACTGAATTTCACTTAATGATGGAATATTAAAAGGAAGTCTTTTAGAGGTTAATAAAATACATTTTTAAAGAAAGATTGTCCAGACATTAGCAAGTTATTTGGTACATGATGCCATGAGGTCTTGATGAGACTATGGGCAATGTTATATTTTATGTTAGGTTGATTGGATAATATAGTTAGATATTCACTTGTCTTACCCAAATAATTTTTATATTTGGTATGATAAAGGAAATCTCTTATTTGGGGTCGTTTATATTTTCCCCCTCATGCTCTACAAAGTAGAAGTGATATAATATGATAAGGACATGTTCAGATGCTGAGATCCCTTGAAGAAAGAAGAACATTCTAAGATGATTTACCTGAGGAGCAAAGCTGAAAAGTCTCAAAAACTAAACTAAAATAACAAAATTTATATAAACATTGATCAGATAAAATATATGCCACATGTACATAATATGGCACAATGTTTCCAAATTTTCAGCAAGGAGAAAAAGAAAAGGGAAGGATGAAATAAGTGGAGTACAAATCTTAATAAAATAATTATTGAAGCTCAATGATGAGAATTTGAGAATTCACTAGGCTTTCCACTTTTGCATATATTTTTAAAATTCATAATAAAAATATTAGAAATGATAAAATGGCAATAGATGCATGCTAAGAATAATAGGTGATAGGAGTTTGATGGTCCAAAATAAATTCACAAAACAGCTTTACATTATTTGAGAAAAATTTTTTGTCATTGGGAAATTTTTATCATTAGGAAATTTATATCATTGAAAAAAAATGAGATACAACTCTGTAATCTTTCTGAGCATTCTGATTTTTCTCAGCAGATAAATTTATCAATTTAGGGGAGCTTAAACTGGGGAAATAGTATTTTGGGGAAGGATTTCTAGGAACAGATCTAAAATTTTACAAAAGAGGCACTATTAGTTTAGTGGTCCATGTGGGAGAAAGGAAATCAAAATGGAAAATAGTGAGGAACTAATCACAGAGAAGCATTTTCATTGTTCATATTTTAAGCCTGTAACAGACAACAGGGCATTGCTTAATGATTTGCCACTACACCCAGAAAAGCAGATGCCCTTCCCACAGTGGAATGTGGCTTGTAGGGAATGAAGTCTTACAGTCACACTCCCTGTGAATCTATGTAGAGGTTCATGGAAGCACAGGGAGGGCCCCAAAGCTTGAGACAAAGAGCAGACCAGCACCAGCTGCTGGGAGGAATCAGTCCTGTTCCCAAGTGTTGTGCTCCCCAGTGTGGTGTGGCTCTCATGAGCTCTTCCAAAGGCAGAGGACTGGTTTCAATTTTTTTGTGCAGATCTCCTTAATAGTGGAGTAGGATGGACAGGTGGACCAGAAAGTCTGTAAGTTTCCTTCAAATTTTGAGCTTCTATGATTACATAAGACAAAGAGAAATGGAAACATTTGGATGCAAAATAGGTATGTCTGTGTGAATGCAGCTGCACACACAAATGTGTGTGCGTCTCCCTGTAAAAGAGGATGTATCCGTATTGTGAGCCATAGGCTGGCTGCCCACCAAGTAGCAGACTGAATGTAATCTGGCCTTTCTATTTCTTAAAGCTTTTAATATGAAGGAGTCTGGTCTTTCTCAAGAACTCCTCATTAAAGTATAAAACACTCTCCTGTAGTCTTGACATGAGGAAGGCGCTCTCCTTCCATGAAGTCTATCACTATCTTATGGAAATCTCTCCCCCAGGAGGTCACTGAGCCTAAAGCTGCAGCTGTGTTTTAATAAGGGCTGGATAATTTTATGACCAATAATATTTGTCGTTACACATGCTACAAGAAGGTTAATCAAATCTCAGCCTTCAGGGCATAATCTGGGTTCCCACAGGAATTTTCCTCCAGAATTCTGTGTTTGGCTGGGGAGGCCCACTTCTCTCTTCATACATTAGTTGTTGACCAATGCGCCATGATTCTGGATTTGTGCAGCAACTGTTTCTCTTACTCTCACTGGGATATTCCAGTATTAAAACAGGATGAACAAAACCTGAGTGGCATGGCTTCAGGAGTCCAGCTTTCAGAGCTCTGTGCTTTCAGGCCAATCCTTTATTTTTCAACTTAAAACTTTGGAGACTGGAATATTCAATCTATCTTTTTCATGTGCTTTGGGAAGCCAAAGTTTAAGGCAACTTGAAGACCTGAGATACCAAATATTTTTCCAGCGTTTCTCTGTTGCTTAGGAAACCCATAAACTGGTTCAAACATCTTACTTGGGGAAATACTGAAGTGACATTTAGCTCAGAAACAAACTGCCTTTGGTTTGCTAAAGAAAACAGCACCACTGCCTGAAAGGGCAGCAGATCAAAATAAAGAGGGCAATAAATAAATAAATAAATAAAGAAAGAAAGAAAGAAAGAAAGAAAGAAAGAAAGAAAGAAAGAGGGCAAGAGGGAAAGAAGAGAGGGCTTTTGAAAGTTGGAGTTCAGATGACTGCAACAGAAATTTTGAGATGGTCAGTGTTTTTTCTTTGGTTTGGATTATGTAGCTAGAGCAAGACATGGCATTTCAACTCCTGCTGTAATGAGGGAGTAAAGACCTCTTGTCATTTGAAGGGTAAAGAGCCCCCATGAATTGTCTTACGACTCTATATTTGATGAAGCCAAATGGATGACATAGGTAACAAGAAATATAACTGAGTTATCCGTGGGTTGTAGAGTCTCTATTAGGTCTCATTGAGGTCCTCTCTGTCTTGATTTGCTACAGATTGTGTCTTTGCACTATGTCTTCACTATGATGGTGTGTTTTACATCCCCTGTCCTTTCTCATGCTAGGTCCTCTGAATCCAGTACAGGGCAGATGCAAAGGGTCTGACCCAAGCCTTTCCAGTAATTATTGGAAGATGTGTGTGTGTGTGTGTGTGTGTGTGTGTGTGTGTGTGTGTGTAAGAGAGAGAGATAGAAGGAGGAAGAGACAGAGAGAGACAGAGAGATGACAGAGGGTTCCAGGGCTCCTGGACTGTGTCTGGAACCAGGTGGGTGGAGTCCAAGGAGAGGAGGCAAAGCTCTGGGGAGTGACTCTCTCTATTCTTTTGAACTTTCCTGGACTTTAGCTGTAACTGTGGAGGTATCTGGAAGTAAGTGGAATGAATAAATAATATAAACTGAAAACTGAAAAAACAGAGTTCTACAAAATTGTAGAATATGTGCCTAATCTCTTGGCATTCTTGCCAAGCTAGAGAAAGTGGAAAATCAAAGTGAGCCTGAAAGTCATCTGAGTATTCAGATTAATTGACCAGTCTCTGCAGCTTCCAAATCTGTCCCCAGGAACATTATGGGAAACACAAAAGGAAATAGGAATGGGAAGGGATCTTGGCTCCTCTCACCCATCCTGTGCAGGGAAAGCAGTCGAAATTGTCTTCTCCAGTTGCTCCAAGCATAATCTTGTACTTTTCCCTAGTGGGTTTCAGCTCAGTTTCTGTCAGTTTTTATGTACAAACAGATTTTTTAAAATTGTCCCCTGTTAAGGGAGCTGACATCTGCCACTCTCAGAAACTAGAAATGACAGACACCCTGAAGGGTGAAAGGCTGTGAACTAATTGGCTGATTTTTCCATTCAAAATAGAATCCACTCAGGCTCCACTATTAACCAAACAGACAACATTGTCTAATCCATGCATTTAGGGGTGATTTCAGGTGATGAAGGAAAATGGGCAACCTAGTTCTGATCATTAACACTGCTATCTGCCCCAGTGTTCTTACCCAGGCCTTCCCCTTTTCTAAGATTCAGTATGGTGCCCAGTCCACCTGACTCAGCTGCCAGTGTGGCTTTGTGATGAGACACTTGATGGTTACAGATGCCTCATGTTTGTCACCTTTTGAGGCTCCTTTCATCTGATGTAGCCACTTCCTCTCAACACCAGGGAAGAGAAAAACAACAAGCAGCAAGACTTTTGAAAGGGACGACAGTGGAGTAAAGTTGAAGATAGAAGTTCCCTCTGTTTTAGCCAGGCTCTTCAGGAAAGGGGCTGGACTTGGAACCAGAAAGCTATGAGCTGAGGCAGCTTTAAGACTTGGCTTCTCTTCATCTGTCCTTCTTCTCTGATGGTATCCTTAATTTTCACTGGCTCCATGTTTCTTTCACTGTCACCAAACCACGTTTCTTTGCTTCTCTGTAGTTCCTAGTTCTCATTACTTCAGCATGTTCAAATCCGTATGGCCTGTCCAGCTTCCCTCAGTGTCACAACCTTTTGGTTCAACTCCCAACATATTTGCTGCCGTCTCTTGGTATATCCTAGTTTGTATTCCTGGAGGTGGATATCTGATTAAATCAGCTTGTTGTTTTGCAGCAAGACATGTTATAGGTTGCTAGATACCCTTTCTAGTGGCTGCCTTTGGGTCATGTGCTCAACCTTTGCCTAGGCAGCTCAGGCTGGGTTACATGGTACAAAATGACTACTCATTCCCCTTGAAGGAGGTGTGGGAGGAAGACACTCTGATTGATATCTCAAGTCTACTTCCCAGCATTTATTGAGCACATATGTCCAGCACTGTGGCATCAAGGGTGATCAAAAGCTCTGAATTTTTCATATTTCAGGACTCACTTTCTCATGCATTTCTTATCTATATTGTACAGAGGGAAAGAAAACATCATGAGCAGAAGTTGATAAGAAATGGCAGCAAACATATTGAAAAGATGGCCCAAATTTAGCCCTTAATAAACTGTAACCAGATTTGTGGTTCTGATCCAAAATCCCAGAGCACATTTTCTTGCTCTTCAGTCTTACTCCTTGACTATGGAATTGAAAGATGGACAGATCCTTAAAAATGACAAAATCTCTATTAAAATCCAACCTATGAGACTTCACTAGAATCTCACCTTTTTCTGACCATGCTAGCCTAAGAGGATGGCTCTGTCCCATTGCCTTGGCTAGCAGGGTATATATTTAAACAAGCATCTGTTAAACTTTTTATTTTATTTCCCATTAATGTATCTATATCTAATCTTAACCTGACAAAACTTCTTAAAGGACCAGATTATATGTGTGTCTTTCTCATGATCCCCATAGTTGATGTTCTGTGAGATAAAGTAAAATAAACTCAGAATACTGGAAGAAGTTCCTCTGGGAAGAGCCTTATATTATATATTTAGAAAGTAATACAACCCCAGAAGTTTGATGATACAAAATAAAATAATAGTGCTTGAAATGCCCAAGAATATAGACTTTGAGGAAAGCATTTCTAGCTACAGTAAGGACATGCCATCAAAAGTGCTGCCTCAGGTAAAAGGGAGCTATGATGGTGCAGGTTTGTCTCTACCCTGGGAAGTCTGACACATGAGGGAAGTTCCAAAGGGACGACTAGAAGAGGGACCCTGAAAGTCACCCAGAGAATCTGCCCCCTCTGCCTTTTCTGGCTCCAGAGTGGGTATGTGGAAGGAGGAGGTTGAATTTAAACTCTAACTGGCTGTTTCCCTTGTGACTTTATTAAAAGATTCATTTTAAGAACCTGGGACTTTATCCAAGTATGTATTATTTCTTTCCCTTCAGTTTATATACACTGCTTAGAAACCTCCATTAAAAATTTCAGATGTAGCACTAAAAATTATCACACAATTGTTAATAGAGTTAAATGGCGAAAGTCATTTTCAGTTATTGATTTTATTCTATTTTCTGTATATTTTGACTCATTAAAAAAAAAGGTAGTCACAAAAATAAAACAAAAAAAAAATAAACCTGGACATTGCTAGTGCCCAAAAATAGGAAGTGTGGTAGAGGTGCCATGGAGTCTTTATAAAACCGATCTTTTAAATATGTATTTTAATGTTTCTAGCAACTCAACAAACTAAACCATATTGAAAATGAACAACTGACTCAAACAAGCCAAAGCATGCCCCAGGCAACTCTAAGCTTCCCATCAGCTTGGGGTTAACTTCCATCACTCCTAACATTTGTGAGAGAATATGATTCTAAATAACGTAGAAATGAAATCATGAATTCTACACACAGAATAAATTAGGAGCAACCCACACTTCAGCATTATTAAACCTGCCACTCCTTTACAACTTGTGGTGTTGCACCAGATGAAAGGGTTAGGAAAACAGCCACGTGTCCTCGGATGAGAAGAGTTGCCAGCAAGTAGTCAGGATACTATTGGGCCTTACTCTGGGTACCCTCTGCCCTTTTCCTTTTATACTTTAACTGTCAGTATCTTGTGAAGAATCCTGTATTATAATTCCTAGTCTGTGTCTTCAATTGCATCCCCTGGCTGTACCTTGGTTTCTTTATTTGTGAAAAAGAGAATCATTCTTAGCAGGCTGAAAAAGCATTGGAATCTGCCATGCATTGACCCCTGTGAATTTATTAACAAAATCTTTAAACTCCCACACATTTCCCCCTAATATATATAAGGCTAATAGAAAAGAAAAAAAGGTCTGTGATTTGAAATGAAAAAGGATTTTTATATCACTCTCCTAGGGAATAGTTGTTTTAAAAGTTATTTTAAAAACCATTATTAAGGAGGAAGGGAGAGTGAGAAAAGAAGAAAGGTCAGAACAATCCACCACTTTGCCCTTTTTATTTCCTAAATATACAGGGAGTTCTGAATTGTAGAAGCAGTATCAGCTTTTGCTTTTAGAAAAACTTGGAAGTGACAATGATGACGGTGACACTCCATAAGGACAGTGGTGTCCCGTTGCATGACAATAAGCTGAAGTCTTTGGATGAGAGGGCAAAAATAACAATTTCATCACTATCTTCTACCAAGGTAAATCTGAGAAACTTCACTAAATTATCTTTTCACTTAAATTTCAAAGATTCATAAAAAATAAAGCCGTGGTAGGTACAGGAGAAGGTTCCCAGAGAATTGTGTGTGTGGAAGGGAAGCTCCTCACAGAACCTAAAACCCCAGCAAGCAGGGAATAAAAGAAGGCTGGCAGTGAGTCCCCACCTTGCTGAGCTGCCTTTGTTGCAAGGAGTGCAAAGCCCACGCCTTAACTTTTCCTTACTTTGGCTTTTTTTGGCTGGTGTTGCATCTTATAAGTTGCAGTCTAGCTTCTCCTGTCCATAGTTTTTACTGCACAGAAGGTTTCCCAATTTGCAAGTGTTTGCAGCATGGCTGGGCCCGGAGATAAAACAGAATGTGTATGTAGTACAGTATGCATTCAACTGATGCACAAGATTCTTTGCACCATATGTGTTAAGTAGTGTGCTTTTCACTTGACGTGCCACTGCCAGAGTTGCCAGGAGCACATGAATAAGTGGAGGAGAGACACCCTGTATGTTCCTCCCACCTTGGGAAGAGAACCTGGCATTCAATGGCCACCTGCCTTCTGGGCCCCCTTTTCAGCTGGTGTCTCACACCATTTTCTACTTCTCATTATTACACAGCCTACTATCCTCCTCCTTCCTCAGCCCTGAAAACTCTGCCAGCCATTGTAGAGGGTAAGTGTAGAGTCCTGGTTGAACTTCTAGGAGGAAAAGTGGGGTGTGTGTGTGTGTGTGTGTGTGTGTGTGTGATTAGCACTCATGCTAGCAGGACTGTGGTTAAAAACTCAGCAGTTACATAGGAATGATACTATGGGGAAACCAGCTCATGTGCTTTTCTTCCCACTAAAACATTTATTACCCTTTATCTCTCACTATACATAACTTGCCAAGCATTTTAATAGGAAAATAGTATTGGTCTGATCTTTGTAAAAGAACCCTCTAGTGGAGTGATGGCAAACCTTTTAGAGATGAGTGCCCAAACCACAACCTAAAACTCACTTATTTATCGCAAAATGCCAACACTGCAATTAAACCTGAATACTGAAGTTTTAGTTTAGAAAAAAAAAAACATAGATTAACATCTTTTGTCTTAAAAGAAAAACACAATAACAGGTATGCCATATGTTCACCACCACTGCTCTACTGAAACATCTTTTATGATAAGAAAACAGTGAGAGATATTAAAGAATTATACTTTCTTTCCACTCTTCTCTTTGTATCTCCTTGTATTCTTTTGCCTAAAGAAACCATTCCAGAGAACTTCTGCTCTAAGTTGGCTGCCTAGAATGTGAATCATCACTTTCTTTGACTTTACAAAAAACTTAATTTTTATTTGTATTTCTGACCCAAAGATGCCAGTGGATGCACAACTCAAAATCTTTTCTTGAGCTACACCGTTGGTGTTATGTGGTGGTTACCAGCACTCTCTCATGCAACCAGATGTGGGTAACAAGTATTAGGCCTTCTTAATAGAAGGGAAGCCATTCACTGGCCATCCACTTCCTTTCCCCTGGCCTTCAACTTGTTCAGACACTAGGCTGGGAGGAAGGGTTCTTCTACCCAGGGGCCCCATGACAGAATGTGTGTGACAAAGAGGAGACTTGGTCTATATTTGAGGAAGAGTTACCTAAGTAAAACAACAGTGCTATTATAATCAACCCACTGTGATTAAGTCAGTGTTTTCACTTTGTTCATTGACTTTGAGTTATTTGTAGGCTTTCTTCTCATGCATGTTAAACAACCTTTAGGCCAATAGATGGTGTGATGTTGGTGCTTGTATTCTTCATGAATGCTAAAGGAGTTGCTGTTCTTGACTATATCCACAACCTAAAACAACATATGGCTCCATAGGCTACCTGTGTGCTGCCCTTCCTTTCCTGACTGGCAGGTCTGGGGGATTGCATGACTGGATAGGACTTGGACTGGCTGGGCTCTAGGGGTTCAGCTTTGCCCTTTTTTGCTTTGGAGTCTAGTGGAAGGTCATGTTCATTCCAGGAGAAAAAGGGGGATGATGGGAGTTACTTCCCTATTCCTGTGGATATCTGGTTGGGCAGAGGGACAGCTGTGGTAGTGGGTGCTCCATGAGAATTGAAGGTGTTGTGTTCTGGAAAGGTCAAAGACAGGAAATGATGAGGCAGTGTGGAGTTGCCTGGTAACTGACTGGCCCTCCATGGTGGCCTATTGGCATCTCATATTACTAAAGGCCAGGAATGGAACAAGAAATATCCTGCATTTTATATTATTCATTTTGGAGTAGGAAAGGCTTCTTTCAGCCTTGGAGAGTATCTTTGGCCAAGGAAAACAGCAGTCAGAGCTTCCCTGTGCTTCGGATGACACATCGTCACTTTGCAATTGTAGAGACAGTCACATTGGAGCTTGAGTCTCATTCAGTAATTGGTTATTTTAACACAAACTGTGACTAAGGAACATGATTACACACCTGTCAGCCATATGACAGGAAAGAGAGCTGTCTGTGAGCAGAGGAACAGAACACATTTCTACCCAGGTCTCTGTGGAGTCTTCTCCATCAAAGATGTCATTTTTCATTTTTACCTTGAAACAAGACAGACATTATAGCTACTGCCTTGTCTATATCATTTATAGGAATTGCTGCCACAGATGCTAATCTAAACTAATACAATTTCATTTTGATTATATCTTTGTAGTCACTGGATCCTAGAGCACAGAAGAGCATGATGTAACAGTAAGAAACAAATGAGCATACACATTATATGGTACCTGTAGAGCAACTTCCTGTGGCAAGGCAAGGGGCAGGAGAAAATAGAAATCAGGATGTTTTATACAAGGAGGATGCTTTATTTATTTATTTATTTATTTACTTATTGGTACAGGGGATCAAACTCAGGACCTTGTCCTTGCAAGGCAGGCGCAGTGCCACTGAGCTAAATCCTCAGCCCAGGATGTTTTAAGATGAAATAAATTAGTAAAATAAAAGAACACCTTTTCAGGTTGCACAGGTGACTAAGGGAGAGAAGTTGTCACTTGGGCAGAGGAAATTACCAGATGATCATAAGTCATGTCTGGATTGTAAAGAAAAAGTGATGTGTCAGAAAGGTGGGGATGGATACATTAAAAGTAAATAAATAAAAACTAAAACTCAAACACGTCAATTTTGAACTGAATCCTAAACCAAGTAAGGACCTAATAAAGGCTGCAATGTTTAGTTAAAAAGAAAAGCCCTGACCTTTCAAGTGAGAAAATATTTGCTAATTTGTACTTTCTGCAAAATGGGGAACCAAACATCCAATTGTTCAGAAGTTCATCTCCTTTATTTTTGCTGTTTCTCTGTTTCTTTTTTTTTCTTTTAGTATCAGGGCTCGAACTTAGGATCTTGCACTTGAGAGGCAGGCGAGGTGCCACTGAGCTAAATCCCTGGCCCACTCCTGTTTCTTTGGTGAGTCTGTTCAGCTTGGAAGGATCATGTGGATTACAGTGCGTGTATGCTTTACTTTTGCTGAGTATGTAAATCTGCAAATGATGAAGGCGTACTCTGCTACTGAATTAGGAGTAAGTTAGTAGCTGACAGATAAGGAAGAGAGATGAGATGAATGATAATCAAGGGAATTAACACTAAAATCTTCCTTGAGTAATTGGGCAGAGGTGTAGTGAATTTACCATTCACCATGGTGGGATTCACCATACAGCGGTACCTACGAATCCTGGGCTGCTCACATGGAATCTGCTGGGGATAGAAATGTTTGTCTGTAGATGATGCATAGGAATTACCTAAGAAGTGGAGAAAAAGAAAGCAGAGGGCTCCCTTACATGCAGGAAGTATAATGGATGGTCAGATGGCAGAAGGGATAAAAGTGGCCATTGAGTATGGATTTTGTGCAGATTGTGTAGAGGGTTAGGATTCTGGGTAGGGGCTATGTCTATGCATTTCTGAAACTGTTCAAACCTTCACCAGAGTCTTCTGAGTGGCATTTGCCTGTGGCTGCTGAGCTCTTCTAGCTGCTTGCAACTTAACAGTAGTCAAGACTTTGAAGATAAGAAAAGATAATGAATCCCTGTTTTCTTCCTGCTAGGTGAATTTTTCTCTCTAGGAAGGAAGGCAGGTTTTTGAAATTTCAGTAACTGTCATATATTGATTACATCTTTACAAGGCATCATAAAGAACATGTTTAAGATTGTCTCACTTAATCCTTACAAGAGATTTCTGAACTGTATTTTATTCTACCATTTTACTGATGTTCAGATGCTGCCTGTGCCATCAATGGTGGCCCCAGGAACCAAACTCCAATTGACTGGCACCAAATGGCCTTTCTCACCCCTCTCTGTGCTAAAGTTCTCAACCATGTGGCACCTGGGAAGTTAGCCCGTAAGAATTTGCTCTCCTTTCTTGCTTCTTACTTCCTCATAATTATTGTTAGCTTATGAGAGCATTTTCTATTGTTTGCCTTTTGCAGTTTAATTTACCTTTACAAAGCATAATTATTTAAAGATCAAAATTTTAAAGAAGATAAATTTATGATATTTGACACTTTAAATTTTGTATGGATAGACCTTTATAAGAGACCATTTGATTTATTGTTATCACTGAACTTAAAATAATAAAATGTTTTGAACATGTGGGCTAAAAACAATTCGTTTTAGGTGCTTAGTTATCCATTTGACTACTACTGCTGGGCACATAGAAGATGCTCAATAAATAATGAATGAATGAATGAACAGAGACCAAAGGTAAACATTATGTAAGTAGCTTTGCCATCACTGTCTGCTTTTTGTGGGGTCACAATACTAAATACAGTGAGTTTTTTTGTTTTTTGTTTTGTTTTGTTTTGGTACCAGGAGTTGAACTCAGGATGTTGTACTTGCCAGGCAGGTGCGGTGCCACTGAACTACATCCTGGGCCCTACATACGGTGGTTTTGTATGAATGTGGTGTAGTGTATCCTACAGTTTATGGAATTGCACAAAAATATTTTTATAGTTCAAAGGCAAGCTCTGTCATCTCTTAAGGCAAATGAATGAAATTTCTTTATTACATTAGGACCCTTGATTACATGTAAGTACTGCTTGTTTTTATTAATAAGAAGGGCTAATATTAGTAATGATTTTATAGTGATAATTCTTATTTCTGTTTTACTATTTTCCACATAAAACCATAGCAGTTTTCTGTTCTGTAATTAGGCAAGAACTATATAAAGAGGTTTATGACTCTAGAATAATCCTGTGTCCTTGAAAACATGTCTTTCTTTCTCTAGGTACAAAAGAAAAGATTTGTACTCTCACTGTCCCCTTGAAATTCCATAATCTTCAGCTTGTGGGCGGTGCAGAAGAAATTGAAATAGATTTCAAAACGAATTCCCCCATCCCAGTGAGCCGTTGCTAACTCCGGTGAAGTCTTCTTGCCCATCTCTATGCAGAGTTTCTTGCACAGTGCTCCCCTGGCATCAGACCCCTTTCCATCTGTAGTCCCCATGCTCTGTCCAGGACAGACTACTTATAGAGGCCATTCCCTTCCATCCTGGTGGGCTAGGGTTCAGGTCTGCTCAGCGTTTAGCTCTGTTCTTATTGCCCGGTTCCTTAGGCCTAGATTTAGCCTCAGGCTCAGTGAGGTGCTGGCTCTCTCGACACCCCTCTGTTTGAGTTGTATTGGACATCAGTGTTTTACCAGGAAGGGGGAAAACCAGAGGGCAAGATTTCTCTCTTCCACAAGGACCCACATGAGGATTTAAGCCATGATGTGTCTGCCTCCTAGTAATATCTGCAGTTTCTGTGGTTCCTTGTCACCAGACTTCCTCTGCTGTGTTTGTGTGGGGGTCAGGAGTCCACATCTGATCACCTCCATTCAGAGCACAGAGTCTCCTTTTGAAGCTCTTGAGCGCTGGGCAAGTTACTCAGCTTCTGTACACTTCTGTTTCCTCACTGGCAATATGGAGGCAATGTGGTAATAGAGACTTCATAAAGGCTTGGAGAACTTTAAAGTGCTAAGTCTATAAAATGCTTTGCATGGTGTCTGGCACAGAAAAACTGTGAAATCTCAGTAACCTAAATAATCTCAAAGTAACTTCTATATTGAGTATTCTTCCTTTGGGCCTGGTGACAGCTCCATGAAGTAGTCATTAAGTTGGACTGGTCGGGTCAAGCCTGTAGTCTGGGAGCCTCCCTGCCATATGTGGATACCATCTAGAGGAGCACTAGACAACTGAGAAACCAGAAGGACCAGACAGAGCTTGCGCTACAGAGTAAAACCACGTATTATAGTTCTCAGTTTATGGCAATAAAGGATGAAGAAACTCTGGGCACTTTTTATGTTTCTTTACCTGCACTTTGACCCCCAGAATATAACTCCTTGAAATGTAATAAAAATAATAACAACAATAGTAATGAAGAGAGTGGCAGAGGAGCAAGAATTGACTAAAATTGTTATCTAGAAATAGGCATTAGCCTGATGCTTAGCTGCTGGCTTCAACAGGCCCATCCCTAAACCCTAGTCAAATTCTGCCTGAATGATTGTCCCCTATTTAAACATGCCACAGTCCCCTCTCTTATTACCTCCACTCATCATCTGCAGAATGGCTGGGATTTAAATTTAAGACTCCAGAGAGTATCATTTGAGCACAGGTCATTATTTATGAAGCCCCTTTGCCTCCATCTTTACATTTGGTTCCTCAGGCTGATTGGTCCTGGGTTTGGAAACAGGGTAATTTAGACATTTTTCCTCTTTAATCCTGATGATGCCTCCGTTAGCAGGTCAAGTGGCACATGGATCGTAATTGAAGCTGTCAGGAAAACCAGCCTGTTCAGAATCATATCCGAACTTCACGCTCTGAAAGACCCAGGGGCAAAGCCAGTGGATGTGTCACCACATCTTTCTCCTTTGCCTCCATCCACTGGCATAAATCACAGCATCACTTCATGTTGGTCAGAACATTTATGGGGACAACGCCCAGTGAAAGTCACGATTTTATCCCAACCCTGGGCTCTCTTCTTCCTGTTGAGGCTGATTTTAAATCTTTACAAACGTTGTGTGTATTTCTTCCTAAAGAAATCTTATTTTAAAAAAGGAAATCTTATTTTTAAGACAAATTGTACTTTGGGCATAATTATAGGTTGCTGATTGTAAAATTATCCCAGGTTAGAGGAGTGACCAGAGTGGGATACTCTTTTGGGATGGGCCAGAATGTGGAGCAGAGTAGCAGGGTCAAGCCCATATTCATGGAGGACAGCAAGCTCCAGCAAGGTGAAGTACACAGATCATAGGGCCAAAGTCAGGGTGCAGATTGACATCTCTGGAGTGGTGGGGACATGGCCTCAAAGTTGGTGCTGGCAGGGAACCTGCAACAAGAGCTCAGGGGTAATGACTGAGAACAGCCTTGGGGAATCTGCTGGTGACTCAGGGGTGGGGTGGATTTGAGACAGCTTAGGAACCATCCATAAAAGATGTAGGCAACTCTGTCATATCCAGACGCTCAGTATGGCATTTCTGTGGTTTCTGGTGAAAGAAAAGAAAGTTAAGTTTGTCTGAGTGCTGGGCCCTTAGTGCAATAACAGTTGTAACATTATGTCTTTGACCAGTATTGCTGCTAGTTCAGAATTTATAGTCCTTGACCTCAGAATTAGAAACTAATTCAAGGACACCATTTGTTTCATTCATGACTCATAGCTATCCATGACCACCCTCACCAAAATATGCCTACTGAGTTGTTTCTTCCAGAAGTGGTGAAAAATGTGCAGTGATTCATCCACATCCTTTCACATTTTTCCAGTGTCTGTCTCTCCTTTGCCAAGACCTGTATATGTGTGATGTGATAGGTCACCATGAGGGTGTGTTTTGTAGCTGTGACACAGAGCAAGCTAGCTTGCCCAAGATGCTGACCCAAGCTTCTTGCATTGTATTCCGACAAGCTGAGCTAATTAGCTGCGACCTGCTCTGGGCTACATTACTGTATTTCTGTCTCCAAGTAATGGAGGGTGTTGTGCATTCATTGAGCAGAGGGGAGCAAGTAGCCTTTGGCTTTCTGAACACACCCTGGCCCACAACTTAAACAGTCACTACAGGCCAGGCCTGTTTCTCAGCAGAGCAAGTCTATGGACTCTGTTCCACTAATTTATCCCAGGGAGTCCAGTGGTCTGATGAACTGACTCATGTTAACCAAAGTCACAGTTACAATCTGCATTTACATACCAGAGTACCAGGAATGAGTGGGATAAGATATCACAGTTGCCCTTTGTAGGGCAACTGTATATCATCACTCACAGTATTAATGAAAAGAAATTTCATAACATTAATGATGATTTTAGAAATTCACAAAGGAAATTGCTAAAGGATTTGAACAGTTGAGTGAGTTCTTTAGACATGCCTTTTCTGGAATTGAGGGGCCTCGGTATTATAATCAGTGATCAGAAGACTGTTTTAAAAGTCAGAGCAAAGAAGTTGGTTTAAGGCTTAATTGTGTAGATTCTGAAATCCTGTATCCCTTAGGCTGTGCTGGGTGCCTGCTGTCAGGGGCTGTGTTGCCTCTTTTCCTAGGCTCTTTGCAGACCCCCACTCTTGCTTGTATTATATGTACCGTTAAAGACCCTTCTTGCCTAATCTCACTGGTGTATTCAATCTAGGAATGCAAAATCAAAGAACTAGAAAAACCTCCCTTAACTATATATTTTAATTTAATGACACCAATATTTCCAAGTCACTGGACACTTATTTCCTTTTGCCACTAGCTGGGGGTAGTAAAATAATCGGGGTATAGTTATGTAACTTTGTAGAAACTATGTAACTGCTTTGTACCTTAGTTTTCTCCTATATAAAATGTAGATAATAGTAGTATCTACCCATAAATTGTTTCAAGGTGTGTGTTAGGTATGTGTGTGTATAGGAATGCACATTAAACATGTTAATACATGTAAAGCACTTAGAATGATGCCTGCTGGATACATTAAGAGTTGCAGAAATGTTCGCTGTTACTATTAATCCCTGATAATATCCAGAGCAGTATCTTAATCAAGACATCCTGTAGATAATGAAACTCCTCCATAATGTCTGTATCTTTTTTGAATCTTGCAGACGGAGTCCTGGAAAACCCTTGTAGCCCTTGTCTGTTTCATATTTTCTCTAATTTTTCAGGTCCATCATGAGGTCTGCATGTAAAGATATGAGACCAGCCCTTCTGCCTAGGGATTTCGAGAATACAAATAAAAGGACTAACTGAAATGTCTTGGTTAGACCAATTATTTAAACATTCTATGAGTGCCAACCAGAAGCAGTGTGGAATCATTTGTGTTTTCCTGCCTTTTGTTTCCCCTCACAGGTCTCTGGGTAATACATGCAAATGAATAGTGAAAAAGCCAAAAGGCGGGCTGGCTGAGGGCGGAGGACAGAAGTGGGGGATGGGGAGCAATCAAGGAGCTAGGGTAATCCAGTGTGGATTAAGGGTGCTGGAATAATCAAGCAGCCAGGGCATGGCTCTAGCAGAGAATAAAAAAGAAAGGAGCTATTTGCCTTAGCTGCTTGCTGGGCCTTTCTTACCTGTGGAAACTTTAAAATAATAATTCCTACCAAACAAAGGCACTCAAGTCTCCTGACAAAGAGCAATGCAAGATAAATGCAGAAAAGTCGCCTGTCCAATAAAGGAAAAATAGATTTTAAAATAAAAAGTAAAAGCAAGGATTTTCAGAACTACTTAGAAACAGCTAATTATCCCAGACACCCTTGTAATGTGCTGGGACGTGCATGATCTATTTTAGTTCAGGTGGCAGCTGTATTTCAGGCTGATGTGGAAGCTGTTGCTGTAACTATTGTGCAATCCATTAGGAGCCCTGAGTAAGGGCAGCCATTAATCAGGCACAAAATCAGCCCCACACGCATGTGGCTCTGCGTAGCTCTGACCTGACATCTTTAAGGAGATGCTCATGGAAGCCATAAACATGATTCAATTCCCATTATCTTCATGTTGCATATTTGTTACCGTTATTGAGGACTCCAAATTGGATATTAAAAATTTATGATATATATAAAGGTTTCTATGTAGTGAAAAAAAAATAGCTGCAGCAAATAAATCCTTCTCATCCATCAGAGGTACGTGAGCTGTCAGAGGTGCATAGAGAGCTATGGAGGAAGCCTGCTTGCTTGCTAAAGATGGGGAATTATAGGGGCCGGGGATTTAGCTCAGTGGTTCTGCCGCCTGCCTCAAAAGCGCAAGGTCCCGAGTTCGATTTCTGGTACCAAAAAAAATTAAAGATGGGGAGTGATTAAAAGAAACTTTGCTGGGGAAACAGCTTCTCCTTCAACCTACCTGCTAAATGGAAATTTAAATACATCTTGTTAAAAGAACAAAGTAAAATAGCACCATTGCAGGAATCCTCCCAGACCATCTACTATAAGCAGAAAGGGAGGGCAAGAGTTCTTGCTGCAGAATAGTGGTAATGTGAACTGAGCAGGTGCCTGGGTCCCAAGATTGATGTTTCCAGGGTCCTGGAGATTCTCCAGAACTGGGAGCCTGATGCCAGGTAGGAGTCTGTTCAACAGAAGGTTCTGTGTGGGATCTGTGTGCACACAATTATGTCCACACTGCTCTCTACCCTTTCTTCAGTGACTTGACTATTTCACAGAAATAACTCAAATTGCAGGGATATCCATTTGCAGAGGTAGGCTGTTTGGAGTGGAGAAAAAACAGCTCTGGGCCTTGCCTGAAGGCACAGGAAAGGTTAATTATTTCATTTAACGTATATTTGCAGGATTGGTCATTATATAGTCATGGCTGGAGTTTCCATTCTGGTGAGACATGAGTCATAATCAAGATAAGTTACACCAGCAGAACCAGACTCACCTGGGGCACTAGGAAAAGGGAGCAGGGAACATGGCACATGGTTGGTTAATCTAACCTAAAAAGAGATTTCTGGGGGTGAGAATTTGTTAGGAAAGACCAGAGAATCAGTTGAGGGAGAAGGTGAAAGAGAGAAACATATGGGGCAAAATGATTATTGGCCAGCATCCAAATTGTATGTGAGATCTGCAGTGGGGCTAAGATCCTAGTTTCTAGCTTGGCAGGAGGTTAAGTGTTGGGCAGAAAAAAGTACATGGAGTAGTCAGTGAAGGTCTAGTGTGAGGCAGGTGTGGACAGAGCCCTGCTGAGACTCAGGTGTGGAGAGAACCATTGTGGTTCAGGGGACTAGAGTGCAAAGCAGAATGTCCAGTGCTGAGGTTAAAGGATAGGAACCCATTCATTCATTCACTGAGCCCTTTAAATATGTCAGACACTACACCAGGCTCTGGAGATTTCAACTGAACAGGACACAGTATGTACCCTGAATGACCTCACTGATTCATAGAAGGAGGCAAACACTGATGGTTTCATACAGTGCAATCAATGAAGTAAAGATATGTACAGGGACACAGCGTGCTGAGCTCAGGTTAGGACTAAGAGGAAGCGTTTACCAAGTGCTTCCTAAAGGAACTGCTATCTGAATTGAGGCTTTGTGGATGTAGGAGAATTAGCCAGAAGTACATAGGAGACATGATATCTATTTTACCAGAGAAAATAGAGATAAAGGACAGGAATCCCAGCTGAAGGGAGCTGGGGATTCAGTCATGAGGAACTGGGCCAATGTGATGAGGGCAACTGGGCTGTAACTCAAGGGGAAGCAGGGAGCTACTCCTGAGATACTGGCTGACCTGTAATTCCCCGAAGGTGTTTGCAGCACACTGAAAGGCAGTATATGATAACAGCTGTTTATTCCTCTCTCAGCTTCCTCAGGAGAATTTGAGAAGGACTAGAGATAGGATTTCAGAAAAGGAAACACCACGGATTTTTCAAAGTAGTGCCCCATTCTTTTACCTTGAATTTTGAAAAGAAATTCTATTACTTCTGGTTCTAAATACGTAAGTTATTGTATTAGTCACTTTCCCATCTTTGGGACAAAATACTCAACACTTGCAACTTAAAGGAGGAGAGGTTTATTTTGGCTCACAGTTTCAGTCCACTGGAGGCTGGCTCCAAGGTAGGAAAAAGATGGCAGAGGGGGATGGTGGAGAAAAGGATGCTCAACTCATGAGAGCCAGAAAGCAGAGAGAGGGGAGGAGCTGTGACAAGAAAACACCCTTCTGGGTCCTGGCCCTGGGACCCATCCCCACCCAGGCCCCACCCCCTAACAGCACTTTCAGCTACTGAACTCATCAGTGGATGAACCCACTGATGAGCCTTCTGCCCCCATGGTCCAATCACCTTCCAAAAGCCACATCTTTAAATACATGAGACTTTGAGGGGGACATTTTGTATTTAAACCATAACATTGTTATAAGATATAAAATTATTATTTTCCCTTTTCCTCCATAACCCTCCATCTCTAAACCTATTTCCACAATTCTGAGATGCACAATTTTTGATATTCCCAAGTCTGGTAATGACACTACATGTGTGGGCTGACATGAGCTGCATCTGCTATAGCATTGGAAGAGTCTGGAGCCTCTTCAGCCTCTTCTTCTCCCCCCAGCTCTGATTACGGGCAAAACCTTTCTTTATTTTCAAAGGAAAGCCTGAAATCACAATGACAAGGAAATGTAAACTCCCATTCATCACATTCAGAGGTGTAACTCCAAAGAGTCATTATCTTTCCACTTTAATGACAAGGATGTTATAACCTTTCAGTTGAGCCAGAAACATGGTACTTCTCTGGAGCAGGCAAATAGATCTATTTCTAGAATGAATCACCTTTTTAAAGGGTTCTCTAGAGGAGAACTGATCTTGCTTCAATATATACCTGGCACCAAGACTTTGGCTCGAAGGAAGAAATGAATTATTTGAAGGACAGCTAAAGTTGGCTGTATATAAGAAACAAAATAAAAGAAGCATTGATTCATAGGCAGAGAGGTGAATACAAGGCAGAGGGCTTTGAAGTAGAGAGGCAATTAGCCTAAGTTACTCACAAGCTAATATTTATTTAAATGCTAGATATGTGAAAACGGATACACGACTGCCAGCAAAATGGGTAAATCCTCTTGTGGTTTTATTGATGGATCTTTGTTTCTATTATGTGAAAAGTGAAGTTTTCTTAGAACAATATAGGTAAAAAATGCACCTTTGACCTGACAATCACATACATCATTATGCGCTTGTGTAGTAAAACATTAAAAAAAAAAAAAAAAGTTCTCCCATTTGCATTTCCCAGTAGTGGCATAAATATCTACCACATTAGTGAGAATAAAGCTGTTGAGAATAAGACACATGGAGAGAGTTAGTTCATCATGAAATGTCTTGACATTCTTTCTTTCAGTACTTGTCACTCCAGAACAAAGTCCGACATCAGCCCAGTTCTCCCGGCTCCAGTGAGTGCCAAGAGCCTCCAATGGGGTTGTCCACTCCAGGCAGGCAATTAGAGAATGAATTGTCTGCAGAGAATTAAAGAACAATAATGAAACCACCTAAAAGTTGATCTGCTTCATGTTATTACTATGAGGTGGTGATTCTGTGTAATTTCAGTGTTCACATCCTTCTCCCTATAGGGGTAGTTGGCTCCCCTTACTCACCCATCTTGTTAAGTCATTGTCTGGTGCCCCAAGTGGGGTAGATGTGGAATAAGGAACTGGCTTTAATATCTAAGAGGTTATAAAAATGTTCTGCAGTGATTCTCCAGTAGGAGATTTGTATGGTTTCTGTCTAGCAATGCCACCAAATTGCTGTGGAATGGCAATAAATTTGATTCTTTGAGAGTGCCCACTGTGCACCAAGCAGAGATTGAAGAGAGTGGTGGGAAGCAGACCCAACGCCACACTACACAAGCTGCAGACCTGTAGAGAAAGCAGAAATCACATCCATAGTCACAGGGTTGTGGCTGTGTCAGTCATGGACAGAGTGGAGATCTTGGCCTTGGCTAGAGGGTTCAAGAGACCTTTTTGAGGAAGCAGTACTATAATTTTTCAAGGATATTTGTCATATCAGAAACCAACGAGCAAAGAGACAAATGAGAAATTTTGCCTACAAACTGCTGGCAGTATAATCCCTTGAATCTCAGGGGCCACATCTTATGTCTTCCTTGAATTGTATAGTGATTCACTCCAGTGAGTATGGAACCAAGGTGGAGAACATTCTTCCAACTATGCCAAGGGGTTCCTCTTGATATCTGTAAGCTGCTTTCCTTAAATTGGTAGTTCCCAGACCTGTTGGTACATTACAGCCACCTGAGAGCTTTTAAAAATTGTATAGAAAAAAAAAAATCCACCAATGTCCAGGCCCCATCCTGGATCAATGAAATCAGAATGCTGGAAAGGTGGTGGTGGTGGAGGAAGGTATCAGACACCAACATGTGTAAGAAAGAACACGCCATATGGCTCTGATATACATCCAGGGTAGAGAATTACTGTGTTAGGTGAATCCACTAAATTCCACTTAGTCCAGTAATAATGATTTAACATTTCACATTAGAAAACTTCAGAAGGTGAATGGGATTGTTTTGGTGAGAGGTGTCAGTGTTTATGCAAGGGTGATGGTTCTGGGGCTCCTCACACTTCCTGAGCTTCCTATTTCTGTACCACTTGGTGGGAACACAGAAAATGCCTGGAGCCAAGTTGGATGTCAGGGGGCCCAGGTCGATGGGCGCTCCATGCAGAGAACAACAAAATGGCTCAAGAAAGAAGCAAGTTTCTGGCTTTCTCTCTCCACTTCCCACTCTTTCCAGTCCTCCTTTCTTTTCCACTGCTGCTTCATGGAGCTTCATAAATTCTGAGGCATTATGTGGAATCTATAGTTCTTTGGAGAAGCACATTCAAATCTTAGATAATGGGATTTTTTTTCTTTTGGTCTTTTAACACATAAAAAACATTGTGAGCACCTTACATGTAAATTGAATGAATGTATATTTACCACTAATGTTGAAAATATCCTAGGCATCTGGTGTGTATGAATGTGTATACATAGTATATGCATAATAAACATATTCTACCTTATGAATATTTATATACAAGATACATATATATTGAATATAGACATACATATGTAAATAGTGGCCCTTGTAAACTATATGCAAATTGTGTTTCCAAGCATATGTATCTTAGTGTACCAGGAGTATAATAAACCTAGCAAGTTTAGCATATTTTGAGGTGGCATTTTCCACAGAGTTGTATGGGTTTTTCCCCATCATTTAAATGTTTGTTAAGTACCAATGAAAAGTAAGTCACTGGACATGGCAGAGTTAGAAAGATGAAATAAGTCTGTAATCCCAGCACTGGGGTGGCTAAGGCTGGAGGATCACTGAGAGTTTGAGGTCAGCCTGTGCTACATAGTGAGTTCAAGGCAAGCTTGAGTTATATAATGAGACTCTGTCTCAAAAGACCAATAAAAAGGAGCTGGGGGTGTAACTTAGTGGGGCTGCACCTGCTTGGCAAGTGCAAGGTCCTGAGTTCAATCCCCAGTACCATAAAAGAGGGAGGGAGGGAGGGAGGGAGAGAGAGAGAGGGAGGAAATAGATACATTCCCTCCTTTAAGAGACCTATATCCCACACAGTGGCTTAAAATCTTGTTATGAAGAATCTAATATCTTCATTGCCATTGTCATTTTATGACTTTCTAAAAACTGCCTTTTGTTTATACACTCCATTTCTCCCTGTACTAGTTCAGGTTTAAGATACGTCCCCAGGGAGCTGTGTTGATTTGCACCCTAACATAGCTGCAGAGCAGTCCTGATGCATTGAGAAAGATCATTGCTGGTTTCAGTTGCCTTCATGGCCACTGGTCATAGGCAACACTCCTTTTTTCTCTGCCACTATAGCTAATCCTATAATAGCATTTTTAGCTTATTCTGATTTTGTAGAAGGAAAGGTGCGATAAAAAGGCACTAAGCCCCAGACATGTTCATAAATCTCACAAATAAACCCCAAAACTCCCCAATCTCTTCTTCCTATAAACTTCTTGTAACTCAGTGATTACTGATCATGACATTCCACTGCCAAATTTCATCTAGTTCCCTCCCTGAGATATGGAGCAGAAATCGTTATTAAAAACAAGCAGAACATTCTCCAATGGTCAAAATATGGAACCTTACTGAAATGACAAGACCCAGGTTAGCCTGGAAGTTTTGAGTGACACTGGTCAGGGCAAATTTCACCCCATTAAAGAAGAAACAATACATAAGCATTGTCATCTCTATGCCACAGAGGTATGCTCATTGTTTTTTCTCCCTCAATATATATATACATCACAACAGGTAGTTCTCAGCTGTTCCATTGGTGCCAGACATACATTTTATCTAAAGAGACAGCAGACAGAACTACCTGCTGCTTCCTGTGTGGCTCTCCCTGTGTTTCTCTCCTTTTTCCTACTTCACTGGGGCTTTTAAAAATCAGCTGGAAGGGAGCCAGGAGCTCATCATTTTAATGCAGTGCAAAATGGAATATGCATAATTATATGCAAGCCATATGTGAGGGAGACAGCTCAGCTGTGAATTTCAGGAGGCCAGGAAAGAGAGAGCAGTTAGGGCTAAGATGAGCAGAGAGCAGTGCAGAGTGCAAGTGTCACCCAAATGAATGGTCTAATGAGTGTGCTGCAGACACGCCCCTTTCACCTACCTCTCCCTTCACCAACTCCACACCAGAAACCAATGGAGATTAGAAAGAGAAGACTGTATGCAAGTGGTATTGCTAATGGGTTCTGTCAATGTCTCCATTTAAACTTCAGCTTTCTTAATTAACAGTGTAGATCAAAATAACCAGTAACTTTTAATGCAGCTTCTTAATTAAATCTATTTTTTTTCTGCATTTGACAAAAGAATCACTGTTCTTTACTAGATCATTATCCTTTTAGATCTTTATTTAAAGATCAAGGGGAATCAGTTTATCTCTAATAGTATTACAATGCAAAAATATAATTATGCAAATTGCTTTTCTTATGGCCTTGCTATTAGAATTTTTAAAAAGTGCATTATCTAGAGATTGCTTAAGCATGCCAAAAAGTTTAAACACGTACGTATGTCATATAGTCCTAAATGTGCAATGAACAATGTGCACTGAAAGACTACAGTGGTGGTAATTTCCAACGAAAGTGCTTGATTTTGGTTTGGTTCATGTTGTTTTAAAATATTACACCACAGTGAATTTGCATGTTCAAACTAAACAATGTAAAAAAAAAAATCCCAAATTTTGATATCTAAAAGGCGTACTGCGTATTTAAACAAACTTCTTAATAATGTTGTTATTTCTGGATTCCCGTTTGTTTAATGATCTGAGCTGTTATGCTTTTAGCTTTTTTTTCTTCCATTATTTGTAAGTCCCTAAATAGGCCATTATATTTCCCTTCAGGCTAGAGATGAAGATGGACATGCTGAAAATTTTCCCCAGCAGCACTATGCTAAGGAAACTCCAAGGCTTGCCTTCAAGAATAACTGCGAACTACTTGTAAGAATAACATACTTACAACAAGTCTAGAATGTTACTTTAGCACAGTGAAAACAGTTCTGAAAAGGGTTTGTTCATTATTACATAATTTATGAAATATTATAGTTTTTCTGTATAGAGTTCTAAATGCTAATTCTGATATCACTAAATATTAATTATAAGATCTCAAGGTGTTTGCAAATCTTTTATATCTGATTGTAGAGCTTGAATGGCCCTGTCTTTATTAGCTTGTTTTGTGTAGTAGTTTATAAGCAGCCACTTGGAGAACGGCTAGTAAATTTAAAGGTACAAGGACAGTTGCTATATGTAGCTTGGAAAAAAATCAAACCCACCCTGCCCCTTCTTATTAGTCCTGATCACACAGTGTTGTAGGAGAAAACCATTGTGATATTTTGTTCTGTAGGAAAGGTAGTGGAGCTGACACGCAGTACTCCCTTTAGAATTCAAGTATTCCCCCATTCTCTTGCCAAACTCAATCGTCTGTCCTCTGCAGAAGGAGTCAAAGTGGTGACAGGATGGGGGGATATTTACTAGTCATGAGAGAGAGGACATCAGCTGTGACAGAAACTCGGTTCCAACGCAGGGTTAATTTGCTGTTCATTTTAGCATTTGCAGTGAGACATGAAGAAAAGCAAGCAGGAATGCCTATTATATTTCTATTAAATGAATCTGTTGGGACCTAATGTTCTTGATTAGCTTTTGAAAATGAGTGCTCCACAATGCGTTTTCTGTTTACCTAAAGTAAACAGAGAATGAATTGTCATTTATTTAGAGATTCAAACACTGTTTTGAAAATGAAGCTTTATGAAGGATCTAGCTATGTTGTCCCTAAATGTTCTTTTCTTTTCAATTGCATTAAAGCAAAACATTTTCTCCCCCTAAGTGAAAACAGGGAAAGAGAATGAGGATGCTCAGTTGTTACATTTTGAGGTAGTTCAATTTCTGTTTAGTTTTTTGGCCAAATATAGTAGAGTTCTGCCAGGTCTCTGTATTAGGAAATCCCACATGTAACAGTCTTTGGATTTAGCTCTGGTACCAACTGTTCAATAAAAACCAAGTGTCCAAAGAGCAGGAGAAGAAAGAAAGAAGGCCTTCCCCATTCTGGCCACAGTAGTGAGATGTTGACAGCAAGAACCTCCTCATCCCAGTCCTAGTCTGCTGGCTTCTTACGGCACCACTTATTCCAAGGTGCAGGCACTTGACCAGCCAGTCAGCAGGCAGATTTGCTGCTTATAAATGCAATCTTTTAAATGAAAATTTAACACCCTTGTATTTTATTTTAGGGCGTCTAAACTTCCTGACCTGTTAGCATTCCCTGTTCTGGGGAAATTCTTTTTATTTCAATTTTAATGTTTCTCTCCATAGCTATGGTTAGACCAGAGGGGCCATTTGTACTGTGTTTTGGTGTCAGAATGCTTTTAAGAGTAGCTTGCTTCTTTTTAGAGAAACTGTTATAAGTAATTGCCATATTTAATATTTTTTCTATTTATTGGAAAAGTGAACATGCTTGAGTCCTGGTTGCTGTCAGTTTATACTGGAGGAAGTAAAAATGTATGTGAACATCTTTTCCAGTTATCTTTAGAGAAAATAAGACATTTCTTCTTTGCTGTGCTTATGCATAATATTGTGTTGGGAGTAGTTCTGAGAAATTTGGTATAATCTTTATCCTCCTAGTCACTGTTAGAAATGCTTTTCTTTTTTTGGCATACTTTTCTGTGATAAAAGAAAAGGAAGAATAAAGAGAAAATACAAGTAAGCTTATTTCTCCAAGGAGAAATTTAATTTTTTTCAGCTGCAAGAAAAGTGATGGTGGTTGGCTGTTATGAAGCCCCTGAGAAGTTATGCTTCTACATGAAAAAGACTTGTTCCTTGTTGAGAGAACTAGGAAGTCCTTGGAGTTTTCTTAGTGCAGATTTTTTTTGGACATCTGTCAGAGAAGAGTGTAGGCTCCACTCCAAATTGCTTTTTTAGCTTAAGGTTGGTTCTGCCATCTTCTTGCATGGTTCACTTCAGCCAGAGCAGCAGCCAGTCAAGAAAGCATGAGAGAAAGCATTGAGGGCACAGCTCCTTCTAGGCTCTGGAATGATCTGGGGCATAGGGCTGCAAGATTTGTCCCCTGGGCCATAGTCACTGAGAGACAGAGCCCTGGCCAGGTAGACAGGACAATGCCTTGTCTTTATTATTGACTATCAAATGTCTCTACAACACCCCTACACACACCCAACCTTTTTGGAACAGGGAGGAATACTAAGTAACCTAAACAAAAGCAAAGTAAAATCAATGCCTGGAACATACAAGTATATGTAATCAGAAGGCACTGACAAAGAAAGCATTGGCTGGTATAAAGATGTGCTGTGCAACTGTAGATTTCCTGTAGGGTATTGATTTTTCCATTTAAATTCCAAACTGTGATATGTGCCTTCACCCTTAATGTACAGCACAGATGAATAGATATTTAGCTTGGTAGCCAAGATTCTTTATCTGGTGACTGTATAACACTGTATGCTTTTTATTAAATTTGAAAATACAAGGCTATCGGAGTGAGCGACATTAGATAAAACAAGTACTATGTGGTGTATCACAATTCAGCATGGCCACCTGTCTTTTCATAGATAAGTGAGTGTGTATATGTGCACACAGATGTATACACTGGGTTGTTTTGCTGGCATAGTCAAGTTTATAATTGAAGAAGACAACTTTCAATAAAAGAAAATGTAGGAAATTTGTATGATGTTAATACTACAGCAATATGGCTTACAAGAATCAGGAGGGAACATGTAAAGCCAGCCATGGGTAACTAGCCCTTCCCCAAATTCCAACTCAATTGTCAGTCCTTTTTCATTATTGCCTCTCTTTTTGGGTCTGTAAGGCTTCTCATTTCCCTTAATACCTGCTTCTATCACTAATGGGATTGGGCTAGGAGGTAGAGGAGTTCCTTAAGCATACTATAAGCTCACCAGCGAGTTCTTAGTTCTTGAAAGCTAGCTGAGAGTAAGATCTTATAGAAATACAGCAGAAGTTGGGTCCTTGGAGAGAAAGACCTATGACTAGAAGAAGAGGGATGTTGAGAGGTTTTGAAGAAGGAAAGAAAGACAACTGAGTCTACATCCCAAATTGTTTTAGGACCAGTACAGAGAAGATCACTGTATTCAAGAAGGTCAAAATGTAACCACAGAATAGTAGCAAGTGATGTAGTTATTATTTGGTTGGAAAAAAGTCAGGTTTAGAAGTCCTGAAAGGGAAAATAAGAGAAAGGAAGTTCAAGGGGAAAGCCAGCTTGTTCTCTTCAGTTTCAGATCCCTGAGTCATTGCCTGACAAAGTCTGAATCCCTATGGCTTTTCTCAGGCTGTTAGGGATGAGGGTTTTGCACAGAGAGAGAGGGAGGGAGCCCACAGCTGGGAGGCTAAGTAAAAATAGTATGCAAAAGAATTCTTTCTGGTCACTTACGATGCCAGTGTAGGGAGAAGATGAAAACTATTTTAGTTTTGTGGCCTTGTGAACAGAGACGATGGGGAGGAAAGAGCTTAGGCTATTATTCTGTGGGCTGATTTTTCCATCTCATTTCCTTGTGGAGGCAGGCAGGTGGATTATAAAAGTTGCATGTAGTCCTTTGCAGGAGAAATACCCTGTGTTAATGCAGTCCTCAGTTAATGAGACTTTACTGAACATCTTCAATGCACAAGGCATTGTACTAGACCAGTGGTGGTGAACCTATGGCACCTGTGCTGCAGTGGGCTGTTTGTTATCATGGAAAGCCCTAGAAGGTTCACCATCACTGTACTAGACAATGCAGATGGAGGCACAAAATAGAATAAGATGCAATCCCTTCCAAAAGGAGTTTACAATTACAGTAGAAAGAGCAAAACATATACAGTATTGTAGTCATCAAGTATGTAGGCTGTCAGGTCAAAAAGCGGAGTTTTCCTTACTTAGACTTTCTGACTGAGGGTCATAAATACAAAGACAATGTTTATCGTCAAATATCTGACATAACACTGGACCCCTGGCTCACCTCTTGGACTCCCTGAGCTTCAAATTTTCATCTCTAAAATGTGATAATAAAAGGCAACAAGGTCAGAGAATGTTAGAGGAATTGAAAGTATTTTAAAAGGGCCTGGTACATAGTAAGCACTCAGTACATGTTAGCCGCTATCATTATGATTCATTATAATCATGATTGTTATCACACAGTGAGCTTTGTCATGGAAGAGTATGAATAAAATTTTGGGGTACAAAGGAGAATGAGAGAATGAGATTATTTCTTTATTCTGTCACTAAAGACTTAAAGGCAGATACCTTCGATCTAGGCCTTATAGGAGTTGGATTTTGACAGTTGGAGCTGGTGCATAAGAGAAGGAGGTTTTCCAAGAAGAGGGAAGTAGTATGGGCAAGGGAGGGAGGTGGGAAAATGCAAGCCAGATGCCCTGTATGTGGGCTACTGTCTCAGATGGCCAAGAGTTGAGTACCCAAAGGCTAAGGGGTGGGGAGGCATTTGTAGGTGGTCGAATAACTGACACCATCCTATTGAGTCTGGATTTTAGTTGTCTTATTTCATGGAAATTCTTAACACTTTTGTAGATTACATAAATACATAAAACTAGAGCAGTGAGTTTTATCCTAGTCTCCCATGTACCTTTCACCTTGGAATTACTAACTCAAGGCTAATCTTGTTTCATATATCCTTTTTCTCCCTAAGTCTTTTTTTGGCTAGAGCATTATAGCATATATACTACATTATTTTTTTGGTGGTATTGAAAGTTTTTAAATTTTTTTACAAAGACTAGTATCCCTCTTCCTTAGCTTGAAAGACTTCGCTGATATTAATTAAATTCGGAATTGGAGCTTTGGAACTATGCGTGCATAAAACAAATAACTCTTGGTTATGCACTGTACTCATCCCTCCTTACCGGCCAAGGCCACAGCAGTCAGACCAAGTTTACGAAGTCCTAACAATGACTTGAATCCTTTTTGCTCCCAGGCCTTTGGTTCTAAATATATTTATTTTAAAATAAGATCAGCCCAGCCCAGCCTACCAGTACATGTTATCCTCCTTACAGCAATGAGAGAAAATTTTGGATTGCTGTCAAATATTAGCCATTGCTAGAACTTTCTTGCTAGATCATAGAGATATGAGAACTCTCCAAAGGTGATAGGAACTGCCGTATTTCATTTGAAAGTTAATAAGCTTTCCAAAATAGGTGCAATTGACCAAAGGCCCTCCCCTTAATACCATTGTTCTAAACAAAGCCAGATTTATGCCCCAGCTCAACTTGAGTTTACAAACTATTGCTCTGTTGTTATGGCTAAGCAGCATAGAAGCTGAAAGTTAGAATTCACGGTGACACACTTGGACTCCCACCACATCAAATAAAACATCATATGACATATGCATATGCATATGTATAGTATTCTGTGTACTAGGTTCCTGAATAGTAATTGAAGTAGCCCCAAAGGAGTAGAATGATCCAGAGCTCCCCAGGAACTAATTATCCTCTAGAGAATTTGTTTTCTGGATATCTTTAGTCTAAGGCTATTCCTATGGTCTTGTAGTTTTTTGCATTATTATTTTTTTAAATAAAACTTTCTGGAAGTAAAAGTAACAATCTTGGACTAAAGAATAGGGCATTTCCAGTATGAGTGGCACAGTTTTGCTCTCTAGCAAGACCATCTAGACTGTAACACAGGTGAAGGGACCGATGCCACTTGAGCTGTAGTGCTTCACCTGCCCAGCCCTCTCCCACTGTCTGTGCCATTGCTTCACCTTATTCTCCAGCTGTGTCTGCTGTTTCTCTTTCCCTCCTCTCCCTCTCCCCATTCTCTCTCTCTCTCTCCCTCTCCCTCCCTCCCTCCCTCCCTCTCCCTCTCCTCTCTGTCTCTCGGCTCCCATGACTGCCATGGTCTTGTGATTCTAGTCCTTTTTCTTTTACTATATAAAGACCCTCTGGACCACAGCGGACCATCTCCTTTCTCTTTCCACCTGTGCAGGCCCTATTTTAACTCCCCTTTAAGCTCCCTTATTTGGGGGAGAGGCCACCTGGGGAATGGTTAGAGTTTTCTAGCTTCTGGTCTGATATAGGGGCTTTTAGGGGAGTAGGGGCTATGATTTGTTCAGAGGCCCTTAGTTCCCAGCAGGCTTCTTTTTCCAGAGCATGGGAGATCTTTGCCTTTTAGTTATAAGGCCCTTGCACAAAAAAGGTCTGAGGCATAATGGTATATTTTTCATGACTTCTCGCACAGCACATCACAATAGTTCTTAGAGCCAGAGCCAGATATGGAAGAGCGTATGTTCTCCAGGAAGACACTGTGGTCTGCTACCTTCTCAGGGGAGGGACCAGGTCTTACACATTTTTTCATCCCAGGGCCAGAGAAGGAATTCAATCTATGATTGTAGATGAAGGAATTAAGAAATTAATTCAGATCCTCTTTCTAGCATCTTTTTAGTAACAGTTCTTTGGTAGGCTTCTGATGTCAAAAAGAACATCTATGGGGAATGTTAGGAAGGGCAGCTTATTCCAAAGGACATGTCAATGTTTTAAGGTTTCCCAGTGCCTAATAAATTGTCAAAAACAGGACCAAAGTATATATATATATATTTAATTCTGTAGACTTGGGACATTAATATAACAGCTTAAACTATAGAAAATATGTTTTTCAATGTGATATAAGCATTTGAGTTTGCTTTTAAAATCTGACAGCCATAATTATGTATAAATGATAAGTTTCCATTTGACGATTTTGATACTTTTTTATGATTACTAAAGTCAATTTTAAAAGGCTTGAAGTATTTTGATTTGATAGGGCTATATTCCTCATGGTAAATGGATTTATTTCCTTTGAGACTTCTGGCCATAAAGTAGCATATGGGAGTCAGCTGTCAGTCACACTTTTCCTCATTGGTTTAATTGCTAGAACTGAACAACTACCTAAAATACCAAAGAGAATTTGCTCTGATGGCTTCCAGGAAACTGTAGATCATATATCAAGCAAAACCAGGAAATTGAACAGGATATCATTGATATAAAAGCACACAAGTAACCAATGAGAACTAAATTAATCATACATGGTTTATGGTCAGAGCAAACTAATGAAATTTTCTTGGAAGAAGAAGGGAAAAAGTATAAAAATATTTAGAGTTGAGAGGAATGACATGTAGGTAGTAAAGGAGGCAAGAAATTAGAGGTGGAAATGTGGAGATGATAAAGGACTGGGGAAAAGAAGTTTTAAAAGGGAAGAAAGATGATAGAAACCTAAGATTAAGCTGCAAATGAGCAAGTACAAGAAAACAAGAATCTTTAAAGTAATGTATTTTCTTGTTGTGTTTTGGCTTCAGATGTCTTTTCTGATTGTGGCTTTTGTATAGTTCCTGCTTTTCTGATCTGAGGAGTCAGCTTTCCAGGAGAGCTCTTTGGAACTGCTCCTCCTCCCTACTGTATAGCTATATACAACCAGGAACTGAGTCCTGCTGGCTGCTGTGCTCATTCTCTTCGATTCCAGATGAGGCTCCCCTGGCCGAGAGCTCAATGAGGCAGGAGCTTTTTTGGTCTTGTTCATTGCTGGGTCCCGGAGAACCATGCTTGGTTCACACCATTTTTCCTGGACTCTCAGATATGCTTCAATTCTAACATTTTAACAACTAGGAAATGAGAGTCACATATTACAATTGATGACCTGTCATTGTTTAATTGGCAGTGCTTTCTCCATGGTGATATTAAAATAATGGCTTCTTAACAACCAGTGATGATATAAATTCAATGAAGTATGCAGGCGAGATTCTCAAGGACTATTGTTGAATGAGCATATTCCCATCTCCCTGGTTCTAGTCCAGGTAAAAATGAAATGCTTGAAAGTTGATTTTGGATTATGTGTCTGTTGCTGATGAGGTGGAGTTGAGGTTGGCTTCTGGCTATCTTGGCTGAGCATTTTACTGCTGTACACTTTGCCATCAGTGGAGCTGATGGACGGCTCTGTTCATTCTTGCAAACAGGATGCTGAACTACTTAGGACATATCCCAGCTAAGCTGGGTTTAAAATAGTAAACAATACACTTGCCTTAATTATGCAGAAAGTTACTCAGTGTTCAACTTTGGGTTGTGCATCCAAAGTTTTTCAGTATTTCTCCTGAAAAGTTGTAAAGATACATTGGAAGAGGAGCAATGATCTCTTGCTCTATCTTGATGGAAGAAGCTGCCAATTGCATCAGGAAAACATATAGTTTTATAAATTAAGATGTCCTTAGCCCTAATCAGTATCTCTTGGAGAAGTTTCCAACCTGCAGAAGAGATGAAGTACATACACATAAGTGTGTTTCCTACACTTCAGAATTTTATTATCTATGTTTAGGGCATCAGATTGTAGTACAGGAAAAGTTGCATCTCAAACTCAATTGTGTGGAATACTCTGGTATTTATGGTGTACAGATCTCAATATAGTTTGTTTTCCTTTGAATGGAAAATTCAAATCTGAATTTGATTCTAACACTATATCTGAATATGCTATACACTCCATTGTGTGGATGGGGAGGAGAAAACACTCACCTAAACATTTTTAAGTGGTTAGGTCTGTGATGAGGAGGAAGAGAATATATTTAAATATTGAGCATGTGATAGGAGAAGGCCTTCACGTGGAAAGTGTCCCAGATTAAGTTATATGAAATATTTAGGGAGCCTCCAATATGTGGCCATTTCAATCAGTGATGCTTTTAATTTTCACATTGTTTCAGGGAACTAAACACTAGCTTTGGCTTGGAGAAATATTTATATATTTACCAGATAGCTTGAATTTTGAAAATGTATTAAAAAATATATATATGAAGATAACATATCCTTGTTGAAATGTAGTTATGCATATAAAGGAAAATGAAATTAAACTAAAGCATAACTAAAGTGTTTATAAGTATGACATTTAACTCATCACAAACATTTATGTAGTATTTTTCTATACTAATTTGATGTTTTACATGCAAATACATAAAAAATAATGTGGAAATATCAAGTTATAATAAAATTTTTATTTTTCCTTAGCTTTCATGCATTTTTATTTTTAAACAGTATTCTGTCATCAAATCAGCCATGTTGAAAATTGAGCTGCATCAATGAAGACAGCCAATTTTAATAATTTAAACTCAAAATACCTTTTCTTGAGAAATATATTCTTCCTGGTTTATTTGGTCTGAATAGTTTCTTATATCTCTGATTTGTGCTTTTGTATACAGTGCATGTCTATAAGGCAATGCAATGTCTATATAAAGTAAAACCTTTTTAAAAAATCTGGGAATTTAGTGCCATGCACACATCTCAAAAAATAGAATTAGCCTACTAGTAGGTGGCTAGGGTGTGTGTGTCACCTAGATTTTGAAGATATTTGTCTTTCAGTTGACATACATTTTATTGGGTGCCTACTGTCACCCACTGCTTTACTGCTGTGCTTAAAAGTAATTTGTTACAGTACTAACAAAGTATAAATGTGGATTCTCCTCCTAAGGAGATGACAAACTATACTTATATGAACAATGTATTCCAGTGTAAAGTGTCAGATAGGGCAGTATGGTGATTAAAGAATAGAAAGGCACATTAAAATATGTATGTGTTCAGTTAGGAAGTCAAAGGTCATTTAATAAGAAGAAATGGTGGGCTAGAATTATGAGAATAGGTCCTCAGAGGAAAGGAAAGTTGGGCTGGTCCTTGGAGGGTGAGTGTCAGTGGGACGACAGTGAGGGAGATGAGCACCATGCACACAGTGTGAAAGCATAGACTGGTGTCTCTCTCTGGGTGGTGAGGATAGAATTCATTTGGTAGATCATGGTGTTCAGATGACTAAGAACAGTGAGAGCAAAGCAGTTAAATTTTACTTTTGGTTTTTTTGCTATATGGATCTTTATTAGATACTTGACCCAGGAAGTAGTATTATGAAAGAAGTGCTTTCCTAGATTGTAGGAGGCCCGGGGAAATGTTTGAAGATAGAACAGTTCAGGCACAGTATAATGAGGATAGAGCCCTCACAGATGGGAAGGCAACTGCAAAGAGACTGCAAATGAATGTCCAAAAATATTGGCCATCAACTTCTCTTTTTTTTTTGGTACTGGGGATTGAACTCAGGACCTTGCATGTGTGAGGCAGGCGCGGTGCCACTGAGCTAAATCCCTGCTCCTGGCCATCAACTTCTTATGGTCATCTTAATGGAAATAATTGATGAAGATTTTTTTTTTGTACCAGGGATCGAACTTGGGTCCTTGTGCTTGTGAGGCAGGTGGCGGAGCCACTGAGCTAAATCCCCAGCCCTAATTGATGAAGATTTCATTTCAAGCTCATTTTCTTATAAATTTAGATTTTTGGGTAAGGGTGTTAATTAAGTCACTAGTTGTATGAAGTGGGAAAAACAAGATCAGAGTAGAAACAAAAAACTGGAGTTTAAAAATATTTGTGATCTAGAATGATTCAGTGATCACAGTGATTTAAACTGTAGAAATATAAACTAGGAAAGAAGGTTCAAAAATTTGAATTATTTAAAGAGGGATAGAAGCTCCATCAACAAAAATGCAGTCGCCCTTTCCCTCTGAAAGTGACATACAGGCCTTGCAGTGTATGTGCCCTGGAACTATCAAACTTAGTTCACTTCCTGGCTATATGGGTTACAGGCATTGTGGCCTTGGGAAGGTCAGTTTCCATATCTGGAAAATGGGAATATTAATTGTATATACCATCGAAGATTGGTGTGAAAATCAAATAAGATAATATAGCATGTTTGACACAGAATAGATGTTCATAGAAGGAAATACAGTACAATCCTCTTTTATGCTCAGCTTTTAAGAGAAAGAAGGAAATGCTATTAAATAAGTCACATGAGCTGGGTGTGGTGGCACAGGTTTGTAATCCAGCACTTGGGAGGCTGAGATAGGAGGATTGCTGTGAGTTCAAGGCCAGCCTGGGCTACACAATGAGGTCAAGGCCAGCCTGAATAACATATTGAGATCCCCATCTCAAAAAATAAACCAAACTAACCAACCAACCAAACAAACAAAAAACATGAAGAGCCAGAATTACTGTTTCTAAAAAGTAACAAGGGAATCTTATGCTACACAGCTTTTGATGATTGGATTTAGATTGTTCTTTACAGTTTGCACAGTAGAGGACTCTAGATGGAGAACTGGTACTGTGGATCCTCGAGTATGGCTGGTGTGACATACAAACAACTTGGATAATGACTGGAATTTTAGTTTTAACTTAGGAACAGGGTCTTGAGTTACAACCCGAATCCTGGCTACTTGTGCTTCCAGATGGTCTCAGATACAGATTAAACCCTTAAAGAGTTCTGGAAGGAACATTACAACATCCTTTCCTATGTGGGGTTAACTGAGAAATCCTGGGCCAATGTCTCTCTAAGGACACTGAGATCTGCCTGTATGCAGGAGAGAGACTTTGAAAGCTGTGTAGAGGAGCCTGAGCCTTCATTGACCAACTTGAGTTACAACCAGCCCTCGAGAACAAATTGAGTTCATAAGTCAAGGGTCCACTGTATTTATGCAATAATAATCCTAAATAGTTTCAAGATCCTCATCAACGAAAAAACTTTTTATTGAGTATACTGGGTTTGCTAAATTAGACATTGAACTAATATAAAATGATTTTTGAGAAAAAAGAGTATCAACCAAAAGGATTTGCTACTTAATCCTCCAAATTAAATTTCTTATAATGCCACATTCACAGATTATTTGAATTAACTAACCATTTAAAATTCTACTTGTCTTTTGGAAGTGAACATAACCACCCATTGTTTTGGCCATCTTTTTTATATGCTGTTAAGTTTCAAAATATATTATTTGGGCATTTCATTATTGATTGATAAGACTCAGTTTTCCTTTGGTCTGTCTGGAATATATTTGGTATTCGGTTGTAGTCATAAAAATGAAAAACAGAAAGAAAAACCAAAAATAATGTAAGTAAAGTGTGGTGAAATTGTTAAAACTCCAGAGCATCTCCCTTAAAAAGGGCCCCTCTTTAACATAGTTGGGTTGCTCATACACAGATTATCGTGATCACATTCAGTATTAAAATGATCTGTAGGACAATAAGGTGCCTATAATGACCAGAGAACATGCAAACAGAAAATGAGACCTAATGTCTTTCCACTGCCCTGGCTTTTATTTCTTTCTTTGCTTAATATGCCTAGTTAGTCTAATGTATTTTTAGCTTTAGTTATGCTTTCTAAAACTACATGTGTGTGAGGACTGGACATTTTTTTTCCCCAACTGGAGTAGAGTAGACATAAAATCCTTTTCTCTCCTCCTACGAAAGTGGTACGAGCCACATATCCCCCTACTCTGTGTGTCTAGTCAGGGCTGCAGTGCGGCTGCCTCTCACGAGGCCCGGTTGTGAATGGTCCCTTCAGGAACTGGCAGCCTGACAGCCTTGGATGTCTTCAATGAGAGCTCCAGTGAGCAATGAAAATGCAATGATTAGTTTTAAATTGTAAAACTAATCCTACAAAGTTATGTTCAGCTTTTGAAATACAGATTTAAAAATATGTGGTTGAATCTGTTGTTCAAACAAAACTGACCAAAATTCATGAGTTTCCAATTCCAGTCTTCTATTGTGAGAAAGGGATGCTGGGACCCTTAAGGATGCTGATGGTTGGAGCCGAAGCCTGGGTTCTAGAATCAGTTCTCCACTTCCACTGCCATCATCTCCATCTTTATCTTATCCTGGCCAAGACATTAACATTTCTACTCTCCACGTGTCCATACTTTAAGTAGGCTCCAGGCAGGTGCCACATGCCATCATGCTGTCCTCACAGTCCATGTCACAGGTTCCATTATTTAGTCAGCAAACTTTTACTGAGAAGCTACTATGTGCAGGGCATAAGATGGTCCTACAGTTCAATGGTATGTAATTACACATTAAGAAAGTTATTGAATATTTCAGCATGCCTGTCCTAGGGGCCTCATTTTATGTCACTTAAGGGTATAAACAGACTAGATTTTATAGATTTCCACCTCTAGTTTTTACAAGATCATTATACATTTACTATATTCTATGAAACTATACATATCATTATATTAGTGAACTATATGTGTATATAAAATCATCGTAACACAAGTTTTGAGTAGGTGCTTATGAAATACTTCAGGTGTGAATGAATGAGTAAGCCAGTTTAGTGTGGCTCTCTATTGGCTGTTCTTACAATTGGCTCAGACTCCAAGGTCTCTCCTGAGTCTGGGGGGTTGTCAGGAATACCTGGAATGTGGCAGCATTGCTGAGTTGGTCCTCTCTCCCACATTTTGGAGTCATCCAGGTTCTGGGCAGATGAACAGTGGTAGACTCTGTAAGAACCACTTATGGACTCTGGGAAGTATCTGTGGCTCCATCCCTAATCAAAGGCACCCCTCCATCACCCTGATAGCCCCAGTCTGTTTCCCCAAAGAGAGTATGCTCCAGAAAGAATTTTCTCCAAGACGCTTTCAACTCCCTGCATTCTCTTTTACACCAAACTACTATTGTATTCAATTACTGTATTGATTTTCACATTGAGCTGTTAGAAAAAGTATCAAATGTAGTACTCAGGGCATTAGATTTTAAAAAAGGTATTTTTTCATTTTTTTCCAACTATTTTGATTAAGATTTTAAATGAAAACATTACTTAGTAAACACCACTACACTCCTATATTGAAGGGACATTTTGCACATCATCAACTGCAGGTGTCAGGCAGTGCATCATCCTCCTCCTCCTTGTCCACCTCTCTCTTCCTCTCTGCTGATTTTTACACAGAATTCAGTCCAAGACATAGTTTTCTTTGGAATCCTCATTCTGTTAAATTGGCCCCATAGAATTATCATACTTCTTTTTGAAATAGAACTATGCAAAGTCTTGAATTTTATTACAGAATTTAATACCAATAATTACTTAAAATTTAATGAATTTCACTACTGACTTGATTGCTTTTGAGTAGTTCCACTTAACTTATTAAAGAGAAGCAAGGACATATTCATTTAATGAGCAGCAGAAGACTTGCCCTCACATCTGCCTACATTCTCTTTTCAATTAATCAATTATAGTTCGATGGTGTGTAATTACACATTAAGAAAGTTATTGGATAGCTCAGCATGCTGGTCTCAGAGGTCTCATGAATACACTAATATAACACACCTGTAATGACCTGTGCTCACATCTGCAAATTACACTCATTTCTCTCTCTTTTCTAAATTAAGATGAGAGCAATTACCATTAACTTTTTGAGTCAGATCTAGTCAATGTGATATGGAGAGAGAATGTGAAAAGAAAGAGTGAAAGAAAAGTAAAAAGGGAGGGAAAGGGCATTATTTGCAGTTAGCCTTTGGAGACTCTGTCCTGACTGGACAGCAAGGGCAGAGTTGTGGGGAAGCAGGGGTGGTCCACCTAACTGTGTCTACTGAGTCATACCAGACACTGGCAAAATCAAGGCAGCATTATTGGAACTCAGACAGTGACTTGCCTCTCAGCTCCCTTCAATCTCCTGATGAGAGAAATAGGAAAACCTTTTGAAATCAAATTCAGGCAAATGTGCTTGGCTTGTTTGAAATCAAACCAAAGTCTGGAACTGATCCCCATGCAGGAGCACTAAGCCTCTGCATAGCAACAAAGGAGAGAGAGAGAGAGAGCAAGAGAGAGAGAGAGATTTTGAGAGAGAAAGAGAGAGAGATACTGAGAGAGAGAGAAACTAAAAATGCAACACAAAGAACAAGTTTTACTACATTAATGGCCTAAAGGGTCTGGTTCTGTGAAGGAGTCTTTCCAGTTATGCCCTGATTTGTGCTAAACCAATAAAACCCAATGAGAACCTCTTAATTCAAATCATATAGTCAGAGACATTCTAAATGCCTAAACCAACTGAGCGATTTTAAGCAAAATGCCCTGTTAAAATAAGCTTTTGATGTCTGCACAGCTCAAACTCAAGAAGCAATCTGTTGACATTTTCCGCAAATGCTATCTTAGTGTGAGACAGAGGCGGCCGGGCTTCCTCAGAGTAAAGGGATTCTTCTTCCTTTCCCTCTCTTCTCCCTCACAAATAAACCCCACTGTCATTGTCCCCTTAGTGAGGTACTGACAAGGTCATATCTACTGTGATTAATGGCTGTCCATCAGAATAAAAAGGAGATGTTGATACTCAGCTAGCAGATGCTCATGAACATGCAAATGAATGTGGTGAGCTTTCTCAGTAGGATAGGGACGGATTTTCTTTGTTGGTGTTTTAAAGTCTACAGCCACTTTTGGGCACTGTGTGCCATTTCCCTGCCTATAGCTGCTGGCCATGTACCCTCCGCTGTCACTTGAGGGGAGTCTGCCTCCTGTGTGCCTTCAGGGATGCCCAGGACCCCACCGACCCTTTGTGGAGGGTGCCTTGGCCCATGTGCTTTCAGGGTGTGGCCTTTCCTTGCACTCCTGGCTTGTTGGGACAAGTGTCTCTGCCCAAGGGGCTGTCTTCCTGTGTGGGCTACATTTGTGGCATCTCATGGACCTCCATGGGGTTGAATTGTAAATAGTGGCCGCCACATAAAACATGCCATCTGTATCCCTGTGGGTAAGAGGATGAAACACAAAAAAGATTTATTCCAGGAATATGAACTGATGTTTATAGACATGCCAGGGCTGGCTTTTAAAACACAGTGGAAAAGTGTCTCAAAAGCAGTGTAAGTACCATGTAATAGAAGCCTGAAAAAAGGACTGCAGGGGCACAAAGGAAACCTCTGTGCTTGGAGAGAGGCATCAAGCCGATGCAGCTGTCCACATCAGACCCTTTGCAGAGAGGAGTGAGATACCCCAAGATGTCCTTACACATTTCTGGGAAAGCAAGGCAGAGGCAAAATGTGCCAGGCCTTTCTCTGAGGGCCTAGAGCTTCCCCAACCCTTATAATAATTTTAAGAAACAGAGGAGAAGAAGATAAGTTTGGATTGAGAGACTTAGATCACCATAGGAAAGTTTCCTCATTTGCTGGGCTGAGATTTAGGGCTGTATTGAGTGGAGGGCATCCCTTGTTTGGGGCATTATACACACAACAGAGCCTTGGCCATAGCGTGATGACCGCATGTCCCAAGATTTGCACACCTTTCCCTATTTCACAATATTTTCATAAATCAGTGGTGCTCAAATGAATTCACACGGTCCAGCATTTGAAAATAGTGTCATTCTTTTGAGAACACCATAAATTATTGACATATTTAATGTCCATTGTGTTGAACTGGGAGTAATTTTTCCCATCTATAATACACATATGAAATATAAAGTCATAAACAAAAGCCAACAGGTTCGCAAATATATAATCAAGCTGTCTAAGCCGGATTGACTGTTTCTGGTTTTCTATTAGTATTCCTATGCTGCTTGCTTGTTGGTTTTGTCATCTTTGAAACACTTGTTAGCAGATTCAGCAGCCTCAAGTAAGTCCTTTCATACTGAATTTGGGTAAATTCTGTTTTTGTGTGCTGTGGTTATTGTGATGTAATTCTGCTTCACTGTCCATTCTGTCCTAGAGACCTGGGCACCATCTTTATAAATAGAGGAGGGTCTTGCCTGAAGGGAGTGAGGTCTCTCTAAGCTCAAGCCTGTGCCTTCACTGGCCTACCTCTACCTTATCCCCCAACCTCCCCCTACCCCCTTGTAACTGTCTCCCCCTCTCCCCCATGGAAACTTAAGAACTGTGAGGACAGGGAATAGGCAGGTTCTCTAGGCCTTTACATTATGCTTATGAGGGCACCCCCTAGAGATATGTGGTAAAATAACACCCTGAAGTGAGGTGTCTGGATCCAGGCCTGTGAATTATGCCAGCACTTTGGAGCCTGTGAGTTTGATATTTTAGATTCTCTAAACCAGAGTCTGGCATGTGCTTGAGTCCTCACATGCGTGTGCATGTGCATGCAACAACTTTTACTAAAGGTTCAAGTTAGCAAAGGGCTTTTATATCATAGCTCTATGAAAAACTTAAAAATTAAACATGACATTCCAGTTCCTAAAAATTCTTTGAACTCCTGGCCCCAGAAATTTCTCCCTGGCCACATTTACCTGCAGGTCCCAGTCCCCCTAGCAGCCTGCTCCAAGCCCTTTCCTCCTGTCCTCCAATTCCTTTCTCTCACCTTTCAGCATGTCCAGCCTCCACTCTCAAATACTGCCCCTTACGCTGAACAGGTTAGCCATCAACCAGCCAGGCAGCCTTTGTGCTTCCCACATTTCTTCTCACATATTATATGCTGCAGTATCTCTTTTTTAACATGCCAATGGGAATAGAGCAAGTCAAAGGAGAGCCTTAAAGACCATCCAGGCCCCTTCTCCAGACTGCAAAGGCCAGCAGGGTTGAAGGGGGGCAGGTAACAGGTGATGGAATGGAGGGGTCCTGCCTCTTGCTTGGCTAGTTGCCTTCTGCCAAGAGATTATCTGCCACAGCTCAGTCTTAAAGGCTTTTAACTAAAGGTTAATACATAGGAAAAACATAGGAGAAAAACATTTGTTTGCAAAATCAGTGTGCTAACATTTCCCCCAATGACCTGGGGGAAAATGAAAGTGGCTTGATTTGCAGTAGCAGGTCCAGCTGATTCAGTGTGCAGACAGACAGGAGCACCTCTACTCCAAAATGTCCGAGAAGGCCTCAGGAGGTAATTAGCATCCTGGTGTGGCTCCCAGATTGCCTTTGGCTCCAGAAAACTGACCTAAGTCTTTCCTCAGACCATTTGCCTTGGTTTGGGATCCAGAAACTATGGCCCCCATGGCTGGGCTCTGATCTTCTAATCCCAAATTGGCCATATCCCCTAATTTTAACCAGATCCCTTTTATACATCAGACAGAATTCTTCTCCACAGTCAAGAGATTATCTTGCTGGGAGTCAAGAAACAGTGGGTTAGGGCCCTGACAGTGGGTGCGCAGTGGTGTTGGGGACATGATGAGAGACCATACCTCAGTGAAAAGTCCAGTCTGCTTCTTTACTGCTTCTGTGTATTTGATATCTGAGTTTTAGGGCTTCAGTTTCGGAAGGAAACGTGAGACAGCTAACGGGAAACTAAATCCCAATCTGCCTCTGTATGTGAAGGGATTTTTTGGCCCCCTTGCTTAATCCCTAGGACACAAAGGGAAGGTTCCTGCCTCACCAGCTGATGGGCCCTTGCCCTGGGGCCTCCCCTCCCCCACTTTGACTTCTGGCAGGTCCTGAGGAGATGGGGCTACACTGGCCTCCCTCTGCTTCCCATTCTTGGGAAGGGTGGCCAGGGTCGACCCCAGCCTCTTCTCTATGACTTCATAGCAGATCCTGTAGTGGTGCCAGCGTAGGGCTCCTCAGCACTCCCATGGGCACTGAACAGGTGAAGGAGCTTAGCACACGGCTGACTCAGAAGCCACAGGCTCTTCTTGTTTTGGGGAGAAAGCCGCTTGGTCCACACTGAGAAAGGGGCCTGGGGAGAAGGTGTGTGGCAAGGCATTTGGGCTGGTGAGCATTTGACCCTAAGTCCAGTCCCACGGACGTGCCCTGAGTGATGTTACTGATATGGCTCCCGTATTTTCCAGGACACCTGGCTTTAAATGTTCCGCCTGTTGTCACTATAAATCATTGAGATGACTTGGGGCTGCAGCTACCCTTCCTGATCTGCTTTATACACTGCAACCATGGCAGAACAAACGTAGTCAGATAATGTGTCCTCATTCTTTGGGCAATTGGTGACAATTTTGTTGCATAACAGGAAATGGACAGTAACTTAAAGGATCATGTCTGTGGCCACCTGGAATTTCTGGGACAGGCCCAACATGAAATACTCTGGTCTGTTATCAGTTCAGCCCCCAAGGAACACTGGTAGGCCTCCAGCTGGCCCCTGTGGAGCTTTCTGCTGATGTCACATGCTGGCATTGTTGCAGAAAAAAATTAAGTTAATGAATATAATTTTTTCCATTTCAGAGTTTCTCTTCTACTTTTTCTTACACATTTGGTACCAGTCACCTATTGTATTAAACATATGGTAGTGCTTGTGAAGCCAAATAAGCAATAGAAAAAACTCGGTACTGGTGACCTCAGAAAGACCAGGTATAGCTCTGAAGGGCTGTAGTGGCTGGAAGTTTTCTGGGTTATGTACTGCAATGCAGTCAGTACAGTCATGTTTTCTGGATATAACATTGTTTTAAGTTTAAATGCTAGACATTACCATATCACTATTTCATAGAGTTTTCATAGGGTTCTCTGGAGAGCTTTACTCCTAATCAGATACGAGACCTGCTGTGTTAACCCAGGGCACTGATGGAGCTTTGGGCCTCTTTATAGGGCTGACTCTAGAGAGAAGTAGATTGGTTTATAGTCCTGCATGTGCTGTGATGAGGAGGGTGCTGGAAGGGAGAGACTACCCACTCAGGAAATTGCACTATTAGAGGTTATGTTCTTGTATGTAGAATGCTATCTAAGGGAAAATCCTTATAAGGATAGACATTTTGTGCTTTATTTGGCTGGGTCTAGGGCCCTGAAGGAAGGAAGGATAACCAAGGGGGACACAGATGATAAAAGAGAAGGTGGGACCAATATCTTGCATCTTCTTCATCATGGTTGTGTTCATAACTGAGCTTGTCTGTCCCTTGTCCACTCAGGGAGAGGAATGCCATTGATGATTTGGTTGGATTTCTTATGTTGTTGCTTCCCTTCACTTCCGAGTGAAGGCAATGTATGGATTGTAGTATGATTATGGGAAAAATTACAGTGTTGTATGCATATTTCATGTGGAGGCATAAGTTCCTGGTACTTTCTCAGAAATATCATTCTTTCTGCACTGATGTCTTTTCTAGTTGTGTGATATTAAAATGTACTTTTCCCTTTCTTTTTAAAAAATGACAAGCTAGACATAGTACGTGCTTGTAATCTCGGCACTCAGGAGGCTGAGGCAGGAGGATCACAAGTTTGAGACCAGCCTGGGCTGCATAGTGAGTTCTAGGCCAGCCTGGACTAAATAGTGAGACCCTGTCGCAACCATCCTCCCCCCAAAATTAAAATTAAAGATAAATAAAATGAGTGGCAATAATAATAGCAATTTCAGAAATGCCTTTAGGCAAAAATGCTTCACAGGCCTGACTTAGGGCAGCAAGCTTAAAAGGTATTTTTGTGCTTTTGCTGGCAATGGAATCTAGAGCCAGATAAACACTCTTTGGTGCCCAGTGATTCACTGTAGAAACAGAAATCTCTTTTATAATGAAAGCATTGATTGTCTTTCTAAGAACTCTCCACCAGGAACTGTGTGAAAGGTCTTCAGGAGATAAATTAAGAGACAGAGCCTATGCTCAAGGACAAACAGGACAAGCACTCAAGTGACATCCAGAATCACAGGGACCTGTGCTTTGAGCAAGGGAAAATGTAGCGGAGAGCAGTTCCAAAGAGGAATGGTTCATGTCCTGGTGGGGAGAAAAATCAGGTGGCTCTGTAGGATTTGCCATCAGGAAGCCCCTTAGCCCGACACACAGGGACATCCTGTGCTGTTGGTCTGCTCTTTAACCCCCACCCTATTACCCAGCATGTCCTTTCTTCCCCTACCTACTTATATCTAATCTGGTTCTTTCAGCAAGTGACAGTGAGGTCAGACTGTGTCCCTTGGACCTGTGATCTCAGAGGGTGTTTCAATCACACATCTCACCTGCTAAAAAAAATGAGCACATATCCACATCATTTAATTATTTGTAAATTGTATACATGCACAACTGCTCAAATATCTATGAATTCCCACAGGAATAGAAATGATTAACAATAGCTATAAGTAGACATTCTAATATTTTCTTCCCTTACTGTATGGATATTTCTGGACCTGATGGGTTTCATCCCACCTTGAAGATCACCACTCCAGAGAAGTGCACATGGGCTGTTGAAGGAGATTGGATTTTATAGTATCAGCTCTTAAACATGAGAAAAGCCTGTGATAATATCCTGTTGGGCTATACTTCCCACTCCTGAGAAAGTCCCAGGAGTAAGTGGGTACAGAGAAATTACAGAGCCACTGTGGAACACAAAGCAGAGATGATCTTAACATGCTCATGACAAGGCAGTACATACATAGCTGTCCCATCAGGAGGCTTGCACCACTCGATGGGACTGTCCCATGCTGCCTGATGAGACAGTCATGCAGGTGCCACTGGTGGGTCAAGTCGGTGCAAATGTGTTAAGTCCACTGGTAGTGCAGAGTTTGTATTTAACACATCAGTAATTGATCCATTTCCCAGGAACTCCCTGCTTGACCTTGGGGGGTTTTCAGGCTAGTAGTAGTAATGTTAGCAGTCTAGTGAACAGATGATCTTGTTTCCTACCTCCATTAGGCATATGGCATTTCAGGGAGGAGGAGATGGAGGACAGAGGTTCTGGGCCTGGGGGAAGCCCTGCCTGGTCTCAGGGAGGACTAAGCACTAAGCACTAGCAATGGGATTATGTGCTATTGTGTTAGTTAGCTTTCCATCATCATAACAAAATGCCTAAGATAATTAACTTATAAAGAAAAAAAGGTTTATTTTGGCTCATGGTTTTGGAGGGTCTTATTCATGAGCCCTTGGCTCCATGATATGCACCTGTGGTAAGAGTGTCAGGGAGCAAAATCACTTACCTCATCATCCAGGAAGCAAAAGGGAGGAAGAGGAAGAGGCCGTGGTCCCACAGTCCCCTTCAAGAGCACACCCCAAGGACCTGAGGACTTCTCCTAAGGTGTCCCCTCCTACAGGTCCCACCAACAGCCCTGTCCTCGGGACCAGGTCTCTAACACACAGAAGTTTGGGGGATATGTGCAAATCATAATAGCTACCAAGTGTCCCTAGTCTCCATCATGTAGCACTCTTTACCACATTCTTGACTGAGGATTTCCAGCTCTGTGAGGACCCCCGCCACACATCAAAACAATACAAGTTTCCAGTTACCATAAGCCCAAAGAGAGCCCACTCTCTGAGAATTCATGTACCCTTCCTCTTAGTCACATATCCTCTCCATTTGGAGACTGCCTGTACTGCCCCATAGGCTGTGAACTCTGTGGAAAACTGTGAGAAGACGCTTAACATTTCAATGAACTCTAGACCTCTGTCAGGCACCTGTCAAGGGTCAGGTCCTTAGCAAGCAGAAGGGGAATGAGAGGGGTTATTCCCTTCCCCCTGGCCTCATTTGGCCCAGGGCTATCTGGGGTCTCCCTGAATGTGATAGCCTGTGCAGGGCTGCAGAGCTGGCCCATCTTCCTTTCCTGGCACCTTCCTAGACCATCTTCTGTTAGAGATTTCATGACCAGAATCCTTGCTAGCTCTGTAGGGGGAGGCACATCAGAGAGATCTGGCCCACAGAGGCAGCAGCTGGGGTGGGGTGGGGGTCGTGGGCAGGAAGGGTGCAGTGGGTCTGAGATCAGGAGGCTGTCAAGTGCCACGTGGTTGCCACACAGCTCTCTGGAGGCCGCTCCCTCTTGGGAGGAGCTGAATGAGAATCCAGGGAGTCAGGGCTTGAGAAAGCCTTTTGGTGATTCTGATGTTCTGTGAGGTGTTTGGAGCATCTAAAGACACTCAGGCCTTGTTCCAGCTAGCACCACCTGCCTGGTCAGAACACACCAAAAGCAGTGCTGCCATTTCCTCTAACCCATGCCCACCCCCTGCGCCATCTCTCTCTCTCTCTTCACACACACACACACACACACACACACACACACACACACACACACAGAGAATGAATTAATAAAAGTAATGAAATACTTGCCTTGAGAAAAGCTGAAATTTGTTCCACTGGTAAATTTTAAATAAATGCATTATTACCATAGTTGCCATTTGTAGAGTATGAATACCTGGAAGACAAAATGATCCTGGCCTGGTGGAAGGAACAGGCTGTCTGCTTTGCTGGTGCTGCCCGGGGATCACAAACGCAGAAGTCTTGCTCCACTTTTGCTTCTCCCCCTGCCTAGGCAGTCCCACCCACCTGTAGTCCTTTATTTCTGAAGGTCAGATGGTTTTGCCCCTTGGAGCTGCCCCAGTTCCCTCTGCACTAAAGACCTCCGAGGTGAGGCTGTGATAATAGCTGAGAACCCATGCGAGGCCTTCACAGGACCGTCTGAGCCTGTGGTGTCCATTATTGCTGTGAATGGCATTCTCTGGGGGTGGGGAGGGCTGAGGCCCTGGCAGAGCCAAAGAACAGTAATCTTCAGGAAAGAAAGGCAAAGGCCAACAACAGCAACAAAAACTTCCTGCAGATGTGGAACTTGAAGGAATCCAGAGAAAGCAAGACTATTTTTAGCACGAGTAAGAGTGCAAACTGTGATAGCCGCCACAGGCTGCTGTCACTAGCATTTGGCTATAAGCAACATTTTCATATTTAAACAAGATCGCCCTGCAAATTGAAAAGAACCATCACTGTCTGCTTGCTGAGTAAAGGGTATCCCTTTTCTGAGTCCAGCAGAGGACCAGCTCCGTGGATGATCCTTTGGCCAGCACTGGGGCGTCTGTGTTGTCATGAATATGTACATGTTAGTCATTGACATCAGGCTGCGCCACACGGTGATGGAGGGGCCATTCTTTCTGGGTGGAAAGGCAATGCAGTGTCACCTCTGTAGGGAAAATGTCCAGCACACTCTGCTCAATTAAGCATGCATGTGTAGAAATACAACACTCAAATGAACATGAATAAAAATATATTCAGTTTGAAGAAGTTAAGTAATACCATTGGGAAAACCAGTGAACTTGAGGTGAACCCAAGAATGTCAAAAAAGAGAATTCTAGAAACATGAGCTCTGCAGCACATTACTGGCCCCCAGAAGAGACATCTGCATTACATCCTCTATGCCCTGTATGGGTGTCTTGCCCAGATCAGTTATCAGGAGGCCTGGTACAAAAGGTCTTTGGAAACATTAAGTAGCAAGCACTTTTCTAAGTCCTGTTAGAAAATAATTCACTGTTAATGTAATGAGTTTGGATTTTGGACTGCTGAGAACAAGGGCTAGAGAAAACTTCACCCCTCAGCCACTGCCAATTACGACTTGCACCTGTTTTCACCTGGACACATGGGTGTTGATTATTGACACTCGAACTGGTCCACAGTAGTATGGGACTGAATGAGAAGAAAAAGCAGGAAAAAAAAAAACACAGGGTAGAGCTGATAGCCTCTAGTTGCTCTAAGTACAAAATTCCAAACTTTCATTATTTCCAGTTTGTGTTGACATTGCTACATGTGCACAGATGTTTGAGCTTTTCTAGACAATCAGCAAAGCAAATTGAGAGGAGAGTTTGAAGGGTTTGTGAGGCTCCCCTTGGGGGCTTAGAGCAATGGTTTCCAAACTCAGTTTCCAAAGCATCACCATGGCCCAGGAATTGTTAGAATGGCAGATTCTTGACCCCCATCAGACCTATTGAATCAGACACTCTGGGTGAATCTGTGGGTTAAAATTTTTAAAAATTGTGCATATATATATATATATATATATATAATGGAATTTGCCATTTCACATGTAAGAGTTTGATGGCCTCTGCAGTGTTGTGCAGCCATCACCATCTGATGCCCAAAATATTTTCATCACCCCAAACAGAAGCTTTGTAATGATCAAACAGTAACCCCTCACTCCCCGCAACTCCCAGCCCCTGTTAATCTCTAAGCTGCTTTGTGTCTCTAAGAATTTTCCTACCTATTCTAGATATTTCATACAAGTGGGATCATATGTGGCTGTTGGTGTCTGCCCTGTTTCATGTACCAAAATGTTTTCAAGGTCCTATCATGTTGTAACATAAATCACTACTTTATTCCTTTTTATGGCTAAATAATATTCCATTGCTTGATATACTACATCTTGTTTATCCACTAAACTGTTGATGGACATGTGGGTGGTTTATCCTTTGGCTATTGTGAACAGTGCTGTATTGAACATAGCCATGCAGGTACCAGCAACGTGTGTTTGTACCAGATCTGCAGGTGACTGTGTGCACTCAGGCCTGAGGTGCCCTAGTCCAAGACCCTGGGCTGGTCTTTGAATAGGAACTCAGAGGACTAGCTAAGGCTCCTCCCTTCCAGCCAGGGGCCAGATTGTGGCCATTTACATTTCATTTCTGCTGCTGAAACCAATATTGAGTGTTTCTAGAAGGTTCTCAGAGTGGGCCCAAGAGAAGAATGCCATTCCATTTTAGGTGTTCTTTTTGACCTTATTTCAAGATTGATGCCTCAAAATATTTTGAAAGGATGACAGAAAAACATTTATAAAATACATAATCATTCAATTGTTTTGACTAGACTTCCTGGACTCAAACTCAGGTGTTTTCACTCCCTGACTACCCCAGTACTGACTATAGCAAGGACAGGCTACTTTCATCTGAGAATTGTAGATGTAATATGTGAGAAGAAAAGGAGAAGGAAAAATGTGTTTGCTATAAATTCATACATGCTTGGTTGGCATTTGACTACTATGGTTTTTTTGTTTGTTTTTTGGAACCGGGGATGGAACTCAGGACCTTGCACTTTCGAGGCAGGCAGCAGAACCACTGAGCTAAATCCCTGGCCCTTGACAATTATGGTTTTAAGAATTTACAGGCCTATATACCTTTTCCTTAACCAACTCTGCTCAGAAAGATTAAACAACTAGCTGTGGTTGCACAACTAGGAAATGACTAAGTTAGGATTAGAATCTAGGTCTAAATTCAAAGTTGTTGAATAAACCAATTTATACTCACTCTTGGAGTCTTAAAATATTTCTCCTTTAGGGATAAAGTTTTAACAGGGAACTCCTGGATATGTGATATTTTAACTTAAAGAAATAAGTATTTAAGTGCAGAAAAATACAGGACACTTCTTTAACAATCATACAAGTACACCCCTAAATCTCCTGTGATCTCAGCTCTTGAGATCTTTGAGGGACAGGAGCAGAAGGATGTTTTGTTTCATTTTGAGTCACAGGTTGAGAATGAAATGGGGATGTGAGATGGAGCAGCCAAAAACTGATCAATTGTTATTTCTTGGATACAAAACCAGTATCAAAAGAGAATTGGATACTGATCCATCCTGCTGGCTGGTTTAAAGTGTGCCCCTCCTTTGAAAAAAATCAGTAAGCATTATTGATGGAAATTTCTGAAATATATAGAGTTCATTTTTGTTTGGGGATTTGTCTCCTGCTGGTTCAGTGGGAACATCAGTTGGAGTGTTTCCTGATAGCCATGGACGGCCTTGACCTGTTGACATTTCCTCCTTTATGCTAAGAGTTAGAAGACTCAAAATGGGGCTGTTCCGTAGATCAGGATCCTGGGCACCAACAAAGCAGGAAAGATCCTGCCGGAGTCTGAGGTGCACAGAGGAGCTGTTTGTGTTATGATTCTTTATATCCCGGACAGCTCATTTTAGCGAGGTCTAGGGGTTTGGGTGCTTGGCACCGTCATGGTCTTCAGACATCTGAAAGATGTAAATACCGAGAGAGGAAGGAATTTATTTAGCTCAAACCAAAGGATATAATTAGGGTAGGAGTAATGGAATAAAATTAAGGAAAGATTTAGACTGATATTAGTGGCCTACTTCCGATAGACTTATTAAGCTTTTGGGTATTTTCTTGCCATAGTTATTCTTTGTTTTTGAAGTCAGTTTGAAAATCAGAGGGACAAAGGCGGAGATAATCTGCTTGAGGAAACCATAGCCTTTTTGGTGATCAGGCAAAAGGGAGAAGGAAAGCACTGAGCCTTCAGTCTGTATTATAAATGTGAAAAGCTCAATCCTCTTCTGAATTACTCCTGTCCACCTCTAGCATGCGCTCCCTTTTTTTCTTCAAATCATGAATTATTCAAAGGATAGTGTATTCCCCAGGCGAAAAATCAGACTGTGAGAGTCAGGGGAGAGTTTCCACCTGCCCTGGGGTTAGAAGGCCTGACTTCTCCTCCTGCTTGTTAGTCCTACCTCTGGAGGGCAGGGAGAGGGGGCAAAATTAAATAAATTCCCGTCATTGGAGGGGGAAGAGGGAGATTTTGAAACTCTGGGTTCAAAGAAAATGCCTGCTACAGGGAAATCTTAACCCTGCCTGTTGAGGACAAGGGAGGACTCAGCCAGTGTGGAGCCTCAGTAAGTCCAGAGCTTTTCTTTTACCCCCACAACCTTTCTTCGTACTCTGGAAATCTTCTTCTTTCCAATTTCTGGCACAGCCAACTCTTTCAAGACAAAGGAGACAGTTCCTGGGACCATGAGTCAGATTTAGGACCTGTAGTCTCCCCAGCCTGCCCCTTCTGGGCACCATGCATTGCCTGGATGGAGCACAGGGACCCAGGCTTCTTTCGGAGACAATAACAGAGATACTGGAATCGACGTCTTTGCATAAGCCATCCAATAACACTGAGAGGTAACACAATAGAAAAATACACTGACGTTTGAAGGAGGTTTTTGTGTGGAGGCCCTGGGGAGTTTCAGTACGTCCAGCTTCCACTGTGGTCACAGGGGTGGAGAGCTAGACTACCGCTGGAGTAGCTCCCAAATAATTTTCCACTTTGAGTCCTACATCTTTTTGTATTAAGAAAAATGGCATTTTGTGCTTTAAAACAGCCTTGTAACACGGCTGATCTGTGCTGCTAGCTTTGTCTTGAAAGAGAATAAAATTCTTAAATTGAAACCAAACTGGAGATCACTCTGTGTCACTCTCTGCAAGGGACCAAGCATACATGCAGGTCTAATGATTACCTTGACTGCTGAAGCAGTCGACATGCATAGTATCATCTGTCCATCTCTTGGCTTAGCTGGTCCCGATTGTCGTGCCTCACCTAGAATCTATATTCCACTGAAGTCTGACCCTGGGCTGTCTTCTCCTGCAGCCCCATTTGCATCCAGACATTTGGGAAGCCTCATCTCTGTGCTTAGGATGGTCTGTGTTTGAGCCGGAGAGCATGAAGAGGCAGCAGAACCTCAGAGCAGCAGAGTGGGGGTCACCAAGGCAGCTGTTGAGCTGCTGCTTGTTTGGGAGCCCGGCAGGGATGATGAAATGGGAGGAAGGGCATGCTGGTAAGCCGAGACGTTCACCTGGAAAGAAGTCACTTCTGAGCACCTGAGGAGGAGTCCTACCGGCTGAGGGCACTGTGTGAAACAGGGTTATCCCTTAATGAGATTTTTATGTGTGCCTTTGGATTCAGAATTTTTATGTGACAGTCTCATCCCAGTGAGGGGTAATATCCAAGGAAACCCTTACATACCTTCCACATCCATTTTCTAACTCTGCTTCTGAGGAGGGCAGGGTGCCTCATGACCTTTCGGGGCATTATGAAACTCAAAAGCAGATTAATTTGGATTCTTGCTAATTTAAAAAGTCAGTGTAATGTTGGGGAATGTGAGTGTGTTGGAAAAAAAAAAGAACAAGCCACTTTCTCAAAGGTGAGGTAATTATTGTGCAAGATTGGGTTGAACACAAGGTTAGTGTTGCATTTACTGTGAGAGAGTATCAAAGATGACTTAAGCTAAGAACACAGTTGTCTATCTCAGTGTGACTCCCATTTACTGCGTGTCAAGCTGTGGGAAGTCCAGCTGATGTAACTAGATTAATATTTAAAAAGTAATAAGAAGAATGAGGTTCCAAACATGTAACGTTTAATTATTAAAAACCCGTAATGGAATTCCAATCCAAACTCATCTCTCACGTCTCACTGGTACTCAGCAAAAATCTCAATTAGCCAGTGAGGCTGCTTACTCCACAGCTCATTTTGACTATCACAAGGCCCAGTCCATGGCCTCTTAAAGTGTCCAGCCACACAGATGTGGCAGCTTGGGAAGTTTTATGTTTTTTCATTAGATTATTGTTGCAACTTTTTGGGGGCAAAATTGATCAGTAAATAACTGTACAATGTTAATTGGAGCTAGAAGAGAATTTGAGTTACTTCCAACTGGTAGGACTTGGGCGAATGAAATTACTGTCTAGAAATCACAGTACCAAGAGAATCCATGCACCTTTGGGTGGATCAGGCCATGGAGTATGTGTTTCAGGATGCCAGAGCGGAAGAGTTTAACTCATCCAGGGGTGCCTAGTCCCTGCCTTTCCTCTTGAGACCATAGTTGTCCTGATCCTTTAGGATATGTGTGTCCTTCTCTCTTGATAGAAGTGAATTTTCCAGAGGCTTGTGGCAGAGAATGGACAAAAGAAGAGCGAAAATGATCAATATGAGAGTAGAATAAACCCTCATGGACCAGTTGAATTTTGAAGTTAGTGTGCCAGTGAGCCTGGTTGAGGTGGTATTTCTTGATTTTATGTTTTTGTTTGGCATGACAGGTAAGGATGGTCCTTTGTAGAAAAGGAGGAAAATACTTTTCATTCGTGGATGTTGTTGGTATGCTTTAACGAACACATGAAAAAGAACCTGCTTCACTGTGGTGTCTTGTGTCTTGTGAAGTGCTCATGAATTCATCTGTCATGCAGAAAATGCAGCTGTGTGACCCAAAATGCTCTTGGGTGGAGCGTCAGAGTTTGGAAGGTCATACCATAGGCTATGATATTTGTGACATCCTGTTGGGCTTGTGGGCTGTGTGGGGTAACTAGAACTGAGAGGACAGAAATTGAGTTTGTAGTGACTGCAGAAGCGGAAACCACAGGGTGAAATGTAATAGGGCCTAGGTTTCTGTGAGCACGGGAAGCAGATAGAGGCGTGGGGTAGGGGTGGAGCAAATGTGGAGCTGAGAAAAGTGCCACAAGGGGATGAGTAACCTTGATTCCTGGCAGGGACAGAGCCTGCTAACTTGCAGAAGGGCCAAGTGTGGGAATCACCTTCTCCTACAGATCAGATACAGCTGACAGTTATACACCATGTGTAGGATGGTTCTCTGAGGTATAAAGGCCCAGAACCAGAAAAGAAAACTTTACTCAAAGGACCGAGGTTTCCTGGCCCTGTCTTGTATGTATCCAAGCTGTTAAAGTAGCATTTCTCCAAGTGTTTTCTTATAGGATCCTATGCGGGGGCGGGGGGGCACAGCTGGGAAACAAAAGTTGAAAGAGTTCTGGATAGATAAGTTAAACTTGTTTCTTTTCTACAGAGCTTCTCAGAGGTTTAAGAATCTCCAAAAAGGAGCCTTGGAAGTATAACATTTTCCAAGCTTATTTGAACATGAAGTCATTTAGGGGACAGAACATTGATAGTTCTAGCATTTCTCAGCATATACTTTAGGCAGCAAAAACTGAGGTGCAAGTTGTCCTTTAGGATGGGGCAGATGGATGGGTTTAGGTGTAGGCAGGGCCTGATGGGACATTCACATTGCCTTGCTGTGGAGAACCTCAAAAATAGTAGTGCTGGCATCCTAACATGTCAGTGTTCTGCTCCTGAATCTGCAGAAAACATGGCAGCCCAACCCTTGCATATGAGTTGGCCTGTGCCAACCCTAGGCTGAGGCTGATCTAGATACTCACACCTATAGCAGAGCATTCAGTGATGTGCCACAAGTTACTGCTTGACCATGAGGAGAAAGTATTATGGGATTATTCAAGAACCTTGAGGTCACTGTCCCTTCTGAGAGTTTTCTCACCATTTAGCAGAAAGTAATATCTATCAGGGTTGAAGTTAGGATTAAAGTAGATAAAGTGTGTCCAGCTGGATTGGACTCTTGGTCTTTCTAAAGTTATAGAGGTTTATTATTAAAAAAAAGCTGAAAGAAACCAGGAAGATGGGAAGAGGCATTACTGCTTATCCTAATGCAGCCTGGGCTATTGTTCTAGCAGTGAAGATGCTACCACGGTGCTAATAACCGAGCAACTGCATGGAGTGGGGCATTGTTGTTTCTTGGTTTAAAACAAGCTTCCACTCCAACCACTTCTGGCTCCCTTCTCCCCACTCTAACTGAAGACCTGTGCTACCCTGTGGTTTCCACTTAATATCTTCCTCTCTGGTCCTCTGGCTTTATGTCCACTGTCCCCAGCACTATTTAGACTCTTGATGTTACTTTGCTTTCACACTTTCCAAAGAAGAAAATCTAATTTGTTTTTGAGTTACTCTGTCCCTCTTAGGCAGAGCCCACACAACTGTGGCCTCCTGAGGCCACAGCCATAACAGATACTCAGTGTTCATGGGTTCTGTGTGCATGCAAAGGTAGTTGGTATGTGTCTTAGTCACTTTCTTGTTGCTAGGACAAAATACCCTACATTCACACTTAAAGGAGGAGCAGTATTTTTTTTTTCCAGTACCAGGGATCAAACTCAGGACCTTGTGCTCAGTGCCACTGAGCTACATCGCTGGCCCAGAGCAGTATATTTTGACTCACAGTTTCAGTTCATGATTGGCAGGCTTCAAGGCAGAAACAGGATGGGAGAAGGGCATAGCAGAGGAAAAGGTGCTCAACCCACAACAGCCAGGAAGCCGAGAAAAAAAGGGAGGTGCTAGGGACAGGAATACACCCTTCCGGATCACACCCCAGTGACCCACATTCAGCTACTGACCTCATCAATGGATGAATCCACTGATGAGCATAGCGACCCCCAATGGTCCAATCACCTTCCACACGTGTGAGAATTTGGGAGAACATTTTAGATGTAAACCGAAACAGTATGTAATTCTTTTCTTCCTCCTTCCTTCTTTATCTTGCTCCTCCCCGCTTTTGCATCTGCCAGTCTTAGACTATATCCAGCACCACCTTTCATTTCAGATGTAGATACTAAACATTAAAAGAAACACCCAGGCTTACATTTTTGGATGATCCCCCAAGTTCTTCTTTCTTTTGTATCTCAGCCTTTGCACAGGCTGTTTAGAATAGGGAGCTCTGTCACACTCTTTAACCAGGAGTCAAGAGTCCAGTTGTATGATGGGTCAGATGTAGTACTCTTTACCTTTCATTTCCTTCTTCAAAGTAGGCCAGAAAATAATGTAGTTGGTTATACAGGGGTATTGAGATGGGGGCTTTTACTCCAATACTGGCAATATATCATTGTTGCTGGCCATAGTTTACTTAGCTTTAAAATAAGATGTTAACTGGCTACTTGTCTTTTTACAGACTTCTGGTGAGTGGCACTGTGATATTGTCTACTGAGGCTACTTGAGATTATTAGAAGGGAGCTATATAAGTAACAGGTGTGTTTAAATATGTACAAATATGTGTCATGATGCACCGTCTGCGGTTCTGGCATCCATCCTGGATAAGGAGATGGGTCGGAGCTAACCCTGGCCTGGTGGGGGATGGAGTTGTCAGAGGGATGGTCAGTGAAGAATCTAGCATTTGTGGAGTGTTGTTTTTCAGTGAAGTAGTGAGCACAGCAAGATGGCTGAATTCACGGATCGCAGATGGGTGAGAACAAGGCAGACCAACAGTCCATAAACAGCCAAGACACTTTTCAGAGACAAAGAAATCAACATGTAGATCCAAAGAAACCAGAAGTGGTCCATGCCAACCCTCCTCCCAGGCACTCTCACACAGGTCTTGGTTGCAAAAAAAGACAAAGCAACTCAAATTATTCGTTCTCCCCATGTTTGTAAGCCCAGCACACTGGGCCTTTTGAATTTTGCAGAGTAGTTCACCAGATGCCATAAATGTCACATTTGTGTGTGACTGAGCTTAGGGATTTTACTGGTGACTCTGGTCTGGCTGACTGGTCCTGGCCTGAAGCTGAGCCTAAGGCTAGAACATCCACAGTGAACTTAAGACCACAGCCTGGCCCGAAAGCATCCTCATTATTGCAATTACACTGCTGTCAAACACTCTACAAGCCATTGGAAAGGCAGTGGAAGGTTGGGGGTTGGGGACAAGCATTTTGCTGGTTTGGGTTTCTGGGTTATGTTTTTGTGACATACTTTTTTACTTTGAAGTATACAACATAGGAAAATTCATACTAGTGGATTTTCTCTTTGTTTTTTTAAATAACAGATTTAATAGAAGAATATTGAGTATATAAGAGTATATATAGCATGTAGGCAAACCAGTGGGTCCCTTTTTAAACTACAAAATGTTATTATTGTATATTTATAATAATAAAATAGAAATGTATGTACTTATGTGGCACCCTATACTTTCTGAGTGCTTCCAGATGCACCATGTATTTTGATCCTCACAGCAGACCTTGAAGGGAGGAGGGCCCGGCAGGCACAGAGCAGCACCTGAAGCTGTAGGGGGGCAGGACCAAACCACAGTGTGTCCCAGGGAAGAGACGAGCAGTTAGGCAGTGTGTGAAAACTGGGAAGAATGTGCTGGGAGAATTAAGGTCCTCATCAAGAAAATTTAAAACAAGAAGGTGGGGCCAGGGATTTAGCATAGTGGCACCACACCTACTTTGCAAGCGCAAGGTTCTGAGTTCGATCCCTGGTACCGGATTAAAAAAATAAAAACAAGGAGGTGGGAAAGAGGGATGAATACTGTCCCCCAAAAAACTGTAAAACTGTACATGATAAAGGCAGCACATATGATGCAGGAAGAATGGGATAGTAGAGAAGGGGCTGGTTCCTCTCCAGGAAATAGAGCCACAAGCAGGAACAAATGAATGGATACTGATGTCCTCTACCAATGCAGAGAGTGGGAAGGACCAAGTTACTTGGAATTGTTGATACACAAAGATAACAAGTTCGGAGATCTCATTGAGACTTAGATAGGACTTATGCCTAGACTAGGGCTAACATGTAGAACTAAAATATGAAATGACAGACCCTGGTAACATAGCTAACAAGTGGATAAAATTCAGGAAAATATATCCTTGTATGGCAGCCCATACATTTAAGAAAGGCTGTAAGATAAGGAATTTTAGGAAAGTGAAAGGAAACATCAAAAGATTAGTTTGGGAGTATTTCATATAAAACTTGGAGTAGATATTAATAAATAGGTTAATTACCAAAGAAGCAAGATATGGGGCAGTTTACCTGGATATCTGCTAAGAATATCATTTTCTTTGAAACAGTTATTTTCAATTCTTCCCATGCCTCATAGGTAGTTCTGGGAGGGTAGAGAAGCAGAGAGCAAACCCCTACTTGGGCCACCATTCTGCTTCATATGGGCTAAGGGGGCTTAGACTGTGGATGGAAAGGAGGAGTGACCAACCATCTAGGAATGGCAGAGGGACAAAATGCTGTGTATGATCAGCCATATTCCCTAAAATTTAGAAAAGCAGATTTAAAAAAGCAAACTTCCACAGAAAGGTTGATTTGGTCCACAGCCAAGCCTGAGTGTAGTTGTTTGGGTAATGGTGGTAGAAGGGGCGTGGGAAGTTTTGGAAATGACTGTTATATCAGAAAGGTGAGGGTGAAAAATAGGGCTCAGCCCTTGGGGAAAACCCAAGTTGACAAGAGAAATTCATGGGAGGAAAACTAATGAAATGGAATGATCAGTGTTTAGAATAAATGGTGTAATATTTAACAAAAGAGAGAGAAGGTAGGGCTGGGTGACTTTTTCTGTTTTTTGCTGTTGTCTCTCTAAAGAGGGCCTTCTCTGTATGGGAAAGGTAGGACAAAAGCCAGAAAAAGGGGAGCCCAGCTGGGGAGAGGCACAGGCAGAGAGCACCTGCTATGCTAAACAAATTTAGATCTTCCAGCCCTGAAAAGGAAATTTCTAGATAATTTCATATCACTTTTGCATAATCTTTGCTGTATCTTATTGAGTGCAGTAAATTTCAAAAAGGCAGAAATGGACAGATGTTGAGCAGATTTTCCAGCATTAGGAGAGAGGTTCTGCATTCTGAAATTCCAGGCCAGAAGCCTTGATGGCTTGCTCTCAGAAGCCCTTAGATATGTCAATAAGCAAATAGTTCGTGGATACTTAGGACAAAACGGTTCTGGTTGACCAGAAGCTGAGTGAAGCAGGCAGCATGGTAGATTGAAAAGAGAATGGACTGAAGTTCAGAATTGGGGTCCTGGCTCCACTATTTGTAGACTGAGATCTGAGGGAAATCACTTGGTCTCCTTGAATATTTGTTTTCTCCTTTTCAAGTAAAATGGGAAAAAAGGTAAGTGCTTTACAAATTTTTTGGTAGAGAGCCAGGGATGTAGTTCAGTGGCACTGTGCCTGCCTAGCAAGTGCAAGGTCCTGAGTTTGTACTGAAAAAAAAAATCTTTGTCAGTAGAATCAAAGGAGCTAAATGAAAACTTCAAGCTTGGTATATAACAGGTAATAAATGATAATTTTTAAAAAGCAAAAACTGAAAACTGGACATGGTGGCACACACCTGTAATCCTAGCACTTGGGAGCCTGAGGCAGGAGAATCACCATAAATTTGGGCTACATAGTCAGCTGGGCTACATAATGAGTTCAAGGCCAGCCTGAACTATACAGAGACCTTGTCTCCACAGATAGATAGATGCATAGATAGATAGATAGGTAGACAGACAGACAGACCAATCAATCAAGCAAGCAAGCAAAAACTGAACATTGGATATGACTGTTAAAAAGCACATGTCTTCTTGGGTGGCATTATCAGAGGTATAATGTTCTATATAAAGGAGGAGAGGATTCTACTGGACTTTTTGCTGGTCAGGCTACTGCATTCCATTTTGGGATCTGCCACTTAAAAGGGGCATTAACAAGGTGAGTTATGTCTGGTGCAAGGCAGTGGCTCTCATTATCATGTTTACTGGAGGACAAAAGGAGAGGAGGATTCAGGGAACTTGTCTTTGGGATCCAGTCTTTGACTGGATGCAGAAACTAGGGATGTTTAAAAATAACCCCAAGAAACATAACAGCTCTTTTTAAGTATTGGGAAGGCTAAGATTTGGAAGAATTAATCTGTGCTGGGAGACCCGGCAGAAGAGAACTACCATTGGAAGGAAGTGATGTGGCAGTAGAGCAGTTAAATTTTCTGATAATCAACTGAATAGGTAGCCTTGTACTGAGCAGGGCTCTGTGATTATATCACACCTGTAAAGTCAATCCAAAGGAGAAAGTTTACTGGGGTGTGACTCCTTCTTTGGCTTGTGGGTGGCTCTAGATGGATGCTCTCCTCATAGGAAGTATAGGTGTCACTGGAAGACCGCCTGCATGTGGAAGGAAGCCCAGGCTTGCCTGGGAGATAGGCTGGCCTTGGAGATTTAAGTGTCTAGTTTTGGAATTTCGAAACAGAATGTTATTATTAAATACTAGTCAACTATCTTAATCCTGTAGTTTTGAGGCAAAATGCAAAACAAAAGAAAACAAAACAAACCCTTTGAAGTAGTGGGGCAGACAATGTGGGCTTTGAAGCCAGACAGATCTAAGTTAGCACCTGGATCTCCCCTCTGTTATCTGCAAGAGTGATTATATAGGCACTGTAAGAAAGTGGCTTTCAAGGTGAGTGTGCCAGAGAGATCTGGGCAGAAGTGGACACCAGGGTCTAAAGTGAGGCAATCTGGCACATCCACAGTAGGTTCATTCTGAGGCCCAGGATACAGAGAGGTGTGCAAGATCATTAAAAGGTGACTGAATGTGGTGATACAAGAGCAAAGCCATTAGCCAGGTGCCTGGAAGATTCTGAGCAAGTCGGATGTAGTTAGCAAGTGAATAAGCCATGGCTGGGAGCAGCCCAGGCCTTTGGGAAACAGCTAGAAAGTGGCAGAGGACACAATGGAGGGTTGCCAGAAGGCTGTTAATTCTGCCCAGCAGTGCCCTTGACCTGGGCCACCCGAACACACACAGGCCTGGCCTTGTCTTTCCATGGCACCCCTCGTTGCTGAGACACGGCCTGAGCGTGAGGAGGCTGGGAGCCAGGTTCACCTAAAATCTCCAGGACTAAAGACTGCTGAGGACAGCACTGGTAACAGCGCTCCTTCCAAACAGTCCTGTTATTGATGTGCGATTAACTGTTGTAGACGGAAAACCACATATGTTGAAATATGATTTCTGCCATTTTCTGAAAAACCCTTCATGCAGGAAGAAGTGAGCTGAGTGACCACAGAGAGAAGCCAGGCAACTGACACTGTCTCCTCCCTCCCTGCCTCCCTCCCTCTCCCCTGCTTTTTCTTCTCTCTCTCTCTTCAGTGCTGAGGCTCAAATCCAAGGCCTCACACATCCTAAGCATCTTCTCTACTGCTGAGCCACACACCACCCCACCCCAAACCACACTTCATTTTTAAAACACAAGTTCCCTGGGTCTCCAAAGTCCCTCTCTGTAGCTTGTCCAGCCAGGGAAGGAGCTCTTATAATCATAAATACTGAAACTTCAAATATCCAAATGTACATTTAGAAAACAGGAAGAGAAAAATAAACAAAGTCAAAGATATATTTGAAAGGAGATTCAATGTGTATTTGGAAAACAAGAGAGTTAATATAAACAAGGTAAACATACATCTGACAAAAAGGGTGTATATTTGAGAAAAGAAGAGTACAATGTTGAGTTAGACGAACAAAAGAAAGCGTGACATTAAGCGACTAAAATATTAAGGATAAATTTTAGATTAAAAACTGTTAGCTGAGCTGGTTGCAGTGGCATGCATCTATAATCCCAGCTACATGAGGTCAAGGCAGGGGGATTGTGAATTTGAGCCCAACCTACGCTACTTTAGTGAGACCCTGCCTCAAACAAAGAGTTAGTTGAGTTTGACCATTAGGACAAATTTGTTGATAGGGTGAAGATGGTAGGCAGAGTATTACTGGAGTGGGGGAGAAGGAAGGTGCTGGTTTCTTCCACTGATGGTTAATAAATCTGAAACTCCTTGGAGGTTGGTACAAACTCTTTGCACTGTTCACAGCCCAATCAATGCCTTTTTGAGCTCAGCTCAGTGCTTATTTTTGAATTTAAATAAAAGCATTGCAAATAGAAACTCAGTTTTTAAAAGTTTCCTTTTGAAGCAAAAATGGCTGAATAAAGACAAAAGCAAGCCCTACACCTCCCATTTCCCACCATAGACTCAGCCTGGAGGAGGGCAAGGGGCTGCCATTTCCTGTCCTCTGCCCTAGCTCCTAGCCTGGTGTCTGACGTGCAGGGGCCTCTCGTGGATGAATGAAGTGGAAAATGTGATGGCAGGGTTTTCAGGGCAGGTCTTAGTTATACCTGGAGCTGATAAGGAGGAAAAACCAAATCACTGTGTGTGGCACCCACATGGGAGACAGTGGGAGATGGGGCAGCCATTACGGTCTGCTCCTAGGTGGCACATTTCCCATGTCTGTGGTCACTTGCTGGTTTCCTTTCTTTCTCATGTGTCCCCTGGGAGTACTGTCCATCTCATTTTATGGCTGAGTACCTGAATCTTGGAGAGATTCAATGCCTGGGGCTACCACAGGCTGGAAGTAGGAGAGGAGAAGAAGGTCTGTGAGATTCCTTCAGGGCTGACTTTTACTGCTCTGAGGTCTCCTGGCTAAAACATACAGGCAGACATGTGACAGCAGGTAGACCAGGTTTTTCCAAAGTTTGACTGAAGTTTTCCATTTCTATCTGGATGGCTGGTGTTGTGAAGATGAAAGCTGCATTTACATTTTCAGTGAAGCAGTGTTTTTGATGACAGGCTGTTGCTCTTAAGCAACCTGACACACCAGCCCACAGGAAGTCACCTCCTTCTGAATCATGTGTTTGGCTGTCGGGATGGCCAGGCATCACTGAATACAGGCCAGGATTCCACCTCTTGCTCTGGCTGTGGAATCAGACTTGAGGCAGTAATGGCCCTTGGTCAAAGCTCATTGAGGGCCAGAAAACCAGGCCCATTTCTGATCCACTTTATAGAGCTCATGGCACATGACAAAGAGAAGGATCTGTCCCAGTGACCTGGACCAATACTTCTGGAATCCAGTTTAAAACTTGCAAGATAAGTAGAACTTGAGTCATTGTATAAAAATTCCTATGGGGGAGGGCAGGGTTCTGAGTAGATTTTTCAATTCACAAAGATGCTCTTTAGCCTCTCCCTGAATTCTAAATCTTACTTGAGAGAAGAGAAGGAGGCAGGGAGAGGAGAGGACAGAACAGGACAGGACAGGACAGGACAGGACAGGACAGGACAGGATAGGTCAGGACAGGAGAGAAGAGGAGAGGAAGAGAGGGCAGGGGAAGGGAAGGGGAGACAACCAAAAAGAACTACTGTAGGTAACAACCATTGTCATGGTGGAGTCTAAACCTGCAGAAAGTTTCCTATTCTGAAAGTGAACTTCTTCATGAGTTTGCTTTTTTGTGAAGAGCCTTTGCTATTTTTATGTAAATCCCTCTCCTGAATTCTGTGTGGCTTTGCATTTCTATGTCTATAACATCTTTATTTCTTCCTTCATTCTCAATTCAAGCTTTGTAAGAAACTCGGAATAGGTGAGCTTGACACCTGTCTGCCTTGTTCGAGTGGCCTTTTCTCCCTCTTGAGGGCTTCTCTCTCACATACCTTCTGCCATGGCACGGTGGGGCTGCCTGGACAAAAGGCATCTGATACTGTGGCTTCTAGCCCTTCTTTTGGAGATGGTTCTGCCATGTAATGAGCTAAGCAGATCGTCCATCCACTCTGTTTTTTAATAAAACATGAATAGCACAGTTTATGGCTTCCACTATTCAAACAGCAGTTGAGCCTAAGAGGAATCACTCATTTTAATGGTTCTAGCACTCATTTCCAGGCAGCCATGCTGCTTTGTCAAGCTTTTCCTGAATTTGAGAGTGACTGGCTAGGAAGAGAAGAAGGCTGAGCAGGAGCTGATCGAGGCCTCTCAGGATGGGGGCAGCTGGAAGTGCACAGGACTGGTGGCCGGCTTTGTTGTCACTCCAGTCAGTCCCTCTGTTACCCCAGGACAGAGCCTCCCGGGAAGCAGAGCCCAGCTTGTGCCCATGAGACACACCATGCATTTGTTCAGAGAAAAATATGGCCAGCTTTCTCTCAGAGTCACACAGGCTCACAGGAAAACAATGCCCACCCCCCACCCCGGCCACTGACCTGCCATAGAAGCATCCTCCTCACAAAATGAACTTAAATCCTAGGTGACAGAAACAACCATGATGGGGGCAGGCTGGGAATTTAAAAGATAAACTAGACAACCAGCTTAGTGATATATATGCCTGCAGACAATTGTTATTACCATTAGTCCTATTTTATGGATCTTCATCCATAAAACTGAGATTGCACAAGATTACACTTCTATTAAGCAATGGAGCCCAGATTCACACTCACATGTGATTCTAGATCCAGTGTGATTTCAGAAGCAACCTTTGCCCCCAAGTACACAGAGCTAGGGTGTTGCTGTAGGCACTGCCAAGACCCAAAGGAACATTGATGCTGGGATGTAGCTCTCGAGCAGGGCTAGAAGGTGCTTAGGTGGGGTCATGATGGGAGGTGACTACAAACAGGTAGGGCACTAGCCAAAGCCTTCTAAAACCCCAAACACCCTCACCTACATCTCTCCACACTCCTTCACTTCACTCCTGAATGAGCTCATGATTCTTTGAGCTGGCATGGAGTACAAGATCAACACTACACTTAACATGCCAAGGCTTCGAGAACTACCCTCCTGTGACAAAATGCCATTTTGCTTAAGGAGCTACATCTCCAGAGCTGTTGCCTGGGTGCTGTATTAGTGGAAAGTCAGAAGCACAGGAAGATTTTGTGTTTTGTTTTCAAATTGTGATGACATTCAAGCAGAGGCTAATATCTTTTTAGTGTTCATTGCTGCAAACGTCTTTGCCCAGAGAAGAAAGGTTTCAGCAAAAAGGTTTCTTTATTAAATGTTGCCTGACGCCAGATTACCACTCTGAAGGCAGCGGTGGGTTCCATTAAAGCATGAACTTTGCTCCCATAGCTGATGGCTGATTAATGTGTTAATTAGAAACCCTGCCCCCTCCCCTAGTTGCCCGAATCTTAAGCCCAGCAGAATGTATACATCATGCCCATGTGGGTAACCTCATGGCATACTTTGGCTTTGACTTTGGAAGTTTATATAGAAATGAAGGCTCTGTTGCCAACATGAATAGCTTTCTTTCTTTCCAGGAGAAATCCAAGATGGAAAGAGTTATAGGAACCAGAAGTCCTGCCTTTCAATTTTCTGGTATCAAGAGCAAGTGCTATTTCTGCTGAGGCAGTGTCTTTTGAGCAGTTTAGTGGTGTAGGTTGCCACACATTTATTTCACAAAAAAAGAGTGAATCTATCAGGCCACTGAGCTTATAAGTACTACCCTGGCAGCCGGCCACCAAAATGTAAATACTCTAAATGGACTAAAGGAAATGTTCATTTTGTTGTTTAGAATTGGATACATCCCAGGAAGGTAAATTTAATCTTTTTGAGGACTGCTGTTCTAGGGCTGAATGGAACATGCATTTGTTTATCTCCTTTGTGATCTTTTTGTCTTCCTGGTGATACATTATGTATTTGTGATACGAAGCATTTCAGCTGTCTTGCTCAATGGCATTGCATTTGCTGATTGTTCGGTCCCCAGATTGGCATCATTAAACAGCAGCAGCCTCCATCCAATCTGGGACCTGTTAGGGAGAGAAGGGGAACCAGAGAGGCCAGGTTCCAACAAAAACAAAGCTGGGGTGGAATTAGGGAGAACTCATTCCAGAACCCAGGGAGTTGAGCTCTGTACTTCTTAATCTTTATCTTTTAAAATGTCTGAAGGAATTTTAGTATTTCTTGGCATAATGAGGAAAAAAATAGTGCCTCAAAAAGTAAAATAAAACACAGTTTAAGGCTGTCTGTGGAAGTGAAGAATACCCCTATACCAGAATCCAGAAAACCACACTTTATGAGTCATGTGCAGTATATTTCACAGATACGCAAATGTTATTTTATTAAAGAGAGAGATACAGTATATATTTTCACCCAGCTACCACATCTTAAGTAATCAGCTCAGGCTCTTATGATGAAATCTTTAATTACTAGAAGTGTGTCATTAGTTAGATGTTGAATGAATGAAGGTGCTGTGTTTTATTGCCTCACATGATATAGCCATTTGTGCCATAAATTCATTGACCTCATCTTAAATGATGTGTCCTGTAAGACAGATTTGATTCATTATTTCTTAAGTGACAGTTTTCCCCTCTAATAATTTTTTGCTTCATCAGAAAGATTGCTTTTTTGTATTTTTAGGTCAGTGTTCTGAACTGCAATGTAATAAGGCAAGGCAATACGCATGTTCACACTCATACAGCCCAGGAACAAGCCCCTCATGGGTGGGCACACTACCCCTGAATACTTTGGGATGTTGCAGAAAACTAAGCTGCCAAGGTTAGGCCTCTGCTTTCATGGGAAAGCTTGAGGAAATAGGATTTCGCTTTTAATTTTGATGGCTGTAATTCTTTTTATGTGGAAATAGATAAAATATGGAGGAAAATTCTCATTTGATGATTGGGGTAGATCTATGAGCATTCTTTATTCATCCATTTATTGAAAGTAAAGGAAATGAAGAAAGAACATTTAAGTTATACAGTATTTAGATTATTATTATATCTCACTCCACTTGAAAGTATTTACAGTACAGTGGACCCTTGACTTATTAACTCGATCAGTTCCTGAGGACTGGTTGTAACTCAAGTTGGTTGCAAGTCAATACAGCTGAGATCTGGATGTTTACCTGGGTACACACTATAAGCAACATGAGGCAGATGAATCTTCCACTAACCTAATTAACCCAAGTTGTTCATATATCAGGCCAGTCGTAACTTGAGGATCCACTGTACTTAGCTTGAGGAAACAGTAATCCTCCGAAGGAAAAAAAAAATTTCAACCTGGAAATTTGAAAACCAATTAATGATTTCAGAAAACTCTTTCCCCTTATGGTTAAAAAATAAGATCCAGAAGAAATATGCCTGAAATTTGGCTATTATTTTAATTAGTTTAATTCATTGATAATGTTTTTCAGCCCATGGTTATAGAAGGAATAGAAGCTTCAAGCTTAAAAATTTATACTTTAGGGCTGGGGATTTAGCTCAATGGCACTGAGCCTGCCTCGAAAGTGTAAGGTCCTGAATTTTATCCCCGGTACCAAAGAAAAAAAAATTTATACTTTAGGCATTCTGTGGAGGCCTTATATTAAAATGGAGGCAGGTGGTTTTATTTCAAATGGAATTTAAATGCCACATCATTGTATGTTAACATTATTTAAAAAGATCAAGCTTTTAAAATAGTAACATATGTGTACCATGTTTTCACTACTAGTTTTCTTTCTTTTTTTTTTTTGGTACTGGGGATTGAACTCTGGTCCTTGCGCTTGCGCAGCAAGCAGTGAAACTGCTGAGCTAAATCCCCGGCCCACTACTAGTTTTCTTAACCTTTACTTAGATGAGAAATTTGAGGGTCCAATGGATTTTCTGGGTCTCCTCTCATCAGAGGCAATTCTGCATGTATTTTGTAAACTGAACATCTCACTTAGGATAAAAACTTCCCTTGATTCAAAGCAATCTGAAACACTGTAGTAAAAGACAGGAGAATATGAGCATTTAATTTATTTTTAATACTTTGATGACTGCAATTGTTTTGTTAACTCATTTGAAGGAGTAGGCATTCTAATCAAATGGCACTCAGCAAAATGTCCTCAAGAAGTATTTGGAAAGGGCAATTTGATACAACAGCAAACAAAAAAACCCAATGGAGTCAATAAGTATATTTTATTCACTTACACTGTCAAGTTTATTACCTATAAATATCAGTGAAAAAGAAGTGACACAGGAAAGAGGGGATTTACACGTACAGAGACCCACATCTGCCATGGCAGTGAACGTTCACCCACAATCACACACTAGCATGCCACCACTGTTTACAATCAAGGAAAGCTGAGAGTTAAGTGAGATGAGTAATCAAATGCCCAGCATATGTTGTTTTTCCATTGTTTATGTGACCAATCATTATTAAAATTTATCATCTTTTCATTTTATCACTTTATGATAGTTTTAAAAAATGCACTCACACCAAAGGAACATACACTCGGTACAACAAAAACAGGGTCCCGTCAGGACAGTATTGGAACCAGTGCTTTATTGGGGGAGACACTGGAATTCAGTAGGCCCACCATTGACTGAATTTCACAATTCCTCCTCTGCTGCTATGTGGCTTGCATGCTGAGGATATGACAAAAAATAATAAGAATAAGAAAAAGATTGTGTGTGTAAAATTCTGTCCAAAAAAAAAAAAAAGTGAGGCACTGAAGGAACTATTGAAAATTTTGACATCTGTTTATCTGTTTATAGCTATGGCAAGATTACTCATATTAATTCTTGTTTAAAATGCCATATGAAGGAAAGACATTTGTGCAAACAAGAGTCATATTTGAATTGTAGATCATGTCTTCACCATCTGTGAGAGCTGATGGTGTTGCGAAATTAATGTGTTAATGAAATCACAATAATTTCTCCAAAGTAATGGGTTCTGAAGCTGAGAATGACTATTTTTTGAACTTTGATGTCTAGTGATTTCCAATTGGGAAAAGCTCTCAGCCTTTAATTAGTTCTGCAGCCCAACTTTAAAATAAATTTGGCATTGTCTTTCTTTTGCCAGGAGTAGATCTAAGGGGGATGGGGGGAGCCATAACAACTTTTGGAAAATGTTCTCTGGTGTTTGAAAAGTTGTTAAATAAGCCTGCCTGCCAAGAAATGTCACCAAAAATTCTGACTACTGAGAAAGAGTGGGCAAACAGCTCAAAAAATAATTCTAGCTTGCTGCAACATCACAGGTTGGGAATAGCTAAACCTCACACAGACTTCATGACTAATTCCAAGTTTCTCCTTGGAAGCCAGACTTAGTGATGTTCTGCGCTTTGTGTTACTGGTTAACACGGCACACCCTTTCCAACTGCATTATTGGACACAGTCAATAGTTTAAAGTGACTTTGCATGCGGAGAATTTTAAGGGGTTATGTTTCATGTCCACTGAACTTTCTGGAGAATCCTTCCCTACAAACTATTTAGATTTGTGTTCACAGCAAGCCTGTCTGACAGGTGAAAATGTGAGGGCAGCTATACTGGGCAGGTCTATGTATTTCTCTTTGTCAGAACCGTCTTTAAGTCATGCTTGACAACACAGTTTCTTAAAAGAGAATAGGAGATTGGGGTCTTTACTATTCCAAAGTTAATATTTATACAGCAAAGCCATCATTTCACAAATATTTCAGAAGTTTACCTTTTAGAAGGAAGCACTTCAGCCTGTTTGAGAAATTGTGATAAAGTTTGAATGAGCCTTTATGTGAAACATGAAATGCCATCTACCTGAGGAAGTTGCTTATCTTACCTGTTGTGGTTTCTCGTTGCTGTGTTGTAGGTATGTGACTGGTGTAAGCACATAAGACACACAAAAGAATACCTGGATTTTGGGGACGGGGAAAGAAGGCTTCAGTTCTGCAGTGCAAAATGTCTCAATCAATACAAAATGGACATTTTCTACAAAGAGACACAGGCCAATCTTCCAGCTGGGCTGTGCAGTACATTACACCCTCCCATGGAAAATAAAGCAGAAGGCGCCGGGGTGCAGCTGCTCACTCCAGACTCTTGGAATATCCCGCTGACAGATGCTCGGAGGAAGCCCCCCTCCCCGGTGGCTGCAGCTGGCCAAAGCCAAAGCCAGGGCCCTGGCCCATCGGCGTCCACCACCGTCTCTCCATCTGACACTGCCAACTGCTCTGTCGGTAAAATCCCCACGCCAGTGCCCAAGTCCATCCCTATCAGCGAGACTCCAAACATCCCTCCTGTCTCCGTCCAGCCGCCTGCTAGCATCGGGCCTCCCCTCGGCGTCCCGCCTCGTAGTCCTCCTATGGTGATGACCAACCGTGGCCCGGTGCCGCTGCCTATCTTCATGGAGCAGCAGATCATGCAGCAGATCCGCCCACCTTTCATCCGCGGGCCCCCGCACCACGCCTCCAACCCCAACAGCCCTCTGTCCAACCCCATGCTGCCCGGCATCGGGCCCCCGCCCGGCGGCCCCAGGAACTTGGGGCCCACTTCCAGCCCCATGCACCGGCCCATGCTGTCGCCCCACATCCACGCCCCGAGCACCCCCACGATGCCCGGGAACCCCCCAGGCCTGTTGCCCCCTCCGCCCCCGGGCGCCCCCCTGCCAAGCCTTCCCTTCCCGCCAGTGAGCATGATGCCCAATGGCCCGATGCCGGTGCCCCAGATGATGAATTTCGGGCTGCCGTCCCTCGCCCCGCTGGTGCCGCCTCCCACCCTGCTCGTGCCGTACCCCGTGATCGTGCCCCTGCCCGTGCCCATCCCCATCCCCATCCCCATCCCCCACGTCAATGATTCCAAGCCCCCCAGTGGATTCTCCAGCAACGGGGAGAACTTCATTCCCAGCGCCCCCGGCGACTCCTCGGCGGCGGCGGGCGGCAAGGCCGGCGGACGCTCCCTGTCGCCCCGGGACTCCAAGCAGGGCTCGTCCAAGTCGGCGGACTCGCCGCCCGGCTGCTCGGGTCAGGCCCTGAGCCTGGCGCCTGCGCCCCCAGAGCTCGTCCGGGGCGAGGTGGTGGACCTGACGCGGCGCGCGGGCAGCCCCCCGGGCGCAGGCGGCACGCTCGGCTTCCCGGGGGTGCTGCAGGGCCCGCAGGACGGCGTCATTGACCTCACCGTGGGCCACCGTGCGAGGCTGCACAACGTGATCCACCGTGCACTGCACGCGCACGTCAAGACGGAGCGTGAGCCGGGCGCCGCAGAGCGCAGGACCTGCGGCGGTTGCAGGGACGGGCACTGTAGCCCGCCCGCCGCCGGCGACCCAGGCCCGGGCGCCCCCGCGGGCCCCGAGGCGGCCGCGGCCTGCAACGTCATTGTGAACGGCACGCGCGGCGCCGTGGAGGTGGCCAAGAGCGCGGAGCCGCCCCCAGAGCAGCCGCCCCCTCCGCCGCCACCCAAGAAGCTGCTGTCGCCGGAGGAGCCTGCGGTGAGCGAGCTGGAGTCGGTCAAGGAGAACAACTGTGCTTCCAATTGCCACCTGGACGGGGAGGCGGCCAAGAAGCTGGTGGGGGAGGAGGCCCTGGCGGGGGGCGACAAATCGGACCCGAACCTTAACAACCCCGCGGACGAGGACCACGCCTATGCTCTGCGGATGCTGCCCAAGACCGGCTGCGTGATCCAGCCTGTGCCAAAACCCGCAGAGAAGACTGCCATGGCCCCGCGCATCATCTCCTCTCCCCTGCTCGGCGCCGGGCCCGAGGACCTGGAGCCGCCGCTCAAAAGGAGGTGCCTCCGAATTAGAAATCAGAATAAGTAAAAGGTTTGTATGTCCACGGGGCTCTCCTCCACCAGCCAGGGCCCCTCACCTGCCTTGCTCCTTACAACAAGGCTGAGACGCCAGAGTTGTGTTAATAATCATGATTTCTTTTCTTTACCTTCCGTGTTTTACAGTACACTTTGTGTGATCTTGTACTGTCGACGTTTTGATCCAACACCGATGACACTGAGCAGTTGTTTAGTAGCACCAATCCCATTTTACAGCTGAGGAAAGAGCCACAGTGTGTAAGTGCCCTGCCCAAGATCACTAAGGGCAAAGCCCAGTCTTGAGCCCGAATCGGAAACACTCTCTTTAATTACACTTTTATATTGTTATTAGACTCTAAAATTTACTCTACTGGAGGAGAGGAGGATGTGGAAGGAAGGAGAGATTATTTGGGGAGACTAAATGCTCCAGCTTGAGGTTGTGGGGCAGTGGTGAAGTCTGAGAAGCCCATAAGCAGGGCCACTCCCTAGAACCAGTAACCGTCATTGGCACAAGGTCCCAATTCACCAAACTTTACTCCTAACCACAGGATTCCAGCTGTAGGATGAGAATAAACTAGCCTTACATGTGCACATATGCTGGCTGACACCAGGCTACAAAGCCACATTTGCCTAAGGGCTGATGGAGCTGAGGCTCCTAACTTCTGTGCATGGGTGTCTTTCTTTGGTTTGGCACCAGCGAGTATCCCCAGGGTAGACCTCAAGCATCAGTGATCAGCTTTGCTCTCTCCCCATTTTGGGAGTTCAGTCACTGGGTTGATGGGCTGCTCACTTCTGCAGACAGTAGGAAGCTTTCGTGAGGGAAAGGGCAGCCTTGCTGAAGTGAGTGTGACCTGACAGGGAAATCTTGCTCAATGCTGAGTGAGCCAGAGAGAGTGAGTTGGAACTTATTATAGTGAAGGGCAGGGGAACCAGCATATGTGCCCACTGCAGCCAAATATGGGCTTGTTTGCTCCTCTCAACAGTGCTGGTGGGATAGGCATCGGGTGCATGTTCCCAAGGAGGCAGATGCATGCAGCTTTGAGATCTTGTCCAAATCAGAGCTGGTAAATGGGGGAACTGGAGTTCATTTCAGGCCTGTTGGACCCAGAGCCTGAACGCTCCCCCTCTGCCCAAGTGGGCAGCAAACAGGTCAAAATTCAGTTGAATTTATCATTTGTTTATGGAGAGCAGGGAAAGGATCATTCACTTAACTTGTGCTCTCCTCTTTCTGGGATACAGAGTATCCTGCAAGATACAAAGTGTGCTGCCCCACCTGGGCCTGCCTTCTAGGCACTGTCTGGTAGGGCTCTAAACCCAGGGAGAAAGGAGATTTGGAGAAGAGAGGCTGGAAGAATAATTGCTTACATTTGCAAGTGCAGCTCTCTTCTAAGTAATTTTCAGTGGTATTTATTTGGGTCTGTAAAACAATTATCTTCATTCTACTGATGAGAAAACTGAGACAAAAAATTATGTACCTTGCCCAAGATTACCAAATTAGTAAGCAGAGTCAAGATTCATATCCAGGCCTTCTGACTCCAGAGCCACATTTCCTTTAAGCCACTGTAGGATGATAGGCTAAATCATTCTACTTACTAAAATCCTTTCATCTGCTACAGTTGTCTTGAGGGAGAGCTCCTAAAAAAGAACCAAACTGAGCCTCTACTTACCAACTTCCTCAGTTTTTAAGACACTATTTAATTCTTGTTTTTCTAGCTACAACAACCCTAGACTACCAATCTGTTACTCCACAGTGGGACATAAAGGCATGGAGAGTGACCGATGAGGTGATGTGTGTAGTCTCTAGGCTGGCGCATTTACATAGGGCCCTGACTTAACCAGAGGTCTGCTTGGGGAGCACAGAACCAGAGCAAGGGGTTTTCTGGGTGGTGCAAGAAGAGTTTCTCAGCCACCATGCTTTGAAGTTTCGTTTTCCACTGATGGCTTTACCAGTAGAAGCAGAATACTAAAAATGAGTTCACACCATTCCTTCCCGATTATACAAATTCTGCTGTCTGAAGATGAATGGCTTCAGCCTTCTGGCAGAGTCGCTTCAACTGAAAATGCCCCCAGTTTGTTCAGAAGAGTAATTTAATCTGGTTGACAAAGCTTTGAGTAATGGGCAGGTATGTGACAAAAAAAAGTGACTGCCTTCAGAAAGTCAGAAAGCATTGGGAATTGTCACTGTAAATGTATCCAAGGGTCACCCATTCAAATGATATTGAAGGAGGAACAGGAGGCTGAAATACTTTTCTACGGTGGATATCAAGGTGAGAAGTGACTAGGTCAAGAATAGTAACACCAGCCTATAAGGATCATGGGACCCAAAGACCATAAGAGCATAAAATATATGATAGCTATTTGGATGATCTATGTTCTGAATGAATAATCAGGTGAGGGTCTTATATACAGACCAGAATTGTTACTAACAATATTAAGGTGGCTTCATCCAGCCAGTGACAAAACTGTCCAATACTTCTTGAGATTGGAGAGTTCTTTTTATGATAGGCCTCCCCAAAATTACAGCTTTTCTCTAGTCAGAAATACTCAGGCTTTGCTGACTATGGTGAAGTGCCGAGGAGAGTGATTTAAGGCAAGAGAAGAATCACCTCTCCTCCACTAAATCACACCTCTCTGGCCCTCTGTGGTTCCATGTCACCTCATAGCACAGCATAAACTGTCATAATTCACTCACTGTCTCTAGCTCTGCCTGATCTTCTGTGCATACACGGTGCTGTTTTTCTTCTATTCCTTCAGAAACCCAACCCATTCATATAGTTGGGGAAATTGGAAATGCATCCATTAAATAAAGGCCTGTGTAGCTTTTGTGCCCTGATGGTGAATGCTGTTTGGTGACATGTTAAAACCAAATAAAAGCATTAAAAGCCAAAAGCAAAATGCAGGCTTAGATGCAATGGACAAGGTAGTGAGTGATTTCCCCATCAGCTCCTTGGTAATCCATTCTGTAATTTATCACAGGAGAGTTTTTCAGTAACTGCAGGCTGTGTCCTTCATTCTTCTGTATCTGCCTTTCTCATACTGTATTAAGATTTTTAAAAACCATTTGAAATAGATCCAAAGCAGACTATATCTTGATAGCAGCAGCCCAGCTACAGTTGTCTCCAAAGAAGTCATACTTGTTAGTGCTTTGCAAGTGATAGCCCTCCACTTCCATTTTGAAGTTATTCTGTTACTGGTTACCTGACTTTTATGCATTCTTGTTTGTTGATATGACTACACATTATCTCAATGGGCAGATATTTTCCCCAGATGGAGAACTAATTAAGTTTAATAGTTTAAAAGACTAAGCTCCCTTTAATCTAACTTTTCAGACTAAATACCAGTTTTGCAGCTTCTGTAGCTAGAAAAAAATGTATCCCCCCAAATAATAAGAAAAACAATGTATAAAGATTTCCCAAACTATTCTATCCACAAAGAATTCCATTTATAAATGGAATACTCCCTTCTTTGTGCCTGAGAGCTTGGGGGATAGCTGTTTGTATTTGTACATTTTCAGAATTTCTACAGTTTACAATTGTTTATGGTACATTGGGGAGTTCAGAATAACCATTTGCAAATGTTTGAAGATACTCAAAATACTCCCCCTCCTCAATTTTCCAGGGAAATGACATATTTTTTCTTTAAGTAAAATAACCAATGGAAAAAATGTGTTTCAGGAGTAACTCTTTCCCTCCTGCTTGTCCATTCTCCGGGAGTAACAGGTCTGTACAACTTCCCACATTTGTGGCTCCCAAATTTCTTATGTTTCTACAGTCCTAGAAACAAAAGAAAACATATATAGAAATGCTAAAGCATGAGACTCCTTGGGCCTATGCCCATGATGCTACTCCAGGCTGACCAGTGGAGATTCCACTTTTTATTTTCTCAGTGTAAGCTACAGGAAGCACCTGTAACTTTGGCTTCTTGGAGTTTAGTCTGCTTCTGGAGCCACAATCCCAGGAACAACTGTTTCAAGGCATGGGGTACACCTCTTTAGGGAAGCCAAAAGATGACCAGTAACTTTGTGCCAGTTTAGTTTAGCAGACTGAGAAGTTCAAGCGAGTAGACCATCATGGAGGAGGCTGGAGAGAAAGTCCATGAACTCAAAATAACACAATGGGTGCTTACTTTTTAAGCAAGGAAAATGAAGTGACAAGAGGAACTTGCAAATTGGAAGATGTTCCTTGGTGACAGTACCTAAGTCAAAGCCTAGAGACTCTGTATGGATGCAGTTGACAGCTTATTTAGCTTATTTCTAGGTAGAGGGACTTCAGAGAGCACATAAACCAGTGTCAGTGTCATGCACACCTGTGAGTAGTAAGGACCTGGGAGAGTGCTTGCTGTAATCACTGCAGACTTGCAGGTGACAATTTCTAGAGTAACGGTGTTGGGATGGGCCTTAGACATGTCCCATTTGGTGAGCTGCTGAGTCCTTGTTAACCCTTATGACAAGGGGCTTGAAGGGAGAGTTTTAATGTGCAAGCATCTGACTTTGAGGTATTATGTCAGTCAGATTATGCTGGAATATGAAATGATGTATGTGACCAAGTATTTATTACTTTCTAGAGCCATAACATTCTGTCTTCAGCAGGGCTGGAAGTAGGGTGCAGCAAGAGAAGCACTTAGTGCATAGACTTTCAAGAGGGATTCAGCCAGGATGGGGCAGGTGCAACACTTGTCCTGGCTGTAGTCCCTGGATCTTCGGATCCACGTGGCAGTTCCCTAAAGCTAGTCTCCTGGCCTCCTGGGCTAGTCCATGGATGGTCTGCAGCAGCTTCCCCTGAAATGCCAATGGAAAGTTGGATATGCTTCTGCATAGAGGCATTGTCTTTGGAGGACAATTCCATAGATTTTGGCTTCAGAAAAAAGTGTACTCTGCCTCTTTGAAGGATTATCTTACATTATTATCAACCAGCATCTGAGTTAGAAATTTTCTTGTTGCTCTGAGAAAGCTGAATTAATTTTAAGTTTTCCTTAAAAGTTAGCATTTAGTTTTGGCAATTTTAGCTGTGGACCTATTGTTGCAAAACCACAGTTGTAGCCACGTAATATTGCACTTGCCTTAAAAAGCCTGCACAGGTAACGGTTTGTACAAGGTTCAAGGTAGCATATTCCAAAAGTGCCTGTGGTGGAAGAAGAAGAAAAAGGAAGTAAGAAGAGAAACAAACTAAATGTTTCCCCAGCACTTGTGTTTTCAGAGTTTACACGGGATGGGGAGATGCCATCACTCTGGGGAAAAACTGTCTACTGGGGGCCCAGAGAGCAGGGTGGCTGGAGTCAGAGAAGTGGACAGGTCAGTAACAGCAGGGCATTGAAGGAGTGACATCTGTGAGTGCCACCCAGTCTCCCTGGCTTCCCTGAGAGAGTGCACTTGCAAAAGAGTGAGTGGCTGCTAAGAAGCCATCACCCAGAAGGGCACTTGAAACAGTCTCCAGTGAATCATTTCCCTGTCACACAGAACGGCTGGCTGTGCATCCTGGGTCAGTCTTTTACATTTACCTTTATGCAAACAAGCATTGCAGAGGCAGAGACGTCTGAGGAGCAAAACACAGGCACCTGCCTCATGTGGTGGAGCACTCTTCTCCGCCTGGACAGCCCACCTTTTCCAGACTCTCCTGTTGAGATGGTGTGAAAAGGACAGACAACAGTGTATTTTCCTTCACCATGTCCAGCTCTTTTATATCCTTCAGTTGCCATTTTAAGTGCATGACACTTCATATATGGATGAATGTTAAGTTAATGCATTCCACGTGTGTAAACTTTTTTTAAAAAGTGCCTCGAAAGAATTCGTTTAGAGAAATAAGTAGACTAGCTTTAAGAGATAAAATAGTTGAGTGTTGGCGGTGCTTAATGAGGTCACTGTCTCAAGGAAAAGGGGTAGGGGCCAAGAGTAAATACCAAGTTGAGCTCTTCTGCAGATTTGTGGGTCCACAAAGTGTCAGGCTTGAGAAGGAAGTAGGGTGGAGTCAGGATTGAGAACATGTGGCCATCAATGACAAGGAAGAGAAGCACCAACACAAATGGTTGCAAGGTTCATTTTGAAGATTCCAGTGAAATGGTTGGAACAAATGATGACAACAGAAACAAACATGGGATTAATCTATAGTTCCTGAGTCTACTCTTAATTACTCTTAAGTTGGAAACAAGATAAGATTTCTCTCTTAACTCTGTTAGCTCTGCCACTCTTAAGACTGAATTATGGTCATAAGCAAAAGACAAAAAAATGCCCATGCAAATGTGCTATGTGGCCCAATGCAAAACCCTGACTAGGGAGGTGGGCATCTCTGAGCAGACCTGCCTTCCCACAGTTGAGGATGGTGACATGTCAAAGCTTCGTGGTCTCTGCCCTTATTCCCATCCAGATACGTGGCTGTGCCAGCACTGGCTATACCATCATTTCCCCCTCCAAACCTATGCTATTTTGTGTTATCTCTCTTTGATTGCAAGTTGTATTTTGTCTTGGGTAAGAAGAGAAATAAGAATGTGACTGATAGTATTTAAAGACTAGAAGGATGAACATACTTTACTGACTCATGTGATATGAAACTTTGACCTCATGTCACCGAAATGCAGTTTAAAAAGTCTGTCTCTCCCTCATTTGCATGGCTTATTTCCCTAGACATGTTCTTGGGGTTGATAATGAATAGTATTCCCATACAACATGTGTCTCAATTTGTAATGATACCCTCCTTGCAGCTGGCTTAGTGCTCCAAGTGTTTCTAAAATGTTACTGTCTTAAATTTGAGCCAATGTACAATAACAAATTATTTAGAAGCAAAGTGGCTAAACTGCATTTGGTGAGAGAAGGGGAAACCCTATATTTCATCCTTCCACTCTTGTTTTGGAAATTCCGACTGTAACATGATCTCTTTCTAAAGAAATCTATACATACATTTTAAAAATTGTACATATTGAGTGTTGTGGGAACAGGAATGATCAGGTTTAAGTTTCTCTGTGAAGTTCTGCATCCCATCAACAAGTCCTTTTGATATTTTAAACCCATATTTAGAGTAATTTCAAGATATTTGGAGCACATGTGGTTAAATGTAAAACTTTGTCATTATGATTTGTTAGATGCTTATACTTTAAATATTTATAAGCCATTTTTAAGTACTTTATCCAAAGCCCTCTCCCACTAGAATACTATAATTGAGCAGTATCTGAGCGTCATTACTGAGGATGCAGGGTGCAGCATGCAGACGTGTTCTTCTTGCTTTTCTGGTTTTAATTCAAATGTCATTTTTGGTACATTCAGCTTATTTTAAAGATGTATAAAAACCCAAAACCTAAACTTTCAGTTGTCTGTGGTTAAAAAAAGTCCCCAGTACTCAAAAGGCAAAGTAACTTGAACCATACTGAGTTTCACTTCTTTCTCTTATCCTAGGAGTAATTAGTGAGCTTCCCATTAGAGAGTTAGATCTCAGCCTTTGTCCACATGAACCTTAAAGTGCCGTTATTTCCTCTGAAATGTCTTAGGAAAATTTATGAGAGGGTAGAATGAATTCTTTTCTATTCACCTTCAGCCATCATGGAAGGTAGGACATAGGAGCTGCTCTTTATCATAGCCTGGTTGGGCACTTAAGAAAAAGAGGAGCGGGAAATTTTTTCCAAACTCAGAATCCATTTAAGCTACAGAGGTTACAAATTTCAAACTGATCGCAGGCCCCTGGGGTTCACAGTCTTTTATGGCTAGCAAAATGTAGCTTTCTGGTAAGAATGGGGGGAAAGAAGGCTTAAGAAGGCTCATAAACTTGCTCGAACATCTAATAGCTCTTACCAAACAGTGTTTTCATGAGTTAAGTGTAAATGAGTCAGAAACATATAGATTGAATTTCTTTTAAAATACACATGGGTTTAAAAATTAAGGCCAAAGTGCTTGGCAAAATAAAGCTTGGTTTTAGCCAAACCCTAAATGTCTGAAAAAATAGTTCTGCAATTTGCCAAACCAAAAATACACCCAGGTCCCCCATCCCTCCCATGTGATATGATGACATCATAAACATGGGACTTAGTGGCTATTTTCATATTCCCCCATGGCTCAAGCAATGTGAATCTCAAGTGCTAATTTTTAAAAAACTATGAAAAATGTTGGTGGAAAAACACTGTGACCTTGCACATAGAGCGAGGGCCCCAAGTTCAGGATTTAGTCTGATTTTGACAGCACCTCTCACTGTCTGATGTGCTGCTTGATCACCGTGTTCTCTATCTCTGCTGTGTGTGCATGTAAGAGTTTGAGGTTTATACACAGGAATAATAACTTTTTAAAAATCCAATATTTGGATTTTATAAATCCTTAACTTGTACTCATTCATATATTACAATCTATAAAGCTTAATAAACTCCTAATCATATCCAAACAGAGGGAGGCAGTCACTTTTGCTCAGTCATGGTTCAGAAATAGTCTTCATTTATTTCTCTGGAGGCTAAAATATATCCATTTTCCACTAATAATATCTAACGCTGACTTTGCTCAGATCATTGTGCTTCAAAAACATGGGGTGGAGGAGGAAGGGTTGGGGGTAGAGAAGAAAGAATTAAAGAAAAAAAGAAAAGAAAAAAGAGTGTGTCAGGAGTCCTTGATTTGTTAAAGGAACTAAAAGACACAAGCAATAACCAAAGTCACTTTTGTTTTTTTTGGTAGCCTAGATTGCACTCAGGACCTTGCATTTACCAGGCAGGCATGCACCGCTGAGCCAAATCCCCGGTGTCAAGGTCACTTTTTGAAGCAACGTTCGATCCTGCACACTGATGTGATATTTCAGACAGTAGGCTTCATGGAGGGAGGGGAGAGGACCAGTTCACCCACTGCTGTGACCAGGTGCCTAGCAGAGGGGCCAGCAGATGGGCACATAAGTATCTGTTGAGCATATGATTCAGAAGAGGATTAATAGAGAAAGAGTTATTGAAGTTACACTGATGGTGCTTCTTTAAGCAGATGAATTCAGAGTTAGGGTCTCAGCTCATCGAGGGATGTGGGCTGGGGGTCAGGAGTGGAGGACAGGGTGGAAATTGGATGTCTAAAGACACAGATGCAGGATGTTAGTGTACACTGTGTTAGTGTTAGCATGACCTTCCGATTGCACTTGGCTGGAGCAAAAGGGCTTGGTCACAGTGGGAAGAGAGGAAGGTGGGAGACAGGAGGTGGAGGAGTTGGTTCTCAATGCATTAGGCAGTATCACTGAGACTTCAAGCAGAGAGTGACAGGAAGAAATCTGGGTTTGTGAAAAATTACTTTACCAGCTGTCCATAGACTGAAAGAAAGCAAGTGAGGAAAGACTGGCATCGCTAAAGCTGATCGTCGCATTCTGATGACAGGCTAATTACCAGCGGTGGATTATAAACATTACAAACTATCGCTAGAGGGTGAGAGGCATCAGCTGCCTCATCTGTCTTGAGTATATAAAGCCATTGTAGCAGGTCAGTGGGAGGAAGAACTTCTTCCTTTGTCCCAGAGTGGGCCTAAGGAGACTTAGGGCTCTCCGTGAAAGGAAACATCACATTCCAAGTGCATTGAAAGGGATGCTGGGGTCCTCAGATTGCCATGGAAATGAGAACGCCTCTCTCCAACAGCTCTGAGCTGAGGTCAGCAGGAGCTGATGCGGTTCAGGATGTTGTCCATTTGCCTGGCGGCCTTGACATGTTTTAGGGAATTAGGTATGCTGGGTGCAAGGCTGGCAGTGTCTCTCTCAAAACAGACTTCCCTGACCAGGATGGTGAAGACACCACAGTATTACCACAGTGATGCCCAGCTCTGCATCATTGGACTGAAGAGCAGCAGGAAGTTGGTGGCTCTTTATCCTCCAGCCATCTACAGAGATTTTCCTGGAAGCAGAAGCAGAATCAGAATCGGAATCAGGTCCTTCTAGGGCCTGCAGCTACTTTGAAGGGAGCTCAGGAGTGTCTTGGATATATGACCTCTTACCATTTCTCACTTCCCAGGCAGTAGACCTTCTGAAGCTTCCACCTGTGGTGACACTGGGCTCCTGCCAGAGAAGGGAGGTGGCAGTGTGGCTTACTAGGTGAGGGAGGAAGTGACTGAAGCTCCCTGAGCCTCCCTCTCTGTCATGAATCATAGCAAGATTGCTGTGAGGGACATGTAAGGGAACACAAAGTGCAGCTTATCCAAAGTGCCATAGGAATGACAATCACTGTCCTTTTGGAAAGCCCACATTGCCTGGAGGAAGAGCATAGGCCTGGAGTGAGACTTGCCTGGATTTGAAGACTGGCTGTGTTGCTTATTAGCTGTGAGGATTTGGGCATGTTTTATACCTTCTCTGATCCACATTTTCTCATTAAATAATTATGATAGCTAATATTAATTGAGTACTTTCTGCATGTAGGCAATATTCGGAATGCTACATATGGAGGACAGTGCTGTAGGATACCGTTTTAAAACCCATTTTACAGATAAAGAGACTGAGCCACACAGAGCTGAAGGATTTTACTCAGAGTCATGTGGCCAGTAAATGGCAGTGCTGAGATTTGACTGGCAGCCTGGCTCTAGAGTCTGCATGCAAAACCATTGTGCCAGACATATAAAGCATGAAGATAATAACCAACCCCTAGTTCATAAAGTTATCAACTCCAACGTTAAAATGCCAGGGAGTACCTGGCTCATAGTGGATGTTTGTAAAAATAGTCTCGGTGGCCTGGCAGCCACTGGATATGTAATGGAGAACAGTGAAACACTTCCACGTTGTCCAGTGCAGAGGTTAGGGAAACCTTACAGAAATTCCCATAAGATCTCTCCTTCCATTTTTTTCCAAGTAGAAGCTGAGACAAAAACAGCAAATGCTCAAGGTCGCAGAGTGGTGCCATCAGGATTAGAACCTGAGTCCTCATCTGCCTTTCCTTTCAGTGGGACACAGGATCTGACTGAAGCTTCTTGAGTTACATGTCCTGTGCCAAGGATCAGGGTCACATTTTGGCACCCATTGCATGGCTGTCTCATGTGGTGCTGCTGATTTCAGAGAGGGTTTAGACATACCTGTGCATCTAGGCTTGAGAGGTTGAAAGGCTGCAAAGGTAATTATTAACTGCATGATCCATCTCCTTACTGTTTAGAGGAGAAATCAGTAGTTTTGCTTTTAGCTTTTATAGTGGAGTTTCCACTTATAAGAAATACCCCCCCTCATTGTAAAGAATAGTGTGGGAGAGACTTAAGCTAAAATCTGCTATTGACCCTCCAGCCACAGTTAGTTGCTTGCCACTTGAAGCTGCTTTAGTCACCTTGTTCCTTCTTTGTAACCTAGAATGCCTGTGTTCAAAGAGAAATTACAAGCTTAATCTTAACACAAGAATCATCTGAGTTTTTGTCTAAGGTAGAATTTTGGAAGGCAACAGTCTTGAGAGACAGTTGGGCAGAAATAAGAAAAGGAACATGACCTTGGCCTTTTTACTGACACTTTGGATGAGTTATTTAATTCACCTAGGACTTATCATCTCCCATTGTAACAGGAACACAGCCATACCCTGCTGCTATAGTCACAGAGGGGAAGAGCTGCAGAGCACAGGTCCCCTGGGTCACATTGTTTTGGGTGGTACTTGAATTAAAATATATTGTTTTCCTTATCAAAGAACTTCTCAAAGTTTTATTTGTGAAGCCAGGGAGCTAGCTCTCCATGGTAGCTTGAGGGCAAAGAAGAGGGGAGGTGAACAGTGTGTGGATTTCTCTTCAGCTCTTCTCCTTTCTAGCTGTCGACCTTGAGCAAGTAAGTTCCTTAACCTTCCTGGCAAATGGAGACAATAGTAAATACTTTAGTGTCATTGTTTCTGTGAAACACCTATTCAAATATACTTGTTTTCAAGTGAAATTAGTACATAAAAATGCCTAGTACAGTATTTGACATTAAGAGGTATTCAATAAAATTTGACACATTTCCTTGAAGACCCTGTAGCTTTTGTAAACCATACTGAGAAACAGTCCTGAAAGTCCCCTGCATAGGGACTCAGGCCTGCTCTTCAAAATTTCCAGTGGAGAATTAGCTATATCATGTAATTTTTATTTATTTTTATTTTTCTTTCTTAAGATTAGACATAACCACTTGCTGCATATGTTTGTTTAAATTTTTTTAATTCAAAAAAGTATACACTGTTAAAAAGATCTTTTAATGCTTTCAAGAAAGGGCAAGAGACAGAGTCATTTTGTTTGCTTAAGCTTTCAGATTCCAGAAAGGAATTGAGGTAAAGAGGATGAGAATCCAGGATGAAGATTAAGATTAGGTAACCGCACAAGAGGGCTTTCCATGGTCCAGAGTTCTTTGCCCTTCAGACATTTTTCAAGATCAGTGGGAAATAGCAATGACATTTGAAGGGACAAACAGGTCTCTCTCCCCTTTTAACTTATAGAACCAGCTAGGCAAAAATAAATAAATAAATAAAATAAAACTTTTATTGTAAAGCAAAGAATTAAAGATGGAGTTATCCCAATAGGGTGTCTTGTATGGTTGTGATTTGTACTTCATTTTACTTTGTTTATTTATCTATTTATTTCATGGTGCCGGGGATCAGACCCAGGGTCTTGTACATACTAGCCAAGTGCTCTACCCTTAAGTGCTCTACCCCTCTACATCCCCAGTCCTGGTTGTGATTTTTAAAAATTATTATTAAAGAGCAAAATAAGAGAAATGGCTAAACAAGAAAATTATAAAAAGTAAAAATCAGGGCCTTGTATTTAAAAATTTTTTAAATGTATATGAGCCTTAGTTTATCAGAGCCACAGAGTGAGCAGCTCCATGGTAATGAAGCTGTGATTCAGACCAGAGCCCAGCGCTGAGCTCAGATGAAGCTGACCCTTGGCCCCCACACAGTCTTCTTCCTGGCCTCACTTGCTATCACAGACACATTAGAAAGAAGGACTGTTTTCATTATTTTAATCAATTACTGAGTTATAAGAAAAGAGATGCTATGCACTTCAAGAATGAAAAGTTTCCATTCTGGTAAAGGCCATTTCAAAATTCTTCATGGTTGACGAGGGAGGGAGCCACCTTTTGGCAAAACCTTGCCAAGTTGTTGCCCTTCCTGGAGTGGACTTGGTGCGGGGACCACTATCTGGCATCACATTCAGAGTTTATCAGCTGGTGCAGGCGGCTCTGTTCATTGACCACAGGGCTGTACCCTTGTGAGCGTCCCAGAATAGCTGCAGCTACCTGAGAGCAGTGCAGTCCTCAGGGACTCGTTATTGTCCCAGATAAACAGTGTTGCCACAGCCAGCACGTAATGGCTGTATTTAACTGTGATAAGTGATGGGCAGCCGTGCCCAAGTGAATAGATCTCTGCTAGGGCCTGGGTAACTGGACAAAGGCGAGCCGGTTTGGCAGCAGGCATTTCTTGTATATCATAGAGTTGATGCTACAGGGTTTTAGACTCCTGGGGCTAAATATGACAGACAAGAGGAATTTGCTTTCTAAATGAGTGAGATAGGATGGCCTACTAAATTTTGATTGCAAATCACAAAGGTATTTGAGAAAAGAAATAAAAGGACAAGTTTAGAAACAGGTTAGACTAATAGAAGCAGGCTTTTGGGTAGAGATGGGATCTCACCCCACAGAGAGGCTATCTTGGAAATGTGGGGTTAGGGAACAAGACAGACATTTTTCTCTACATACACATTTACTTTGAGGAGTGGTTGTCTGAAAATCCTATGAAATACAGCATGTCTTATGCTAAGAGGTAAAGATGAGAATGGCCATATTTTGACAGTGTCAGCATAGAAAAAAGTATTGCTATTTGGGCACATTTTCTTTCTCTATGGTTCTCTGGAAATTTTTTCTATGATAAAAGAGAATGAGTAAGTCATGTTCCTGGCATTGCTTCCCTAGTAAAGTGGGAAAGTGGCTCACCAGGTGGACAAAGAATCTTTCAGCACTCTCAGTGAGACGATGTAATCCTCCGGCCAGACAGAAAAGGCTAGCTGGCTATCCCAGCTTGATCTTGACTATGTATGGTGGTACCAGGCTTCACAATGGTACATACACGGCACAAGGGATGGGCTTGTGTGTCATTGTGTGTGTGGAATACTCCATGTGACAGGGTGGGTTAACTTGACTTCCCATAAACTCACATTTAGAGGAAAATCCGTGTGAGGTTCAAGTATGACCACCTTCCTAGAACCTGTTGCATTAGGGGCTCTCCAAAACTTCCAGAGTGGGGTGTGTGTGTGTAAATGAGAGTGTGCACATCTATGAAATTGAGAGCATGAAGACTGAAATTTTGGGCTTGAAGGTCCAGAAATTAGTAGGCTTTCTTATATATTGGTAACACATTAATATCCTCCTGTTCAAGTTTAAAATATCACATATTTGATGTGGGCTTTTGTCTAATGAGCCCACCATCAGCACATGTGAGACATGGAAGATACAGTAGAAAGTCTCCCTGGACCTCTGTTTCCTAGAGGAAGAATCAAGGCTTGGGGAGGGGTCAATACTGATTTGGTCCAAGGTAAGACAGTCAGGGCATGTTGGACTGTCACACAGGTCTCTGCCTCACTTATTGTAGTAATTTCCCATTGGCACAGTGGAGAAATTATTTAGACATAGAGGACTGGCTTTTCATAGGATCCCTTTGTATGGCAAAGACCAAGGCCCTGAAACTTCCTGCCAATGACCACTTTCTGAAAATCCAAACTTGCTTCCTTCCCACTCTCTTGGGTCCTATACCTTGAGTACCAATGAATACCAGAAAAGTGGAGCCCACATTGGTTCTTCATTGTCAATTCCAGATTTATTTCCCTGTCACCAACAAGAGGGCTGCCCCAGCCAGAGCCAAAGGAACCCAGAGACTGACTTCAGTATCACCCCCTCCTCAAATGTTCCTGGCAGAAAGGGACTTGTACTGCCACCCTCTGGCCTTTGGGAGTGTCCCTGGCATAGCAAGTGTGCGGTGAGGGAAAAAAGGGCACAAATGGTCTCTGCTATTCTCTTAAAATCAGCACGGTGTGAGGCAGCTTTCAAAGCAGCAAGAGCAGGGCTGCAAAAAATAGAGCGCTGTGCAGCTGCACCCTTTAGAACTTTGGGGGAAAACACATATTATTTACCAGACAATAATAGATACCAGAGAATAATAATGATTATTATAGTGTTTGGGATGGCAAATGCTGTAGTTAAGGTTCCAGAATGGCTCTCATTATAATCCCGTTTTCCCAGTCTTATGAAAGCCTGGAAATTTTCTCCAAGTAGGCTGTTGCTGGGCATGCTTGGTCTTCATGCTTGGTCTTTGTATTTCTTTCAATACAAAGAAACTTATTTGAGAGATACTCCTTTTTTCTTTTTTTGAAGTGTTTAAATTAAAGAAAAAGCTACATCATTGAAAAGACAGTTGCAGCATTCTTAAGGAAGCAATTAAAAATGGTGTTTCCCAGTCACTGGAAGAAAATGTTAAACACCTGGGTTTTTTTTTTTCCTTTTTCCCCTTTAAAGAAAGAATTTGGAGGCCCCCCTGGACTCCAAGATTCAGTCACTCTTGGTCCCAGGCCCAGAGGTGGGGATGATTTCTTCCCCTCCACAGAAACTTCCAGGCTGTGCTCCATACATGCAAAAGAACTGTCCCCAGAGGAAGCTACTCCTGTGACTTTGGACCTATTTGTCATTTCTACAGCTCTTTCTCAATCTTTTATGGCCTCACACACTTGATGGTGGTTCTTAGAGAGCGAGAAGAGAGAAGAGGGACAATTGAGCTCTTTATTCAGAGATAAATATCCCCATTTCCAAAGCTGACCATGCCAAATGAAAAGGTTTCCATGACCTTGTAATTCCACCCCTATTGCATATTTGTGGTATTCTGCATTTTCACTTTGGTTATTTAATATACATATTAAATGCACACAGATCTGGTGATTTAAGTGATTTGGGGAACTCAGGCATTTCCTGTCGTGCACATTGAGATTTTCAAACCTCGTTTTTGGCCAATGATTATTGTCGTTGCCATTAACACCAGGATTTGGAGACCAGGGTTTAAAGCACAAGCTTCTACTTAGTCCTCCCAGTGGGCATTTGACCTTCTCACTCTTATGCTAAATTCATGTTATAAACACCCCAAGCAAATTCCAGTCTCTCTGTAGCTTCCATTTCTTCATCTGTAAAATGAGGAAATTGTAGTGTATTATCTCTGGGGACCCTTCAAGTCCTAAATTCTATCACCTCTTTCAAATTGTTCATTGTTCTGACAATAATCCCGTGGTCTTAAAGATGTTTACAAGTCCTGCCCCCACCTTATGGTTAGCTAGATTTTACTCATTCATATTTTTGATGTCCCCACTTACTGGCAGGAAAAAGGGTGGGGGGCTCTTTTGAGACATAGTAGAAGAGACTTGTTTGATTTTCATTCATTTGGCAAAAGTATGTTGAGCACCTACCATGGGCCAGATGTGCACCAGGGGCTGGGTATGGAGGCATACACAAGAAGGCACCAGCCCTGGATTTCAGGGACTTCAGTTTGCTGGGCAGACTTCTAAGTGGCTGCTTTCTGAGTGTTGAGAGTCCTCAGCAGGCTGTGCTTCAGACTGAGGGACGGATAGCAAATGAAATAAACTAGTAGGGACAAGGAGGCAGATCCTCGTGTCTGTAGTGAAAGTAGTTGATGGGAGTTCGCCAGAAACAGACTTGCCTGGTGACAAGTCTGTTCAGAGCCTCTGCCCTGAAGCCCAAGACCCGAGGAGGGGTGAGTTTATTGTCTTCCAGGCCTGAGTTTCTGCTTGTTATGGATGTGAGGAGATATGAGCAGCTCACCTTTGACAGGGAAGACCCACAAACAGAGAGGGACAAGCGTTTCTCCCAGTTCATTCCCTCTGTAGGAAACTTCTGGAGGAAGAGCCATGGTGCTTTTCATTTACCACAGAGTGAACCTCTGGACCTTCCTTCAGCAAACTTCAGAGCTGACCATGGACTACAGGGCTGAGGTCTGGAGCTCCAGAGCCCCTGATGACCTTGCTTGGCTTTGAAGTGACCTTGAGCAACTCAGAAGATCTGTGGGCAAAGTGTGAAGTCATGTGGGGGTGAAAGCTGTTGGGTTGCAGAGGATGCTGTGGTCTCTGGGAGGGCGTGGTGCACCATGCTCATTATGGTATTCCAAAAAGCAGCTCAAGTTTCATTTCCTCACACAGAGCTGGCAGGGCCAACCCAGAGGAGATCGTGAATGAAACTCAGGCTGAAATCACACTGTGCCGCCTTAGTTCTGGAGACCGTCTTAGGTCCAAAGTGGCGGCCTGGGAGCTTATTGCTCGCTGACTCATCCCCAGCTGGGCAGGGTGGGTGGGCAGGGATTCGTTCCAGTGCATTCTCATGGCTCCTTCTCCTCTCTTCTCAGGAACGCTCACTCCCAGGATACCTTGCACGGAGAGAGGGCGCGGCGCAAACTATGTCATGCCATCCAATGACACCAGCTGGTCAGCTCACCACCACCCCTGGCTAAAACTCAAGCAAATAAAGCTGCTTCCTGTCATTAACCATCCCAGAGGAAGCAGCCCTCCGTTGGTGGCCTCTAGCCCAGAGAAGCCAGCACGTTTTGGACCCATCCAGTGGGCCCAGCCTTCTTGCTGCCACCATCTCTGCTTCTCCCCAGAGAAACTTAGGGATTTTGCCCCTGGTTTAAAAAACAAACAAACAAAAAATACCAACAAGCCACAAGGACCAATGTAGGTATTTTCCCTGCCCCATTTTTAAGGCTCCGTGGCAGTGGAGGCTGGAAGATGATACCGATAGGAAAACAAGAATCTTTTTTAATCTTTTTAAAAACTGCTGTGGTTTTGCTGCTACACTAAGAATTGTGATTTGCATTGTATGGTTTTGGACCTATACTGTTCCCGTTTTGGTGGCGGGGAGGGATGGCAATGGAGTCTTGCCGCTTCGGATTCATCTCTGCCCGGCCCAGGATGCACTTTTAAATGAAGAGTTAGAATATTTTATTGGCTAATATACTTTTCTTGTTATTTTTACAAAGGCCACCTTTATCCTTTTTGATGCCATATTTTCAGTGTTACACTTTTATGGCTTTTAATTTTCGATTTGACAGATGTAAGAAGCAGCATGGATAGTTTATACTGTGGTTTTTCAGAGACTGAATGCCAAGAGAACTCAGTAAATGTTTATTCTTCTCAGCTTTCTCTTGAAATTCCCCTAAATAGCGCCCCATTTGGGAACAGAGCAAGAGTGTTGAACTGAAGACCAAAATGCCCTCAAGGTGTAAAATAATCCGAGGGGGAATATTTGCTGGGCGTCACGAAAGACTTGGATGAAATTTCAATCCTGATGGTTTTCAGTGATCCAGGAAGTCAGTGAGACAATCTCTCTATATGCAGAGCCCTTTCATGATAATTAGAATGGTATGGACGAACCAATGAAAACAAGAGGGAAAGTGAGAAAGATCGCCCATGATTCTGTTTCACTGTTTGCTTTCTCCTGTCATGGTTAAGAGAAATGTGCAATTCGATCCTCAATCAGTGGGTGGAGGATAACAGGGTAGATTTACTTGTGTGCACTTGTACAGTTGTAGCTGCGAGTCCAGAAGTCCTCTAGAGCTTGTGTACTGGCACTGAGTTGGTGAGACAGTCGTGGAGTACCCCATTCTGATGAGTACAGAAAAAAAGAAAAGAAAAAATAAGAAAAAAATCAAAAAAAGAAGAAAACTAAAAAAAAAAAAAAAAATGAAATCACCTTGTGATTCAGTGTATCTGTTTACTAACTCAAATAAAAGCAATTATTCCCTCTGGAGGGGCCCAGTGCCCCATCCCACCAGGCCAAGGAGCCTCAGCTGGAGGGTGGCGGGTCACAGGTGGGCAAGACTAGCTTGGCCCACACCAGCCTTTCAACACCCGGGCCATGGATTCGGTGTACATACTCTATTTCTATATTCTCCTTTGTACAGTCACTTAACGAGTCAAGCTACTGTTTTACAGGTGCTCCTTATTTATTAGAGCCGTGAGAGCTTGGGGGACACACTGGCGAGTGAGCTCGCTTTTTAAAAATGAAATTTGGGGGCAAGGGAAGGGAGGCGGGAGGGAGGGAAAGCTCAAAAGCCCGGGGAGAGATTTATAAAAGTGAACAAAAAGAGAAACTTTCAGCAACAAATTCAACCAACCAACCCACCCACCCCAACACCAAACCCACCCATGCAGGAAGAAGCAGTTCCCATCTGGGTGCTCATTTTCCTGCTGGCCCCATGACATTCTCCTCTTTCCCTGACTGGTGTCAGATTCATCAAACAAAAATAAATCTCTGAGAAAAAAATGCACTTACACACGCTCATTTGGCTTTTCTCATTATTATGGCTATTGTTGTTATTTTCCTTGTTATAGAAAGTGCTTTTCTCCTGCTGGGAGAAAATTTTTTAAAAATGAAGCTAGGAAGTTTTAAAAGACGGTGAGAGCCACTGGCCCTTCCGTAGCTGCTGTGGAGACCCCGACCCACAGGGTTCATTCCTGGGCCTGCCGCCTAGCCACGCCCATCAGCCACAGCACAGCGCGTGCGCAGTGGGCTCTTGGGCTGCAGCCCCACATGTGTTGTTCTGTTGAAGTTCTCTCCAAGCCCTGGTCTTTTTCGACTCTGCGGCTTTGGGTTCAAGGTTCAGGAGGTGCCCCTTGATTCTACTCATTCCATACTCAACTCACCCAGGGCCTAGGAGGGGCCTGTGTTTCAGCTTTACATGAACGGCATGAGTCAATCTGGCTTTTCTTCGTTATGAAAAACAGAACGTTCCTAAGGTGGAACATACTAATACCAGTTCTAATAAATGTAACTCTAGTCCAATCCTCTAGTTATATTGATTAAAAGACACAAAGCCTAGAAAAGCAAATCGATTTGTTCAAAGTCCTACACTTAGCTTATCAAAGGATGAATGTTCATTCGAATCTTAGGCACCATCAGAGTTCCCTCTGAGGCCTGGTCTCTTGTTCGGGCAGAGCCTGAGGGTTGTGTTTATGATGGTCACACTGAACCCTGAAGCAGGTCCAGCGAGGACATACCAGGGGTCGGGACCACTGTGGCTGTATGGAGCAGATTCCCCGATACCCTATTCATCTGGCCTGGCCATTGAGACAGCCACCCAGGATATTGATTGTGCTTTTGTTTTGAGCCCAAGATCTTCGAGCAAACATTTTGACCCTTTCGGAAACAAAAGGTATCTTTGTCCCAACCAACCAACCAAACAAACAAAACAGTAGCATCTCATTAGCCATCACCACCTCTTCCTCCTCCCCTTTCTTCTGATCCTAGTGCTGTCTGAAGGAACCATTCTCTTGGGCCATATGAATCATATGTAAAAGCCAAGCATTGTGGCACACACCTGTAATCCCAGCACTTGGGAGACTGAGGCAGGAGGATCGCCTTGAGTTTGAGGCCAGCCTGGGTTACATAATTTTAGGGCCAGCCTGAACTACAAAGCAAGACCCTGTCTCAAAAAGCCAAAACAACAACAACAAAACCCAAAAAAAGAACATATATAAAGAGAACTAGGAAAATTATGTGAACAATAGCTAGTATGCGTTGAAGCATAAACAGTAGCCTCATTCTTTACAGCAACCCCATGAGGAAAGGATTTACTTTTTCACCCTTGCTGTGGATAAAGAGCAGAGCTCAGGGATTTAGTTATCACCCAAGGTCACATAGTTAGGAAACTGCAAACCCAGGAGGTTTGGGGCCATATCTCAGACCCTATATTTGGCCTGGAGAAAAACTGTTGACATCCTCATGAAGTGTCATTTTGGCTTCCTGTAAATTTGTGGCAGTGATTCAGCCTTACCCTAGAGTGGCGCTCACATCATACTGAGCCAGTGGATGAGTGTTGGTGGGTATTGCCCACTGTGTCTGACTGAATGGGGGCACCCCTGAGAATACTCACCCGAGAAATGAACCAGGTTTGTTTTCCTTGGCAATTGCCAAACCTCCATGGAACATGGGACCCAGGTCTAATGCTGAGGGAAGAAAGACATAAGAAATAAAGCTCAGTGCCCCTGCCTCAAAGGCTTCTGCTTCATGGGAGGAGGGAGCTGTGGACAAGAGGGACCGCTTGGTGATTCTATCTGAATCTTCTCCAAAATGCATATAATTGCATATCTGGAGCCTGGGTTCACACTTCTCAAAGCCACCCTCCCCTTGTAGGTGCTCCCCTGGGATAGAAGGGCTGCCAGAGCTGTGCAGGGCCAAAGGTGCCAGCTCCTGCCACACACACAGCACAGCTGAGGTTCAGGCTGAAGCTTTGGCCCTTGCTGCCTCCCCAGTTCTGTCCACTCCTAGCCCTCCCTGCCAGCCTCACCTCTGCACTACCCGACTGAATGAGGAGGAGCTGATTCCCCATGGCCTTGCTCTCTCCCTTGCCTGCGCCTTTATACACAAAGCTGCCTCTGCTGCAATGGCTTCCTTCCACTCCCTGGCCTTTCCCCCTGCCCAGATGCTCAGAGCGGTTTCCTTCCTCCCTCCATGCTGACCTCCATCTTGGTACAGATCACACTGCTTACTCAGCTGCGCCCCTGTCCTTGCCCTTTACAAATCCACAAAGTCCTTGAGGACGGGGATTGTTTCTTATTTTCTTTCTATCTGCTAGGCCCCTCACTATTATTATTACTGTATTATCATTATTATTATTATTATAAAAAGGAATAAGCCACCCCTTCAAGGCTCATTTCACAAGCCAACCCTTCATGAAGGCATGCTAGATTCTCAGAGGTACAGTTAATGGTTTCTCTCTTGGGCCCTCTGTGCCTCCAGTTTAAATCAACCCAGGTCACTTCTGGTGCTGACTAAACAGGTTATCTTGACCCTAAAGCCCTCCTAACTTTGCATCCTTGAAGAGCTATTCTCTGCCCTTGGAACTAAAAACGTTGGCTGAGTTGAAGTTCTTTGACCCTGCTAGTCCAACCCTAGAGGAGGACAGTAAAACTCTGAAAACCAGAGTTGTGGCAGGAGACATGGAGGGACAGGGTTTTGCTCTGTGCTTCTGGTGCTCAAAGGAGGGAAGTGCCAGGGTAAAGGGGTCAGACTCAGCCAGTGTCCCTGTGTTTCCATGCTGATCACTGAATCCAGGTCACAGCACTTTACATGTTTCACCCAGAAGAGACTTAGAGATGAGGTCACTCCTTGACGCTTGGACACATTTATGGTTGGCAAGTTGGCCTACAATACCCAGAAAAATACCTCTTATTCTGTCTTCTTGGCTGTGGGTGAAATGAACACTTGCCAATGTGTGTGTGTGTCATTCTTCCAACAAGGGAAGAACCTCGCAGAGGAAATGGCTCGTCCATTAGGGATGTTAGGGATACATTAAGGGTCATCATTCATCATCCTCATCTCATAGCCAAAGAAATAAAGACATGGAGGTGAAGGGGGTCCAGGGCACATGTAGTAAGAGGCAGAACCCAGGAGTGGGTGCTAGGGTTGAGCTGCCTAACCAGGCCCTGAGACACTTGGCAGCTCCAGCTGAAGGGCATCATTCAGGTCATTGACCTGGTGCCTAAACAGTGAGACTGAGACATCTTTGACCTTCTGTTGTGTTTAGAGAGAAAAAAGGTTGACTTCTACTTCTTCTGACAGCTGGTTTTGTATAAAATCAAAAGATACAACTGCCACCAAATCTGTAGGAAATGTTTGAGGAAGATAGGGTAGGGGCCTCTGCCAGCAGCTCAGAGAAAGGAAGAGGAGTGAGAGGCACTTTGGTACCCACGTCATATTTTCTGGGGCCAGGAGAGAAGGACACATGTGGCAGGGACAAGAGTCATTTCCCATTGTTTTAAGTGTCTGAACTGCAACCTGAGCTCTCTCCCATGGCCCTTGCTTAGTGCTGAGGGAATGTTAAACGAGAGCAGCAGTTGAGCCACTGGGGTCACTCAGACCATGTCACCTCTTTGCCCAGAGTGCTGGGGGCTGGTTCCAAGCCCCATCATCAGTGTGGGGCTGTTCTCTTGGCCCTGGGCCAGCTGGCCGATCAAAGGATTGGATGACTGGACCAAAGTGTTGAGAACCTCTGTGTGTCAGACACCACCAAGTTCACTCAGAAGGCCTCAGACAATTCTCACAAAGCCACACATGGCAGGCAATGGGAACCTCATTTCTGAGGAAAATATAGTCCAGGAAGGTTCACTGATCTGATCAGGCCTCTGGGCAAGGAAGTAGCAGAGCCAAGATCTGAACCCTGTGCCCCTGAGTACAGTGCTCATCTGCAGGCTTCAGAAATACCTGCCTTAGCTCACCTGGCAGCTCAGTACAAAGATGCATCAGCCAAAAGGACACAGATCTGGTGATGTCACTTCAGCCTGCTTCCAGACCTCTGGCAATGGATGGGGCTTTCCCTCCATACGTGTCTCTCAAACACAGGTTTCACCCTGTAGACAACGAACCTTTCCAAGGAGTGGAGACCCCCACTGATTGAAGGAACATCTACCCCAAACTTACCAAGTGCCACTTAGTGGCATTTTTTACATTTATGTCTGAAACCAACCAGTGAGGTCACTACTGTCATCTCCATTTCACAGATGAGGAGGCTCAGTGGCAGAGCCTGGAACTGCATTTATGCAGACTGGCACCAGAGCCCACCCCTCACTGGCATGCTTGCACTAGGACCTGCATACACCAATGACAGAGCATTGATCTGTGGCCAAATCTTCGCTCACACCAGTCATTTTCACACATGTCACCTCACCTTCAAGAGTGGAGGGAGCAGCAACCCTGGCAGTGACATGGAGGAACACAAAAGTGGTTCCCATTTCTTGAATTATAAAAAAAAAAATCACTTACCTGTATCTTCCTAACCTAACAAATCCATAATAAATTCCTATTCCCAGTGAAAACCCTTCTTCGTCAACATCACCAACTTCATAATCTAATAAGAATGATCAAGGAGACTCATCCATAGCTCTTTGCTATATTGATTTCCACTCCTCTACTTTCCAGCCAGCCTGGAGCTCTTTAAGGAAAAGGATCAGGGCTAACTCATCTTTGCATTCATTCCCAGGATGTGATGGACATTCAGGGCCCATGTTGGTGGGCTGAGCTGCTGGTGTACAGGCACCTGGTCCCTCAGCCTCTTATCCATGGCAGGAGCAGTACCAAGTGCATTCCTCACATTACCTCCATCCTTCAAAACCCCCTTTCTAGTCTCCTGCTCTGGCTTCCCTCCAGCACTTCTGGGACGGTTGAGGGTGCTGGTGTCCTGAGCAGCAGGTGAGGGGCTCCCACTCTCCAGCCATGGGGACAAAGGCAGCTCACAAAAGGACAGCAGAAGAGCAGCACACAAGAGTCTCCACTGTGATGCACTGAGTCTTGGGCATAACAAGGACAATCTTGGATTATTCCCCCCCTAGGTCTCATGTAAGCACATCGGATTCCACTTATATGTTCCATTTAAAATAATTTCTGACTTCTGGGGTTGGAAACGTATGAGGAAGGTATTTTGGGGGAAAAGGAAGGTGGTTTAGGAGGCTTGCCCTTTGACCTTGGCATAGAAAGGGAAAGTGGATACTGACTATATTTATCCAGAATCTTTACATTGTAAGGTATTTTTTTCCTTCATTCTAGGTTTATTTAAACAAAAGGGAAGGATTACTACAAAATAAAAACAATGAAAACAATTACATGTAGGGAAAAAAGAAGTTTTATAAAACAGCAGGACCCTACTGTAGCCCTTTGAATTTCACACTCCCAGCACCTCCAAACCCCAACCAAGACCTCTTGTCACCATCTTCAACATGTGGCTCACAGCGTTTCTTCCACGTACAGTAGCTGGATTAGGGCTCAGGACCATAAGCCAGGACTGCAATAAGATATTTTTACACTTATTGATTCTTTAAAAAAGAGTTTGTTTTCATGAAACTTTAATTCACTCTTCTTTTTTTTTAGCTTTTTAGCCGAACTGCTACACATTTTATCCCTGTTCTTTGTGAAATGCTAATCCAGCCCAGGGTTTTCGTTTTCCGGGTGTAACTTTTCAGAAATTGTATATCTGCATAGCAACCCTACAAGGGCTGCCTATGTCACGGTATCACATGTCAGAAAGATGAAAAGGACTCCAAATCTAAGCTCTCCACAAACTTGGCCCTCCAGTTTGGAGGCAGAGAGCTTCTTGGCCTAAACATAAATGGCAAGAGAGACATTTCAGGGCCAGAAAGGTGCAAACTTTTATCTTGTTGATGACAGAAAATGACACATGACCTCAGCTCGGCTTGGTGGGGATGATCAAACCAGAAACAAAAGCTGTATTTTTCTCTGCTCTCGTCCCCGCTGTCAGCTTCCAAGTGCAACCTGAGCCTGGATTCTGAACCCAGTGTCCAGATTAGAGATTGTTGACTCAGATTTAGCAGTGAAATGTGAGCCGGACTCTGTTGATGGCAGGCCTTGAAGGAGCAAGTTTACTTAAGCCAAGAGAGAGATTGTGTGTCAGGCAAGAGCCTGGCTTTTCTTTATCACAAACTTCCTGGTCTGCCTCCGTTTTAATAGTTTCCACCACCACCAAAAAAGAGAGGGCAAGAGGCAGACAGAGGGAGAGGAAGCACCCCTTTTAGCTCCATCTCTTCAGTGTCATAAATCAGGAAATTAACAAGTGTGTAACTGGCCTTTGCCACAGTCAAAGACAATGGGCTTTTTGTGTTTCCTACTGGTGGCCAGCACTTAACATAATCAATAGAGAGCTCCACTCAGAAAGGATGAAAAATGGGGCTTGATCTAGCCATTTAAAGGCTATTTCCCAATACTCACGAACATGGCTTTTATGAGACTCAAACATGGCTTAGAAACTTGCCTTTTGGTCTGAAGGCAGGTCATTAAGAGAAATCATTACTTCGCTTCCCCGTCTCTGTCTCTCTCTCCATTTTTATTTTGGCATTCTCCCTGCTTTTCCTTGGCTTCTGATTTCATCCCTCTTTTAGATTCTCTGCGCCTTCAGTAATTTATGTGCAAGATATTTTCCCAACCTCCAAATGTTTTTCCATTTGGCAAACCGTGTCCTGAAACCTCTACACAATGTAACTGTAGAGTTCATTTATGCTAGAAAACATAAGCTTAGTTAATGGAAAAGCCTAAGTGGCCAATGTTGTGACCCTGCGGCCCCACCCGTCACACTGATCTTGCAGGCCACCCCTGGGGACACAGTGGGGAAGGGTGTCAGGAGGAGTGTCTTTTCCAGGTTGCCACAGATGCTTGGCTTCCACCTTCTCTGTCTCCAAAAAGGAAAGAATTCCTTCCAAGCCCTTTCTCATATAGTTTTTGGAAGCTTCAGGGCACCATATGGAGAATCACTTCATGATTCTCCTGATGGCTTTTACGTGAGCAGCTATAAATTGGATGGTTTCCTTCAGGTCTGATATTCCTACAGAACCTGCTATGGGTGGTTGGGAATGGTCACTAAGTAGGCTTGTTCTGTGTTATTCTTATTAGGAAAGAAGATCCATAACACCTCCTGGCAGGGGCTCCTGTTACTTTGGGAAGTGAAAACCTGGACGAGGTGGGAGGGGTGCAGTTAGGGCGGGCCAGGTCATGAAAGCCTTTCCACACATCACTGGGGTGATTCCTCTCATGACTTGCTCAGTCCACCGATTGGGATTTAGGGCTAAGCAGTGCTCCTTCCAAAGCAGTGCTTATGAGCTTCTCCCCAGGGCTGAGCCATGCCCCTCATGAGATGTGTACAAGGTCAGAGGCTGGTTTCCATCCAGTCACTCACAGGACATAGCTGGACAACATCTGGCTTTTGAAACATTAGCTTGCTTCGTAGAGGAACTGGCATCTTTTTTCAGTTGCAATGGTACAAACTCTCTGCATTTTCCTTTTTTAAGAGGGGCATGTGAAGTGCTGTCTCAATTCTTGACCCAGCAGTGTGTTGATTTAATAAGAAATTCAAAGGCAGAGAGTCATTCTATTAAGGAGAAAGCTTTAGGCAAGAAATTTAGGGTGGGGGTATTGTCCCTGTCTAGTGTTTCCGTAACTCATTTGAGTTCTTTGGCCCAGGATGGGAGACCCAGGACAGCAGAGGAGATTTAGTGAATCCTCCTGTACCAGCAACTAGTGAGGAATGGGGCTCTTAAACTGTCTCCCAAGCATCTATGTAAAACATGATAAAAATCGTAGTACTGAAGATGGGTTGGCTCCAGGAACTCATTTACTCAGATGTATTTTTAGGCTTTTGTTTATCTTTCTTGATTGATAAAGTAATTATCAAAATGCGTTAGAAAATAATAGCCAACTGGTGAGAAAAGGGAACAGTTGGAGGAAGCAAAGCAATGGAGGAAAAGCATCCACAGATTCTACCTCGGGTTTCCCAACAAAACTCCATGAAAATTCATCTTCTGTTTGTCTTCTTTGGGGGGCAGATCAGAGATCTGGCTTAATAGAGTCTCCCATCACACAGTATAGATTAACTCCCTCAGAAAGGCTGTCTCTGAGTCCTCCTTCCCCTTCCTCACCTTTTCTCTGCTCTGAAGTCTGCTACCGGCCAACCAGAATCCCAGCAGATGTTTGTGTTTTATGAGCCAAATGGGAGCCTGAAGGATCAACTAAATACCAGCCCCTCTGAGAGGGGGAACCAGGCCATCTGACATCAGGAACGCAGAACACAGGCCGTCCAGCAGGAGTGGGCTGCCAGGGAACAGAAGGAGGCCTAGATAATTAGCTGGCACTGCCAATGCATTGGCCCATTGCTCCATCCTTTTGAAGAGTGTGCAGAGGCCTATAATGGAGGCTCAGGGAGGTTGGGCAAGACTCTCCATAAGTCCACCCCCTGGCTGGTATTCCTGGCCCATGATGGCTTCCCCTCATGCCAGAGCACCATGTGGCACCCAGACTGGCTCCTGGCACGGGAATGAGCAGGAGGTTAAGGACGCCTAGCATGGGACTAGCTTGGAAGGACCAAAAGCCCATCCGCCACACCATGCAGGGCCAAACAAGAAGAATAGACACAGCGCAGGTAGACAGATGGACAGTCTAAGTTTCTGTCCGAGCTCTACCATTGACTATTGTGTGCTGTTGGCTGTGTTGGTCTGGGATGTCTCTGAGGCTTGGTTTCTCCATCAGTAATAAGAAAATGGTAATACCTACTCTTGGGGTTACTTCCAGGATTAAATGACAGTAAGCATGCTGGCTCTGGGCCTGCCTGTCCTCAGATCCATTCCCTACCTTCCTGCTCTGCTCTGTGTGACAGGGGACCTGAGCCTAGCTCTGTTCAGCTAGTGAGAGACTGGGGAGGTATTTCTTTCCTTCTGTCTCTGACTAAATAGCTTCCCAGCAGCAGTTTCCTTTCCTCCATGTTTCCTGTCCCCTCTGGAAAGCCCTTAGGAATTGCAGCTCTCCAAATGGCTCCACTGTCAGGATTGCCTCACTGTCCACTGTCCAGCTTCTCAGCTCTCTGTCACCTTTATAGCCAGTTCACTTCATTGTATTCCCTTGGCTGTAAAAGCCTGGAGCTGTTTCCCTGGGTGGGCTCAGCTGAGAGTGTATGAACATGGAGACACATCTCACACTGAGAGAGCATCAGGCCTCCTAAAAGCCCTGCTCCGGTAGGTGGAAGGTGGCAGGGCTGCTCACACTAAGCATCAGATTCAAGAGTTTGGCTGTAACATTGGGCTCTTCCTGGGCCAGTTGTCAACCTGAAACAATTTCCAGAGAAGTTCTTCAACTTGGAACTTTATAAAAATAGGACACAACTATATATGTTTTCTAATACTATATTGGTTTAAACATATATACCATAATGAAAATGTCCAGTGTACTTCAGGTATACCTTCCACATACTCCTTGCTAAGGAACCTATAGGAAATATGGTCCAGTGTACCTGGACTCTCAGGCTCTGCTGACCTTTCTCTGTGTCTGTGTTCTTCCTCTTCCATACCAGGTCACATTTCTTGGACTTACTCTGAGTTTTGGTGTGGGTTGCCTCCATGAAGCTGCCTGCTCTGTCCATGGCCCAAGTCTTGTTGGCCAACAGCATTTCATGTCTGCATACTGTCTTTTGGTTCTGCTGTGCTGTGAGGGTGGGGACAGTTGTGCTTCACTCCTTTTGTCAGGAAGAATAACTTCCTTATTGAAGTCAGAATTGCAAATGGATTTCCCCAGTGGGCAGAGATAGAGGCCTACTTCCCATGCACTATAATCAATCGGCTGCCCAGGCTCAGGGCCCTCCCTGCTTAATCATTTCCTGCCCAACACTATGAAGGCTACAGAGGAACTCTCTGAGCTTTCAAGTGTTCTCTACATGTTAGTCATTTTACCTTGGGGGCTACCACTTGGGGTACTCCCTGCTCCTGCCACATGGGGAGACTCAGGGCCCACGCTGCTCTGTGGAACAGAAAAGGCTAAGTCTCGAGGAAATGGGGCAGGAACTGGGGACAATAGGACAGCAGTGCCCTTGCTTGAGGAGCATATTTAGTATTTCACTACCATCCCTACAGGCAAACTTTTGTTATGTCACCTTAAATGGACATGGCTTGAAAAGTATTCATGTGAGAGGCTTCTTTCTGCCCATTGGCTGCCCACCTTTTGTGTAATCCTCTCTACAGTACAGTAACCAAACAACACAGGGCATTTTAAACATGTGTGTGGCTTCACAGATGACATTGTACACTGAAGATGAGTCGTGACATTTGAGAGCTAGACAGGCCTTGACTGTTTGTACTGTTCAGCACCCTCCTCAGTTTTGCTCCTGAGGAGGCTGAGGGGTAGAGAAAGGTGGATCTGTCCGGTGGCCCACAGCTTGTGAGTGGCAATGTCAAGGTGAAAATCTGGTTCTTTGTGGACTCCCAGTCTAGTGCTCCTTTCTGCAGCCCCCACAGTAAACCAACTAAAGCATTTGGTGCCTTGATGGAATGCTCTGTATATAGCCTGAAGATGTAAAGCTCAGGGAAGATTAATGGTGTGCTGGTAAGTGTTTAACCAGGGACTCTGGGGTGGGGGGAAGTGTGCTTATACAAATGTATGTAAATTCATTATGAATTTTGCTGTTATAAAGATTGTCGTATAGCACAGTTTACAAATAACAATAAAAATATGCAATGCTGGTATAAATTCCATGGAGCCAGTTGATTCTCAATGAATGCTTTTGTTGATTTTTGCTGAGTTCTTGGAACTGTATCGGGTTGCAAATGTTGAATGAGTATAGTTCTGACATTAAGGTTGAATAATGTTTTCTTATATGTTAATGTAGAAGACCAAAGTGAAACTGCCAAGACATAGGTTGAAACTTCGCTCATTTATCAATGTCACGAGTAACTTCTTTCCTAAATCAGATAACAATTTTCAAATACTGGGAGGATATTTCCTCAGCTTTTTGTGTAATTCACAATGTAACAGATATGATACACTTTTAAGTTTAATCCCTATTATTAACACTTTCCATCACTTTTTTTAAGTTAAAACAAACAACAAAATGATAAAGCAACACCTGACTTCTAGCATGTCCCAGTTGACATCCACAGTGTTAATGTTCTCATCAATATGATTTCAGGTTATCAATATGATGTCACTAGGCTCAGAGCTAGTAAGATGTGGTGCCACATCATTATGTAATAGCACCACTCTCCGGATAGAGTAGATGTAAGAAAAAACACAGATAATAATGTAATGTCTGAAAAGTGATATGCCTTTAGTATTTATTACCCTTTTTTAAATGTGACAACTTAAAATGTGGGCAATATTTAATAATATCCATATTTAAAAGCGGCAAATTTACAATTGGCTTTTATGAGCTGATAGGAGCCTTCTCCAATCCCTCACTAGCAGATGGATGGGATGCACCTGGCCCCCTCTTTGCTTTTTCCCAGACCACTGGGCAAGGGAGACCAGAACGATGGCTACTTGGATCAGAGGCATAGTCCAAACCCATGCTGAAAGATGGAGGGTAGATTTAAGAACACAAATGAGAGTCCATGTAGTAAATAACTAAAGGTGTTGTTTCTGGACATTTTCCCAAATGCCACGGAAAAGAGATGTAAATATTAGACAATCAAGGAGATTGAAAAGGAAAATTCAAAGAAAAATAAGAAGGAAATAAATATTTGTTAATTTTTAAGTGCACTTTATTAAGAAAGTAATTTGCTGACACAGAATTCTGGGCTGGCTTTTGTAGAAGCTCCCTGGTTCCTGGTTCCTCCCATGAACCTAATGTGGTGACAGTGTGGGCCCTTAGAAACTCCCTGTGTGAAGATCTGACCTCTTACTTCTTTGGAAGGAGAGGATGAGATTACCAGAGCTTTGGATCCATTTTTGGATCAAATGGAAACCACAAGCTAATCTTTAGCATGTCCCTCTCCTCTTACAAAAGCTGGCCTCGCTGTCAGGGCGGGGCTTCAGAAGGCTCACAGTCCTAGGCTGGGACGGAAGGAAGCACGACGTCACATGCTCAGGAGGTCCGGAGAGCCCCCTTCCTCCTCAACAGCACTCTGTGCACCCGGAAAACCCATGGATCCACACTCAAGGCCAGGGTCACTTTCTTAGATGCTGCCCCAGGCAGAGTTGCCCACGTTCTCCTCCTTTCTCCCACTGCATTTGTTATCATTGGCCACACCTTTTTGTTCACTTGTCCCATTTCTCATCAGGACTGTGGGCTCCTCCTGGGAAAAGATCTCCTTGTGTCAGTGCCTGGTGCATAGGAGGGTTAAATAGATCTTAGACGTTATGTTGCTTTGTTTCATGGTCCTCAGACAGGGGTGCATAAGAATTATATGAAAATGCAGATCCTGGACCTCAGACCAGTGACTTTTTAATCTGATTCTTTTAACAAGACCACACAATTACAATGCACATATGTTTACAGATCACACTAAGAAATCCAGAATTGTTCATCTCCTTGTTAGGGAAATAGAGGGCTAGAGTTATACAATCTGCTTTTGGATCTGTGGCCCTTTAGTATGACAGGGAGATTATGGTTTTTCAGATAGAACTTTTTCACATTCTTACAAAGCCAACTAAGCTAATCGCAGCCATATTGATTATTGCTATAAGGAATATTAAAACACCTTGAATTGAAATCATTATACACCACGTTTTATTTATTTATTTTTTCCCTTAAATTCTTTTATTGGTACATTTTAGGTAAACAATACATTTACATTTATTATTGGCTGTTTGTACATGATGTATCTTGGTTCTTATTTTTTCCCCATTACCTGTGTGCCCTTCACCCCCTCCACCCTTCCCTATTTACAAAGACTTTGTTTCCATTTTTTTCTTTTCTCATAAGTTTTCCTTTCCCTTCTTTCCCTTCCCCTTCCCCTCCCAACACCCCTACCCCTTTGGATCTTTTCTTTCTATTTAAAATTATCAATTATTCATTTTAATCATTTTAATCCTTATTTACACTTTCAGCTTCTCACACTAGAGAAACTATTCGGTATTAACACATGTATGTCCTATTTACTTCACTTGAGTATGGCCTCAATATGCATCCGTTCAGCTATAAATGTCTCTAGTTTCTTGTTCTTTATTGCTGAGTAGTACCCCATTTTATAAAAAAAACTACATCTTCTTTTTCCTGTTTCCAGTTGATGGGCACTTGGGCTGTTTCCAAGCTTTCGCTATTACAAACTGTGCTGCTGTAAACATGGGTGCACATATATCGCTGTGGTATGATTCTTTTAATTCTTTTGGGAAGATACCCAGCAGGGGAATAGCTGCGTCAAATGGGACCTCCAGCCCTAGTTCTTTGAGGTATCTCCATACTGGTTTCCACAGTGGTTGCACCAATCTGCACTCCCACCAACAATGGAGAAGGGTTCCTTTCTCCCCACACCCCCGCCAGCATTTGTTATTGGTTGATTGCTTCATAGCAGCCATTCTTTCTGGGGTGAGGTGCACACCACATTTTAAAATAGTGACAATACTCTCCACAGCTTGATGCTTCTGCTAAACTAGTTTGTATTCAGATCTCAGCATCCCTTTCCTGTTAGTGCTAGTAGAGTCTCCCTAGAATTCCAAGTGATTTCTTGCTGACAGAAGAACAAGTTCTTTGGTGATTTCTGCCTCTAAAATGTTATTTGCCTCGATAGTATTCATACAAGTCCATTCACCACAGGCTCTATTTCTGCCAGAGAGTCCTCTGCTCCCCTTCTGATGATCATACTTTATGGCAGCACAGATGGGGTTCCCAAGTAGACCCACTGTTTAGGTGTCTGGTTCCTGCTTGTTTCTTCAGCAAATCCTTATTTGCTGGCAGTTGTATGGAGAGCACTGTGTGTTCTGACTCCTGTTTTGGGCAACAGGTGCCACCTAGAGGGCTACCACGTCTCGGAGTGACAGCCCTGAGGAGACTCAGCAGACTCTACTAGGGCTTACACCAGTCCTTAAGCAGTTATATTGCTGTGGGTACAGAGGAGAGGGTTACAGGGGAGCCCTCAGGGACAGAGGAGGTCTGGTAGTTCCTAGCACTTGGTTGCCAAGCCTTGCTTGATGTGATTCTGTAGTAGGAAACGGTCAGGATAGGAACTCTATTTCTTGCCACAAGGTGTCAGTAGTGGGCTGGCCAGGTGATGGCTCTCTTAGTGGTAGGAGGGCTGCCCCAGCACACAGGGAAGGAGATCTCTGGTTGCTTTTCAAAATTTCAGAGACACTGCCTTTCCTATTAGCTGGGGCCAGATGATTAAGTTACCAAAAGATCCTCCCTCAGTTCTGTCTATGAACTAACCATATACCTCTCTCTGCCTTTTGGATGAGTAAGATTGCTCCGGCCAGCCATCCTGACCACTCCTGACCTGCAGCTTGAAGAGGTCGAAGTGAGTGGGGGATTCTGGGATAACACCAGAGAGACAACAATGTAGGGGGTGTGTGGAGACAGAATAGTGTGAGACAGTTTTTTAAAATCTGAAGGTGGGGCAAGGGATTTAGCTCAGTGGCACCACGCCTGCCTCACAAGGACAAGGTCCTGAGTTCAAAAAATCTGAAGGTGAGTTCTAGCTTGTCTGTTTACTAGCTGCTTGTTAGCTGTCTGGGTTTGTTTCTCTAAGTGTAAAATAACTTCTTCCTCATTTTTTCCAATGGCAACAATCACAGGGTTGTTATCTGGATCAAATGAAATAAACTGATTTGCAAATTATGAGGTGTTGAATAGGGGTAGGTGCAGTTGTTGGAGCTCATCTGACCCAACCTGTGTTGTGGAGCTTCCGGCAGAAAACAGGCACAGACACTGAAGCAGGAAGAAGTGGCTGACTCTTCTCTGAGCAGGTCATGTGGAGTCTCCAGGATGAGCTGCCAGCCATAAATTTCGGACCCAGCCTGATGGTCATCTTCCAACTAGATTCTTCCTGGTTGCCTTTCCATGGCTTGTGGCCAAGTGGAAAGCTGGCAGTGGATGCTTGCTCTTCCTTCTTCACTGAGCCTGCTTTTCCATACTGGAAGAAGATGAAATGCACATTTTAGAATGTAAGTTTTTCCTGTAGGACGTTAACCTCAATGGTGGAGTGATGGAGAAAAATATGAGATGAAGTTATGGGATAACTGAGTAACATACTGATTTATAAACTCATGGAATTGAATGAAAGCATTTTTTCCACTGGTGGGGCTACTTACAATGTCCTGGCTGGCTGGATCTCAAAATAGATGAGGCTTTGATTCCTGAGCAATAGAAATACCAAGAATTAATTTTCTCCTTTGCACCTCTGTTAAAAACACAGCCCAGCTCGTGTCAAAATCCATCCTAGCCATAGGCTGACCCTAAACTCACCTGTTCCTCACCTTTGTGGTGAATGGGGACCAGGACATAGGCAAGTCAGATGGGGATGAAGGTGGAGAGGAGCTGAAGGTGTTGCCACTGGGCACTGCTCTGTGGAAGTTTCCTGATGGCCTGCCCTGGTGGAAATGGACTACCCTGAAAATGCCCCGTGAACTGTTCTGATGAGATTTTACCAAGTCATATATAAATCTGTGGAAAAGTGACATCTTTATGATGTGGAGTTTTCCCATCCATGAATATGGTGTATCCTTCTATTTATTCAATTTTTTTTATAACTTTCAACACAAAAATTAAAACTTTCTTATAAAGACCTCGAGAACTTTATATTTGATTTATTTTTAGATAAATTATCCATTCTTACTGATATTATAATGGAATCATTAAGAAAACCTATATTTTCTGATTGTTGCTCATATGAAATGTGGGCAAATTTTGTGTGTGTGTGTGTGTGTGTGTGTGTGTGTGTGTGTATTGCTAGCAAATGACTGAAGAGTTATTAGTTCTGGTAGTTTTCCTATTGTTTTTGGATATGTATGTGAAGACTCATATACTCATTTAAGTTCTTCCTTTTAAATTCTGACAAATCTTTTTTGTTTGGTTGGTTGTTTGTTTTCTTACAGTGCTAATTAGAATCTTGAGGCTATCCTTCGACTTGTCTTGAGTTTAAGGGATCTTTTGGTAGAAATATTTTATTTTGGAATAATTTTAGATTTACACAAGAGTTGCAAAGGTAGTACACAAAATTCTCATTTACTCCTCACCCTGCTTCCACCATCATTAAAACCTTACATAACATAGTGCTCACATTGAAACTAAATGGTTAGCTAACGTCTGGAGCTCATTCAGAATCACTAGTTCTTCTAAAAGACACATTGCCATTGATCTACTGCTGATTTAATTATAAGGGAACAGTTTTAAGTCTCACAAACTATTCTTTATCAGGTTAAGGATAAAACTTAGTAAGAAACTATCCTTGAACTAAAAAAAATTTAATCTTAAATTATTACATCCTATATTTTAAGTCTATCATTTGCTGAGATGATGCTATGAAGTATTAAAATGATAATATGAAATGGTAAACTCTCTTTGTATCTCTGAGTCAAACCCGACTTGGTAATGGAATGTTTTATTAGTTTGAAGTACATGAAATTACTGTTTTTGTAGGTCAAAAATGGTCATGTATCAGCAACTCAATACATTGCTGAATTTTGTTTGCTAATGATTTGTTTAGAACTTCTGTATTTATGCTTGTGAGATTAACATATAATTTTCCTGTCACTCACTCTTTCTCCCCTACAAGGTTTTGCTCTTAAGAAATCAAAAAAAAATTTTAAATTATCATCAGAGAAGGTTATAAGCATGAAGGTTATTGCCTCTAGAAAGAAAGAAGATGGGTAAAAGAATAGAGAAACGAGGAGAGGAAGCGATGTTAGAGAGGAGGAAGAGTCTGACTAATTTTAGATGAATGCCCCAGCCTGCCAAAGAGTGGCAGGAACCTCTATCGTTGTGCCATGGAGGCCCTTCCCACAGCTCACACGCTGTCCCTGTATCTTTAGAAAGGAGTGGCGTGAGGAGAGAGAACACACTTCTCTGGTGATGCCTGCACGCTGTGTGGGAGACTTGGGGGTAAAGAAGAACTCTGCACCATCCCCACCTGGGGCAGACATGGGTTTTGTTGCTGGCCTGCCTTTCTCTTTTCCTTAGGTAACAGCAGGTTTTCTTTCTTCAGAGAATTGCTCCTCCATGCCAGGTTATAGATTCAGATGAGGCCACATCCCTGCACACTGCCTCATCCCTTGCTACCAAAATATGCCCGTGGCCCAGGCTTGGCCAGTTCCAAAACCCTCTTCCCCAACCTTAATGGCTGGTCCAGATGTTGACGGGAAACTTAAGTGTGTCCAGTCAGTCCTTCCAAGAGAGTCAGTGTGCCGATGGTGTTACATAACTTCCTTTTTTGCCTCTTAGATCCTGGGCTGGAAGGATATGAGTCTGGAACTGTCCACTGTCTGTTTCCACTGTCTCTGTGCTGCCCCCTGGAGGAGTTGTTTAAAGACAGACACAATGAAATCAACTCAGAGAGCTGCGGTGCCAACCCAGAGATGGTCCTGCTGATATACTTTGAGTCCCTGGATCCATCTCCCGCTCCAGTTAGATTAGCTATAAGCATCTCTCTCTGTTTTGCTTAAAGCTATGCTAAATCGGGTCTCCTGACACATTTGTGGTTAAATAAGCTGAGTAAGGTCAGGACTGAGTGTGTGTGTGGTATTCTGGTGTTCTCAGTTTACAGATCTCACCTGCAGGGTGACACAGCTATGGCAGCTATTGATGGTTCTTCAAACAAGCTGTCCTCATTCACTGGTGGGCAGGAAGTGGGGCCCTTCATAGGGATCCCATAATAGAGACCCCAGCCTAATTAGTGTAAGGAGATCTGGGGGCTGAAGGTGGAGCTCGGTGGTAGAGCATTTGCCTAACGTGTGAAGATCTGGGTCTGATTCTTGGCCTCTGCAGGGAAAAAAAAATCCTGAACTCCTGTGCCACGGCTGTGATGAACATGGCAAACATGACAGTGATAAAAGTGGCACTATGAAATCCAAATGCATATGAAGAGGTGTGTATACTGTGATGTCTTTCTGTTCATTGCCTGGTGTGCTTAAAGAGGACGGTATCTTAAAGGGAGTCCTCTTACCATAGGCCACTGCAGCTGAGATTATTTAATGAAGGAGGAGGTGGAGGCCCCACTTTTCTTTGAGGGAGAGCCTTGGCTACCACACAATGTCTGTGCCTCTCGCCTCACCCTAAGTCCAGGCATGCTGATGCACAGCTGGACTGAGTCAATCATACATGCTCTGTGCAGAAGAGAGTTGTGAGATAACAAAGCCCAAGGCAGACGTCCTGTGAGCAACATGCTGATTCAATTTATTTTTTTCTCATGATGCATGATGTGACTTTACCATTACTGCACAAGGGACTCAGAAATATTGAATGATTTATCTAAGGTTAAAGAACAAGGCTTTCTTAAAAATAAACTTTTGATAATAAAAAAGTACAACAAATCATTTTTTCCCTATTTTTTCCCATTAAGTTTATTGGTACATTTTAGGTTTACAATACAGTTGCATTCATCATTGGGATCTTGTACTTTTACATAATCTATCTTGGTTCTTATTTTTTCCCCTTTCCCCTGCCCTCCCTTCACCCCCTCCACCCTTCCCTATTTACAAAGACTTTGCTTCCATTTTTTTCCTTTTCTCGTATTTTTTCTTTTCCCTTCTTTTTTTCCCCTACCCCTCCCACTTCCCCGGCTCCTTTAGACATTTTCTTCCTATTTCACAATATCAATTATACATTTTGATCCTTATTTACACTTTCAGTTTTTCACATCAGAGAAACTATTCAGTATTTACACATGTGTAAATCATTTTTAAAAATCCACAAAAATTAAGGAAACAAAGATAATTTTAAATCCATCATCCAAAGATAAGTGCCATTTACATTTTGGTGTGTATCTTTCAGATTCATTTCTTTTCTTCTTTCTTTTTTTTTTTGGTACCAGGGATTGAACTCGGTACCTTCTGCTTGCGAGGCAGGCGATGGAACCACTGAGCTAAATCCCCGGCCCTTTATTTTTCTTTTTTGAGACACAGTCTCTCTATGTAGTTCAGGCTGGTCTCGAACTCACTATGTAGCCCAGGCTGGCCTTGACTCTGCAGTGATCCTCCTGCCTCAGCCTCCTGAGTGCTAGGATTACAGGCCTGCACCACCATATCCAGTTCAGATTTATTTCTATCAAAGAGCAAGCTTAGTTGAATCCAGATCAGTTGAAGTTTCTTGATGTCTTTTAAAAATGATTAAATTTTTTTAGTATGACATATCTCAGACATGTAAGTATAGAAAATAATGTGACAAACATTCATGAACTAGGACTGGGGTATAGCTCTTGCCTAGCATGAGTGCAGCTTTGGGTTATGTTTCCAATACTGAAAAAAAATCACACAAAAAAACAACCGATCATCAATACAAGGTTCATGTAGCATTGTCCATTTTTAACTCAGATACCTTTTGTTTTAATAAGCACAACGGTGCAAGTTATTTGACCCTTTTCTTCTGTATTCCTTCCTCATCCTTTCTCCTTTTCCTGAAGATAACAACTATATTTTCTGTGTTAGAATCTCCAGTGGACCAGAATAATAGGGAGTGTGTGTGTGTGTGTGTGTGTGTGTGTGCAGTAAGGCAGAATAAAAGGAACAAATCCCTCAAATCCCTCCCTCCATCTCACCCTTTGTTTTATTCAGGCCTTTCATTGATTGTATGATGGTCTCATGTTGGAGAGGGCCATGTGCTTTACTGATTCGAATACTACTCTTATCCGGAAACATCCCCCAATAACATTTAATCTGGGCACCCTATGACCCAGTCAAGCTGATATAAAAAATTAATCATCATGTTTTCCCATGTGTGTTTATTTTTCTATATATGCTTAAACAAAGTACCATTTCTGTGTCCTTTAAGAGTTAAACAAATTATATTAATACATGTTTCTTTTAACTTTAATTTTTGCACTCACCGCTATATTTCTGAGGTTTATTAAAATTGATACATCTGTTATTTATTTATTTATTTATTACAGAATATTCCATTGAGTGATATAGCAGAGTTCATTTATCCATCCCCTTGTTAATTGACTTTTAGGTCATTCCAAATATCCAAGGTTATTCCAGTGTTTTGCTTCTTGTAAAACTTACTGTGAACATGTTCGTCATCAACTCCTTGTGAGTATCTGACAATTTTTAGAAGTGGAATATTGAGGTTGTAACTTAGGCACATCTTCAACTTTATTAGTCATTGCCATGTTGTCATCTACAATAGATTTGTGGATTCATGTTCACCAACACCCACATCTCCTTAATTTTCAGTAGCTTTTGCTATCTTTTTACTTGGAGACAATGGACACACCTCCTCTGAAGCCTCCCAAAATGGTGTGTGTACTCTTCAAGATGTTCACCTTCACCCTGTTCCCTCCAGGCTGAAAGCCAGGGTTTGCTAAATGGGGCACTGTAGTCTCTGCTTCAGTGGCAAAGTGTTACATGCTAAGGCATTTCCGAATCTGGCTGGTCTGTTGGCAGAAACCACAGGAGAATGTGAATGTGGATCTTGAGAGGTTAAGCCAAGGCAGGTGGAAGACCTTCCCCACATGACCCCCTCACCTGTGTGCCTCAGGATTCAATGTTCTAGCAAGGAAGGATGTTACTGATCCTCATAGCTTTCTTGAAAGTTACAGACAGTGGTAGTCCACAGGAAAAGATGAGACAAGTCTGCTGCCATGCATACTGGAGGTCTACATATTTCTCCCTGCTGATGTGCTCCCTCTATGGCTTTGATCAGGTGGGTGAGGTTGCTAAAATAAAATCTCTGTCCATTATCAGCTTCTGGATGGGGTTTTCAATGAATATCCAAGGCAGACTAATCGGCTACAGGCCTTTGGGGAATCCAGTGTTACCATCATATTAGGAAGGGGTGACCAAGGGACTTCTCATCATATGACTCCCATTGTGTAAGTCTTTATTCTTCCATTACATGGGTCAGTGGGGAAGCCAATGGTCACAATTCTCATTTAGCCACCTACTCTCCAGGATTCCCCTTTGTTATCCTGTTACCTGTCATTTAGATGGCTGAAAGGCCAGCAGCTCCTCTGCCAGAAGTGAGTAGCAATGACAAAGGAGGTAAGGCTGAAAGCACTCAGCCACCTGCATCCAGTAGAGCTGTTCACAAAATAAAGTGCTCCCTCAGTGGAGAAGATAGAGGATGCATCCCTTATTTAACCTTGAGTTTCCTCCTCTGAAGTCTAGGTTTCTCTGTGCATCTAATTTTCCACCCCCTCCATGCCCATTCCTATAGATACTAACAATTACAGGACTACTATTAGCTAAACTTTAATGTGTTCAGTGGCAGAGATGACTAGATGCTCACTAATTCCATTTTTTCCAGCCTGTGTAGCCAGGAAGACAATTAAGATTTTCAGCTTTCCTTGCAATTAGATTGGCTTCAGGTCAATGCAGGTCGAGTGATATACATAGCTTCCAGACCTGGCATAATCCTCCCAATCCTTGTCTTTCTTTTCCTTCCATAGCAACTGTAGGGGATGTATGTTGAGACAGTGGCAATACAAAATGAAGAGTCTGGATCCCTAGGTCTCTTGAAGGAGAACCCTCTGACCCTCATTGGTCTGTGATATAAACGAGACATTAGTTTTCTGCTAATCTCCTGGTATTTTTGGTTGTTTTTTTACAGTAGCTTGCCTGGCTTATCCTAATGCAACTATTTACTATGTAACAGGTATTAGATACACGTGACCTCATTATATACCTAAAACAATCCTAGGAGACAGGCTTACTACTAGAATCTCTGTTTACACATAAGGATGTAAAGAGATGGAATAACTTGTCCAAAGACTCACAACCAGGACATGACAGGGCCAAATATCAAATCTTAGGCTTAGCGTGGTGGCATACACCTGTAATGACAGCACTCGGGAGGCTAAGGCAGGAGGATTGCAGTGAGGCCAGCCTGGGCTACACAGTGAGTTCGAGTCCAGCCTGAACTACATATCAGAACCCTGCCTCAAAAAAAAAAGAGAATTAAATCTTGGAGTCTAACTCAGATCCCTGTGCTCAGGCTTCTTGCTATATTCATAACTGAGAACTGCTCACTGCTGGACGCTCTGGGTGAGGCAGAACATAGCAAACAGATTCTAAAAGGAAAGTTATGAGAGTAAGTAAATGTTATGGTGATGCCAGTGCCTTAGAAATGGGCTCAGCTCTAAGCTGTGTGCCCCACACAGTCTCACCAGGAGTAAGTCATAGTCTCATTGAGCAGACTTTTTGATGGTCTTTTCTTTTTGTGTCCTAAAAAGGCAGAAGGGTGTCCTAGCCTACTCTGCTTTCTCTTTGGTGGGTGAATCTGAGCCGGAGGTTAACTGGGTAACCAATTCAGAGGGAAAAGCTGGCCTGAATATTGATCCAGAAAGGTAAGGCCTCCCCTGGTGGCTTTTCTTGTCCTTCCTGGGAACTTGTCCAGTCCATACTCACAGGGCAGAGAGAGCTCTGCTTGTCTCATAGCCCAGACTTCCAGAGCTGGTGAGTCCTCTGTGACCTTGAGAGAGGGGGAAAAGAGGAGATGGCAGGGGATTTGGGTTTATTATCTTCCTAACTCACTGCTCGAACCACTCCTGATTATCATGTTCCTATCGCAGGTGAGCAGTCCAAGGCTTAGAGAGGCTGCCACTTGGTTAAAGTCATGGGTCCTGGAGAAGATATGATATGAGCCCTGGTCTCCCTGCCTGCATAGTCCCTTCTTTCAAGATTCTTTCCCTGTGGCCCGTTTTCCGCCCATATTTTTGTGACCATTTGGAACTTTCTCATCCTTACAATATTTGATTTTCTGGAGTAATTATTCACCATTACTTTCATCCTACACTGGCTACCCTTTGTACTTCTAATTGTTCAGGGACAAGTCATTTCCTTGTGAGGATCTGAGTGCTGCCTCGAAAAGTCAATTGACCTTCTGCAGATGACACTGAGAAAATCAGCTACACCTGGGCTAACAGATAGCCCATCCCCCTTCGGTGACAATTTGTCAAGGCGATTAATAAGAAAAATTTCTTTGGGCTTTGTATAGCGGCTTTTCATGGAGCTTGGATTTTGAATTTGCTTGAAGAACCTTCCTGCTGCTAGGAGATGAAGGCATATTGAAGCCTTCCCTGTAAGCTCCCAGCAGGGGCAGGAGGTTCTGGATAATTTGACTTTCACTTTGCCTGAACTCTCTGGATAAAAATACAAGTCTATCTTATGATGATGATTCATCATAATAGAGATACTCCTTGAAGGAGTACTTGTAATACTTGTGATTATTAAAAAGATGAATGGCAAATATGGAAGGGTACCTTAAACCCAGTGGTTTCCAAGACATTTTTTAAAATGTAGATTTCTTTCTTCAAACATAATCATATACCTCAACATAAGAGATTGGGGAGCTAGGCATGGTGGTAGAGCTGAGACAGAAGAATTGTTACAAGTTCAAGACCCACCTGGGCTATATAGCAAGCCACAGCCCAGCGTGAAGTAAATAGTGAGACCCTAGCTCGAAAAAAAAAATTATTGGGACTCATCAGATGACATCTCAAAGTACAGTGGGCCCTCAAGTTATGACCAACCTGACGTAAAAACAACTTGGGTTACAACTGGAATTTTAGTTTTAACTTATGAACAAATTCTTAAGTTGTGACCCAAATGCCAGCTGCTTGTGCTTCCAGACGGTCTCAGATACAGATTTAAACCTTAAAGTGTTTTGGAAGGAACATTATGACATCCTTTCCTGTGTGGGGTTAATTGAGAAATCCTGGGCCAATGTCTCTCTAAGGACACCGAGATCTGCCTGTATAGAGGAGAGAGACTTTTTTTTTTTTTAGTTTAAACGCATTTTATTTTTAGACAACCTAAATGACATGTTTTGGGGTTTTTTTCCCCTAAAAAACAATGTCTCCACTCCAAATAAATCACGGTCAAAATAAACGAAGTGTTCAAGATGACGTCAGTCCCATTTGTCTAAAATCCCGGTGTTGTGTGGATGACAAGCAGCAGCCAGTTATGACAAGTGATAGATCCAAGGTAACTGCCAAATCCGCTAACATTTTTCCAGTTCTAAACCATCCTTAAAGAAAATCATAAATGGGGTCACACCATCCTCACAGTAGTCCAGGAGGGCAACCATGCCATCTGGATTCATGTCTGCACCGATAAAGAACCGATAGTTTTTGAAATTAGCAAGGATGTGCTTGATTTGTTCTGCAGCCCCTGTCAGAAAGGGTTTTACTCTTTCTGGTCTTTGTTCTTTGAGTTTGCTTTTGATTGGTTTCATATAATCTTTGATGGACTTCTTGTAGGCCTCTTTTGTGAAGCTGGATTCCTGCAAGTGAGGGTTCATGACAATATCCACCCCAGTGACTACTGTGCTTCTGATACCTTCGCGCTCCGGGCCTTCAGCGGAGGCGTTTCCACCAATGAGCGAGTCATCAATGTTACCCTCTGTTCTACTAACCACCTTGCCCTCCACCTCCAGGCACAGCCTGCCCACGATCTCCCGGGTCTTGTAAATGTCGGAGAACATCTCATCGTGGCTGATGAGGTCCCAGACAATCATGATAGGGGCTGAAGGGAGACGCAGCCGCGCTAGCTTAGCAGAAGCCAGGAGCTCAGAGCAAGCGAGGTGCAACGGAGCAGTGCAGAGGAGGGAGCGGGCGGAGCTGGCGGAAAAGCAAGAGAGAGAATTTGAAGGCTGTGTAGAGGAGCCTGAGCCTTCACTGACCAACTTGAGTTACAACCAGCCCTCAAGAATGAATTGAGTTTGTAAGTCATGGGTCCACTGTATGGAACTTAGACATTTTAAACTAAAGAAGCAGCCTTGAGGTCTCTGCTTTCTGTCCCTCAATCCTTTTTTTTTTTTTTTGGTCCCAAAGTGCAGGGAGGGGATATCTTTGAAGCTTTTTTCTCTCCCTAAAGGCCAGATTGTCCTGGACCTGTTCAATGGTTGTGAACCTCTTCTCCAGATATCAGCCCAGGGAAACTGATGCATACCACAGCAAGGAAGACCAGCATTGGCAAGTGCTCCCAGTCTCTGGAGAGCTTTGTCCCAGGCCAGTGTCTGTTCTTTGGGCCCATTAATTTCCCCTGAAAATCACTTACTCCCTCTCTAAAAGTGCCTACAGCCCCCACTTCTTTCTCTCCTTTGAGGTGGTATTTAAGCATCAACCATCTGGTCATATTTATGTGACACTTATGAGCTTGCAGTCGATAAATTTGTATGCTTTTTCTCCTGTTAACCTGTCTATTGTCAGTTTATTTCAGCAGATTCAGTTATTGAACCTTCAGAGGGAAAGTATGAACTTTCCTACAAATAGATAAAAGTGGAGCAGCTCTGGGTGGAGGGGAGTAGGAGACAGGATCAGGCCTGTCATCTCTTTCTGTCCCCTTTGGCTACTCAGAACACAGCTTGAACAGTGTGGGCCTCATCTAACTCCGAGTTTAACAGATGAGAAAAATGAGCCCAGGGAGGTGAAGTGGCTCAGCAAAATCTTCACAAATGGGTGGAGGTGGGAGATGGAGAAGGAAGGGATTTCTTGTATAGAACAGGCTCTCCCTCTTTGGGGTACAATTCTTGATGGAATTCAAGCCAGGAATGTTTTCTGCCTCAGTGTCTCTGCTGTGATGGGCACCCTGAGTTGTCTGGCCCAGCCTGAGGCAGGAGTAGTGTAGTAGGGGGTGAGGGCGTGGCAATGTGGCTGGAGCAGTCGGGCACGACCTCCCAGTTGAGGAGGCTTGTTAACCACAGGTGAAGAACAGCAGCACCTGAGCCTGACATGGGATCAAGCCCAGCCCTGCACTAGGTGCCAATCTTCTGATATGAGAACACGCTGAACCTGGCACCTGACGTCAGTCTCCTAGCACAAACTCAAGTGGGACCACCTGGGTCAACTATCAAAGCCATAAAAGGATGCAGTGTTTGACTTTGGGGCCACTGCCCGCTTGTCCTTGCAGTGGTCAGTTCTGCTCGCAGGATGTCTCTTCTCTTTTTCCTTCAAAGCACCCTTTTCTCCCTGAACGTTTCTTTTGTTCATCTCCTTTTTCTTATTTTTCCCCTAAAATAAACAGTAATCTTTCACATCCACCACTTGTCCTGACCAATTCATTGATGGTCCCTACCCCATCTGATAACAGTGGGACTGTCACAAACCAGTCAGACAGCAGAGCCTGAGGTAACCCAGGTCTGCAGGTGAAGGGGCTATGGTTGGCAGTGGAGGCCTCTCCTTTAAGGACCCGTATACAGTAAATGGGAGTGGGATTCCTGTCAATTCTCCTCAGAACCACACTGAGGAGAGTGGGGTCATCTCTGAAGACCAGACCACCTGACTTCTGTCCCCACAGGGGCACAACATGCCTCACAGATGGGGCTCCTGCCAGCCCCTAGGTGTCCCCACTGTGCCCCAATCACCTGCTTGAGTTGTCCTTCACATGCCCACCTTCTCTTCGGTGCCCTCAGAGTGGCTGCAGAGGAATCAGGGCGATGTGATGAAGCTGGCCACCAGGAGGGCCTGTTGTGGGCCCCCCAACCCCCTCCAGCCAGAGTTCGACAACCACTTTCTCAGGCCCCGAGTTTCTAAGGGCCTGCCCAGGAGTTTCCTCTGGGTTCCAGTTGCACTCCACTTGTCCAGTTAAACCCCCAGCTGGGAACTGGCTCACGTCAGTAAAGCTGTCTTTTAGAGGGGACGCCGCCAGCTGCATAATCAAAACTTAGGAGACCAAATGAGAAATCACAGCTTGGAATTACATCCAGAGCCCTGAGCAGCTTCTCAGGTCATAAATCACATTCCTTCTCCAAGAAGAGCAGGTCAGGAGGACTCCAGGCACCTCACACACCAGCTGCTTCAAGTGGCTGTCACAGTGTAGAGACAGCAAGTCCACAGGTGTGCCAGCAGACTCCCTGCGGGACACAGTGGGATTCTGTGTCCTAAAGAGGGGGAACAGAACCCTGGTGTCCCATGTCCTGCCCCTGTCCTGAAACTCAGGCCTCCTACCCCCTCTCCTGACCAGCACGGCAGTGACTGAGGCCCATTGAGGATTTGCAGAGCTTTTACTGGATACCTCTTTAAAGTGTCTAATTTTAATGAAGAAATCTTTCATCTGCCATCCTGTTTCCAGAAACAGGTTTGGAAGGAATTTTCACAAGTCACTAAGGCCCTTGGAAATGTGTTTGCTGGTGGAAAATGTAAGGCTGTAAGACATCCACAGAGATGTTCTCACTGCGGGTGGGGGTGGAGGAGGCAAGAGGAGGAAATAAAACGCTGAGAAAAAGTGCTTCAGAAGCCAAGGGGAGGAAGGATGCAGAGGTACAACCAAAAGGGTTGGTTCAACTGGAAATATGTAAAGGATAACTCAGCCAGAGAACACAGAGTCCCTCTGGGAAAATTATATGCAGCACTGGAAATGCTGGGGACTGGAGGGTGTGGCCTGGGAGGGGTGGGAGAGAAGGAAAATGGCATGCAGCACTGGAATGAAGTAGAGTCAGTGCATACACACAACATCCACAACAGAAGAAAATTCTCAAATTCATCTCCTCTGGAACTTTTTGAGCCAACAAAGAAAAAAATAAAACCAACAACAATCTCTCAACTGGAAAGTCTGTGGAGATGGAGCCACAGGTCTGCTGGGCTTGCATCTGTGAGTGGGAGTATGCACAGACACAGCCCCCTGGAGGTGAGGCCCAGAGAGAAAGCCTGCATTGTACATTCTCATGGTTCCCACATACTTCCCGTGTATTTGTCACCAGGGGAGCAGCTTCCCTTGCCATCTCCAAGAACCTCCACAGCATCCTTGTGTTTCATGATGCACTCACTACTTGGGCTTCGTGATACACTCACTGTGACACCACATAGGCCAGTGGTGCCATCTTGGTAGGAGCCCCACCTGGTCCTCCAAGGACTGGGTGAATAGTTATAAATACATGCAGAAGACGTTTAACAGATGAGAGTATGGAATTTAAACATCAGCATGAGCCAAAGGGTAGTGGGGAGACATGAGAGGTTAGAGAGGCACAATTCATGGTCTACTTACTCTAAAAGGCCTGTCAGAAAGTGGCAAGTGAGAGTCACAGGGGTTAATGGAGGTTGGCTGAAAGAGAGTGGCCCTCTAGGATAACTAAATTCATGGAAAGTCTCCTTCAAGGCTGTTGAGCAGAGGGGTTTGGAGTTGCCAGTGTTTTGGAGTAGGTTTTTTACAAGCCTATGAATTTACTCTCAGTGGACATGACAGCATTATCTCCTGCAGTTGGTGATGGAAAACATACTTTTTTTTTAACCTCTTTCTGATACACAGTCCAAGCTAACAAATGATGAGGGAGTGGAGAGGGGAGAAGGTTAACATGGCTCTACAATTTTTGGATACAAGTATCAGCCTGAATTGTAGACAACTGGGGCATGTGCTTCTGTTGATCCAGTTTCTGCTAATGAGATACTACTTGTGGATGCAAAATTTTAAGGATGTTATCTTCAGCCTGGAGAGAAAGAAAGTGTAATTTGCAGCTTTTGCTGAGTGATAACCTTATTAAGTAATGGGATTCACTGATTAACTGCTGCTAACAAAACATTGTTGTCAAACCTGTTAGTCTAAAACCCGCAAAAAGAGCTACTGTCAGATTCATTTCTCCATTCCCCCATCCCATCGGAAGTTACAGAAATACTTCTCATTTAAGTAGCCTTCATCTTTCAATATTTTTTATTGCTTCAACTAATAGGTTAACAATAAGTTAGGAGCTATTCCCAGATGGAAATCTAATCAACCTTGGTGAAGAGTTCAAGGAGAAAAGCAATTCCACTTAAAAAATGATTTTTTTTATGAAAGGGGTAATGGGAAAATGTGCAAGTTCATTGAGCACTAAAATGAATGGAAGTTTTTAGAGATCAGAAGGCAAGATCCATCCATGCTCATTGTGTGTGATGGCATTTTAAATTCCTAGAATGGAGCAATATGTCTTTCACAGTGATTTACATTGTATGTAGGAAATGCTCTTTTCTGGTAACTTGCCCAGGAAAATCGACCCCATTCTGATCTTAAGAAATACTTTCCCACATTGACTGTTAGGAGAGAGACCCCTGAAGTAGGTCATCATCTGAGTCTCAGTAATATAAACTCCTATAATTCCTCTCCTTCCTGCAGACTCCCAATCCCTCCCCCAGCACTGGACTCTTCATGATCATGAAAAGGGGCTCTGGTCATACCCTGTTGTTTTGCTAAGTCATAGGCCTATAGAGCAGGACAGGGAGGGGCTCTGAAAATGGGGACCTTTTCTAGTCCACCTTCTTGGGTTCAGAAAGGTGAACTGACTTACCCAGAGGGAGAGCCAGGACTAAAGTCCAGGTTTGTGGCTTCTGATCCACTACATTTTCTAGTGTTTAAGAAACAGGGAGTGAGGCAGGAGTGTGTGTGTGTGTGTGTGTGTGTGTGTACAAGCAGGTTCACTGGAGAACACACTCACATGCCAGCTGGGCTGGTCCCTACATGAGGCTTGGTCATTCACACCACACAACCATTTTAATCCAGGGCAGGTGCCTCCCTTCCTCATGGAGCACCCTCCTTCTTTCCTAGGGCTGAACGAGTTCTGGTAGCCAAAAGGTGTTCAGCTTTGACATTAAAAAAATAGAAGAAAATATAGCATTCATGTCAGGATTTCTTCAAGTAGCTCCATTTGCAAAACTATGGTGAGAACAACTGAGGAAGGGAAGCTGGGTTTTGTTGTGTGTCTGTTAGAGGGCAGCAGGTAGAAGGCATCTGAAAACCTGGAGGAGGGAGAACACTTGTAGGTGAGTTTCCTGTAGGGTTGGGTCAGGAACTTCACAGATATGTGAGAATGGCACCTCCGTCACCCATTTGGACTTGTGCTGGGGAAGAGAGAGGAGATTCGAGCTTGGACATGGCTTTGTTGGAGGTAGGCAAATAGAAAGGTCCATATTTTCAGAGCTTATTTGTTAGCAATCCAAGGGCAGATAGTGAGAGACCTTGGAGGACCTGAACCTTATGGCTCCCTACGAGCTGTCCCCAGACCTTCCTGTCAGCCTTCCCCTGCAGAGAACACTGGCATGGGACAGTTTTTGTTCCCCTTACTGAATTGTTTCCATCGAGTGCCATGCTCTCTGTCATAAACACTAAGCCCTGGGGAGAGGATAGAGTCCACTGACCAGTGATTCAGCAGGTCAAGGTTATGGCAGGATCAAAAACCAGGATTAATCATGACCTTCAAACTGGAGCCACAACCAACCAACAGGAGCAGGACTCCAGATTCACTGGACAGTTAGAGGGACCATGACAAGCACTGTAATTTATTTTAATCCTCCGGACAGGAGGGCATCCCTCTTGTCCCTGAGGACTCAATAGGAAGGAGAGCCTAAAGGAAAGACTGGCCCAAAACGACCCAGAGCGGACACTTTCTTGGGCTCCAATCAAATCTCACAGTTCTTCCCTGGAACGTGCTGCCCCTCTGTGGTCACAGCTGCACAGGAAGGTCAGGAAGACCCAAGCTCCACGGAGAGCCTGGGCACCTGCGCTGAGTTCTGCCGAGCCCCCAGCTGCCTAGGCTGGCTGCCGCCATGGCAGTACACAGCCAGGGAGAGAGTCATCCAGGCGGTGGCGACTCAGGGGGTTGATCGAGTTACACAGCTCACACAGACTCCATTCTTTATTAAAAATATAGGAATGCTTTTGATAGCACGAATAGGAAAATCTCATTATCTTTATATCTTAAGATTTAGAAATCATCTTGACTCTCACTCAGGCCAATGATACACTGTACTAGAAAAAGTCCCTCATAAAAAATGAAAAAAGAAATCCACCCCAAAATATTAAAGTAATTAGGGCCAGTAAGATTTATTTAATTTCTGTATAGTGTGACTGTATAGTGTGACTATATGACTGCATATTGTGACTGTAGTATACCTACCACTTGTTTTGAGAATACATTAAAAACAGAAAGCCTAGTCTCTAAATAATGAACAATTTGAACCAAAGGACAAAATTACAAACAATATCAAAAAGGCTTTGAAAAATTGAAAGCATACTTTGATGTGGTGTCTTATACATCATGGTCTCTACATTAAAACACTGAATTATAAAAATGGGTACAACTGCTAAAGAACATGCTACAGTTGAAGCCTGCTTATTATACATGAGAAATTTGTAGATAGAAGCAGTAAGGATATGTGTGTTCACACACAAGTAATGTATCTGTATGAATAGGACATGATGAAATCAGAATAAATAACTTTAATAAACTACATTTTGAGACACAGGAGGAATAGAAGTCATGTTGTTCCTAAGTTTGGACACAGCATATTTTCCCCGTTTTCTGCACCTTAGTGTAATGCCTATTTGCATTTAACCTAGTTATCTTACGTTTGCATGCTTTGCAAACTGAATTACAGAACCAAATTGCCCATTACAATTTCCCATTATGTAACACAATTACACAGGAACACTGAGGTGAGAGGATTCCCAATATTAGGAAACACTGATTACATCATGCTTATAAAGAGCAAAAATTAAGGAGAGACACTTTCCCCAGGTGACAGGCTTATAGCTCTTTCTGTCCAATGTAAATGCCACTCACTGTTACAATGACTGCTATTTACTGCTGTCTAGTCTGAAAAATTAGATCCATCAATATTTTTTTTAAAAAACCTAGGACTTAAAACTACACCATTTTCTAAGCGAGAAATCCTGAGCACTCCTAAATAAAATACAGAGTTGAAGTCATGTTCCAGGATCCCATTGTGTCCATGAAAGTTGAAAGCTCAAGGACTTTTAAAGTAATTAGTATATCTGCAGCATGTTCTCCAGCCCTTCTTGCGCACATACCCAAGCATAAACCACTGATGCGCAAATGTTTGCTGGACAATCTTTCTCTTAAGTTCTCAAACCTGATTACAGAAGTACCCAGACACATGTGCACTCTCACATCCCCTGCCCAGATCTTTAATGAGAAGAGAGGAAAGGAGATGACCTATTCACACCCTTGGTTTCTGGTCATTTCCTACAATGCAAGATGAAAGAAAACAGTGTGGCCAGGGAGAAGGTGCAGCTGCCACCCTCCCATCTGGGGTGAGATTGGGAAACCTCCCAAGTGGGCATAAGGAGTAGCACAGTAGAAGAAAGAGGAGATTAACTAAGGCTGAGTTGAAAGAAAGAATCTGCAAATAAACCCATCAATTTACAAAACAAAAGGCGTACCATTTCAATCATCATCATTCCACCTCATAAGCTCAGAGAGCAGGGATTTCCACCTGCCCACATGGCCTCGTTATTTAGCAAGAGGCTTGTCAGAGAATGATAGCCACACATAGCTAGTAAAACATACCTTTTGGCCTTGGGAAGCTTTGTAATGTTATAATGGCATTTAATTAACAAAAGATTGTCACTGTTAGTGAGAAGAAGAAAATGGCAACAGAAGACAATGATGATGAAAAGATTTTATTTAATCAGTTTAGGTTTCTTGTGTGTGTGTGTAGAATAAAAGTAAGTTCATCCAAAAATGTATTTAAAGTATAAAATCTTTATATTAATAAAATTACTCCTAGGTATATAGAAGGGAGAGAAATAATATAATGAACCAATGTCTATAATATTTGCTATACAAAGCAACTGATATATATATATGTATATGTATATATACATATATATATGTATGTATGTATATATATATACATATATATATATATATATATATATACATACATACATATATAATATTTGGCACCAGGGATTGACCTTTCAAGGCAGGCAGCAGAACTACTGAGCTAAATCCCTGGCCTGCAGCTGATATTTTAAATTTTCTCAAGGGAACAGGAGCTTTTTTTCCACATTTTAAAAAAATCCTCAAGTAAATAGAGAGAAAGCTGGAAAATGACAGCAAATTAAATATTGTGGCTTAGAACACAACAGATAATTAGGGAAATCAAGTTCCCCCAGTTCTCTCACACTTAGAAAGACTTTCAGTCCTGAGAAAGAAACAGATCTGACTTCTAGAAAGAACCTGATGGTACATAATTATCCTGGATAAAGGCCAGGAATATAGCATTTTTACCCCAGAATTTTGCTGCCTTTCTCCCCCCTTCAAATCAAAATTCCTAGTTTATCATCATCTTTCTCTACTCAGACACAAGCCACTTTAATTGCACACATCTCAGCAGATCTGTAAGTGTCTATGAACAAAACCTTAGCTGGACATGGTGACACATGCCTGCAATCCCAGTACTTGAGAGGGTGAGACAGGGGGATCACCGTGAGTTCAAGGCCAGCCTGGACTACATAGTGAGACCCTGTCTCAAAGAACAAAACAAAACAAAAACAAACAAACAAACAAACAATCCTCACTCCAGAAATGCTTGTGATATAGGTCATTGTCCCATGTCTTTGATACTGTCTGGAGCTGTCTCAAACGTGAGGCGCTGGCCTGGCTTTGGTTCTAGAAGGTGCAGTGAGTGCTAAGTGGGGAGGGGCAATGCTGCCAGTCCTGTAGGGAACTGTGGGATTCCTGGAACAGCCCCAGGGTTCGAGCACTCCATGCAGCTGGCAACAGATCCAGGTCACTTGCACTTTGACCTTGGGGCTGAACGGGATGGGTACTATGCTTGAAGGAGGTTGAGGTGTGAGATATCAGGGTAGCTACAGGATGGAACATTCAGAAGGGACAAGGCTTTTCTTCCAGTCTTGAACACAGAGCTGAAAAATAAAAGGGGTAAGTGGAGGTCCGCAGGAGTATGACAGGGTCAAAGATTCAGGAAAGTGGGTGCAGGACAGTGGGTGCAAGCAGTCAGCCTGCCTGGCTAGGGAAGCTGCCAGGCTTGCTTTCTCTCTCCCCTTCCTCTCCTCTAAGGCATTCAAGCTTATGGGTGGAGAAAAACAACATCAATAACAAAAGGAAACTGAGAAACATGGGGGTAGAAAGAGAGACTGAAAGGTAACAGAAGAAAGAATGGGGAAGGTGGGAAAGTGGTGCTGTTGTGGCTTTGAGGAGGAGTTGTAAGCCTGTGAGAGAAGAGGGGAGAAAGCATCTCAGTGAGGTCAGACAGGAGGAGAGGCAGAAGCTAGAAGTCACAAAAGAGAAGCGGGAGGAACCAGTAGTCCATAAGTACTATGGCAGCAGGGCTCAAGCAGCCTTTGCTGAAAGGAACCTAGTCCTAAAGGCTTTTAAAGGTCATCTGGATGACTTTCTCCTTTCCCGGAGGAAACTGTAGGGTATTGGTGGAAGAAGCTTGGAGAGACTGTTTCTTTTGCATGGCCCAAGGCTTTGCCCCACACAAAGTGATGTGGAAGGTGTGCAGAAGGTTCTACCTAAAGGTAAATTGTGCCCCAAATTCCCTCCTCCCAGCTCTGGGATTGGAGGGCTCTGGGTATGAGGCTGAGCAAACATTCCTGATGACCTCAATTTACAATGGTCAAAGATATGGCAATAAGCTTACAATGATTAGGGCCCGGGATTTAGCTCAGTGGTTCCGTTGCCTGCCTCGAAAGTGCAAGTTTCTGAGTTCGATCTCCAGTACACACACACAAAAAGATTACAATTAATATGTTGAATATTGTACATCCAAATAACATTGCCCTTCAAGCTACTCATACAATGTGGCTTATAATACTGCTACCTAATATATTGATGGTTGTTCTTGCAAACCTTTGTACTAAGGAAAGAAGCACACAAGAAAAAGACAAACTAATGTGTATGAAGATGCATCGTTTTAAACCTCAGCTTGATCGAACCTGCTATTCATCAGACATGGTCCCAGTGGCTTTGGTTTGCTCCAAAAACAATACACCCTGAAGGCACAATGGTGGGCTTCCAACACAACTTTGAAAAGAATGTCCTAGCTTTCAAAGACAATACCAAAAGAGATGTTTTTAAACGTTTGAGCAAGGATAACATCCTTGGAACACATTGAGGGCTTTCAAAGTGATTTCTCTGAGGGTGAAACACTAAGTTTTGTTATGATTATGAGAAAAGAAGAAGGAGAAGGAGAAGGAGAGAGGAGGAGGAGGAGGGGAAATCAGTCACGTAGTTTTATTCTCAAGGCTCCTATGTAACCATTCAGGAGAAAAAAAATAAGAGAAGCCTCTGGTATTTCTGAAACTCTCTCAAGGAAGGAGAGGCATGAAGACCAGAAAAGAACGGGAAGGCCTCTTCTACCCACCACCTGAGCATGGGTGGGCATCAGCAGTGTGCTGTGGCCGGTGCTGGGGCTGTGCTCTCAAGCCAGCTACCGGGAGGACACAGTTCCTGAGTCCCCAGGGGAAAACCCTGCTTTTACTTCTGGGTGTGGGGGAGGTGTCCTGAACTGAGAAGAAAAAGGGCTCTAAAAGGAAAGCTGTACCTAATCATTTGTTGCTAATTCTGGCAGGAGACCACTAAGCCAATCAGATGGAAGACTTCAGGCTAAAAGGGTGGTGAAACACAAGCCAGTGCCCTGCTTGTTTGAAATGTTGAGAGCAGGGAAGAGTGAAGGCCTTATACCTTCTTCAGGCCTGTCCTTTTGGCATTTTCCTTTCAGGAAAGACAAAACCTGGGACTTAAAGATGAATCTAATGGTGTTTGGGAGAAGATATGAAAACTAGAGATCCACCGTTCATCCAGCCAGAGCATAATGAGGTGCCTTCCAGGGGCAGGTGCTTCCCAGGTGCTGGATTCTACCAATGCTTCCAATGCTGAGAATCTGACTATTTTCATAGCCCACTGTATGATCCAGAAATGTAATTGCAAGCTACATAAACTACTTGTCATGTGTAATTTGGGGCCTGATTTCTAAATCATCACTCGGCAGTTCTGAATGAAAGGGAATCTACAGGAAGGAAAATTTCCCTTTATGATCCCTGCTCTACCTTCCCCAAGTGCCCACTTTTGCTGCAGTAACTCACAAACACTTGCTGCCTGTGCACCTGCACATGAGCCCAAGATCTAACTTGGGTGTGGGATCATAAACAGCACCATTCTTCATACATTCACAACAGACTGGGTTTACTTTCATATCAGTGATCATAACTTGTTTTGTCTAATCTACAGCTTCCTTAGTTCATTATATCACAGATCAGTAGAGATACAGGGCTCCGACATCTCAGAGAGCCTTTTTCATGGTTGTTAATGAGTCATGTGACCTGGATTTATTCACATAAACTTATGTAACTCATATGCCAGATTTATAACTATGCTGAAAATCATCCCATTTTTGTTTTGTTTTGCTTTTTGGAGAAGCCACAAAAATTTCACTAGTTTTTTCATGACAGACTTGATGAATCTGATGCTATTAAGTAAGGTGATTAGGGCTGGGACAAAACTAAGCAAGTGGGCAGAACTATCGGTCATGGAGACCCAGGGCACATACACAGAACACAGAATCCAGGGTGACTGCAGTTCCAGACGCCATCTATGGGACCAAGCAAGATGGGTGCCGTTTTCCATTCTTCGTTTACATCTGGCACAAAACCAAGTGGGCCTTTGATAGCACAGTTTAAATCTGACACCAAGCCAAGTGAGTTACTGATAGGACAACTTTCCCAAATGCCTTTTGCATGAGGAGAAGCAATCTAGGATTTCCATATACAAAAGAGCTCTGCCCTTATCCTCATGGTTGCTATGAGTCTGTTCATTGGCCAGCTCTAACTCTGCAGAACATACTTCTTTTCCATCTCAAATAAATGTAAAATCTTCACTACCTTTTTTGTATGTCTTTGTTATCTGTATGTCTGTATGTCTTTGTTTTCTGTATGTTCTTTGTTCAGGACACAGAGAACCTGGAAAGAATCTCTTCTACACCCAAAAGCTGCTAACACTACGTATGTTTACATAACATATGCCTTCCCCTGGTGCAGTACAGCCAAGCCTGTCGCTGGGATTCACTCACCAGTGTCAGTTGATAATATGGGTTTGGTTGTTGCAAGGACAAGCACGGTGAAAGGGAGAAAGAGTTCAGAAATGTCTTCATCTCAATGTCTGTGTCTGATTTACAGATATTTGTACCTCTCCGAGCAACTTTTTCACAACCAGAGCTGCCCAGTGGAGAAAGAAGCCACTTCCTAAGGGAAGGAACAGCCCCTAGGCAGAGCCTATGTGAGATCTGAGGGTGCTCCATTTCTAATGCAAACAGCCCCTGGTTGCGTATGATTATTGTAAAATGATACCTAGGGAGGGTTTCCTATTTCATAGTGAGCTATTTGGAGAAGCAAGGCTTGGGGTGTATCCCAAAGTCAGATACAACGGAGGATGTGTATGTTGCCTTGCAACAAGCATGGAGTGTGTGGAACCAACTTTAAGGCTCAGGCCATGTGGTAGAGCTATAGGGTGGAGCATGGTGAGATGATACCAAGAGCAAGTTGAATGCTACATGGAGACTCCTTGGACACAAAGATGTCTCTCTCCCCACACTGGCTGGTATTGTTATTTAACAGATTGCTGAGCTAGTCTCGACTCTAGGATGTGTCTGCTCCTGTTCTCTCATCCTCACCCTATCAGTATCAACTCATGGTCCAGCACATTGGCCTGACCTGCAAGAAGGCCTTGTTCTTTTCCATCTTTTCCTATGGAGGAAGTCAAACTCCATGCTATGCTTGCCAGGAACCCTGGGCTCTTGGTGTAGATTTTAAGCACACAGGTCTAGGGCTCTGCTTCGGAAAGCAGAGTGAACGAAAGCAAATCCTTTTCTAAAACTGCTGCTTCTTTCTTAGTGAGGGGGATTTCCTGGAGCCTGAGAGCGGGGTGAGCGCTGTTCTCAAGCAGAGCATTTTGGTAAAGTCCATGTGTGATGATACCACTGTAACCACAAAGGAATTCACCACAGGAAGTGTCCCAGCTGTTGCTTATTAGCATTAGAACAAATTACACAAAGCAAATTGTTAGCAGACATGTTTCCATAATCTTTAACTGGTGGCAATAAGTAAGAGTGATCCTCTTTCAAGTAAATGCTAGATTTCCAAAAATCCATCTTCCAATTGTCCATGAAGGGATCGCCTTGGATTAAGACAACCTTTGGAGGGAAGGGCACCTTGCGCCACGGCAGGGCCAAGATGGGCAGATGCTGTTGCTGAGTTTAGTCTCGCACTAGACACCTGACCATCTTCTGGGTTCCTCTCAGGGGCACTCAGTGTGGTCCTTTCATGCCAAGTGGGGTGGGGGTTTAAAACACATGGCAAGACCACAGGAGAGCCAGGCAAGTGTTCAGTCTTTAGAGTATGTTTATGATTTAAAAAAAAAAAAAAGCAAATCAGATCCTGGACAAGTTTGCATCCTCCTCCTTAAGAAAACGGGCAGTTTAAAAAACCATCTGCTCCCAGTTCTATGTCTTGTTACCTGAAGTTTAGACAAAACTGAGTCACACTCCTTCCTCCTGCAGCTCCCCTCAAGAAGAGCTGAGAAGGCTCCCTCTGAGCACCCAGTGGACAGTGCTTGCTGACCGCTTTGCTTGCCAAGATCTGGCCGTATCTTTAGAAAGAGAGCAGGGTACTTCCATCCTTCTGGACTTTCTGACAATGGCTAAATGCAAGTCCCCAGTCACTTCTGGGCATTTCTAATTTTCCCCTAGATGTGACAAAATTCTCCTTTAAAAAAATCTCAAAGAGGAACTTAAATAATTTTAATTAGAAAAGTAAGATATACTCCATACATAAATACAGACACTGGTCATTGCCACATCCTGGGTCAGGACTTTAGAATAGCTGTTCTTTGATTGTTTTCCTAAGAAATTTATGGTTTTGTCCTCCTTTTTTTCCTCAAGGAAACCAAACCCAGCCCAGCATTCCTTTCTAAAGTATTTAATATCACATGTGGTTCTCTCGAGGTTCTTCACTCTGTTTTCCTGCTGAAAGGAAATACCTTTCAGGGAGACGGGAGAGGGTATCCTCTCTGGTGGACACTGAACAAGGCCCTCCAAACTGTGCACCCGGTGCTCCTCTAAGAGGTCTCTCCTCTGTCACTGGAACCCTGGGCTTGGCAGGTCCAGTTAGCTGCCTGAGGGGGACAGGCTCAGGGCCCACGAAGCCTCCTAGTTACCCAGCTGCCTTTAGGGCACACCCTGCTGGCCTAAGAGGGAACTGTGACTCGTCAAAGCCCATGGGTGAGTAGGGTTGGGAGACAAATGCAGCTAACATTTTACACCAAGCAAACCTTTAGCAGATACCCTCCCACCCACTTCCTAAGGCTCTTCCAGCTATAGTGTCAGCCAACACACACACACACACACACACACACACGCATGCACATCTTTTACCTAAAGTCTTCACAAAGGAAATAATGTGCCTCGTAAAATATTTTAAATGCCTTAGGCAATAGAATTGTCTGGATTTTTTTCAAGTGTTTAATGGACAAGTGTAATTGGACATGTTTAGAACATGAACACACACACTTTAATTTGAAATTATGTAAAACTGTATCATTATTCACTATAACTTGAAACCAAGATACCACAACGGAATAACCAGCACTGTTATCTGTCAAGTATGAGGCTCCCAAGGAGCTCTCATCTGGGCCAGAATGACTCCCATGGCCTGACCCTTTAAGGTCTGTTTAGAGGAAATGTTCTGGGGTGTTTTACATTTGAAAAGCTCTTTAGCTTCCTGGTTTGACAAGATTTTTGAGAGGGACGAAAATTAATTATAATTTCAGTATTGCTATGATAATTTGGTCAGCTAATTGCATTTCAGTACAAAAACAAGCACAAGGAATTTCCTCTCCAGGTTATTCTCTGAAACGGCAGCAGTTTAAAAGTAGCGAGATTTTTCAAAAGTCAAACCTTAAATACCATGGCTTCGGCGATCTGGCCTGCTTAAAGCTCCATGCAGATGGGACAGCACCTGGGTGGCAGCAACTGCACACGGATGCAGTGCCAGTTTTCTCCTAGGCTCAAAACAGGACCATACCTGGAAATTGACCCAGGATCTCTTTGACATTACCTGGGGCTGATTTTATTTAGGGGCACCAATGTTCATGTGTTTGTAGGCAAGGATCCTTGGTGAGTGGTGCAGGATGTTTTGAAAGTTTAATGTTGCAAGTCACTAAAGGTGGCACATTCCCTCAGAAGAGGTACCGAAAGTATGCAAGGACCGAGCCAAAACCATGGAGGGAAGAACCTGGACTTCCATGGGATCTTCTGGATCAAACTGTTTTCACACTGGCAGTTCTGAATATGTAAACTGCTATGCCTTCTGGGGGAAATTGTCTAACTTCAGAGCAGTAGGGAGCACTTAGCATTAGCCAACCTTTGAGGGACAGAGTCTGTTCATCATTTTAAACTTTGAAGATTCCATCTTAAGGCCTGATTCAAGTTAGTTTGCCATGTGCTGAAACCAACAGACATTCTGCTCCATGACAGCCCAGTGTAGCTCAACTCAATGGTAGGTTTGGGACACTCTTCTTTCCCTTCTCTGTCACAATCTAGATCAGTCACCATTTGTGTGTCCATAAAAAATTGTGTTATGATGCGTTTTCTTCAATGTTGCTCCTCAAAGTGGGCCCAATAGCATAGCATGGAATGTATCTTATGGTGTTCATTTAAATTCAAACTGATTTTTGGAGTGTCAACATGCAGATGCGCCCAGGGCTGCCCTCAGGGTGGTGCAGGTCATGCTCCTCATGAGGCAGCTGGTCAGAGGGTGAGGGGCCTGGAGACCTCACCCAGCTCCATCTGCCTGCTGAGACCCCAAGCAGGCTGCATCCTGGAGGAGGGGGTCCCTTTTCTAATTCATGTTTGGACCAAGGGAGATCCTGAGTTATCGTAAGATCATATCTCTTCCTCATCCCTGACACTGTAGATATTCTTTCAAGGAAAAGAATATGCCCATGGCAAAGGTGCATTTGTTTCGAAGGTATGTTTCCTGATTAGTGGGAATAAAGGAAGAAGAAAGAGAGAGGAAGAAAGGAGAAGGACATAAAGACTGTCAGAGAAGAGGTGCCCTCCTGCCTAGTAAATTGTGGATTCATTGTACTTCTCTGGACACAGCTGTGAAGGAGTAGAAAATCAATTTTTTTCTATTACTCCACCGGTGAGGAAGGAAACCTATTTGTAAATTGAATTAAACCCAATAATAGCATGTCTGTGTATTTGTTGAGGACTAGAAAAATTAACCACAGATACAACTACAGAATCCAGCAATGTAATTATACATCAGAACTCTCCCATTTCAAAGCTTAGTTGAGACAGTTTTCTTTTTTCAAGAAACACCCAGGGCGAAATGTCACTGAGATTCTTCACATGCCAAAGCCTCAATGCCTCAGTAAGGACTCTGCAAGAGAAGGGACTCCAAAGCCCCAGCTGGGCTTTGCCTCCCAATTCTTGCCTTTGCTGCTTGTGGGTCAGTCAATAATCACTGGATAGGAGCTAGGACCATCTAGATGGTGGTTTCTGCCCGAGTTGCAATGTGTGACACTGACTGTGTAACAAATTCCCTATTTCTGTGTAAGCGGGACTGTGTACCTAGAAACTCTACCGGCGCCGCTGAGTTCTGAAAAAGCAGGTGACTGCTCTCAGTGCGTCCTGAAACTTCATTAGCAATCTGCCCTCTAGTGGGGTAACACAGTACTTCAGCTAACTAGAGATAAAAATGATCTTTCCCCCTCCTCTTTCAGAAAAAAAGAAAAAAAAAAAAAAATTCAAGTTTTCCAGATAGTGCAAGGTGAGGCAGTCATCCTCAGAGGTCAGCTTCCAGAGCTGAATCTCTCAGGGTTCATACTGAAAGGTCTGCAGGTAAGAGTAGAGGCAGGTGGTGCTGTGCAGGGCAGGTAGCCCTGTACCACCTGCAGGGACAAAGTATTTCTCACAGCCTTTGAATCCTGCAGGGCTTACTTTAGGCAACAGCATCCAGTCCCCTACTGTCTCATTATACAAATAGCACCCTTCCTATGAACAACCAACAATATCAAGAATGTTAAAAATAATAGATTTTTTTTTTTTTTTGGTAATTTTTTTGGCAGGTCAGTAACACATATGAGCCTTTCAAAAAGAACCATACTGAATTTTTAAAAAGTTAAAGATACACATGTTTCGTAAAAAGGCCAAGTCTTTGTGACTGTTAGTTTTAAGAGGAGACTATTTCATGATGTTGGCTGGGTGTTGGTAAGGCAGAGGATAATCTTCAGTTCTGTTGTCTTGGATTTGGCTTCTGTCTTTTGCATAATTTCAGAACTTGGCTTGCTTCAGTTTGTCAATGTGGTAGCAGAGTTTCAGTGCAGGTCCCAGCTTCAGGCCCAGGTACTTCATAATCATGTCACTCTTCAGCAACAAAAGAGCATTACCATCGATCTCCTGGTGGACCAGGATCAGAAAAAGAAAATCCAGAAAATGATTAGAGTAATCAAAATGTGGCTAAGGTTAATATGTGTTCAAGACAAATGGATTCATTTAGAGAGCATATTCTCTTGGTGTTAGGGCAAGATCTCCTTTATGAAAAATTAAAGCAAACAAATACTATGTACTCCTCTTCCCATCATCTCTCTGAAGTCATATGATACACTGGATCTTTCATATTCCTGATAGAAGAAATCAAACATAACCCCACTTTAGTTCCCAATATCTCATGTATGATATTTGTCACTAAAAGTGAAATCTGTTACACCCTGTAACTACAGCTTGCCTTTCCATCTCATTCCAGAGGCTGGCATTAGGCTCTGACTTCCATCCGTGGCCCTAATCTCTTCTTTATTATATTGAAGGCCCACCTACCTTCAGCCAATTACAGAACTGCAAACCATGCTCTGTCTTTGGCTCTGTCAATAACACTAGACACTATACACATCGTACCTGCTTCATCTCAGGGTTTAACACAAAGAACTAGCAGGGAACGAACCAAGCTTTGAGGTCCTGGTATTGCTCCCTTTGTCTCTAAAAATAGTAACCCTCCAGAATGCATGTGGGATTCATGAAGGTAGCCAGGCTGCTTTCCTCACTCACCATATGCTATTTTCAAGTTGGGAGAAGAGACACAGGGGACTCATATCACTGTGCAAGGGTCACCAGCTACTCTTATCCATCCATCCATCTATCCATCCATCCATCCATCCATCCATCCACCCATCCTCCCCATCCATCCATCCAATACTGATAGAGCACTTACTCAATATCACTTACTCTCTGTATCTTTGGTAAAATAGCAGGGGCAGGGGGAGTTCATCTGTGGGTCCCTCCTAGGAGTCTCATTTCCTGATGTTCTTTCTTTACCCTACTTCCTAGACTCCCATCATCTCCTACCACCCTGGAAAGAAAGCCAGACTTACCCTGGCCAATCTGTCTAAACAGCCCCCATTGTCAGGCAAAGTTAAAAGCATGCCTAATAAAATGCAAGTGTTGAATTAGAAGGTTCTTCCTGGATCTGACAGTATAATTTCTATGACAGAATTACCAAGTAAAATGGTGGGGGGCAGGGGGGACAGCTATAGTGACAGGCAGAATAATGTTCCTTCCCCTTCCTCCAAGACATCTACTTCTTAGTCCCTGGAATCTGTGAATATGTTAAGTGACATGGCAAAGGCAAAATAAGGCTGCAGGTGGGATTAAGGTTGCTGATCAGCTGACTTTGAAGTAGGGAGATTAATCATGGACTGTGGGGAAGGGCAGAAGGGTCCTTAAAAGTAGAGGAAGAAGTCGTAAGACAGGACCACAGAGAGGGCAGCCTACGAAGGATCCTACTTGATGTTACTGGCTTTAAAACTGAAGGCAGGAGGAATACAAAGGAATGATAGTGGGCTTGGAGCTTGGAAAAGTAGGCAAACAGATTCTCCCTAGAACATCCAGGAAGGAATGCAGTCCTGCTGACCGACACCTGGGTCATAGTCCAGGGAGACCCTGGTCAGGCTCCTGACCTACAAACTGTAAGATAAGAAATACTGTTTTAAGCCATTATATTTGTGGTAACTTATTACAGTGGCAACATGAAACTAATATAGTAAAATTGGTAAATAAAATATTAATTCTGACCTTCATTTTTTATCATCTTTAATGTATTTCAGAATTATCTAAATAATTATAATAATACCTGCTAACTGAAGGCCATGTATAAGCTAGGCATCATGTGGAATGCTTTATGTGCATTTTCTCATTTAATCCTCAAAGCAGCTGAGGATAGGCACTCTCCCAGTTTGCCTGGCATATTGTAGGTGTGCTATAAATGACTGATGGAGGCACAGACAGACAGATGGATGGGCAGGAAAACAGGCATCCTGATGAAGGCCAAAATGAGAACCGATGGGACAAATATCCCTTACAAACAAAATCAAGTGGGTGTTCTGCTCTGAGAAGCTTGTGGTTGCATTTGTCCCTCATCTCTGTCTCTCTCAAGGGTGCCCCAGGGTTTCGTCCAGACCCCCAGGAACTGAGGATCCTGAAAAACCCCCAATCCCCTCCCCAGCCAGGCCCAGCACAAGCTTACATGCTTTCTGAAGAGCTCCACGTGTGGCCCCAGAGCCTGTGGGTCAGCGTTCTTCACAAACCGGACCACATCCTCCACAGTCCAGGTATAAGGGTTTCTGCTTCTCAGCCGCCTGGTGTCCTGCCCATCTGCAGAAAGGCTCAAGGCTGGATGGGGTGTGCAGAGAGAGACAGAGAGAGAGAGAAAGAGAGAGAGAGAGAGAGAGAGAGAGAGAGGAGAGCAGACTGTTTCTGGGCCTGTGGCCTCAGCGTAGACCTGGTGCTGCCTGCCTCTTCTGGCTAGTGTGGGGACTGGGTGAGGGGAGCAGCTCGGTGTCTTGGAGTCCATGGCGGGGCCAAGTGACCTCCAGTGACTGCAAAGGTTGTGACTGGCTGCTGGATCAGGAGCAGGGAGCATGGAGTCCTTCCCTATCTATGCAAGAGCCCTCTGCTCTCCCAGGGAAGGAAGCACTGGAAAAGGTCTTCCCTTCTACAGGCTGAAATTCTGATTCAAGTTAGAGTTTTTGAACCCCTCTTCTGTCTGGTTCTCTCTCAGTGGGCCCTGGGTCTGCTGGTACTTGGTAACCAAGGCAAGCAAGCCAAGATGAGTGTCCAAATGGGTCTCTAGGGGGAGCTGGGAACTTATATGAGTTCAGGCCCTTTCTGCTCCACTGGCTTCACTCTGAGACGATAAAGACACACTGTGCATTTTCGTCCTCATTCTTTGCCTCTGCAGAATGGCTAATCTGCCACTTCCTCCTCAGAAACCCTGACTGTGAGGGCTCCAACCCTGTCTGAACACACAGAAAGGCAATGTGTCACCGTACTCACAGCCCCAGGCACACATGGAGGGCCCCCACGGCCCTCTGAGGCCATCAAAGCACTTATTCTGACCTTCCCCACCACACTAAGAGTCCCTGGACTGCCCAGGGCTACTCCTGCGCCTGGCCTACAGCTGTTCCTTGGGGACTGGCTGTATGATTGTCACTTCCCTTGCAGCAGATGAATGTGGTTAGGATGATCAAGTGGAAAAGTACTGAAGTAGTTGCCTGGAAATAGCCAGGGGTCACTTACTCTTGTGTAATGTCCCAAACCAACTCACCCTCTGTGCCTAGAGCCAGTTTCTCTTCTTGTCTCCTCCGCTGCCTCTACCTCCTCCATCTTCTTTGCTCCCCACATTTAATTCTCCTGAAGCACTGGGGAAGATGCCTCCCTTCTATCCCTGGTGAATCTTGGGTCAGAACCTCTTAGTAACCCCTGTAATGGCTTCTGATAGGTCTCCTGGCCCTGGCTCTTCTCTTAATTGAGAGCATACAACTGCCACTGGCTCCTGCAGTCCCTGAGACCCGCTCTGCCTGGGCACATCTCTCAGACTCTCTGAGGGTGCTCCTAGCTTGGGCACCGTACTCAAGGTCAGTGGCTGCCTTTGGTCTCAATAGCACCTTTCCTTCCTAGATGGAGGGGGAGAAGAACTTTGGTGGCAGAGAGACCTACAGACAGATCCTGGAGCTGCTCCCTGCTAGCAATCTGAGCATGGCACATCGGGTGTAACATGGCAGTGCTCTCCAGCCTGAGGGGCAGGTGTGAGGACTGAGATGGGCGAGTGCCAGGCCCTTGGCTGACCCAGGTCAGGTGCCCCACAGTGGGAAGGAGCTCCCTGCCTCCTCTAGTGCTGCCCCATGCAACCCAGTTGGGCAGTTGGGCACACCTGCTGTGGCCAGTATCTCCTCAGCCCCCTGTGTCATCCTTAGCTGGCACTTAGGCTTCTGCCAGGAGACATGTACTTCCCTGCCTCCCACGTCCCGCCGACAGTCACAGCCCAGGGGACACCTGCTGTCTGCACAAGCAATGCTGCTGGCCCTCTTGCTGCCTCCCCACTTTCACCCTAAACCTTTATTGTTCTTCCCTATGATGCTTTCCACACTCTACTTTGTAGGCCAATTGTTTGTGGGCTTTTCTCTGATGAACAGCTAGATTTCAATTTCCCAAGGATTCTCCCTATGCTTCTATAATTTACTGAGCCCTTTTTCTGACCAGGTCTTGGGTGAAGTGTTTGGTGAAAAATACAAACATGATCTTCTCATTACAGAGGTCACACATGACAATGCCTCCATGGCTCTAAGTAGAGTAAGTATATTTGAAATGTGACTTTGATAAATGTGAGATGAATCAATAGATTTGCAGAAACAGTCTAGGTAATTTACACAGAAGCCTTGTATGGGTAATTTTTAATTCTATCTTAAGGCTAGAAAAAGGTCAAGTCTCTGAAAAGTAAGCAGCTTCCCTACAAATAATTCTAAATTAGAAGTTGAGAAGCCTGCACTTCTTTATTCTTCAGCCTCAAGGCAAAGTGGTTTCCTACTGTCTCTTTTTCCCTCCTCTTTTCTTACTTTTCTGCATCTCTTTATTGATATGTGTTTGCAATACACAGTATTCCCGTTCGTCTGGGGGAATTGGGGTGTGCACACATCTTAACCATTCTTACTTCCTCTTCCCCTCCCTATCTTCTCCTCTTCCTTTCTCCTCAGACCCTCTTCCCATCTCCACAAAGTCTGCCTTCTTCTTTCCTATCATTTCACTTTATTTTGCTTTTTAAATTACTCATATTTTGGGTTTCTCATATAAGAGAAGCTGTGCAATATTTACTCTTCTGGGTCTGATTTATTTTACTTAGCATTATAGTCTCAAGAGCCATTCATTTTTTTACTAATGACTCAAATTTACTCTTCTTTATGGCTGAGTAGTACTACATTATATACTACAGTATATACCATATTTTTTTAACCATTCATCTGTTCACAGGCATATAGGCTGCTTGCACAATCACTCTTTTTTTTTTCACTCCTCTTTTTAACATGATTGAGAAGTACCAGGGCTTCACTAGTGCCAAGAAAAATGCAGCATCACATTTCCTAGTTTGTCCTAAATACATAATGGTTTGGTTGAGAATTGGATTTACTCTGAGATTTTTGTTGGCTTTTCCTTATTGGACCTTGAAGGGCCCCATAAGGTGATTAGGCACAGGGCTTTGCTGGGAAAGTGTTAATGCACCCCGGAGCCATCTGAATCCTGATGCATGTTTATTAAAGATGATTTCACTTCATTTAAAGGCATCTGCACTCAAAATGGGGATGAGGAATCACGGAAATCACGTGTGTCTTTGGGGTCCGCCCACCAGAGCGTGGGCGTTAATCAGGATGGTAATAGATGCCCTGACCACAAAGGCGGGGAGTCTTCAGTCTAAGAATGATTTTAGAGTGATTAGAGCAGAGGTCAAATCTAATTTCCCTATTTGCCAGGAAGGGAGAAAAACTACACCAATTAATAGGATCACGCGCAGGATCCTAGAGTCTTTTGAGCGAGGTCAGGAAAATGCTTTCTCATCAGCCAAAGCCTCCAGGTCCAGCAGAGGGGCTGGTTTGTCTTTAAGGAGGAGGCCTTTGGGTGATGCTGTGGAAAAGGGAACAGAGTCGGGGAGGTGCGCTCTGTGCCCACAACCTGGAGCTTGTTGTGGGCATTTTTCACTTTTTCAGGACAGAGGTGCAGCAGCCAGGTGGGCTCAGGAGCGTTTCTGAGAGGGCCTGTTGGTCATACAAGTCAGAGATCAGCAGGACGCCCAGCTCACACCTTGGGTCTCATAAACTCACACTAAAAGGAAAACTAACGGAAATTTCTGCAGCAGGTCCGCAAAGCTGTTACAGGGGTCTGTGCTCACAGACAAACACCCCCTCCCCGAGCTGCTGCACAGGCAGATGGGGCCAGACTGACACCGCCAGGGCAGCCAGCTGCTGGGTGGATGGTGAGCAGCGACAGAGTGAGCACATCTGCTCCTATTCGGGCGCGCGGGCGGGCTCAGCGTGCGACGTGCTCGCCGAGCGCCTTAAGAGACTGCAGCGTTCTCCAGTGGAGAACCTTGTGGTTGGTCATGTTGCTCCGAGGGCTGCGGAGACATGAAAAGCAAAACTCAGTGGTGAATGAATGTATAATTACATCTTGTTTTTAAAGCTGAACTCGTAGTTAGCAGAAATAGAATGACTGTCAGTGTTCAAAAGCCATCCCAGCCCCTTCCAAAGCACAAGTACTTGTATCATATGTGCAAATCTCTCTCTCTCTCTCTCCCTTCCTCTCTCTCTCTCTCTCTCTCTCTCTCTCTCTCTCTCTCTCTCTCTCTCTCGGTCTCTCTCTCCCCAACAAGTACATACATCATTGCCTTTTGCTGATTCATAATTCAGGGGGAAACTTTAGCTAACAATGGAGTCGTGGGGGAGAGAGGAATAAGCGATGAACCACATGGCTATGGTCTGTCCCTGGGCTTCTCTGTGGTCCAGGAGGGGCGCTGGGCAGGATCCCTGTGGTCCCTCCCACCTAAGGCCTTTCCCATTCTCACCACCGACTGCTGGTGCACAGGAAGTTACCTTTATACACCGCTGCAGCCCTCATTCCTGTGTTCATGGGTAAAATACACCACTGGCCTTTTAGTCACTTCCTGGCTTGGACATTTCTATTGGCCTCAGTTTCTTCCTCTATAAATCGTGCCTATCACTTGTTGCTTCTCAAGAGTATTTTATGAGACAAATGAGTATGTGTCAAATGAGTATGTCAGGGGTGGAGCCTGACAACACCTTCAAGGGAAGCCCACCATCCCTCACAGACCCCTGAGATGCCCCTCAGGCTCCTGGGATCTCCCAGCCCCTCTCAGACAGCTGGAGCTGGCTGGAAACGGGTGAGGAGATGAAGGGGAGGGGAGGGAGGGCAGATTGGTGCCCAGCATCTCTAAGTGACCTGGTCCCTGTAGGATGCATCCTTCCTGGAAACAATCCCATGGTGAGTGTTGGAGGTACCCAGGCTAGCCCACAGCATGGGCCAAATCAAGTTGTGTAAAACAGTGTTGCTTTCACTATTTCTATTCCAGAGTTTCCTAGACACTATGAGGTTCTCGAGAAGAGAGCCTGGCCACTCCTTAGATTTTTATACAGGATTTTCATTTAACTCTTCAAGACCAGCTGCCCTGCCAGTGTGAGGACGAAGGATGCCTCTAGAGGTGAGACAAATCACAGACTTGAAGTTGGCCACGCTGGGCTGCTGGCAGACACCGTGACGTCCTATGAGCAATGTCGTCTCTGCCAGAGCCTCCAGCCGCCTTTGCCCTGTTTCCTCCCCGCTCTGCTCCTGTTGCCCTTCCCAGCCAGCTCCACTGTAGCAGGCAAGACCTTCCCCTCAGACACTTGCAGCTGCCATACTTCTAAGAATTCCAGTTTTGATGAAATATGTGTAATAAGTTGTTAACATCTGTCTGTCTGGATTTGCACATGCTCTGAGAACAGTGCCCATGTCTGTCTGGTTCACGGCTCCATCCTGAGGCCTGGGAAGAGGACCCTCTGGCCTTTTGTACTCAGTATGCATCTGCAGACTAGGCCCATCACAACCTCTCTGAGTCAGTTACCTCACCTGTAAAACCACCGCCATGCTGGGCTGGGGAGAAGATTAAATGGGATAGTGCCATAGAATGAACCACAAGTTAGCTGCTATTCTTTTTCTCATACATTATTTCACAAATGGCCAGTAGACCCAGCTTCCTGAATCCCATGGTCATCAGCTCACTCCCCTGTTTAGAAATATCTGGTTTATGATTACTACAGGGTGAAGCTTGATCTGCTGGCCATGGATCCCAACTTCTCCAGCTTGATTTCCATCACTGTCCATCACAAACACTTCTTTCCCTAGAATGAATAAGCCCTTCCCATGCCACACTCCACCCCATGAGCATTGTCCTCATTCTTTTTCTAGCCCCCACCCAGTGCCATATCCCATGGAAGCAAAATCTAAGCCACAGGAAGCATTTGGGTAGTGATAACAATGTCAGATTTATTTTGTTTCTGGATTCTGAATCTTGAGCCTAGCTGTGGTTGGAAACACTATAGCATGTTCTGTTCAGTGCAAAAGTCAGGAAGTTCTTGCTATCTGAAACCTTGTTATAGCTCCTGGTGATTATATCTTTCCTCAGTGAGAGCCCGGGAAGAGCCCTCAAACATTCACTGGAGTTTCAGCAAACCTGATGGAAATGTGCCTCATGAAAACAGTCCTTTGCAGCTCCCTGGCAAGGAGACAGGGAGATATATCAAGACAGTGGGAGGCCAGGGTGAGTATCCGTGTGAGAGGGAAGGTGGCTGAGGAATCTGTCATGTTGTCGATAACTACCCCCCTGCCTGCACCCTATGCCATTTTCTGGCTTCTGTGGTTTCAAGCCATGCTGAATAGCACCCTAGGGAGAACATCCATTTCTAGGTTTCTTCCAGTGTTTATGACTTGGTTCAAACCCTCTGAAAGAGGCATGGTTTCTTGGTGCCAACTGATTTCACTTGGGAAGTAATATCAGAGCAATACTGAGCAGGCTTTTGGAGGGTGATTGTAATGGCCTTTGAAAGACCCACAGTAGGGCTGCAGGCTAGCAGGTGGGTAAGAAATGGGCAGGAAGGCCAGTGGTTTTTCTCTCCCACTTTAGTGTATCACCACTCAATGCCACATAGTGGATCCCCTTGGTTTCCAAATATCTTTAAGTGTGGAAATTTTGTTCAAGCAAACACACATAGAACCTCATTCTGCAAATGTGAAGAGGCCTTGTTTAGGAGAGATGTGGGGAGCCCTGCATCCTGTCTGCTCCCATCCATTCTTCTCCATCCCCTAGAACCCCAGAGGGACCCCTTGTAAACCCTTCACACACAGTTGGAAGATCCCTGGGGTAGTTTTGAAAGACATGGGCTTTAGAGTAGGTTGAAGTCAAATCTTGGCTCCACACTTGACTGACCTCTGGATCTTTACTTTCTTTATCTGTAATTTGGATGTAATACAGACAATTTCTTATTATAAATTATAAATATGTTAAAACAAATCATAAATAGTGTAGGAAAGTGGTCCATAGTAGGTACTCAATAAAAGCAACTTGATGCAGACCTCTAACAAGCCCCCTTTCCTGAGGCTGTGTGAGATTCAAATAGGAATAAGAAAACTCATAAAGTTGGGGAATCTGGCCCCTACCATGGGTGGGAGAGAGTATGTGTTATGGATTAGGGAACAACATGCCATGCTGTGCCATAGAAGGAGAAGAGAAGGAAATATTTCTTTTCTTTTTTTTTTTTTAGTACTGGGGATCAAACTCAGGACCCTGCGCCTGCAAGGCAGGCAGCAGAACCACTGAGCCAAATCCCCGGCCCCAGAAGGAAATATTTCTAAACAGGAGATGTGGCTGAGACTGCCTGTAGGGATCCAATATCTTCCTTTGTAATAGAATCCTTGGTTTCTACTTAAATCATGTTTGCCTGAAATCGAAACCACATTTCCCAGCTTCCCTTACCACTAGTGGCCATGTGACTAAATTCTGGCCAACGAACTGTAAGTGGAAGTGGAAAGCTCTTTCCAAGATGGGTCTTGCTCCTGAGACTGCAAGGCTGAGTGCCTCTTTCTGGTAACCGAGGTTTCATTTAACACTCTGAAGAAGGCAACAGTTAAATGGACCCTTTGGAACATTGAACAGTTCAAACTTACAAAACACAAATAATTTCTTTTTATTTCAATGTATCACAAAGACTGACTTCAACTCTTACATCCTATAGCAGCTTTATGCCAAGGGTAGCTTTGCGATTTGCCAACATTTTGCAGCCTCAGGGGCCTCCTGCTGTGAATATTCAAGGATTTAGGTAAGGTTCTCTTTAATTTTTCTAACTTGCAAAAAAGACAACTGGCATTCAGGATAGTTATTGGTTTGCTTGCAGCAGAAAGCAGCAGGCACTGGGGGCCTGTTTCTCCGATGTCATGTAAGATCCTGAGAGTGAAGCCCTGAGCTCAGGGGCTCTCGTGGGTATGACTGGGGGTCCCACAAACGGGGCTTTCTAGAGACAAGTCCCAAGCAAGCATCTGGCTCCCCTCCAGCAGCTGTCTGGCAAGATTTCTCAGCGAGGGTTGTGTTTCAGGAGAACAAAGAGCTGCAGTGGGTGACACTGAAGGACAGGAGGACAGGTCAGGCCCAGCTAGAGAAGACGTTGAGGGGCTGGAGGAGGGGAACTACTGTGAGGCCCTTTGAAGGAACCTGGATTCTCTTAACTAAGGGTCACAGGCAGACTGGGGTGGGGGCAGATGGTACACGTTTCTTCTGCCAAATCCAGCTTCCCTCCTACTGCTTGGAATCCTGCACTTAAGATGCAGAGCCTGAGATGTCAGCCACATGAGTGGACAGACAGTAAATATCTCCTTTTTAAGAAGTGGCAGGATTAGGACTCGATTCGATCAGTGCAGTGTCCTGCAATCACCACCCTGAGAAAAACTGGAATTGAGTTGAGGAGAAGAGGGTGAGAGAAAGGGACATTTAAAAGGCAGCAGAGCACCAGGCTGAGGGTTTTGACAACCAGGGGCACTGTGAGGCCACAGGGACAGTGGATGTTTATTGACCACCTTCTATTGTCATATATTGTGCTACCTCTGGGGACAAACCTACGAAATGAATGTTCCCCCTCTTGAAGACATTGATTTCCTACCAGGTTTGATCCCCTTCTTTTAGAAACCAAATAAAATCATGTTTCTGTCCTTTGGAAAATGGGGCTCTACCCACTTAAATCTTCGCGCAGTCAGTGGCCCTGCATGACAATGCAGGGGAGTGGTCTGCATGGCGCCTCTATACTTGACAAGAGCCTCCACAACTGAGGAGGTCTGCTCTGCCCTTCAGAGCCACCTGTGCCCTCAAGGGCCCTGCTCCCCTCTCCATCCTTGGACAGCAAGGCCTGTCAGGGCCATGCTCGTGTGTGTGTGTGTGTGTGTGTGTGTGTGTGTGTGTGTGTGAGAGAGAGAGAGAGAGAGAGAGGCACAGAGAGGCACTGACAGGAGTGTGTGGAGCACCTTGCATCACACAAAGAGCTCCTGAGTATGGCTCACAGCAGGGGAACCATGGCCAGAAGAGAAATGTGACTTATTGAAGAAGACATAGCCAGGCCGGTGGGCAGCTACAAACAGGCAAGATGAAGACTCCCTGACTCTTTGATCTGGGGCCTCCTTTTTGCAGCAGTTCTGACCTACAGTCAGTGGAGCTGTGATCTGTTGAAGTGTGTATGTATGGGATCTACGACTACTAACACATATTGAGCTCTTACTATGCCTAGGCCTTGTAGTAAATATATGTATGAACTTATTTAATCCTCCCAATAATCCTATGAAGTAGGTGCTGCTATTATTATCATTCCAATTGTATTGATGACAAAACTGAGGCATGGAGAAGTTAAGACTGCAAGGGACCACACCATCAGGAAGCAGCAGATTCAGGATTTCTGCCCAGGCAGGTGGCTAACATCCATGAGATTACCCAGTCTGCATTTTGGCCTCTATTCATTAACAAAATACTGAAGCCTGAAAATGATTTTGTAAATCATCAATCAGAATGGCCTTCAAGTTATCCTTACTCCGAGTTACTCTGAGTACTTTCCTATACTGCATGTCAACAACAATTCTTTAGTGGGTGAGACAGAAGTATCCTGAAAAATACCATTTGGGATTTCTGCTTCTGTTCATGTACTTGTACCTTACAAGTATCACTCACTGTACAAGAGACAGTTCTTTACCAAAGTCTGGTTCTTCTTTTTCCTCAGCACAGAGCTACACCTCTTCCTCACAGTTAAGTGACAAAATGACCAGCTCTTGCCAATGGAATGCAAGTGAAATGGACATGTATCCCTGCCAGGCTTCAGTGAAGCATGCATGCCTTCTCCATATTGGCTTCTCCACTCCTTCTGGCCCTTTGTATCCACTAGGTACATGGGGCATGAGGTGGCAGAGGAGGGCACAGCCTCAAGATGGGCAGGCCCTAAGTCCCTGCATTGAGACACACCTAGAAACTAGGAACATCCATTACAGACTCTTGAACAAAAACCTCTATAACACCTGGGGCAGTACACATTTTGGGCTGCACTTATACCTACCTATAGCTCAGACTACCTTAATTCACTGTTTGCTTTGTTTATGGTCAAAGTTAAGATTCATTGCCTTCAAAAACAGTAAAAATCCATAATAGGGCCAACGGAAACCTCTGACTTCTCAGTGGTCCCATGTTCAAGCAGCCATGCTCCCCTCCCCATGCTGTGTTCCCAGGGCAAGGATAAGTCACAGGAAAGCCAAGGCATGCATTACATTACCACATCTGTTTCCTTCCAGAGAAGTCCCATTTCTCTTGGGGCTGGAGGCTGCAGGCCTCAGTCCAGGTGCTGAGTAGCCTCCAGAGGACACGGGGCCGATACGTGGAACATTGGTGGTGGTGGCAGGGCCTCCTCCGACATGGCAGTCTCCAGAGTTGAGCTTCTTGCAGTATAGCGAGGAAGGGGGCAAAGAGCCCCTGTGGTTAAAAGTGGTGGAGCAGGGGTCCATCCTGTAGCGGTTCAGGCCTGCGGGGATCCCCAGGCATTCTTCCATGGTAACTGTCTTGGCTAAGCAAGAAGGCAGTGCAGAGAAGCAGAGATCAGAGCAGTTCAGGGAGCTACCTGAATCTTAGTCATGGCAAACCCCACACTACTGTATGTGAGGACGGAAGAGGAGGAGAAATGGATACCACAGCGTAATTACAAATGGCACCTTGCCAGCAGATTGAGACATCAGCCTCCCTAATTAAAGCGTATTTTAGTAGGAACTGGGAAATAAGTCCTTTCATATTTGAAGAAAAAGTCATTATCTTGGCTACTGATAACTTGGAAATGAAATCTAAACAAAAGTTTCCCCCTCTGTGGCCCCCTCAGGGGTCTCTGCTGGTTTGTCATAATCTCCCTGCTCTCTCCTGTGTTGACCAACACCACTACTTCCTGGCGTAGGATTTCCAGGAGAGATCAAGCAGAGGCCACAAAGTCCCAGAGTTCAGAGAAACAACTGGGTGGTTGTTGGGGCGGTTTCACAGGTGTGATAGTGCTTGCTCTATGTCTTTAGTCCTGATACACCAAGAACACAAATGATGATCCAGACAGCCCTATGGTCCTCCACAAATTCTAAATGACAGCTAAAGGGCTAAAGTGCAGGGATCGTAGAGGACCTGAAGAGTCTCCCAGACACATCACTGGCTCCCCTAAGTACATCAGGACTTTCTACTCTTTTGGAGCTCTACCTTGCAGCCTGTTAGACACTGTGTAATATACTCGGCCAAATGCTTTGTTTTGTTTTTATGTTTTCCTTTTGGACAAGTCATGAATTATGAGGATGGAAAGAAGAAGGAAGCTCTCATCTCAGACAAGATCATGTCTACTTAGCTCCATCAATAATTAAATATCTGTATATTAAACACCATCATAACAGATCTTGATACATCCTACACAAAAAATGCAATCAATAACAAAAAAAAAAGAACCCCCCAAGACTGGCAATGGGGAAACATATTTAGGGCCAGAAGATCCAAATGTCTTCTCTACGTATGGATTCCTCCCACAATGAAGGTACTAAAAAAGTGAAGGCCTGATTTTATGAGAAGAGCTAGCAGATCTTTTCACAACTGAGGACACATGTGGAGCTTGGCTAGAAATAAGTTGTTGCAGATGGGGTGCTTCTAAAATAGGGCTTAGGTATCAATTTATAATGGGTAATAATTACATTTTAAAGGAAGAGAATCTCAATAATCATTTGCCTTAAGACATCAGAAAAAGAAGTGAAAATTAAATTACAAGGAAATAAATAATAAACACTTGTACAGAGATTAATTCAGTGGAAAAGAGAAAAGGAATAGAGAAAATAATGAAACCAAAACCAGGTTCTTAGTAAGAGTAAGAAAATGCACAAATCTTTAGCTAAATTGGAGAGAGAGAGAGAGAGAGAGAGAACTCAAATAATTAGAATTAAAAATGAAAAAGGATACAGATAATACTACCAACTTTATGGAAATAAAAATACTATTAAGAAATACTATGAATAACTATATGCCAAGAAGTTAGATAACAGGTGAAATGGACACACTCTTGGAAGTGACTCAAGGAGAAATAGACAATCTGAATAGACCTATAGCAAGTAAAGATTGATTTAACAATAAAAAAAACTATGCTCAAAGAAATCCCAAATTCAAATGACTTTACAAGTGAATTCTACCATTCAAAATAATAATAATAATAATAATAATTCTGAAAAAAATAAAAAAGGAGGGAATACAATACTTCCCAACTAATTCTAGGCCAGTATTACCCTGATACCAAAACCAGACATCACAAGACCAGTGGATGTAGAAATCAACAAAATACTCACAGAGCTGAATCTGGCAACATATAAAAAGACTTCACACAATGGCCAAATAAGATCCACTCTAGGAATGCAAAATTGGTTTAATATCCAAAAATAAATTAATGTAATACACTATACTGATAGAATTAAAACAACTACATGAGATGCAGAAAAACATTTAACAAAATCCTATACTTTTTCATGATGAAATCACTCAACAAATCAGGAATAGAGAGGCACTTTAACTGCAAACCCCCTATACCTAGCATCATAGTTAATGGTGAAAGATTGGATGCCAACCCCTAAGCTCAAGAATAAGACAAAACAATTTGTAAGAAGAAAAAAAAAGTAAATCTCTCTGTTATATGTCCAAAATCCTAAGGAATTCACCATTGACCTAATTAATTAGCTCAGAAAGTTGCTGGATACAAAATCAATATGCAAAATAATCAATTGTATTTATACATACTTTCATCGAATAATCCAAAAATGAAATTAAGAGAACAATTCTGCTTATAACAGCAATAAAAAGAATAAAGTACTTATCAAATTAAACAAAAGAAATTCAAACTTATACTCTGAAAAGTATAAAACATTGTTGAAAGAAGTTTAAAAAGGTATAGCAAAATGAAAAAAAACCCCACATGTTCATGAACTGGAAGACATTAAAATGGCCATATACCCAAATTGTTCTATAAATTATAAAGGACATGGAAGAGCCAATGATCATGAAAAAGAACCAAGCAGAGGACTGCCACTTCTTGATTTCAAAACTACAACAAAGCAACAGTAATTAAGACATGGATGCAATGAGCACAAGGATAGACATATAAATCAGTGGAGTAGAATTGAGGGTCTAGGAATAAACCCATGTGTTTTTTTATGTCTGTTTGTTTTGTTTTTTTGGTACCATTGATTGAACTCACTGGTACCAAACCCATGGCCCCCAAACCCATGTGTTTTTATATTCAACCAATTTTCAGTAAGGATTCCAAGACCATTCAGTGGGGGAAAGAACAGTCTTTTCAGTGGCGCCAGGACATCTGGGCATAGTGGCACACACATTTAATTCCAGGGCTCTGCTAGGGCTAATAGGAGAATTGCAAGTTCAAATCCCACCCGGACAATTTAGCAACTTAGACACTATCTCAAAAATTTTTTTAAAAAGGGCTGTAGATGTAGCTCAGTGTGAAGCCCCAGTGTCTAAGCCCCTGTACCATTAAAAAAAAAATATATATATGTATATATATGTGTATATATGTATATATATGTGTGTATATATGTATATATGTATATATATGCATATATGTGTGTATATATGTATATATATGTATATATGTGTATATATGTATATATGTATATATAGTACATATATATGTACATATATATGTATATATATGTACATATATATATGAGAGAGAGAGAGGGAGATATGTTGGGACAATTGAATATCCACATGAAAAATGAAGATAAACCCTTACTTCTGTCATACATAAAAATCAAATAAAATTTATTAAAAACCTAAATATAAGATCAAACCCCATAAACTCTTAGAAGAAAATAGTGGGTAAATCTTTATGACCTGGGATTGGGAAAGGTATTTTTAAATTTGATACCAGAAACATGAACAACTAAAGAAAAATAGATAAATTGGACTTCATAAAAATTAACAACTTTTATGCTTCAAAGACTACCATCAATAGGCCAGGGATTTAGCTCAGTGGTTCTGCCACCTGCCTCACAAGTGCAAGGTCCCCAGTTCAAACCCCGGTACCAAAAAAAAAAAAGAAAAGAAAAGAAAAGACAATTCCCAAATTGGAAGGAAATATTTGCAAAATTATATATCTGATAAAGGACTTCCATCTAGAGTATATTAAATAGTATTACAACTCAACAATTAAAAGAAAATTTCATGCGAAATTGGATAAAGGACTTGGATAGACTTTAAAAAATTTATATTATATATTTCATATATATATACACGAAAGACATTTCACATCATTAGTCAAGTCAAATATAAAACAGATACAGGGGCACTGCTTCACACCGTCTAGGATAGTTATCATGAAAAGTGAGATAAAAACAAGTATTGATGTTGTAGAGAAATAAGAACTGTCAGGTACTGCTAGTGGGAATATAAAATGGCGCAGCCACTTTGGGAGTCTCTAGTACTTCCTAAAACACTTAAGATAGGATTACCAAGGGACCCAGAAATTGCACCCCTAAGTCTATATTTAAAAAAAAAGAAAACATATGTCTATACAAAAACTTGTACATGAATGTATACAGCAGTATCCTTCATAGTAGTCAAATAGAAAAAACTTAAATGGTTATCAACTGATGAATTGATTTTTTAAAATGTGGTATATCTATACAATGGAATATTTGAGCACAAAAGGAATGCATGTTACATTATACCTTGAATATACCTTAAAATATCATGTGAAGGGAAAGAAGCCAACCACAAAAGATCATATATTAAATTATTCCATTTGGAAAAAATGGAAACAAAGTCTTTGTAAATAGGGAAGGGTGGAGGGGGTGAAGGGAGGGCTAGGAATGGGGAAAAAATAAGAACCAAGATGCATCATGTAAAGGTACAAGTTCCCAATGAGAAATGTAAATGTGTTGTATACCTAAAATATACCAATAAAAGAATTTAAGTAATAAAAAATAATAAATAAATAAATAATTTGGGAATTACCAAAAAAATTCCATTTATATGAAATTTTCAGGATAGGCAAATGTTTAGAGACAAAAAGGAGATTAGTGGTTGCTTAGGGTTTGCCAGGGATGGAGGGATGATAGCTAAAGAAATATGGTTTTTAAGCTGATGAAAATGTTCTACAATTGTCTGGGTTAATGGCTGCATATCTCTATGGATATGGTAAAAGCCACTGAATTGTATTTTTTTTTAAATTTTATTTTATTGGTACATTTTAGGTATACAATATAATGACATTCATCATTGGAAATTTGCACCTTTACATAGTCTCTCTTGGTTCTTATTTTTCCCCCTTCCTTCCCCCGCCTTCTCTTCAACCCCTCCATCCCTCCCTATTTACAAACACTTTGTTTCCATTTTTTCATTTTCTCATATTATGGATTGTATTTTTAAATGAGGGAATTGTCTCATCTGTGAATTGTATCTCAAAAAGCTGCTTTAAAAAAAGACCTTGGCAGAAGCCTGGTGTTTTGCAGACTGGAGGCTGTGAACACTTTCAAGAGTTCTGTGCTGTCAAGTCTGACAACACTGCCTTGATCACTGGGACACGGTAAGGTGAGCACCTAAGGGAATGAGTGCTTTCCACTGCATCTGTACGGCTAATGAACTGCTGCAAGATGTGTTCAGGAAACTGGAACTCTACACCTTCTCCTTGATGGCCTCTATTGCACCTTTTCCCTTTGGGTCAGAAGTCATCTGATAAAGATTATATAAAGAACCTGACCATGGAGCAATATATTGGCTCCTTTCTGAAAGGAGTGAGAGGAAGAAAAACTCATGTTTATTGGGCACATACCATACACTAGCACCATTCTATAGTTGATAAGCAGCAAGGCATCTTTATGCTCCGTTTGCTGGCAAGTTCTCATAGTCTGGGATGCCAATTCTTTCCAAATGACAGGTACTTTGATACTATACATGTGAGAAAGCTTTAATTGTGTCTCCCAGGGTGCTTGGAGGGGCTTGAGAAATATTTGGGCCAACATTAGCAGTAAGGCTACTGTTACACAGAAGATGCATTAAAATTCATGCTGTAAAGGGCTGACATAGATTTGTGATAACAATGAAAAAGCATTTCATGAGAACACTTACTCTATTAAATATTTTAAATCTAAATTGAATATGTCCATCATAATTCTGATAGTCTAAGGTAGAGAATACAGATAATTCAGCAACCTGCACTACATTTGGAAAATGCAGATGCAGATGGGAGGCCATTCGCTGTGATGCAGCATGGGAATGCCATGGGAACACGCACTTATTGGTTTGGAAACTGTTGACGACTGTGGGTGAGAGCACAGGTAATAAAAGCCAGCCTCTAGGCTGGAATCCAAGTGAATGGATCAGAAGGTAAAACTGACTTCAGAGATCATCAACAGTAGCCTCTACCTTGCTAGCAAAGGCTGTACCGGTGATTCCAAGTCTGCCCAAGTGAACAACCATGGAGACAAAGCACCAAGCTCCAGACGCGGCTCTGTGGAGTGGCTTCTGGGAGGATGGGAGTGAACAGCTTGTTCAGCTGCACAGACTGGTGGCTTTCAGAATTGAGGCGATGGATCTGTTCATACCCGATTAAAATGGCATTTTCCTCACATTTATAAATAGGAGAGCTGACACTTAGATCATAGCTGAGTGTGAAAACGACTGATGGCGTGCTGGATCATCACTGCACTGCAGGACTGAGGACCCTCACAGCACCCGGCCTGGCATCTCCTCAAGTGTTAAATATGTCCCATGGGTGGGACATGGCACAACTTTAGGTAGAACATGGGTGTATTCATTTCCTATCATAGGTGACTCAAAATGCCAGAAATGTACCCTCCCATGGGTCTGGAGGCCACAAGTCTGAAATGAAGGTGGCAGTGGGGCCATGCTGCCTCTTGAGGCTCTCGGGGGAAGACCCTTCCTGGCCTCTGCCTGGCTTCCAAGGTCTTCCACAGTCCTTTCTATTCCTCGTGTTGATGCCGCACTCTAGTCACTGCCCCCTCCTGGTGTTCTCCCTTTGTGTCAAGTCTGTACCCAAATTTCCCTTTTCTTTTAAAGACATCAGTCACTGGGGGAAGCCCACCCTAATCCAGCGTGACTTCATTTTAATTTGGTTACTTCTGCAAAGACCCTATTTCCAAAGAAGGTTACATTCATAGGTACTGGGGATTAGGATTTCAATAAACTTTTTTTTTTTTTTTTTGGTACTGGGGATCGAACTCAGGACCTTTTGCTTGTGAGGCAGGTGGTGGAACCACTGAGCTAAATCCCCGGCCCTCAAGACACATTTTTTGAAGGACACAATTCCATCTATAATAACAGGTAAATGTTATTTTTATAATCATATATTTTAATGTACATCAATACAATGTAATTTGCACATTAGAAAATGACTTCACTGATACAATACTATTGCCTAGGCTCACTAAAGGCTTAAATTAAAAGAAATGAATCAGTTGAAAGACATATCTTGAGTAAACAGCTCTACAGAAGTTACTCAGACATAGTGAAACTTGTAAAGTTGGAGTATTGATAACTGGAATTCTTTGGGCTGGACCCAATATTTCTCTTTAGGTAGGGTGATGTCTTCAGGGGAAACTAAAGCTGATAACTGAGTATCTTATTTAAAAGCTTCCCCAAAGAGGTTTTACAATCCCACCCCCCAACACACTCAGACACTGGGCTACAAATCACATTTCCTGAAAGTTCCTCCTTATGTTTAGGTCCAGTCCCTCTTGCTTTAATTTAAAAGATGACTTTTAGGGCGTTAGCTCAGTGGTATAGTGCTTGACTGACATGCACTAAGCCTGGGTTCCCTCCTTATCACCCCCAACACACACACACACACACACGTGGGTGGTGGGGAGAACGACAGACAGACTGCTGGATATACACTCTTTATGCAATTCAAAAATCATTAAACCATCCCACATACAGATAGATAAATTGTAGTTATGCACAACTTGAAGTAGCTTAAGAACTTAACTTATCATATTTATGATCTAAATCCACTGAAGTTGATCAAGACAAAGGAGCAAATCTGCATTTGGAGAGAGAACCACACTCTCTAGGCAGCTTTATGGCTGAGTGGAGAATGAACACCAGATGGGGCCAGCAGACCTGGAATCATCCAGAATAAATATCCTCAGAGGACGGAGCCTCCACACACAGATGCCCAGAAAACAACAGGGCTGGCAGGTCATTTCCTCCTGGAGCTCTACAAAATCACTTCTCAACTGAAATCCTCTCACCCAGCAGAGGATCCATCCCAGCCTACATCTGAGGCCACTTAACTGCCACGGGAAATATCAGCTAAACAGCAGGGTAAACAAGAGTCTTTTAGGCACTTCTACAACCCCCACGTCTATCCAAGAGACTAATGACGCCAGTTATAAATCATTAAATCTCCCTTCTAAAAGAGAGAGATGGGGAAAGGTGGATAATCTGCTTTTTGTACAATCATAAGAGCACAGAGAGGCAAACATACTATTGGCATGCGCATTGAAATCTGCCACATGTTCAGGATTTGGTGTCTTAGAAACTTTCAGGAAGGACAGGCTGAGGTCTCTTTTTCACCATTGTTAATCTGTTTGTGGACTGTGGTTTCCTCAGCTACTGTGCATAAAGCCTGCCCTTTTGAGGAAGCAAAAGAACACTCCAGAACAGTTCAAGCCCATTTGAGCCTCAGGGAACACACATTGTATATGAATGGGAACTGGGCCCCAGTCTCCTTACTGGGGGAACAGAGCCCCAGGACACTGAGTCTGGAACGTGTAGACTCTTCCTTCCCTCCATGGAGACCAAGAGGTAGCTGATGGGCTTGGGGCTTCCACGACCCCTAATGGGACCACCCATTCCTGCTGTAGTCTTGGAGGGCTGAGGTGTGGGGTGCACCAGGGAACCTCCAAAGAGGAAAGCAGAGAGAAGGGGGCCAAGAAGGAGTCAGCAAGAGCCGGAGAGAGAGAAAGAGAAAGCCCCAGAGCAGGAAGAACTGCAGAGAGAAGGGGAAGAGGCTGCATGAAGAGAACCACAGGCACTCCTGACCAAGCCTCGGTTCTCCCCGTATTTAGGGCACAGACTTCCCTGCTCACAGCTACGGGAGCTCAGACTGTTGATTTCATTAAAAAAAATTAAACTGGCACTTGGCTCACATGCTTTAACCAAATGAAGCTCTGGAAAGCAATAATACCACCCATCCTCTGCAAAATTACTCTCACATAATACCTATTCACCAATAATCATCCCATAATTCAGTCTATTTTTCCCCCTCTCTAAACAGGTGCCCCCCACCAACACCTTATTTCCCTCATCGGTCACAATGTCCCGGTTGAGGGAGCAGCTGCACAGACAGAACCCTTTCTACAGTTACTGCCACCTTCCCCCAGGGCTGGCAGCCACAGCCATTGCTTTTCTTAGAATTGATGGCCTGACCCTTAGAGCTCTGCTCAGTCCAGCTACCCCTCCACCCTCCCAGGCTCTGGTCAGCATCCTGGGAGTCCAGGGGAAGGCCTGGCTCAGCTGCTAATGAGGCGGCAACACCCCAGGTCCTAGTGCAAAAGCGCACAATAGAAAAAGCAGGAATGCAGCTGGCAGGTTCCAAGCACTGGGTGATAAGCACCACCCCGTTCTTAGCCCGGTGTCACCACCAGACAGCACAGCCTGGGAGTTGTGGTTCACAGACCATGTGGCTGGAGGGGGAGCAGCAGAAAGGGGCAGGGCCGGGGAAGGGCTGGGAGGAAGCAGCAGGTGCCTTGGAGCTGCACTCTTCCGCTCAGCCCAGGCGCAGTGGCCTGGGTCCTACCTTGTGCTGAGTCCCTGCCACCAGGTAGCCTTGCCACGCTTCTCTGGGGACTGCAGCTTCTCAGCATGTGCGTGGTGCTGTGAGAGGTGGAGGCACCTTCTGCAGTGGCCCTCGAAGAGACTTCTTGTGGCAGAAACCAGGCTTCCTCCCTCCCTCCTGCAGCCTTCACTGAGGCTCTGGTAGAGGTTGTAGATTTTCTGTTCTCAGCTCAGTCCCGCCCCTTGTTCTTGCAGATAAGCACCTCAGTTTTCCCTTAGGGCTCTCTGTGGCCTCTTGGCCCAGCCTTCCTGGTTCAAAGGGCACCAGGCCACACCACCTGTGAGGCTGAGCGTTTCATTTGCTTCAATTACATTTTCCATTAACTTGGGCTCTGGCTGGTATAGATTTTCTTTTTAAGCTTGTCTCTGTGGCTCAGATCACTCAACCCTTAGGATCAACCTTGACTCCCCTCTGGCCCATTTAAGTACATTTCTATTTTTTCTTCCCTAATGAGATGCCCAGAAACCAATCATAATTTTAATGCCTGCCATCTGAACTTCTTTAATCCTTCTGGATGGTTCTGGTTTCCTTAAGACTGTTTTAAGCTGTGGGTTGAGTTTTTCACCTTGGGAAATGTGGACCAAAGACAATTTTGACCAAAGTTAGTCATTTGGAATAATGACTGTCTTTTCAGTGTCAGGAAAAGAGCAGACTCTGCAGCCACCTTCCATTTGAGCTTTCAGCTTTGCCCAGCCTCTACCCCAGGGCTTGTGGGAACTCCCACGGGGTGGGGGAAGGGGAAGGTAGGTGGGATCCCCCCCAGTCATGGCTCTGTTTCCTCAACAGTCCCCACACTTTTTGTGATTTATAAACTTTGGGAAAGTTAAAAATGATTCTAAATCATAAAAATATTGGCATCCTTGGAATAGAGGACACCTGGTCAGTTTTAGCTCTGAATGAACATCCTGACTGAGGAAGGCTCACAGTACTTTCGAGGACAGAAGTCACCTCTTACTAATGGGACATACCTTGTGAGATCCCCATCAGGTGCCCGAAACCATGGATAGTGCCACGTCCTGTGTTTTTCCTATCCATACATACCTATGATAAAGTTTCATTTATGAATTAGGCACAGTGAGAAATTAAAAAGAATAACTAATAAAAATAGAACAATTATAACAATACACTGTAATAAAAGTATGGGACTGTGGCCTTGCCCCCTTTCTCTCTTTTTATCTCTCCAAATTCCTTATTGTCCTGTGCTTAGTCCCTGTGGTGCTGTGAGAGAATACGACGCCTGTGTGATGAGATGAAGTGAGGTGCATAACATAGGCACCGTGATGTACCATAGGCTACTAGGTAGGGCTCACTTGAACGCAGCACTGCAATACCCAACAATTGATCTGATTAACTCAGATGGCTACTAACAGGCAGGTGGTATATACTGCATGGGTGTACTGGACACAGGGATGAGTCACAGCTAGGACAGAATGGGATGGTGTAAGATTTCACCATCCTACTCAGAATGGCGTGCAATTTTAAACTTTTGAATTACATATTTCTGGGATGTTCCTTTCAATATTTTCAGATTATTTCAGGTAACTAAACCACGGGAAGTGAAAGAATAGGTAAGAGAGGACTACTGAATTGCTAACTCTGGTGAGCCTGCCATGTTGTGAGATATTCTCTGGTTAGGCCCACCTGTCAAGGAATCAACATCTCACAGAAAACTGAATCCTGCTAATGCCCATAGGAAGCTGGGAAGTAGATCCTTCCCTGCTTGAGCTTTGAGAGGCTTACAGACTTGTGAGGCCCAGAGCCAAGCTTCTCCTGCACCACTGACCCACAGAAACTGTGAGGAAATAATGTTATTTTGAGGGTAATTTGTTACACAGCAATAATTAACTAATACACATGAGAAAAGGGAATTTGTTTCATTTCTCTTGACTCTGCACATTCAGATTGGAAGTTGTAATCATTAATTCTACAGCAACTAGAATGTCTCCACTATAGATTCAATTCTATAGGTTCAACTTTCTGCCTGGAAGTTTATATTTTCTTTTTCTCTCAGCAAATGGTTTAATGCTTATGTATGACATTCAGAAATCATTCACTAATAGGAGAGTTTATGAAGTTGATCTTAGATACCTATTGGTTTCCTGAGCCGCTTCCATTCCTCTTAGCATGACTTGCCATTTTAACCCTATTTCTGAAGCATGGTCAACAGATCATGATATGGACAACTTGCAGATATTACCTTAGGACCCACCACAGGAGCTCAACATATTGGTCTAGCGGAACAACCTGAAGAGGTTGATGGAGCCTCCAATACAACTGCTTTGGCCTCTGAAGGTTTTGGAATGTCTGGATCTCACATCCTGGGTCACTTGGTTTCTACCAGTCCTCATGGTTTTTGTGTTCTGATGTAATAATCAGAGAACTGGGTTACCATCCCCTGGGGTTTACTAAGGCACCTGGCCCATCCCTTGGATCTGCTCTTCAACCAGAGGCAGAGCTCTTGGGTCAGGTCCACTAGAGACACAGAAGGCCCTCTGTAAGGACCCGGGCTCAAATGGTTGGCAGAGGCCAGGATCCTTGAGCATCATTGCCAGCTTATGCAGCTTATGGAGAATTGAAGGGTGGGGGATAACAGGGAGGACAGTTAGCCTTATGGAACAATGCAGATTTCCAGTAGATTTTTCTTAATTTCAGGAGAGGCATGAAATAGAGGTGAGAGGTATCTTTCAGGGAATTACAAAGTTATCCTTGAAAGAAAAAAAAACACAAAAAAACAAGCTCTTTCACTCCTCTACAATCTTTCATAGAAGGAGCTCTCTCAAACAGTAGAAAGCCTCCTGGGGATTTACCATACGAGGCAGTTAAAATGGACTGTCAATTTGATTGGATTGGGAGCTGCTGGAGATTAGTAAAGTACACTTCTTGGTGTATCTGGGTGGTTCTGGAGGCATGACCTTGTGTACTATGCTGGTACCTAGCCCTTTCCTCTCTGACACTGTTCTCCTGCTCTGCTTCCTGATCTCCATGATGTTCCTGACTTGGAGATGGCTGACCATGGACTGAAACTTCTGAAATTGTAAGCCAAAACAAATTTTCTTCCTTGGTTCCATTGTCAGGTATTGTATCCCAGCAACGAAAAGCTGACTGATACATCATTGTTACCATTCTATTCCTCAATTCATGGGTGTTGGCACCTTTAATCCACAAAATGACTTTACTTATGATGTTGGAGAAGAAGGGTATCATCTTCATTTTGTTTTATTTGAATGTAGATGCTTTCTATTAAAATATTGTGAGGGTAGCCAATATGATTCAATATCATACTATTTATCCTATATTTCAAGTGCCTTGAGCAACTTAAACAACCTAATTGGAACACGCACCCATTCATTCATTTAACCACTGCTTACTGAACAATGACTGGGCTTAAAAGAGAACCTAAGTCTTAAAATGGACATTATTGAAGGCTATTTTAAATTCTACAAAGCCCAGGCTTTTCTCTAGAGGTCCTTTTCAAAAAGAGAGAAAGACAGACATCATAATTGAATGAAAGATACTTCTGAAAATATAATAGATGGCTTTTCCCAAATGAGCTTATCTTAGCACACAGGGAGAGCTGGGGTTGGAAACCCTCCACAGGCCACACTCCTTGTTCCATGCTGTAAGCTCTGGCTGGGCTTCCATTGGCCCTGAGTGTCATGAAGGCCTAGAGTTTGCTGAACCTCTTTAACTGTCCATCAAGACCTACAAGGGTTCTTAAGCCCGAGCTTGCCAGTAACAATTTATTCTCCTTCCAAATGATCCCCTTTCCATTGCTTAGGTGGAGATCCATCAGCTCATTGTTCACAAAACCCATGGCTGTGACAGAATGAACATAGCTCTGCAATGTGCTGATCCTGCAGGCTGTACTGGGGGAAAAATACAGCTGTGAGAAAATTCAGAGTAACGTGCCTCCCTTCATTATTTTCTTTTTTCAGGGGATGGGTTCTAGTAACCCCAAACTTTTCGTTGTGGTAGAATCTGCATAAGATTTACCACCTTAACAAATTTTTACAATCTGTCACACCATTGATTAAGTGAAAATAACAATACGAATCTACTTTATCCAAAAGCCCATCTTTACCATTTGTAAGTGTACCATTTAGTGGTATTAAGTATGTTCATAAAGTTGTGCAGCCACTCCCACTATCTAGTTCTATAACCCTTTTCATCTTATAAACCTGAAATTCTATACTCATCAATCAATAATTTCCCTTTGTTCTTTTCTGCTATCATTTCGTATATTATTTAAAATACTGTACCAGGTCAAACTATGGTCAAACTATGTAGTAGATCAAACTATGCCTAATGTGGAGCAGGGTTTTGGAGGGACGAGAAGGCTCTTCTGGTGGCTGGAATGATGGTCTTTGCCCATCGCATAGACAGATAGCACCCAGCACTGACGTCATAAGAGCACAAGGACAAAGATAAAACATCCTGTGGGGCAAAGGTAGAAAACACAGAAGAATCTTTGAAGAGAGTTGACATATGTGGAGTGAAGATTTCATCTGAATTTTGTTAAAGAGGGGCTGAGGTTTGTTTTCTTCTTTTACGCCTTCACTAGATGTGACACAGGGGCATCACAAACTGCTTATGAACAGCTGCTTTGTGTAGTCAGCCTTCTGAGGTGGGAAACAGGGGTGCCCCTGCTGCTACCATCAGTGTTGGGTAACAGCATATTGAGGGGGGTGGACTTGGAGGAAAAGCCAAAGATCAAGGGTAAGAAGTCCTGAGCTCAGCCTCTTCCTGTGCTGCCTTTCCATGTGGCTCTGAGCAAGTGGCCTGGTCTCCATGTGCCTTACAATGTCACGAATAGGGGAGCTCAATACATGTCCCCAACTGGGAAAATGGATGGGCTTCTGTTATGAGACATGTAGCACTTGACATACCTTATTTCTTTCTAGAAAGAAATGGCCTTGTGGAGAGATAGACATTCTCTGCATAGTCCTTCTCTGTAGTACCAGCATGTTAGACAACTGTGTCACTGAACAAGAGAGCAGATTTGCTTTCTAAATGCAGGGTATGAGGCTCAGCTGTCATGCAGTGCACTGTGAGGGGCTGTTACTGCAATAGTTCTCAGGTGCCGGCTCAGAAACTACCAGCCAGGGAACAGAGGAGCAAGCCTGGAGAGTACAGGACACTTCCGTCTCCCAATCCCGGCCCACCATCTGTGCATCAACGAAGCCACTCAGCAGAAAGTAAACAGTTTGTTTCCATCCTGCTAAAGCTTCAAAAGGCAGGAAACTAGCTACTCAATTAGGTCTTGTAGAAGAGTTCAACTACCACATTTGTGGTTTCCAAAGAAGATTTTCTGCTCTCAGTGAGCAGGTTGTTCTGTAGCGTTACACAGATGTCAAGTCAGTAATGTCCCTGCGTACTCCTCTGTGTCAGTCTTGGCTGGGGACAGCATGCCCGTGGGTGCATATAGAGAGGAAATGAGCTCTGCACCCAGAGTCCCACAATCTAAGGCAAAATCAAATGCCAGCATGGACATGGAAACAAGGTCTAGAAAGAATAGATGGGCTTATTTTCAGAGTTGGAGAAGATGAAAGGGTATCAGAGTCCCTGCAGGTGTTTGCCAGGCCACACCAAGAAATTTGTCTTTTGCCCTCCCCCTGATCCACAGATCTCTTTCTCATCTGGATTTATGCTTGTGTTACCCTGACCCTACTACTCACATCCCTCTCTTCTCTAGCCCATGGGACACCTCCATTGGACTTCAGATCATCTTCAGTGGCAACGTTTGTACAAAAGAGGAAGCACCTTAACACAGATAGACTGAAGACCTGAAATGAATTTCCCTATGTGAGCCAGACTGCCAGGCCACACTGTCACCAAGTGTGACCTCAACTGGTGGCTCCTGTTAGAAATTCAAGCTCCCACCAACTCCCCCTTGCCCAGCCTTCTGAACCAGAATTTGGATTTCAGCAAGATGCTGATACTCAGGTGGTTCCCAAGCACATTAAAGTTTGCAAGCACCCACTAAAAGAGACTGCAACTTTCCTTAACACTCAAAGCTAAGATAACATTTCCCCCAGGGCCGTCTCATGACCCTTGACCAGTATGTCCAAATCCACCTTTCTTCTCCATTCTCCTACTGCACCCAGAAGGCTGCTTACTTCCTAAAACACACACAAGCCACACTGGATGTCAGTTAACAGAATTAGAGGCAAAGGACTGCAGTTCCTGGTCTCAAGCCAAGAAGGCCCACCTCTGGGCAGCTGGGTGGTCCTGAAGCCTGACTGTCCCTGGACATAGGAAGATCTTTTGCAGAAGGAATTTAGACTTGAAATTTCTGAGGTAGAGATTTGGAAGAAGCCCTCCCTCTGTCCAAGGAAGAGATCTTCTTCTAAGGGAGGCCACTTTGTCTTGATGTCCTTGTCTCCACCTCTGGAGGCCCTTGCTGGGGCTCTTACAGCACCTGTTCCTCCTGCTTCCTGGGGCTGTCCTCTGTCACCTCTAGTCCATGACCATTAGCCCGAAAGGGACAAGAGAGAACATCTTGCTCCCACTTCTCCAAGGCCCTAACAGGTGGACATGTGGACACATTTATCACTAGTAATGGGAAAACCACTAACCCCTCCCACCCAGGCAGCCCCTTCTATGAATGGCTTTGACCTTTCAGAGCTCTGTAGCCTGTCAATGTCACCTGCCTCAGGAGGGGACTATCTTCTGAGTGCTCCATCTGGTTATTTCACTGCCCACTCCTCCCCAGGAGAGAGTGTTTCTTGAACCCACCTCTCAAACTTCAATGTGTCTTCACAAGGTCTAGGGATCTGCTGTTAAAAGCCTTGAAGGGCCTTTGAATTCTGCCTTCTTCAGGTGAGGACAATGCCCCTGACCAGACTGAGTGGCAAGAACTTCAGTTTAATTACATTTAACTTCTAATTTCTTAGTCTCAGTTCTGCTCTTCAGTCCTAAACAACAAATCTATATGATCTCTGTCATACTGGAACAGGGAATCACATCTTTCCCAAATCTTCCTTTTATTGTTCCACAATTCTTATTCCCAATTCTTTTGATAGTTGTCTTAGTTCCATTTCCCTATCATGGGATTAACTGTCTTCAGAAAATGTGTTCTGTGTGCGGACAAACCCTCCCAGTGTGTGGCACAAAGGCTAGGATGGTCCAGCGTGGACTGAATGCCTTGGGGCAAAGCAAGGCCTGGGCACTGTTCTGGTTTAAAGGATTGGCGACCTCACAGTCTTATTTAGTGACAATATGGCCCTCTGGATGGTGCAGAGCTGAACATAGAACAGATTTCCATCCTTGCCCTTGTATGTGCCTTTCTTGTCACAATGCTGAGAAAGTAGATTGTCAAGAGCCACTCTACATAATTTTGGGGAAAAAATCATTTCACAATTAAATTATGATTAGGGCTGTCTGAGGCCTCAATGGTCCTTTGATGTTGAGATGCTCAAGGGCAAGATTACAACAGCTGAAGACATCTTGATTCTTTAAGAACTTATAGTAATTCAAAAAGAGAAAGGTTTCACCTGGGAAGGGGCACCTTCCTTACCAGCTTACTTCATCCCACCGACTGCTGTAAGAACCTTTTGCTCATCTCACCATCCTAATCAACATAAGCTCCTCAACGACCTCAGATACTCATCAGCGTAAGATCCTCAGTGTCATAGGATTACCACCACCCTCTGAGCCATCTGATACTCCCTATGAACCCAATAAGTAGTGGCAAGCTCAAAGTGTCTTTGTCTTTGCTCACTCTGAGGCACTGACCTCCCAGCCCCCTGCACACTTGAAATTATGCAAGTCTCTGTTGTCTGTTTTTCTTGAGGCCTCACCACCCCCCTTTCTAGGCAGTCAGAGGAATGATAAACCTCCAATAGTAGATGATAAACAAATTCATCCTCTACCATAACAATGTTGCCCTTTGTGACAAGGTGAGCCTAAGGAGACAATGTCTTCCTGTAAAGGCCAATTCCCTAGAGTGGCATCTTAAGGCTCATGGCAGACTGGTGGGCATACAGGGACAAGGGGATTGCTCAGTCCCTACCATGCCCTCACTGCTTCCTTCATCCTTCCTGGCTCCCTGACAAGTGAAGCACACAGCACTAGGTCTGAAATACACAGAGTGTGAGGAGCCACTGCCACCATTTTGGTTGATTTGGAGCAATTTATATTTGCAAAGTAGTCATGGCCTGAACAAGGGTCATAGGCAACTAAGATCATTACCTCCCAGCTTCCTGTGCTGTCTAGGAAGGAAACCTGCTCTCAGCTGAACACACAAGCTTTGAGGAAGGCTGTCATCCTCTGGGACAAAATGTTTAAATGAACAGATTTTAGCTTTGGTTTTGGCTGAGGCTGCAAGATAATAGATGGCACTTGTCAGAGTGAAGTGTAAGACCACCATGCAGGTGGAAAGCAGTTTTACACTACCCACATCTAGCCTGCAGACAAGATTGTAGGGGCTGAGAAGCCAGTTAATCAAAAGACAAAATGTGGAGAGAACTGTCCAGGTTGTTCCCAGTGGTTTCAAAGTGGCCCCTTGAGTCCCCTGGAGCTTGGGAGAGACAATGGATTATTGTTTGGATTTCATAGGAAATCTAAAAGAATGCAGTTGGCTGGCAGATCAAAGGAGAGGTGCCTGTAGGGCTCAGAATCTGTAGGGTCAGACAGTGTGTGAGTGTTTTTCAAGGACCACATGTGGGCCATTAGAAGAGAACCCTACAATAGGATTGTCTTAGTCATTTCCACAGGACAGTCTGGAGGGACAAAAGAGCTTCAGCAGAAAGAAGCTAGAGTTGATCCCCAGAGCCTTTGGACTATGGAAGGAACTGTAAGTGAGCATCCAGAGAAGAGTTGCATTTGTCCACAACCAGGAAGTGCAGGTGAGAGATGGTAGGGTTACCAAAGAACTCACAGAAGAGGCAGCAGAATGAGGAATCAGTTTAAAAACACTTGCAGGAAGCAGGAAGCAACTCACAACAGGATCTATTCAGTTATAACTTGCCCACCTCCTGCCTCTCCTTCTTCCCCCACAATAAGGTGAAGAGTTCTGAAAGCAAAATGAGGTAGGCAGGGGAGGGCCAAAAACACGAGTTTGGATAGGGAGCCAACCAGTGGCCCAAAGCAAGCCTGAGCTGGGGATGGACTGTAAGGTCGTTGCACCTTTGCGTGGAATTAAAAGTTCAACTATCACCCTGACCTCTTGACTAGTCAACATTTTATAACAGGAAAAGAACCAGAAAAACTACAAGATTAATCCTAAATTTTAACCAGTCAGGAAAGAATTCCTTCTACAGGACTACATTTACAGGACAATGGAAGATATCAATTCTGTGGCTTTATGGTCACTTCCATGGGTCATTGGATCGTTGTAACAGGGAGACAAGGGTTTGAGAAGTGAAATCACATCATTCTGCTATTCTCATTGCAAGATTCAGCAGAAAATAAATTTTTTAAAAAATATGTTTTAAGTCAGCGATGGTTTAGAGAGGTGAGATTCATAAACCATCAGAACCAGAAGAAATTTCTATACCAACACCTCTAACTTCTCATTGAACATAGGAAAAGTAGGCCCAGAGAGATAAGAAGACTTTTCCAATTCACACATAGAGAAATGAAGAAAAATATCTATGTCTATGGCAGCTGCTCACATCACCCATGTTCAGTTAGGTGCTTTTCTTTGTAAAGGCCAAGTTTCTTCCTGTTTCCTGGGTCCCAGAGAGATGAAAGCAAAATTGTAGGCAAGGTTCTTGATAGTATCCAAGAAAATCTATACTAAGGATCTAAATTTAGATCCTTCCCTGCTGTCTTCCTGGGCATGAGATACAGCCACTCTTAATAAATATTAAGTGTCTTTGTGTCACATGCTCTAAACCTGTCTGTGAACACAAACCTGCAGATCTAACTGTTTCTCATTATCTCTCACAGTCATCTATTCCTCAGACACTTTCCTAAGCTCAGGCATTTGTCTTATGCAAGATGGAGCCTCCACACAGTGCCTGGAACAGAATAAGTATCGACAAATATTTGCAGAATAACAGAATGGTTCAGTTCTAGTTTGGTTGCCTCTGTGCTTTCCATAGATCAACAACACTGCTTTCAAAGAAAGATACAAGGTAAACATATCTGCTCTTCCTTGAGATTCATATTCAGCTCTTTGCAAATCTGCAACCCAGGGCTGCTCAGTGAGGAGGGAGCACCTCCCACGGACATGGAGCCCCTGCTGCAGACCACACTGTGGTAAGTGTGCCCAGGTGGCCCTGCTGCCCACCCCCTGGCCCCTTTTCCATCCTAAAAAAGGAGTTCAACCCTTGGGTCACTTTCCATACTGGGACAAGAGAAATTCCAGCTCTCACCAGAACACATATTTCATACATGGCCCAAATTCCTACAAGCATAGAGATTTTATTACACCATTTCTTCACACTCCCAGCCAAGACCAACTTCATTTATTCTTTAGCTCTAGATTCTTTGGATTTCTTAGTTGCTTAGTCTCCTAGTCCTTCAACTACTCAAAATATACTCAGAGTTTCAATGACAGTAGAGTGAAAACCACTCCTAGATGTGATATGATCTTGTTGTCTGAATGCTGACCACATAGTGCTCAAAGAGTGTCAGCTCCCAATAGCAGGAGAGACTACTTCCCACTGCCACCTGGGGTGGGGACATGCAGAGAGGCAGTCACCAGCCTCCCGGGACTCCTCAGCAGCCACCTCACATCCCAGCCTGAAGTGAGGGCCGGCAGGCAAGGGGAAGCTGGACAAGGCCTACCTGACTCCATTCTTCCTTCCTCTCTCTCTGGGCCCTTCTCAGAGGCACTGGGGGTCCCACGGAAGGGCTGGTGGCTGAAGAGGTCATCACACAGAAGGCTGCGGCATAGTTTGGCCAGGAAGCGGAGGACGTAGCCAATGCTGTTCACCACGGGCAGGCTCCGAAGGTGCTGTTTTCCATCAAAGGACGCAGACACTGGAGAGCCAGAAACAGTGGTTCTGCCAGTCAGTCGGCCCCAGCAAGGGGGTTTCAGCTGTCAAGTAAGCTGTGTTTGGATTTCACCTGTTATCTAAGGTCCCATTTGTGTTACAGGGTCCCATCTGGGATGCCATATTGCATTTAGATGTCATGTTCCCTTCCTTGTCTCTTTGGACTCTGGCAGTTTCTCAGCCTTTCCTAATCTTTCATTAGCTTGACAGCTTTGAAAAATCCTGCTCAGAAATTGTGTAAGATGCCCCTCAGTTTGGTCTGTTCAATGTTTTCCTCATGTTTAGATTGGGTTATGGTGTTTTCGGACAACAGAGGTGAAGTGTCCTTTGCCCCAGTCAAATCAGGGACACACGATATTCATATGGCACGACTGGGGGTGCTAACCTCTGTCACCTGGTCAAGGCCACCTTCCTCTGCTGGATTCCCTATTCCAGTGGTGGGGAACCTATGGCACATGTGCTGCAGCAGGCTGTTTATATCACTGGGAGCTCTAAAAGCTTCACCATCACTGCTCTAGTCTGTTTCTTGGGAACAATTCAAGAAGTCCAGCCGGGCATGATAGTGCATGCCTACTTGGGAGGCCGAGGCAGGAGGATCACCATAATTTCAAGGCCAGTCTGGGCTACATAGTGAAACCCTGTCTCAAAAAAAAATTTCTTCCCACACTAGGAGGGAGAATTCTACATGTCACCTGGAATTCTACTGTAGGAAAAAGTTGTCCCAGGGCTTCTCCCCCATTTATTTATTCAGTCATTTATTAATTTCAGGACAGCCTCAATGTATTTATTCTGTGCTGTGCTGTGGGTTACCCTTATGATTCTGTGCCAGGGATTTCACCTTGGGAGCTCCTCCAGGATGACTCTGGTGCCCCTAGGACAGGCTCTCCCCTTTATCTAGCACCTCTTTGGTTTCAGGACCTCAACACACTCCCGGTTGATATTGTACTTTCCTTGCTCTGGCTCTAGAAGCAGCCATTTCTCCTGTGGCCCCCCCAATCCTCCATCTCTGTGAAAAGGCAGCTCTCACTTGGTGGCAGACCTCAAGGTGGCGGCACAAGGAGTCAGCTCAGATCTGTGCCCTTCTCCAAGATGCGGAGAGAGTGCTCCACCCTGGCCTTCCCAGGAGTTCCCTCAGCCAAGGGAAACTTAACCTCAAGTGGGAGGCTCTGTCCACTTTGGTCTTGCTCTTCCCCAGTGCCAAGGCTCTGAGGTCACAACAAAGCCTGACCAGGAAAGCAAGAGCAGAGTCGCCTCTCCAACTTACACAGCACAGTCACACGGGGCCCACTCAGGGTGGATACAGAGTGAGGAGGAGCCCTCTCAGCACCAGGTCTGTGCCCTGAGCCCCAGTGCAGCAAGGAAACCCAAGGCGTTCCACCTCAGAGGGTTGCCTATGATCCAGAACCTGGTTTCTAGAAAGAAATCAGGAGAGGAATAGTAAGCAGCTCTCAGAGGGGCTGACACAGAACTCTCTTCCTGCTCCCTCAGCTCCTTCGTCCTCCTGCTTCTGCTGTTAAAAATCACACTGGGTCAGAGACACACACCTCAAACCTGCCCAGGTCTGTTCTAATCAGTCACCAGCAAGTCAGACTCTAGGCCTGGCAGAGCCTGCTAGGTTCCTGCAGGACCAACTCTACAAGGTGAGCCTTCTCCATCAGAGCTAGGAAGCGGCGAGCAATACCCTCCCCATACCCAGCCTTGGGGCTGGGGTTAAATAAAGTGCCCCTGCTTGGGTTATGCAGGATGCAGCCACCTCAGAAGCCCTGCTCCCGCTGACCCTTTCTTAGTGGGCCAGCAGGGTCACTCACCTGCACTGCCCCATTGCCAGGAATCTCCTCCCTTTCCTTGGTGCTGTGGAAGGCCTGTCCATGACACTGGGCCAGAGGAGACATCAGGCTATCCCCCTGGGACATGAGACATCTTGTAAGAGCCTGGTGCTCCAGGGTTGAAGGGCAGGTAGTAACACCCATTGTGTGGTGCCTGGGGTAAGACAGGCAAAACATCTGCAGGGGATGGAGCAAGCCATTCTTCGCCCTCACTTGGTGGGGGCAACATGGCCTCCTCCGGAAACTGTCAAGTTCGGGCAGAAACTGGAGGAGGGCTGTGACATTGAAAGAAGGGATTTCTCGGATGTGGACGGATTTTTCTAAGGCCTTTTTGAGGTGGGGTTGAAATCATGAGCTTCCCCGGCTGTCCTTCATGATGTTAAGTGCTGAGAAAAGGGATAGAATAAAGCAGACTAGAGATTGACAAAAGCTGATGTATTCGACAAAGGGTCAGAAAAGGATTCTGTGATATGGTGACGTTGGAGTAGAAACCTAAAGGATGTCCACCAGCAAGTCATGGGGAGAGCTGGGAGAAGAGCATTCCAGAAAAAGAGAATGGCAAATGCAAAGGCCCTGAGGCAGGAGCATGATTGAGGGATACAGGAAGAATGAGGAAGCCACCATGGCTGGACCACAGAAGTGAGTGAGAGAGAAATGACCAGAGAATGAAGAGGCAGCCAGGGCCAGCTCGCAGAGGCCCTTGTAAGATTGAGGCTCATACTTGAAGTGACATGGGAGCTTTTGGAAGGTTCAGGGTAGAGAGGAGCATGATCTAACTTAGACTTTTTAAAAGAATCATAGTGATTGTTGTGTGTGTGTATGGGTGGGAAGAAAGATAGTTGGATTCTGGATACCTTTTGAAGGTAGAGCAGTAAGATTACTGAGGGGTTGGCAGTGGGGTAAGGGAGACAGAGAAGAATCAAGAGCAAGGATTCCGATGTCCACTCTTCTTGTCCAATCTGTAAGTTGTTCTGGAGGACCCTGCAGCCCAGCGGGAGGAGCTCTGGTCACATCCTGCCCACATACCTGAGGTCCTCCTCAGAGGTTCCCCACAGACCTCCTCGTGGCCTGGCCCCAGGCCTTACCTGACACCAGCTCGCCGCTGTGGCCCTGCTTGACCAGGGAGAAGACGCGCTTCTGCTGGTGGGCGCAGTCGATGCAAGCTTGCACTGCCTGCTGCAGGACGGCCGCGGGCCGCTCGGGCCCCAGGCGCTCAGGGAGCTGCTGCACCTTCTGCCTCTCCAGGTAGGGCCCCGCGTTGGCGCGCTTGTTGACATACAAGCAGACTGTGGGGACAGAGAACACAAGGCCCGCGCATTGGACCTGAGTAGGCAGGGCTACCTCCGTCGTACCCCCTTGGCCTTGGGAGCGCTGGAAAGGACAGATTCTTCCTGATCTATGAAGGAAAAGAGGCAAAAGAGTCGAACACCCGACCTTCCAGGGCTTGCTCTCAAGCGGGCCTTCTGGCAGGGAGCAGTGGCGGGGTGGGTCCCCCGGCCTATGCATATCTGAACCCATGACTATGACGGTGGCCCATGTGACTGTGTGTGTGTTTGGATGCGGGATACGCGCACTACACAGCCTTCCTACGCTCCTGCGAAGGTGCCTCCTGCTAAACACAAAGGTGGCCATTTCTTCGTTAAGTTTCTTTTTACTTTTTTTGTTGCTTCACAGATAAAATCAAAATGATCTCTTTGGTAAGCTTCTCTTGTGCATTAAAATTATTTTCTTGGCAAGATTTTTTTTCCTGTATTACTGTTTTTTAAAACTAATTTTATTGGTATACTTTTGGTATACATAATAATCACATTCATCATGGGGAATTTGTACCAGTATATGATGTAGCTTGATTCTTTTTCCCCCATTCCCCTGCCCGCCCTTCAACCTTTCTTCCCCTCCTCATCTACAAAAGCTTTGTTTCCATTTTTTCCCTTCTAGTCTCTCCCCCACTTCTTGTTCCCCTTCCCATTTGAATGGGGTTTTTTTTCCCTACTTCCCAATATCTATCATTCATTTTGGTCATTATTTATGCTATGGATAAAAATTGACACAATGCAAAAATTTACATGATACTGATCACTCCAGAGACTATACATTCAATGAAGTTCTGAAGAGAGTGCTATTTATAATCTCAGAGAAAATAAATATTCCACCCATTTAGATGAGCTCAAACTATGGTCCCCACACCTTCAAGGTCATATATCTTATAGGAAAAATATTGAGCACGTACTTTATGTACTTATAGGCTACTTATATTCTTAATTGTATTAATGCACTGTGTACATTTTTACAGGGAATTATGAAATTTAAGTAAGATAAATCTACAAAAAAAGTTACAATGTCTACAAAACCAGTTTTCCAAATACAATAAATTTAAGTAAATTGCAGGGAACCTATGGATTTTGCAATTTAAAAGAAATATCTCACAAATTCTTTTCTAGGAGAAAATTTTTCTACAAAGAAAACTGCTCACTGAGTTGGTTATCATCAGTATAACTGGCTTAGTCATTTGGGTTTAGTCAACTTTATTCTGTTCTATCACAATGACATAAACTCCCACCCCCAGCTATCTATTCCACCTATAATTTGACAATAGTTTCCTAACTGGTCAGCCTGTCTGCAGATTGACTTGGTGTAACCCCCTACTACTAGCTCAGTTGTTTTAAGCTTTATAAATAGCAATTATGTTATTATCACATTACTTTAAAAAACCTCAGATTCCTCACTGTCCATGACATCCAGCCTGATTCCTTAAGTGAAGTGTTCCTTAGCCTGCCTCCTGAGAGAAACTGCTCTGAATAAGGTAGAAAAGTTATTTCTCTCCTTTTCAGGGACATAGTAAGCACTATCTCATATCCAAGTAGAAATTTTGAAAAGATGAGATAAAAAATGAATTTTAACAACAGGTATCATATCTTCTTCCATATGTCAATGACCCTTCCTCTTAAGTTTCTGTCCTTATTCCCCACCATGTCTCACCCCATCCTCCCAGGATGGAGCTTCTTACCTCAGAAACCACTGTTGCAAAGGGGTGTTGAAGAGGGATTTTTAAGAAGACACCAAGAAGGGTTTTGGAAAGGTTAAAAATAACAATCTAGATGAAGAAACTCAGTTTCTATTCAGCAAGCCCTGTATTCTCAGGACAAGCCTGTGAGGTTGGTATCATCACCACTTTACTTAGAGGATAGTTCAAAGTCAGAATCAGTGGTGCAGCAGGAGCTGGACTCCAGTCCTGCTGAAGACAGGGCTCCTTCTCACCCACCATCCCAGAAGATAGGGAAAGTCTGTCGGGCATTATGTATGAAGAAAAACGTGACAAGAGAACACAGTTGCTGCCCTTACAGAGCTTGTGGACCGATTCAAGTGGCAGACCTACTCTCACAGGACCAAGACTGAGACTGTGAGACACCGGGGCAGAACTAGGAGAGCCCATTCTGGGACCCCTGGCAGGACAGGCCACTAGGACTTTCTGGAGGGAGGTAAAGGAAAGGAATAAGGTGACCCAGAGGGAAGCTCATTCTGGAGGGAGGAGGGGTATATGCTTAGACCCTATACCAGCCCTAGGGACTCAGGGATGAATGGTGTGCAGGATCTCAGGAGGTGGACACTCTAGGATCTTGTAAGCCATGTTAACAGGTTTGTTCTTCATCTGAGAGCAATGGAAGGTGTCACGGTTTAGATCTAAAATATTCCCCAAAAGTTGCATGTTCAGAAGTGGGGCTTTTGGATGGTCGTAGGATCATAAGGGCACCATACTCACCAGTGGGTTAGTCCATTAATGAGTTCATAACTGACTGTGCTGTTCAGCGGTGGGGACTGGATGGAGGTGGGTCACTGGAGGTGTGAACTAGGTTGTATCTTTGACCCTGGCTCCTCCTTTCTCTCTCTGCTTCCTGGCCACCATGGGCATGATCAGCTTTCCTTCACCAGGGCCTTCCACCATTCACTTTCTGCCTTGGAGCTGGTCAACCATGTACACTGAACCCACTGAAATTGTGAGCCAAGTTTCTAGCATTGGTTATTTTGTCCTAGTGAAGAAAAGGTAATTAATAACAGGAGGGGACTTCTGGGACTTAAGTGAGATGGAAGTAGGAAGTGCAGTTGTGATGAGAGAGAGAGAGAGAGAGGAAGGAGGAAGAGGAGGAGGAGGAGGAGGAGGAGGAGGAGGAGGAGGAGGAGGAGGAGAAAACTGTTGGTTGGTTGATTCTTCATTAGAGAAAGAGATTGGAACACTCACTATACTGACCGGACTGGAGGGTATTGGATAGGACTAAGAGAGATTAGGATCCTTTGGAGATCTGAAAGTGCAAAGATAGGAATGGAAACACTCAAAGTGAGCAGGTTCATATTGGTGCAATGGAAACTTGGCTCTGAAAAAGAACATCTGAGTGTTCTTTCTTGTCCAAACCCAAAGCAACCAGCTGAATCCAAAGTGCACTGAAAACCAAGTTTCAAATAATCCAACTGCAAGACAAGTACACAAAGGTTTTCTGAAACTAGAATCATCCTATCTGCTATCTAGCTATCACACTGGCCCCTTCCTTTAGCTCTTTCAGTGGCAACTCTTGAGCTCACAAAGTAACCGTGAGATGGCAGGTCACCATCACTACCTCTAGACATTGCAGCCGTGGGGTTCATTCTGCTGACCTACCTGTGAGTGCCTTGGGGGCCACCAACCTGGGTATGGTGGCTGCGTCTTGAGGGATGGAGCTGAGGTCAGGCTCTGGGGTGCTCCTCGGGGGTGAGAGGGCTAAAGGAGTCATGAGAACCCGAGACTTGAGCTGCAAAAAAGAGTCCATGTGGTCAATGAAAATCTAAAAATGCTCTCTACACCATCCCAGAATCTTGTAGACTTTAGTTAACCATTGCTACTCTACCATGCTTCCACACCTGTCTGTTGTACAGCTGTGGAAGATGAGCTTCAGATTCCAGTTCATGTTCAAGGTTTATATTTAGAGTTGCACTCAGCGGTCAGCTCTGCACCACACCCAGGAAATGACTGTGCCAGGCACTGGGTGTAGGAACATGCAGAGGTGTGGCTAGTTGAAACCCATGAGCCCTCTGGGGAGGGACAGTGCCTCATCTGTGCCCCTGTGCTGCCTAGGATCCCATAGACAAGTCTTTCCCCTGGCCCACCAGGGGACTGACCCTGAAGCTCTCCTCATTATCTTGAGCTCTCCGCTCACGCAGACCCCTGGGTCCTGCTGGAAAAGAGAGCAGGAGCCATTCCTCCAGGGGCTGACATCCTGCTCAGTGTTGACTTCCTGCAGTAGATTATCAAAACTAGCCTGCATGTGAACAGTGGTGCATTTCTGGTAGTGGGCAGTGGCTGCCTTGAAGATCTCACTAAAACCCCAAATGAGAGCCTGAAATTTGCTCTCATGGGAATGGGTGGAGATGCCGTGTCGATGGTATCAACATCCACAACATCAAGAAGTCACCCTCTGTAACAAGCTTTGCAGAGACAAGCTTGTAATCTTAGCTCTCTACCCCCAATAATGAGTATATCAGTCACTTCCTCTCATTACCACTAATCTATGTCTGCACCCCATTTCAGACAAACTACTTTAGTCTCTGGGAGTGGGACTCAAGAATCAGGAATTTTTAAAGACGCTCAAATTCTAATACATAGTTAAGGTTGAGGACCACTGCTCAACATGAGTTCTCAACTTTTACAAGAAGCCTTTCAGACTCTGATTCAGGCATGTGGGGGTAGAACCTGAGATGTGAAATTCTAGTATCTCCCGGGTGATACTGACAGTACTGGCCTCTGGCCCATATTTAAGTAGAAAGTTGTATACTCTGTTAATTTATCTATATTCTAATTTTCCTCTTATGTTTTTAGGATAGATTACAGTAATAATCATGAGGAAACAGCAATCCAACTTCTAGTTTTCCAGTTATTCCATATCTATTCATTTATTCATTCAACAAACATATATTTTGAACCTGTTTCACATCAGACACTCTTCTAGCTGCTGGGGATACAACAGGGAACAAAGCTTTCAAAAAAGAGATTTTTATCTTTGTTCTCATAGAACCGATACTCTACTGAGGAGAGACAGACAATAAACCACATAAGTACATATTAAATACAGGATGCTAGAAGTTGGTAAGGACTAATGATGAAAATAAAGAAGGAGGAAGCATGGGAAGCCCAGTTGTGGAGATGTACTTGGGATTGAAATATTTAAGGTTGAAATTTGAGTGGTTAAGGCAGTTTGGGGTGACACTGCACAAGAATTTGAAGAGGCAAATCATGCAAGTATCTAGGTGAAGAATATTCAGGCAGTGAAAACATCAAGTGCTCAGGAACTGAGGCAAGAAGATGCCTGAGAGTTTGTGCAGCTGTAAGGGGGCCAAGTGAGATTGGAAAGGTAATCGACTGAGATCAGGCAGGGCTTTGCAAGACACTGTGGCCTTTAGCTTTTTCTCTAAGCTCTTTTGAGCAGGGATACAATAGGATTTAAGCTAACATTTGAACAATCTTCTTGACTGTTGTGTTGAGAAAAGGGTTTGGGCCAGGAGGGCCACTTGTGGACTAAGGCTTGTTGAAGGTAGGGAAGGTAAAGTTGAAGATGGAGAAGATTAGGGGTTAGTTTTGGACTAAGATGCCTACTAGGAATCAAGTGGAGATGTTAAGTAGGTATTTGTATATAGTAGAGTATGGAGATGAGAGGAGTCCAAATCATAATATAATTTGGGAATCATAAATATATCGAGTTGATATTTGAGGCCATGCATATAGATGGAGAAGAGAAGGATCCAAATACTGAACCCTGCAAGACTCCAACAAAAAGAGGTTGAAGAAATAAGGAGAAACCAGCAAAAGAAACCAGGAAAGAGTATCCAGTGGAGTAGAAAGAAAACTTGAAGAGAATAGTGCTGTAGGCCTCAAATGGAAGAAGTGTTTCAAGGAGAGAATGGTTAACCATGTCAAATGTTCTGTCAGACAAGGAGACTAAGACTGACCATTAGATTTAGCAGTTTATAGAAAAAGAGTTTGTGGTTAATGAGTCACACTGAAATAAGAATAAATGTTGCACAAGGTCCCAAGTTCAATCCCTGGTACCAAAAAAAAAAAAGAAGAAGAAATCTTACTTATTACTCTCATGGAACTGACATTCTAATGGCGAGAGAGAGAGAGAGCGAGACATAAACAATAAATTAGTACATGGCACAGGATACTGGAAGGTGGTAAGAACTGATGGTGAAAATAGAGGGAAGGGACATGGGAAATGAGATTGAGGAGTTATACTTTGGATTGAAATTTTAAAAGGGAGTGGTTCCCAATTGGAATATGCTTAGGAGGTAATGGGAGGAGAAGTAATAGGATCAGGAAATAAACTCTTTCAAGGAGTTTTGACATCAAATGGAGCAGAGAATAAGCCATAGCAAGAGGGAAAATTAGGATTAAAGGATATTTTGCCCCACAATGTGATGTCATATCATATACATTAGGATGGCTAATATTAAAAAAAAACAAAGAAAATGGCTGTTATGACTTGTATCTAGATGTCCCCCCAAAGAATTCATAGGTGGAGCTTTTTGAAGGTGGTTGGATCTAGGGTGTATGAATATGAATTAAGGGTGTGTGTTTACTAAATTAGTCTACCGATTGGTTTAGCATAGTTCTGGGTGTGGATAATGTCAAGGCTCACCCTGGGTGTGGGTGGCACCAACCAATAAGCTTGTAGTTTGGATGGAATAAAAGGGAAACAGAGGGTTGCTGCTTGCTGCCTGCCCTGGCATGGACTGTTTCTCCTCTGTGATGCCCCTCTGCTTTGCTACCCTCCTTTGGAGACAGTCAACTATGGACTGAAACTTTTGCAAACTGTGAGCTAAAATAAAACTTTCCTTCTTTAACATGTGGATGTTGGGTATTTTGTCCCAGCAATGAGAAAGTAAGACAAAAGTTATTGTTTAATAAGTGCAGAGCTTCGACTCTGCAAGATGAAAACGTTCTGGAGATTGATTGCCCAATATGAGTGTGAATATACTTACCACTACTAAACTATGTGATAGATATGGTTATAATGGTTGATTTTATGTTATGTGATTTTTTAATTAAAGTTTAAAGTTTTAAAAAGATTTTTGTTTTTGAAATGGAAGCAGTAAGTTTTAATGCTGATGCAAATAATATAGTAGAGAGAAAAATTTTTTAATTTTATGAAAAGTAAAACAAAATTTCAAAATAAAATAAGAGAATAACAATAGTTAATACACTATGTGTCATTATCTTCAAAGTAGTTACTCAGAGACAAAAAAGATTCTCTCTTACAAAGAAGAAATAGATAACAGCACAAATCTTTTTAATGAACTAAGAGAAAATAGTAATATAAATGAAAGGAATTAGCATATATATTAAAATATTTTGATACTATAGAATAATTTAGGAAATTATTTTAACTTCTCCCTACTTCCTATTAATCTACCTTCTATTTTGCTCTTTATTTGTGTGTGTGTGTATATATATACACACATTTGTATTTATTTTCTCATATAAGAGAAACCATGAGATATTTAAGCTTGTTTGTCCAACTTATTTCACTTAACATTATGTTCTCAGGTTGCATCCATTCTATGAATACCTCAAGTTCATCCTTCTTTTTCGGGGGTGGTGGTACTGGGGATTGAACTGAAGACCTTGTGCTTGCAGGGCAGGCAGCGGAACCACTGAGCTAAATCCCCGGCCCAAGTTCATCCTTCTTTATGGTAAGTAGTACTTCATTGTGTATAAATACCACATTTTCTTTAACCATTCATCTGCTGATGGAAATACAGGCTGTTTCCAAGATTTAGCTGTTCTGAATTGTGCTGCTATAAATGTGGGTATGCATGTATCATTGTAATGTAATTTAACTCTTTTGGGAAGACACCTAGAAGGGGACTAGCTGGCTCAAATGGAATTTCTATTTCTTTCTTTTTTTTTTTTTTTTAGGAATCTCCACCCTGATTTTGAGAAGAAAACAGATGATACAAGGGAGTGTGAGGGGAACTGCTGGCATTAGGGCTTTGAGCAGGTAAGGAGGAGGTTGGAGCAGACAGGGAGGTGGTGGCCTCAGAGAGAAGCCTTTCATCGACTGCAACAGGAAGGAAGGCAGGACACAGAGTCTGGATGCTGGGTGGGTGGATGTGGAGGTGGCAGCTTGCAGAAGTTCCTTTCTGACAGCTTCGAATTTCCCTCTCACAGAGGAAGCAGGAGGACTGAGGAGGCAGGCATATTAATGATCCAGACAAGCGGGAAGCCTGGGGAATGGCATGGCTGCTGAGGGGACACTGCAGGGTGCTCAAATGAATTTGAAATCAGAACAGCTGATAGTGAGCCCAGTGCTGTATGAGTGCAGAATTTGAGGCTCCTGTATTAATTAGAAGCTACAATTAATAGTAGAGATTTCATCTGAGTGTAGCATTTGAAAAATGCCTAATTTTAGCAACTACAGGGATTAGATGGAGTCAGCTGGTAGCAGGGAAAGCCTTCTCTATGTACCCAACCTCCACAACCATGGGGACTTCAGAACAAAGGAAAGTGTATGCAACTACGGGAGTGCCAAGGCTTGGGTATGGTCTGAGTGTGTTCCTTGAGTGTTCATGTGCCAGGTCCACAGTGTGGCAGGACCAAGAGATTGGGCTTACTGACCTAGTTATCACTGGGCACCTCTCTCAGAAGGGATCCGTGCTGATCTCATGGACTGAGTTGGCCTCTACAGCGGCAGCTTGTTATAGAAAGAGTGAGACAGGCTCCTCCCTGCTCTCTGCCTGCCTGTCTTGCTCTGAGACTGGTCTCTCCCTCTCACATGACCTCTTGCCCCTGTGATGCCATCTGCCAGAGCTGCAGAAGCTGGTATCATGTTCTTGAACCTCCAGAACTGTAAACTAAATAAACCTCTTTCTTTGTAAAATGTGCAGCTTCAGATATATTGTCACAGCAGTTAAAAACAGACTAGCATAGGCAGTATGTGACTTTTTAACACTATGCATTTTTTTGTAAGAGAATCAATCATTGGTAGAAATACACTTTGAATTAGCATTGAGAAATCTCAATCTCATTGCTTAATATAAAGAATCAAAAAGCCTAGTATAGGAAGGGAAGTCCCCATGATGTTAGAAAAGTCCACAAACAGAGGAGCACAGGTATAAGTTGAATGCTAGTAGCTCACCCTATGGTGTGATGTGGGCCTAGTGGATCAGCATAAGCCACCTACTCCAACCAGCCAAGCTGTTCTCTGGCGGGGCATTTGTCTTTGTTGTTCTTGCCTTGGGTTTTGAGAATTTTGCTTGTCTGTTTTAATTTTTACAAAATAAAGCAAAATGCTCATTTTGTTTTTGTTTTTGTTTTTGTTTTTTTGGTACTGGGAATTGAACTCAGGACCTTGCACTTGCAAGGCAGGCACCAGAACCACTGAGCTAAATCCCCACCCCTCGTGTTGGTTTTTAATACCAGTCTTCAATAAAATGAGCCAGGGCTGCTAGGAGAAATGGATGATTCTAGGAGTGGGAATATACAAGATAAAGATAGAGTGTCTTATAATGCCAAAAAGTAGGAAAATACTAAAGAAAAATGAAAAATGATAGAACTAGGTTACAGGAACACAGATGCTAACTGAAAGACTTTGCAATGGCCAAATCTGGAACAATATGAGCAAAAATGAATAATGTAGCAATTTAGTACAATTTGAAGTACATAACAAATAACTATGAGTCCATCCTGACATAAATAAATGATTGACTAAGTAATTTATGGAGAATAGATAAGTCTCCTATGCATAAAAATTTCAACTAACTTATGTAGATACTCTACTCTCAACTAGGTGACCATAACTCTTGATTTCTTAGTGTAAGCTATGCATAGTGACTTCTTCTCAAAGAGCACAATACAAAAGTGGGGGGGTGTGACTTTTTCAAGAAGGAAATCTGACAAATGCTACCTCAACCATATGATCAAGATCAATATCAACAGTGATCTTAAGAGTATACACCTCATATGATATAGTAAAATGGTCACCTTACCTCTGAGATCTCCCCCCAAACCCATAACCCCAATCTAACATTGAGAAAAAAACCTAAAAAACTCCAAAATGCAGAGCATTCTACAAAATACCTGACCAGTTCTCAAAACTGTCTCAGCCATCAAAAATAAGGAAAAGCTATGCAACAGGCACAGCCCAGAGGTGCTGAAGGCAATACAAAGAAAAAAGGGAATGTGGTATCCTGGAGGGAATCTGGGACAGAATAGAGAAAAACTATCAAGATTTAGTTTTACAAATGCACAACAGGCATGACATTAAGCATAGACTAACTTCTGGTTTATGTTCTACAACTCAAACATTCTTTGATTACTGTAGCTCTGTTAAGAACTGAATTGTACCCCCCCTTCATATGTCAAAGCAAAGCCCTAACTCCCAAAGTGATGTGACTATATATGGATATAGGGCCTTTAAGGGGGTAATTAAGGTTAACTGAATTAATAAGGATGGGATATTAATGCAATCTTATAAGAAAAAAATAGAGGCATCAGGAGTTTGGAGGGAAAGAAAAATGGAGGGAGGGAGAGACAGACAGACACAGACAGACTGAGACCGTGCAACTCTATCTGCAAGCCAAGGAGAGAGACTTGATCAGAAACCATCCTTGTTAGCATGTTGTTCATGGATTCCCAACATCCAGAACTAAAGGAAAATAAATTTCTATTGTAACAAAAAAAAAAGAGAAAAACTGATGAAATCTGAGTAAAATATGGGTTTCACCTGATACTAAAATACTATTGTTTTACTAGTTGTGACAAACATACTATAGTGTATGTTGACCATAGGGAAATCTGACAAATTCAGAGAGGGCCAGGCAACATGAGAATTCTTATCTTTGCAACTCTTCTGCAAATTGAAAACTAGTCTAAAATAGTGAGGGATTTAAAAAATATTAATAACAGAGTCTTGCAGAACAAACTGGGTAAGAGAAAAAGAAAGAGGCTTCTTCTTGGCAGCATAAAACTGAAAGACTTGCTGCCTTGACATCCAGAAGCTAAGCTCTGGGCTCCAAACAACAATCCTGGGCAGACTCTGGCAGTCAGCACCTCCATCAAACAGGCAGGTTACTCTTCATCCAGGGTGTGGTTGCTGCCGGGGTTGTGCTTTACCTTGGTTTGTTTGTTTGTTTTTGTGAGACAGGGTCTAACTGTATATTCCATGCCAAGCTGGCCTTGATCTCACTATGTAGCCCAGGCTGGCCTCAAACTTATGGTGATTCTCCTGCCTCGGCCTCTCAAGTTCTGGGACTGCAGGTGTGCACTACCATGACCGGCCATATCTTGTTAAATTATCACAGTGAGATTACACAGAAGGGCAAAGTGTCAGTCCTTGCCAACTGAAGTTGCCACCAAAGGGGCCAGGAATATGCACTGGGAATATGGGGTCAGCTTGTCTTTCTTTTCCACTTAAAGACAGCCAATACAGGCCTGAAGAATCCATGTTCTTGCTGTCCCTCAGAAGGACTTGGTCTAAGACATTTGGCAGAGAATCACTGGGAAAAACTGGGAGATTTCTTTGCAACCTGAGAATGTAGCCAGGAGGACACTAAAGGGAAACAGATCGGTTGACATAAAATTCAATAGAAATACTTGAGTTTGGATGTAACAGAAGTACCAGCTCAACAGGGGCTAACAGATTGGCAGCAGGAGAATGGTAATCTGAGGATGGAGGATGGGGTTGGGAAGTGCGAAGAGATGCAGAGGCTGCCTGCGCATCAGCAGAGGACAAACCAACAGAGCAAACTTTTAAAATGAGATTGGGCAGCAATGGGACACACAGTGCCCTGGGATCTGGGTTCCAAGTCCAGCTCAGGCACTCACTAAAGTCCTGGGGCTCCTTACTGCCGCCCTCAGAACCTACCTTTCCTCATCTGTCAGGATGCTAATACTAGACCAAATAAAATACATTCTTCCAGGTAAGAATAAAATACAATGTCTAACGTGGTGCAAAGTGAAAATCCAAGAAATGTTCCTCAGCATTACTGTTGTTAGTATTATTATTGTTACTATTAGAAATTCCAGAAATATAAATAAGTCCCCAGTTTCTTGCAGCACTGGCAGAAGGAGAATATTGGAAGCCAATTACATTTTCTATGCGTGTCACTTGGGATCACATCTCCAAAAATCTTTACAAACCCAACCTCCTGCCTTGCACCTGGCAGGTTATCCTCTCTGAGAAACATGCTCCCAAAACAAGAAATGGTCTCTAAGTGCTGCTAATGCAGGAGCTAGCCTTTCCAAGTTACATCATTTAAATTATGTCTAAAAAGAAAAAAAAAAGATTATTCAATTAATCAGTCATTCAACCAATACTTTTGAGCACCTACTATGAATCAAGAGCTGTTCTAGATGCTGAGGACTCTGTTGTGAGCGGGGGAAGATAAAGTGCTTGTTCTCTGTGAGGTCATATTGTAGGAGGAAGAGGCAAATAAACACATAATTAAAAGTCAGATTGTGAGAAGTACTATGCTAAGAAGTAAAATATGATGATCTGACAAAAGGGGACCAGGTGTCCAGGATAGGTCAATAATGGTGACTTTGAAGTCAGGATCTGACTGGTGAGAGGTAGACTTTAAAGGCTGGAGAAAGATTTCCAGGCAAACAGTGTGGCTCATGTAAATCTCTGAAAGCTTAGCTTCCTCAAGGGACCAAGAATCCTGGGTCACTTGGAGGAACTGTGAACAAGAGGCAGAATGGTGCAAGTTGAAGTCAACTAGGGAGTCAGGGTCAGATCATAAAGGCCTTCTAAGTCCCTGTTCTGGCCTAAAAAGGCCATGTTCAAATTCTAACCCCCAGTGACTGTGAATGTTGACCTTACTTGCAAACAGTATCTTGGCAGATGTAATCAAGTTAAAACGAAGCACACTGAATTAGAAGGGGCCTGAATCCTATGACTGATGTTCCTACAAGAGATGTAAATTTGACAACTATTGTTTTAAGCCACCCAGTTTGTGATCCTTTGTTACAGCAGCCCTAGTAAACACAATCAGTTTAAGGAGTTTGGACTTCATTCTAAGAGTTACGGAATAATAGAGGACTTTATGCAGGAACACACAATCCAGATTTTGTTTATAAATGTAGCCCCAGTAAATAGAAAGGATAGGAGATGAGGGAAGGCAAAAATGGAAAAGAATTCTAATAAAGAGGTTATTACTTGGGTTGGGATGAGAGACACTAGTGGTTAAACTAGAGTAGAAGTAGGGAAATAGAAAGAACTAGTTGCGTTCAGGGTGCCCTTTAAAGGTGGGATTGAAGTGATGAGTGAAAGAAAGAACAAAATCCAGGGTAACTTTGAAGTCCATTCACAAAATCTTTGCTTTGATTTTTTTCTAATTTAGTTATAAAACATCCGTATTTGTTTACTTATTTCAACTACAGTTAACTTTGGGGAAGCAATCAGACTGGCTTCATCTCTGCTTCAAAACTTCCTTGCTCTGATACTCAAGCGATGACCCCTCAGAGCAGCAGGAAAAGTTCTGTGCAGAATTCTGGAAGACAGTATGAAGAGAAGGAGCACTGAACCCCCTGCTCGGGGAAGTGGTTGCAGAGACCTAGCAGGGTTTCAGGTGTCAACTCCACCCTCCCCACTGCACTGCAGGGAAGTGGTAAGAAGACAGGACCCAGCGATACTGATAAGAACTGTAACCCCAGTTCTGCAGCCAACTCTCATGGGACTCTGAGCAACTTGTTAAATGCCCCAAGCTTCACCCTCCAGAGCAGTTAAATGAATCAGAGTTGTTGGTTGCTCATCTGTCTCCCAACTCAGGATGTGTATATACCTTGCAGAAGACTGTTTTTGAAAATATCAGTGAATCTGAGGCAAAAAGCAGTGTCCATGCCATATTCTAAATGTTAGCTAGAAGAAATGCAAGTTCCTAATTTACTTCAGAGGTCTGTTTCTGTTAACATAGAAAAGTAGGTCATTAGAATCAATTGAAAGCAACTATAAACAATGGATAAATTCTAAGAAAAATGAAAGTTCAGAGGAGCTTAGGATATATAAAGAATAATCATGCAAAATACAAGTGAAATCTGGGCCTTGGGATTGCTTATGGAGCACAGGGCTCACCCAAAGGCCACAGCCTCAGGATGAACGAGGGAGCTGTAAATATATCCTGCTCTGTCTCCACTTCCTCATTCAAAGGAGAGGTACCTTGACACTAGGGGAGGGGGTGTGCTGATTCCCTGAGAAGATTTATCACAAGACAGGCATCACCGATTTGCAGCCTCCATTCACAGAAATTGGGTGACTAAGAAAACTTCAGGCCATGAATTTAGTTAAAAAATTACCCAACCTGGCAGTGCCCAAGATACGTGGGAAAAAAAAAACCAAACATTTCTAGAGAAAGATCTCAAGGATGTCCCAAAAATAATTTTTCAAGGCCAATAAATAGCATGGTCCAAAATTTACAAGCACACAGGGAAGCAAGGATACAAAGCATTAGCATTAACATATTTCAAATATTTCACAAATATTCAGATATTTAAATGTTCAGACTTAGATTATAAAAAAACCATTATACTATGCATAAAGACAAAGGATAAGATCAAAAGTACACTGGGGACAAGAAAGCTATAGAAATAGAAACATTTTTAAAAGATCCAAATTTAACTTTTACAAATGTAGTAACTAAAACTAAAAACTAAAAGGACAGATTTAAAAGCAAAGTAAACATAGCTAAAGAAAATTTGAAGAAACAGCCCAAATGAAGGCCAGAATTATCCAGAATGCAGCACAGAGATAAATAGATAAAATCTATGGATCAGGGATAGACACACATGGAGAATATGAAAAGTTTTAACATTAGAGTTTCACAAGGGTATTTGGAGTGGAACAGAAATTATATTTGAAGAGATAATGGCCACGAATTTTCAGAGCTGATGAAAGTTTTCAATTCACAGATTCAGGATGCCCAACAATCCTAAATGGGATGAATAAGAGGAAATCCACATGTAGACATAACTGAATAAAATTGTGTGACACAAAGGCAAAGATATTAAAACATAGAATTTATCTTCCAAAGAACATGCAAATAAGCCAGATGGGTAGCTGAGGTCTCTGCACCAATGGAACTCAGAAGTTAAATGGAATAACATCTTCAGTGCCTTACAAAAAGTAATTGACAACCTAGAATTCTACAGCCAGCAAATATTTTTTCAAAAATAAAGGTGAAATAAAGATATTTTCAAACAAACTAAGAAAGTTCATCAGTACAGGACTTGTATTAAAGTAAAGGAACTTCTAAAAGATGCACTGTATTTTAGGTAAAAGATAGGTAACTGTAGGTAGAAAGTACGATATGCAAAAATAAATTAATCTTTAAAAGTGGTAAATAATCTGGTGATCTAAATTTAAATGGCTGTATAAAACAATAATAATTATGCCTTAAGGAGCTAAAAAAGCAACAAAAAATTTCAATATGTAACAACAATAATATATCAATGGTATGTGGATGATAAAAAGTAAAAGTATCCTAAGGTACTTGTACTATATCTGAAGAAGTAAAGGTATGGTTAACTTTAAAAGACTCTAATAAGTATGCTATGATTTCTAGAAAAAGGTTCGATAAATAGAAAAGAAAAATTTAATCTATTAAAAATAACCCAAATGAAGTCCAGAAAGGCAAGTAATAGGAACTTAGAATGGGTGAGACGAATAGAAACAAAAAGTAAGATATAGATCTAACCCAATGTATTGGTAATTTCATTAAACACAAATGGAATAAATGCTTAGTTAAAACAAGATGATTGTCACACCAGATGTTATGAGGAAATGAATCCCTTAAAAAGATGTTAAAGTCCTAATCCCTAGTACCTGTGAAATACGACCTTATTTGAAAATAGGGTCTTCGTCAAACACCACGTTAGAGTGGGGCCTCATCCAGTATGACTGGTATCCTTGATCAAAGAGGAAATGTGGACTCAGAGTCAGATAGATAGAGATGAAAGATAATGAGAAGACATAATGAGAAGCCACTCATGAGCCAGGAAAAGTCCCACCTGATCAGAAACAAGGAGATCAATGGAACAGATTCTTCCCTAAAGAACTCAGAAAGAACCAATACTACCAACACCTTGATCTTGGACTTCCAGCTTCCAAAACTGAGATGATAAAAGTATCAGTTAAGTCATCCAGTTTGCCGTATTTTGTTAGAGCAGCCTGGGAGACCTTTTTCTTTTCTTTTTAAACCATGTTCTTCTCTTCTCTTTCTCCTCCTATTGTGCACTGGACATTTGTACCCTCCCACAAGCTCATATGTTGAAGCATTAACTCTCAATATGAAGGAATTTAGAGATACTTCAGGGCCTTTGGGAGGTAATTAACTTCAGATGAGCTCATTAGGGTGGGACCTCCATTATGGGATTAGTGTCCTTAAAAGAAGAGAGACCAGAGCTTGTTCTTGCTCCATCAATTGAGGGCACAATGAGAAGGTAGCCATGAGTGAGGGAGACCTCATCAGCTCTGAACCCTACTGGTCACTGGTCTTTGGTCTTCAACTTTGAACAGTGAGAAAATAAATTTCTGCATTTAAGCCCCCAAGTCTATGATATTTGGTATGGCAACCAAGATGACTAATGCATCTACACAACCAGATTTAAGGAAGGATAACTTTGTTCATGTCTCTGCCTGTCATAAACTCCCTCAAAGTTCTCTGGAGTTGCTGCAGGGGAGTAGAGTTAGGGTAAATTGTATAATTCACCACATTTAACCTCAGACTTTAGTAAAAACAAAACAAAATAAAACAAAAAACTTTCCTGTTAGAAAGGCAAATTGGTTCCAATAACAAGAAGTTTATGGCCAGTGACCTAATTCCATTCCTAGGAGTCAGCCTGCAACTGACCCTGCAACTCTCCCTGTACATGAGGGAGAGATTAAACACTAAATAGCCAAGGGGTGGGAGGCCCACAGTCCTTTGACCTTTAAGCCTGTCAAATCTAGAATCCTAATTAAATAATCTTTGCACTAAGATTTCCCTAGGAAAATAAAATCATCCAAATACAATATATTGTGGGCACCACAATGAAGTCAGAAGATGCTTGGAGGTGGGTGTGGAATGCGCCTTTCAGAGATGCAGATAGGGTGAGGTAGGATGAGAATGCTGGTGATTTCTCCCACTGTGTGAGGCCGAGATTCGCCTTGGCCTCCAGAGAGGTGCCGAAACTAGTGAGGAGGCAGGCTGGGTTTTTGCTCAGCCTGAGGTGGGGAGAATAAGCCAAGAAGGCGACAATAATGCTGCACTCCATGGGTTCCAGGAGCAAGAAGGGAATAACCATGACCTGATAAAGTGGAATTCAGAGAAAAATAGATGCATCACAAGAATCACTTAATGAAATGCTGTCCATCACACTGTGACCCCAACAATCTTTAGTAGAAACCAGACATTTAAAGGAATGCTTGGTATGACTGGGTTTCAGCAACCACAGGGTCAAAATGATCAGCCCTGTTGGTGGCAGAGGGGACATCAGCCAGGCAGCTATAGGCATCTTGTGCCCAGCAGAACTCTGAACAGTGGGGTACTGGAGCCAGCTCATATTAGTCTGTAACAGATGACTGCTGAATTTTTAGGAATATTGCAAGCTGATCATTAAACACAGCCATTGGTAAAAACTGAAGTGTATAAACTTACAGCTAGGGCCAGGGATTTAGCTCACTGGTGCACCGCCTGCCTTGAAAGCGCAAGGGCCTGAGTATGATCCTCGGTACCAAAAAAACAAAACAAAACAAATCAAAAACTTACAGCTAGGGAGTACTAATACATACTCAAAACTCATCACTGTCTAGTTATTTTACTTTGCATCTTTCTTGCTAAGAGAGTGGTGCTGAAGATCATCCCCCATCTCACAATCAGGCATCCAGTAGTGGGTGGCTCAAAACTGGAGAATATGTTCACCTTGGAATCTGGCAAATGCTATACATTAGGACTGGATTTATTATTGTGCTTATTTGCAGACTTAAAGTGATGGAGAAATGTTTAAAATACTGATTAAATGTAAAAAGTACATCATGTCCATAGCTGTTGCATTATGAATAGCACAAAAAACTAAAATTATTTTTGTGTTTTTAGAAGCTTTTATCCAATTCACAGTCTTGGTTAACAAGATGGAAATTCACTGGCTGGAGGCATTGGAATCAGTTGTACCTACCGAAAGGAAGCAAAGGTTTGTCCTTGAAGCAGATCCTCCCTATCTCTTTAAAAAGACCTTGGTCTTTTAAGTCATAAAATGAAAGGAAATTTTCCTGTTGATCTTGGAGAATCTTTGAACCAAGTAGCTAATTCAAACTAAGAGCTATATGTTGTGTTTGAAAATGAAGAAGGCTATTTTGATGGCAGAGAGGGGCTCTTCACACACACACACACACACACACACACACACACAAAATATATATGATTTTAAGAAGCTTTTGCTTCCTGTCACAGGTGACAAGGGGGCAGTGAGGCCATAAAATGTGATGCTCTCAGAGTGGTGAGCACGCTCCAGCAAGGTGGCTGCAAGCCAAGACCGACAGCGCAATGGCCCTGGGGTGGCGGGTGGGGGGACTTCAAACACCAGAGGACCAACAGGACTGCAGCTTAGCTCTTCCTTTCTGCTTGCAACTCACTCGTGTTATCCTCACAGACTCAGAGAAGCAGTGAAACGTCACCACTGTTAACTCTGCTTGGATCTTAAAGAGGGAAGCCCGATCCGAACTTAGCACCAGAGAGAGCTCTCACAGGTACAGAGGAATGGAGGGAATAAGTGACAGATGTCACCAGCACAAACCTAGGATATACACTCAGGACAGCAAGGTATCCTCAGAATCTCCTGGAGAAGAGCCCACCAAAGGCTCAAAATCACACTATTTCAATATGATAATATTAATATCAGTATATTACTATAATATATTATTTTTTAAATCAATTTTATTGGTACATTTTAGGTATGCAATATAATGGCATTCATCATTGTATATCTGCACCTTTACATAATCTCTCTTGGTTCTTATTTTTTCCCAATTCCCCTGACCTCCCTTCAACTCCTCCATCCCTCCCTATTTACAAAAGACTTTGTTTCCATTTTTTCACTTTCTCATATTAATTCCATTCCCTTCTTTCCTTTCCCCTACCCCTCCCACCTCCCCTCTTTTCTTCCTTTTTCTTTTTCTTTTTTTTTTTTTGGTACCGGAGATTGAACTCAGGTCCTTGAGCTTGCGCAGCAGGCGGTGAAACCACTGAGCTAAATCCCTGGCCCTTTTCTTCCTATTTCACATTATCTCTTATACCTTTTACTTCTTATTTACACTTTCAGTTTCCCACAATAGAGCAACTATTCAGTATTTACACATGTGTGTCTTATTTATTTCACTTAAGAGTATTGCCTCAGTGTACATCCATTTAGCTATAAATGTTTCTAATTTCTCATTTTTTATGGCTGAGTAGTACTCCATTTTATTTTTTTAAAACCCCACATTTTCTTTATCCAGTCTCCAGTTGATGTGCAATTGGGCTGCTTCCAACTTTTAGCTATTACAAACTGTGCTGCTATGACCATGGGTACATATATATCACTGTGGTATGATTCTTTTAATTCTTTGGGGAAGATACCCAACAGGGGAAGAACTGGGTCAAATGGGACTTCCAGTCCTAGTTCTTTGAGGTATCTCCATACTGATGTCCACAGTGGTTGCACCATTCTACACTCCCACCAGCAGTGGATTAATGTTCTTTCCCCACAGCCCCGGCAACATTTGTTGTTGGTTGATTTCATGATAGCAGCCATTCTTTCTGGAGTGAGATGGAATCTCAGCATTGTTTTCATTTGCATCTCTTGAATGACCAGTGATGTTGAACATTTTTTAATATGCTTATTTACTATTTCTTAATCTTTGTCTGAGAAATGTCTGTTCATTTCAGGTACCCAGTTTTGGATTGGGTCTTTAAATTTGGGAGGTCTGATTTTTTTAAAGTACTTTGTAGATTCGAGATAGTAGACCTTTGTCTGAGGAACAGCAGGTGAAAACTTTTTCCCACATTGTGGGTTTGTCTCTTCACACTGTTAGTGGTTTCTCTTGTTGTGCAGAAGCTTTAATAAGAAAAGATCCCACTTGTGGATTGTTTGTGCTAGTTCACGGGCAACTGAGATTTGTTCATAAAATCTTTTCCTACACCAATGTCTTCAAGAGTCCTACCTAACCTCTGTTCTAGCCAGTTCAGCATTTCTATTTTAATATTTAGATCTTTAATCCATTTTGATTTTAGTTTAGTGCATGGTGAGAGATATAGGTCTAATTTTAATCTTTGGCAACTTGAAACCCAATTTTTCCAGCACCATTTATTAAAGAAGCTATCTTTCCTCCAGTGAGGGTGGTTGGCTCCTTTGTCAAAGATGAGGTGGCTCAGTGTGTCTGGAGTTCTTTCTGCATCTTCTAATCTGTTCCACTAGTTCTCAGGTCTGTTTCTTTGCCATTATTATGCTGTTTTTATCACAGTAGCTATGTAGTATAGTTTCAAGTTGAGAGTTATGATATCCCTTGCCATGTCTGTGTTGCCTAAATTGGTTTTGCTGTTCTAGGTCTCTTCTTCTTCCAAATACTATAATAATATTATCGATATTTGGAAAACTGTACTTTGTGATTTTATAACATCAATGTTATTGTTTTATTGTTCTCTATTGTTAACATATTTCCATCATGTTATAATAATAATTATCACTATCCTGTCAGAGTCCAGCTTTCTGTGCAATCTTCTCTCCCCAAATACCTTGCCTTCAAATATACAGCTAACAACTGCCAGAACTGAGACCATAAGAAATGTATTTGCAATGAAGGTAGACAAGACTCTGATGAAGGGCTTGGAGGCATTTTCTTAGTAATAAAATATAAGAGCTTATTTCACTTGGTCGGGATTTTTCTTTTTAACAACTTCATCTCCCCAACTGTGTCCCAAATAGACAAAATTGTCACATTAGTGGCCATTTGGTAAATGGAGTGAAACTGCACAATTTCCTTGCTGGATTCTCCACAATTAAAGTCCTTTCATCAATGGAAATTGTCAAAATAAAACTAGGGAGATTTAATAGGTTATTAACTTTATTTTGGCAACTAAGAACTTAAAAAAGAAATTAGCAAATCCTATCAGCACACAACATTGGCTGAAATAATGTTTTACCACCTAAAACAATAAGAAGCATATATATTTCAGAATAAAAGAACATCCTTTAAGTGGAGTCATGTTAGCTTTATGAAGACTTCCCATGGTCTTTATATTTCTCATGTCATGGTGTGGAATTATTTGAGCACACTAAGCTCATGGTTTGAGAAGCTTCTAGAAGCTCTTGGCCTGAAATAATTTCTAAAAATAATAAATTTTTAATTATAAATAATATTTAATAATAAAGATTTAATAAATAATGAATAATTTTCATGTATTTTTCTAAATATATAGGAACAGGACACATCCCCCTAAAAAAAAGAACTGTGGTCTGTTGTTCCAAGAAAAGAAATTCTGTGAGGAAATGAGAACAGGCCTGCTTGCTTTGTGCAGGGCCTCTATTGTCAGCCAACCAACCCAAAAACTTTCGTCCTGGACGGAGGTGTCTCCGTGTGTCAAGAGCACTGAAAACTGTCCTACTTTAGAAGACAGGAAAATTTTTAAATCGAGTCCATTCCATGGAACAAATTTCCATTCTTTCTGGACCCAGAAATTCTGTGTCTGTTGGTAATTTTCATTTTTGGATCACAGCCCCCAGGGGAGCAGGAAGTGCGCCAAATAGAAGAGTGAAGTTTTCAGTATGTTTCTTTAGAGCCTGGACTTGCTCCCTGGGTCTATAAACAGAAGGGCTGCCCTGCTCCAGCCCTTCAGATGCAATTCCCAGATGCCAGCAATGGCCCAGGTACTGAGAGGGTGACAGGTGCCCTAGGGCCCCTTTAGAGACACAATTCTGAAGCTGACATTCCAGGAACAAAGAAAGTTGCCTTTATTAGAAAAATAACCAGTGACAGAAGACGTCACCTCATGAGCAGCCCGAGTAAAAGCTTTTCATAAAACTAAAACCAATGACTCCAAAATAACTTTGAGTAACCAACCTTCCTTCTACTGTTTTGTACTTTCTCAAATTTGAAAGAACTGGGAGAACCAAAAGGATAAAGATTAAATTCATTATTGACTCCTCCAGAAGCTTTTTCTGCAGACCTGAAATAAGTGCCATACATTTTTCTAAATATGTGAGTATTCATTGCCAATTTACATTTTGGTGACAGTATTCAAGTCTTTAGAGGGAGCCACCAAACATGATTTCAAGAAAAATAAGTGGAAGAAAACTTCTGAAACACATTTCCCAATGCCTGAACGACTTGTACAGAACAAGATTCATACTCTTTCTCCTCTAGTAGCCCCTTTGGAACTCATCTTAGGGAACAAGCTGCCTGGGTTTGGGTTGGTTTGGGTTGACTGCAGTTACATCAGAGGCTTAATTCTCCACCCTTGAACTCTCTAAATCATTGTTAATTCCTAAAAGGCTCACAGAATTTTAGTTTTGCTCCATCTGCTTCCCTGCAGCCAAACTTGAAGTCAGGACCTTTTATAAGTGGGAAACTCTGAATGAGCACCCTGGGATTTCCTCCAGTTGGAGAGTTGAGGCTGTGCTCTTGGGAAGACTGTTCTGTGGCCTTTGATGCTACGTCATTCATTTTATGTATTAATTATTCATTTCAGTATCTTGGCAGCATTATCTGCTTTTGCTGAAGTGAATGACCAAGGAGCTGTGGAAAGTGACTTCAAAGCCGCCCTGGTAAGAACAGGAAAAAGCTCGACATGTGAAGCACTAATTGCGCGAGGTTTAATATCGTGTGTTTAGCTATGACCCCCAAATCTGCTCGCCTCACAGCCTCCCCATCTGGTGTAATTTGCTTTCTCCTCTCGCAGAAATGCACACGACCGCACGCACCATAACAATGGGACCTCGGCCACAGCTTCACCAAGAGCGACTCCTTTCCCCTGTGTTTGCCAGGCTCCTCCTCTTTCCGCACAGGCTGCCCTGGGTTCTGCCTCCCCGCGAGTCCCAGCCTAGCAGCACTTTGGAGAAGGTGGTGAGGGAGCCGTACCTTGTGTCCCCGTTTCCGCCCTCTTTTCCTTGGGATCTTCACAGCTGGTAGGGAAGCAGCAGAAGCGGAGAAAAGGCCGGGACCTGGCATCTTCCTAGGCGTGGAGTGGAGCGGCGGCCGCCCTCGCTTCCTCCCCGCGACCCCCTGGGCCTGCATCTCGGCGGGTGCCAGTCTTACAGAGTGCTGTGACAGAGCGCTCACAGGCAGAGGAGGTGCTAAGAACGAGTCCAGACAAAAAAGAAAACACAAACAGAAGTGTTTGTTTGGTGTGCAAGGCCAACGCAGATCTGCTTTGGTGACCTGGGAGCTATCTACCCCCTACAGGAGCGAAAGCCCATCCCGGGGAGAGCCAGGCACCACCGGAGCGCTAGCAGTGCTCTTGGGCCCTGGTGTTCTTTCAAGGACAGTAACTTTCCAGGGGCTGGAGGGAGGAGGGGAAGGTACTGGCTGGGCGGAGAAGGCAGTAGATTCCTGGCTCCCAAAGACTGATGTCACCTGCAAGATGACATCTTTGTGTCTCAGCTTCTCCGTTCAACTTTGGACTATTTTGATAATTGTATTCAATAAACATAGCCATTCTTCATATTTACTCCTTTCTCTTTCAATGAATTATATATTATTATGACTTCTTTTTCCCTTGAAAGAAATTTAACAGCATAAATCAATTGTATTTAAAGTTGATGAAGTCCCTCCATCAAAATGCAGACAGATTTTTATATAGAGGTGTTCGTTTAAATCTTAGAATTGCAAAAATAAATTAGATAGAACCCAAATAAGCAATAAAGGAATCGTTAATATATCCAAAGAATTAAAAAAAATCAACCAGCTAAAAGCCATTAGCAACATTCTTAGCATAAGATGACGTTGAGTGAAAGAAACATTTCAAATTGTGCATAAGAATGATCTCAACCATGTAAAACTTTATATGATTAAAAAAAAGTGGACAGACACATGCTAAAATGTCACTCAGGAAAAAAGAGTGGGGCTGTGAGCAATTGTTCTCCACATACAATCCTACATACAGATCCCTCACATGCTGTAATAGTCTTGGCAAAGCACTGAAAATATTTCTTATGCAGAAACGCCTAGATGCTGAAGCAAGGGGCAACTGAGCATCCCTAACCCAGAGAATGTAGTGTCATGAACTCAGGGCTCAGATTTTCTGGAGTGTTAATGAATATAATGAGTGAGCAAGAGCTTTTGACTTTAATTCAAGGCTGAAGCTAGGGAATTAAAGTCATTTCTGAGGGTTAGTGAAACCTTCCAGGGAAAATGAGAGGCATTTGTTCAGAAGGTGCCAGGTGGATTTGACAAAGATTATGGAGCAGTCCACACACCCCGGCCTGGGCAACAGGCAGGAGTAGATTGCTTTCCCCAGGGAGGAAAATATTAAATAGTGGAAATTCTTAAAAAGATGACGGGGAAATTTAGAGTATCACTTACAGATTTAAAGTTACTTGTTCAGAACATTAGGCATCTTAGAGTAAATGAATTATGATCAGTGAACAGGAACTTATTAACATGCAAGCAAAAAAATTTTGTTCCCAGAATTAGAGTATTCTGCTGTGCTAATACCACAAAGATTCATTTTCAAAAAAGATGCTACCTTGGATACAAAATCAATATACAAAAAAACTATAGCATTTTTATATGCCAATAATGAACTTTCTGAGAAAGGAATCAAGAAAATAATCTCACTCACAATGCCATTATATATCTGTATCTATATCTATATCTGAGAGAATAAATCTAAATCTAACCAAGGATGTGAATGAAAAGCCTTCATACAGAAAATATAAAGAATTTTAAACAACCCTGCTAGGAATCTAATAAAAAATGGACAAATCATTTGAAAAGACAATTTTCAAAAAAAATAAAAATAACCAATGAATATATTTTAAATTGTTCAATATCTTTAGCCAGCAGGAAAATGCAAATCAAAACTACAATGAGATTCCTTCTCACTCCAGTTAGAATGGCTATTTAGAAAGAAAGAAAAGAGAAAAGAAAAGGAAAGAAAGAAAAACAGGAAAACAGACAAGTGTTATTGGTGGAAATGTAAATTAGTATAGCCATTATGGAAGACAGTACGGATCTTCCTCAAAAAACTAAAAGCAGAACTGTATGATGCAGCTGTCCCACTTCTGGGTAAATGTCCGAAGGAGTAATTAAGTCAGCACACAAAAGAGATAACCGCACTCCCACATTTGTTGCAGCACTGTTAACAGCCAAGCTATAGAATCAGCCTAGGTGCCTGTCAGCAGATAATGAATAAATAAAAGAAATGTGATATATATGTATTATGCAGCCATAAAAGAGAATGAAACCCTGTCATCTGTGGGAAAATGGATGGAACTGGAGGTCATCATGCTAAGCAAAATCATCCATATACAGAAAGCCAAGTATTACGTGTTTTCTCTCATATGCAAAAATAAACAAAAAGATGACTTGAAAGTAGAAGAAGGACTACTAGGGGCTGGGGGAAAAAAAACTAGAGGAGAAGTAGAGAAAGGGAGAGAGGGAAAGGATAGAAGGGAAAGCAGACAATGCATAACATGTGCCTGTATGGAAATATCACAGTAGATCCTATCAATTTGTACAACTAGTAAGTGTTAATAATTATAATGAAAAAATTTTAAAAGATTGCCCAAAATATTGAAGAACCAACAGAATTTATCAATAAAATTTTTGTTATGTGAAACTTGGTCTGAATTCCATCTTGATCTATTGTTACCAAGTTTCTCTGTCTTCATTATTACTTTACCTTTAAATATTGTGCAAACAGGAATTTTTCCTAGTGTAAAATATGTTTCTTTGCCTTTGTGGTTTGTCTGTAGTGAGTAGGTCAGCACCATATCCACGAATACTAACATAAAAAGTAAAAGAGAGAGTTGGGGATGCAGCTCAGTGGCACCACACCTGCCTGGCAACCACAAGGTCCTGAGTTCGATTCCTGATAACAGAAAAATGAAAGAAGAAACAATGAAAGAAAGGAAGAAAGAAAGAAAGAAAGAAAGAAAGAAAAGGGAAAGAGGAAGGAAAGGAGAAAGAAAGAGAAAGAAAATTCATTATCAGAGAAGGTGCTGAACCTCTTCCCTCTATTGTGAGAATGAGTGCTCTCAAAGGGTGAATTGGCTGAGTTCCCTTACAGTGAGTTGTAATGCTTTGCTGAGATGCTTCCTTGTAAAAGTCTTCTTATACATTTTGAAAAGTAAAGAAAGACCAGCAAATTAATCAACATAGCATCCTAAGAATTTTTAAACACAATATCCATTATATTTCTATGTACCAGTATCAAATCACAGAAAATGAAATTTAAATGTCAACAAAACATCCAATATAAGTAAAACTAACCAAAATTTTTATCATCTAAAATTAAACTTAATTTTCTAAAAAAATTTCATTATGTCAAAAATCTTTCAGGAGGGGACGGATCGGCTTTTACACTGGATTTTTTTGATTCCCCACTTCTCTTTCCCTCGTATGAGTAAAAGCCAGGATCTGCACTGCTTTCCTCTTCCTGCCTTCATAGCCATCCGTCTTGGAGATTGCAACGGTCCTTTCGGGGTAAATAAATCCGATAAACGAATTTCATGCTAATGGAGCCACAGTAAACTGTTTCCAGTAGGGTGCTCAGTACCTCAGCGGCTGGGGATACGGTGGAGACAGGAAGTCTCCCGCAGTCTCCCTGACTCACCACACCGGACTACTGTGTGTTTCATCCCCTGAGCGGGAATCTGCTCTTTATTACAAACATGGACAGTTATAAGTAATGGGATTGCTCAAGTGAGTAAGAAGGAAGTTACTTTAACAATTGGGGATTCTCTAAGTATCTCCTCAGAATAATTTAAAGAGTCTGAGACCAGGATGCAGCACGTTGCTGGACCTCTTGCCTAGAATGCATGGGTTCAATCCCCAGTAATGGGGAAGAAAAAAGTGTGGGGAAGCACTTATAAAGTGGTTCTTTCAACAACAAACTTACACATTCTGGAAAAGGTGGTGGCAAAAGTGCAGGTACCCCAAAGCCCCCCTTTCTAACACTAAGGCATGAACAAAAAAAGTAAAATTGACAAAGATAAATACTGAAAATACTGGAATGCAGTGAAAACAAGGCAGGTGGGATTTTGTCAAGGAGAACATCACTATGGAAGCACAATGAAATTGTTTCATAAGTTTAAAGAAAGCTTCAAACTAATAGAAAAAAATACTCAAATGTAAGAGGCTGCCTTAAGAAAAATTTTTAAACAAACATGAATTCTAATGAAAATATTGTATTCAGAAACAAAGAAAAAATATACAAGCATTTAGGCAGAACCAACAGATCATTTACAGTGGGAAAAAGAAGCAGGCTAGTTCTCTTCAGCCCCATGAGCTAGAAGATAATTCAGTCACAAACCCCCCTCTTTTCAGGTGTTTATATTTGCCACACTTCTGCTCATCACAGGGCCTTTGCATATGCAGCTGTATTTGCCTGGAATGCCCTTTGTTTCCCTCTGGTTTATTTCTCTCATTCTTCATCAGTTAGCTCAGGGAAGCTTGCCATGACCTCTCATTAGGGTTTCCTATGCTCAGAGTTACTCAGCTGTGATACAAACTTGCTGTAGTACATGACACTTGGACAAAAGAAGCCAATGGTAACATGCTGTGTCCTTTACCTAGGATTCATCTGTCATCTGCCAGCACCCATGACACTATTTGGTTGCAGAGAGGATGAAATCCCAGCTGTTCCCAGCTCTCCATACAGATTTAATTAAAAGTAGAAGGATTCAAATGAAGACAATATAATATTTTTTAGACGTTCTACTTAGGCGCTTAAGACTTGAAATAAACAAAAAAGATCATGCTATTATTGGACAGATGAATATTTCTAAAACATAATTTTTACCTAAACTATTTTATAAATTAAATGCAATCACACTAAAAGTTCAAACTAACTTTAGGAAGAGAATGGGCAGAACAAAAGCAAGTGAGGGAGATTTGCTTGCTGATGACTAAAATGTATTGTAAAACCACACCAATGACAGCAGTATAGTACAGGAGTAGCCACTGGGTCAATGAAAAAGTCGGTTCAGAAATTAGATATATAATAAATTCCCATTTAAAAAAATTGGAAACATTTCATATCGACATAGGCTTCTAGCAGAGTTGAGGGAAGTGAGACAGGAAAGTCACGAGGTACATCAGAGGTGGGCTTGCACCATGCACAGCAGAACAAGCTAAAATGCACAGGGCTGCTGATAAAAAGCTCCGAGCAGGTATGCTTCCGGGCTTGTGGACAACACGGGGGTCAACCAGACTGGAAACAGGGTCACTGCTTCCTGCTGTTCCTAAAAGCACTGTGAGTAGGTATGACCACATCTCTGGTCTCCACTGGATTCTAAATTCTTTCCTTCTATTAACTGCGTGGAATGGGCCCCTGACCCTGGTGTATTGGTCTTTCTCACTGTCCTTTCAAAGCACAACTGGACTCTTATGTTCTGGGTGCCATAATGAATTCCCTGTGTGCCAATGTCTTCAGTGTACTCTGCCAGAAACCTGATGCACACCTAATCCCACTGCTCTGCAGGCTATTAGGGCTCACATACAGTGAGGCTGTTTTGGTGATAAAGATGTACCCTGCACCTGTCTAAAATCCAGTCCTATCCAAGGTACCCTAGTCTTCCTGCTTCAGAGACCCTTTCTGCACACTTGGGTCTCCAGCTCCCTCAGCCCTTGTCACCTGACCACCACCTTCGTCAAGCACCAATGAAATGATGATTGACATAGCTTTCTCAGGTCTTCTGCATAGAAATGATTTCTGTTTGTTGCTGAGGCCGGAGGCCACGTTTCACACATCACTCTGCTCTTCACGGTGCTTGGTTCAGAAAGTACCCATGGTGCAGTGGCAACATCTCCACCCTGGAGCTCAGCCCTCTCACCTAGACAAACAACCCGTGGCTGTGGTACAACGTGTGCTTTCAAATTTTAAAATTCTGGGTAGAAATAGATTTATTTGGATAGAAATAGGTTCAGTATAATAGAACATTTCAAAGGTCAAGAAAACCATTTCATAAGAATTGGGACAGCTATATAATCTCATAAATCTGAGAAAATGAATTCCTTTAATACACATTTTTACCAGTTCTAACACTAAAATGTAGCCAATAGAAGCCAAAATGAGCACTCACATGCACTCAAATTCTGCTCTTTGATACTATTCTCCATATTTTACTTACACTATAAGTAAAACCAAGATTCTTTGGCGATAGACAATTTTATATCTTAGGTTAGATTAGCTTGCAATATCTGATTATTACCAGAATAAGGATGATTTTAAGGATATCAGGGAGAGAGTGAAGGGGACAAAGTAGCAAGTTGTAATAATTTATGAATCAATCATAAGAATGATAATAATGTGTTGAATTGAAATAATTGTAATTATTTTAATACAACAGGAAGTTGAATAGAATAAAATATAATTTATTTTTATTTTAGTAAGTGTAGAACAACTATGTATAGTTACTTAGTTCCATTAAGTACTAACATTCATTTGTCTCTGTATGTCTAAATAGAAAAGAATAAATACGAAGAAATTGTAACTATATCAACCTGTCCTGAAAAATGAGGTGACCCAGGGACAGAAGGGACTAACCAGGTAGAAAGAGGATTCAACAGAATGCGCCAAAGGATGAATCTAGCTGTGTGTGGTGGCATGTACATGTAATCCCAGGATTCTGGGAGGCTGAGGTAAGATGATTTTGAGTTTGAGTCCAGCCTGGGCAATTTAGTGACTTAGTGAGAACCTGTCTCACAAAAAAAAAAAAAAAAAAAAAAAAAAAAGGCTGGGGGTGTAGTTCAGTGTGAAGGCTCTGGGTTCAATCCCCAGTAATGCACACACATGCACAATGATGGATCTGCCAAATGTCTTTAGAGGAGTTGCAATGTGAAAATTTGTTCCTTCACCCTGTAGGAAGTGAAACTCTAAATGTGCATAGTAAATATAATGAGACTTCAAGATTCACTCTTCCTTCACAGGTAGAACTCTCACTCCATTGTCAGCTCTCTGGGTCCTCGTAAAGACGCTCTCCTGTGAGGGAAGACTCCAAATGCCTGCCAAACCCCTCCACCCTTGGCCGAGCCTACCAAGGCCCCCTCTCCCGACTCCAAATGTGGAACCTCTCCTGCCTCCATAAGGGCACAGCAGCCAAAGTGATAGAAAGCCAAGAGTCTTACACTTCAGGAGAAGGATGAAAGACATACAGACTGAGTAGGGAGAATAAGCACAGTGACATGGGAAAGCACCATCCATGCCGCAGGTTTGGAAACACATTAGGGCAGTTGACAGCATGGAGAGAGGCTCATCAGAGATGTGGAAAACTCACTAGCTGGGCCGCTGTTCAGCTACACCCTAAGTCCCCCTATTTTCTGGGGTCCGCCAGTCCCCTTAGCCTACCCAGGAAGGGAGAGAAGGCTTCTTCCAACCCCAGCACGGCCATGGGGGCCTGCTGGCCTAGAGCTGCCCCTTAGAAGGTACCTCAGAGGACAGGGGAAAGTGGGGGCCAGGCCCAGGAGGGACTGGTCATGCCACCTCATTTCAGGTGGGCCTCCCTTCTTTTTAGATCAGTCCCCACACTCATGGGCCTTATACTTCACATGGCATCCGAGACTCTGGGTGTTGGCCTGGGGGACTGCTTCTCTCAGCGGTGCTCTAAACACAGGGGGCTGCCCCTTCTCACTACTTCCCCTGGGTCCTGTGACAGCTGGCTGCATTTGCTCCCTGAGAGGTGCTGGCCTCAGCTCACAGGGCGGGGGTGGCCATGGTGAAGCAGGGGATCCAGCATCTTCTCTTTGCTTTACTAGGTCTCCACCAGGAACTACCTCTCCTCTACCTCCAGCTTCTGCTGGACAGGCCCACAGGATCCCAGCCTCTGCTGGGTGACCTGACCCTGGCTTCTGCTATACCACCTCCTCTTTCTGGCCCTGGAGACTAGGGGTGGTGGCAACTGCAAGGACTATGGTTGAGTGCCCAGCCTGCTGTTTTGGCTTTTCCATCACTCCATGACCATCAACCTGAGCTAAAAATCCAATCCCTTACACACTAAAGAGATCCCCCAGCTAAACCCCAGCAGACATACATGGAAGGGACAGCAGCTGCCTGCCTTTTTGACAGGTCATTAATGACCAGGCAGAATGGGAAGCGTGCAAGAAAAGCTCCTCTGGGAATGTCCTGTCTTCCCGCTATCTGAAAGGATAGCCTTTCTGTGGCTATGCCCACAGATATGGCTACAGGCAAAATTCATGGTTTGTGAGAGGGGCCCTGGAGGTCAGAGAAAATGAGATGCTCTCTGCCAGTGACATAGTCAGCAGACTTATGGGTAAGGAAAAGCAGAAGGAACAACCCCCAGTATAAATACTGAAATTTACATAGTGGCATGCAAAGGATATTATCTTGTGGTCGTGAGCAAGACACATGCAGAAATTTATACATACAGTAGTCTCTTTATCCACAGGTGAGCTTTCTGGGGTTTCAGTTACCTGTGGTCAGCTGTGGTATGAAAATATTACTATAGTGCAGTGAGGAATAGATATTTTTCAGAAACAAGGGAGACCACATTCACATAACTTTTATTACAATACATGGTCATAGTTGTTTTGTTTTCTTATCACTTTTTATTAATCTCTTACTGTGCCAAATTTATAAATTAAATTTTGTCATAGGTAACTATGTATAGGAAAAGCATAGTATAGATATAGGGTTCAGTACTGCCCACAGTTTTAGGGTGATCTTAGAACATGCCCCCCATGGATAAGGGGGGGGGTCTACTGTATACATTTATAGATGTATAATGTAACCCTGGAGGTGTTTGTTGTTTTTCTTTTTTGGTACCGGGGATCAAACTCGGGACCTTGCACTTTCGAGGCAGGTATCGGAACCACTGAGCTAAATCCCCAGCCCTCTGGAAGTGTTTTTGAGATGGCAGCAATTGCATCTTACTGGGCTAAGGAGGGGAACTGGGGGTCTAGAAACTGAAGAAGGAACTTTTCTTGCATACTGTTTTGTAACTTTGGGGTATTGTATGTATTCAAAAAATAAAGCAGTGTCAATCAAGTCAATCTAAGTGAGAGACTCTGACATCTCCAGCTGTTGATCAGCTGCAACCAGCTGCAGTAGTGCTTAGGAAGTGGGTGGGGTCAAGCGCTCTGGACCCTGAAAAGATTACAAATCGAGAGCCAGTATGTGGGTGCTGCACTCACCATGTTCCTTGATTTGTGCAGCTGCACAGACCCGGGTGCCTAATAACCCCATAATTCAGCTGCCCAGACCAGCAACCAGTGCAGTGGGCATTTATAGCACCTGAGGCTCAGTTCTGGGTGCTAGTGGAAATGACCCCAGACCAAACTCCTCCGCTGTCTCTACCCATAACTAACTGATAGGTAGAAAAGTCATTTAACCATGCTGGGCCTCAACACCCTCGTCTGTGTAGGTTTAGATCTTCTAACTCTCCATCAAGCAAAGCTGCTAAAAGAGACAAAAAACCCTATTCAGACTCAGACTCATTTAGATAGGCAGCAAAAGCAAGGAAAACACGGACTCCACCCATGTGCACTGTCCCACAAGACAACACAGAAACAAAAGGGCCAAGAGGACTACAAATTTATTGGTGTGGCCCCTGTTGCTGAGAAGCTAATTCCATGGACTAGAGCCAAGCAGTTTCATTGCCTGCAGCTGTACCCTAAGGAGGGGGCCAGTAGAAAAGCTGCACCAAGGCAGCCATGGCATAATGACAGCCTCCTAGACAGTTAGGGAGGCAAGGGGCAAAGAATCTTAGAGCAGCTCCTCGCTAGTCACCCACTCTTTGCTCTGGAGGGATGACGTGACCTCCATGGGATGTGGAGGGTTCCATGGTGGAGCGAATCCCCTGTGCCCATCTCCTGCCTTTAAAGCTAAACACTTAGTAGAGGAAAACAGGTTCTCCAATGTGATATGGCAAGAGGACACTTTTAAGGTGAATTGTATTTTGAAGATGGGAACCAAAGAGGATGCTCAGAGAGAAGAGGTCCTGAGGTCTGAGGTTTTGGGGGACCATGGTCAGAGCTCACCAGGTCTTTGCAGCCTGGTACTCTCTTGTTCTGTCACTAGAGACAACTAAGCTGGAGGCTCCCTGCCTACAGCCCCTGGAGCCTCACTTCTCCTAATCCTAGCTCATTCTAGAGGTGGTAACAGGCTTGGACATAATGATGAGACTGGCCTGCTTCTGATCAGAAGCAAAGATACAACGATAACTCAAGGTTAAGAGTTGCATCACAACAGATCTCAGGAACTCCTAATCCCCCACCCCCCACAGATTTGTCTAAGGACATTATTTGATCTTTGCTCAACTTTTCAGAAGACAGTGTTATCTATCCCCTCTCTCCTACAAGCATGAATTTCTGCCCGGAATGTGAGTCAGATGACATGTCTAGTCCTTAGCTAGATCAAAAATAATCACCTTCAAAGACTTGTGTTCCTCAGAGAAGTGGTTTTCCTGAGGCTCCTTCTCCATAGCTTGGGCTGGAAATGGCCACATGGAATTTTTCTACTCTACATCCTTCCCTGTGCTGTGATTACAGCAGCTACAACATGTCATTCCATTTATTTGTATCCACATCTATCTCTTTCAACATACTTGAGACCTTGAAGAGGCTTTACATCTCAATCCATGTATCCCCCTGCCCCAGTTCAGTGTTTGCACATCTAAGGAACTTAGAAATTGCTCACCAAATGAACAGATGCATGGATGGATGGATGAATGAATGAATGAATGCCCAGTGATTTGTTCCTCTTCCAGGACTCCCCCCACTCCTCAGCACTGAGGTAGTAAGATCCAGCCCAGGGAGCACCCAGAAGGAAGCTCTCCCACCGCCATCCCAGGCTCCTAGGGCAGTGAAGCTCAGCTGGTCCCAGCACCTGGAAGGAAGCTCCCCGCCTCCATCCCAGGCTCCTTGGGCAGAGGGGGTGAGCCGGTCCCAGCACCCGGAAGGAAGCTCCCCTGCTGCCATCCCAAGCTCCTACGGCAGAGAAGGTGAGCTGCGTAGGCACCAGAAGCACCCCCCCGCCCTGTAGAAATGAGAAGACACATAAACAAGCCTCACAAACAGACTTCTGGATCACCTACAGCAACCCCAAAGGGAAATGAGATGGAACACTCTGATACTCAACCACCTGGACTCTCTGAACTGGCAACAAAAGAGGATCTGGGAAAAATGAAATCAGAAATAATTACTCAGATAACAGCAAAGATTTTGCTCATGGTGCAAGTCATGATTAATAAATCTACAGAGGACACAGATAAAAAAATAGAAGATCTGAGGAATATGATGGAATCCCAACATAGGAAACAAATGGAATCCATAAAACAGATACAAACAGATTTCAAGGAGATTAAAAACTCCATCGATAGTCTTCACAGTAGAATGAACCAATGTGAGGATAGCATTTCAGATATAGAAGATAAGACTGCAATTAATGAGGAGGAAAAGAAAAATTGCTTTAAAATTGTAAGGGAACACGAGAAATCAATCCAGCAGCTGCTAGACGATGCAAAGAAAAATAACAAGACTGATTGGAGTCAATGAAGAAACAGGAGAAAGTGCAGATGACATAAAAAACCTCTTCACAGAAGTGATGGCAGAAAACTTCCCAAGGAGGGGAAAAGAACTTGACATACAGATAAGTGAGGCATATAGGACTCCAGCTAGCCTTGATCAAAAAAAAATCTACACATAGGCATATAATAGGATTCCAGAAATCCAACAGAAGAACAAAATTCTACAAGCAGTGAGAGAAAAGAAACAAATCACATACAAAGGAAAGCCCATCAGAACCACAGCAGACTTCTCAACACAAACCCTCAAGGCAAGAAGAGCTTGGAGTGATGTATTTCAAGCCCTAAAGGAAAACAGTCTCCAACCCAGATTGATGTACCCTGCAAAACTATCTTTCAAAATGGATGGAGAAATAAGATACTTTCATGATAAAGAGCACCTCAGGAACTTCATGAATACCAAACCGGCACTCCAAAAAATTTTAGACAATACCCTAGGAAAAGACAATGAGGATCACAACCCCGGGAAACCCAGCAGAATGAATCCATTGGGCATGACAAATTAAACGCAAAGGGGGAGAATCCAACAAAAAGATCCAGCCCAGGACCTTTGTCCTTTATTTGTTAGAATTGGTCTCCAGGCTCAGAACTCCACCCGTGGAGTGCTTAATAGTCACTTTTCAACTAAAAGGTCACCCCAGCAAAGCAGTGCACCTCATGCTGCCAAAATAGGACTGTACTTGCTTTGTCTCTTTTATTCTTTCCAGTGGCTCTGAGATAGACATTATTGTCCTTAGATTACAGAGGAGGAGCTGAGGCCCAGAAGAGTTGCAAGAGATAACCTGAGTGGGCAGAACTCGGATTCCATCCCAAACTCTTTGCACAAATCCCTGCAGCTGTCTCCTTGGGTCAGCCCTGGATAGAATCCATGGAGCCAGCAACGGGGGACGAGAGGGAACTTGACCCTTCAACCATAGCTCCATGTCTCTGTCACCTACTAAATGAGAGCTGAGATGGTATAAGATGACCCAGTAACTAGTCACTAGGTGGCTGGATAGTAATTATTTAGTGAGTGCCCATGACACACACAGCTGATCCAGACATTATTTTTAGTACATGTTTGCAGTACATAATGATTACATTCCTTGTGGGGAGTTGGTACCCGTACATAACATATCTGAATTTTGTTATTGCCTTCCCCTGCCCCCCTTTTCAGATATTTTCTAAGATCGTTAGAGTGGGTGCAGACAGCGCTTGCTGGAAGGTGCTGGTCTCTGTCGAGGAGGCCACAGCTAGGGCCTGTCACTCTGGCCCTGAACCTGCATGTCAAGTGTAAGGAAAGGTACTTTGCAGGACCACACCTTTTTCTTTCCTTTTCAGCAAACCACAATTTCCTGTTTTGTTCTCTATTTATACTTTATTTACATTTAGTTTTGAGAAAGTGCTGGTGATTTGGTGTTTGGGTTGTTTCTAGTTCAATCTTTATAAAACAAACTTTCTTTTGAAGATGAAGTTTTGTGATATAAACCAACTGTAGACCTAGATTCTTTTCTAATATCTTGCTAAGAAATATCCTCAAAACTTCAACGATAAAGTAATAGGTTCAAATAACATCAATCACAACTCTCCAAGTCAGCACCTGAGTAGGAATCCACTTGCCAGTGTTGGGGATTTGTGAGTTCCTCCGAGAGAGGGCTTCCTTAGTCAGCAATCTTTCCAACACAAATATTTTACAGATTTTTTAGGTCCATAGTCATTTACCCTGAGTCCAGAAATGTGTGACTATGATATCCTCATTATGATACTCTTTGGAAAATACTAAAGTACCTAAGGTACTTAGTTAGAGTTATATAATGAGATGTAGCAACTTGAAGTTTGCCCCAGGGACCCCACTGGATAGAAAGAAATGCTGCCTTGGGCCCACAATGAGCAGGATACAGCAGGTGCCAGAAAATCAACACTGGAACCAAAGTCCTCACCTCCTGTGCAGGTCAAGCAAACATACATTTTAGAAGTGAAAGGCAAGAGAAAGTGCATAGTTACCTTAAAACTGATTCTAATCCTCTGTGTTTGGTAGCTGAAATCTTTGCTTCCTGAACAGACAAGGACTGTGTTTCTCCAGGGATCAGAAGAGCTGGCTTTGAGAATCAGTGAGCAGTAAGTGGAGTGGCAGAGTGGCCCTTGGGCTTCAGTGTTCTGAGCTGTCAAACAAATCCAGCATTTGCCAGGTCCATAGCACCAGGCTACAGTAAGAATCCCAGAGACAACAACCAGGAGAGACCTTGAGATCTACAGAGCCCTGTAGGATATAAATTACTGCTGTTCTCAAGCAATACTATGTTTTTGGTTCTCTTTGCAGAGAACAGAGTCAACAGAAACTCTTGTTCCCTGATCACCTTGTTTGTAGCATCTCAAAGGCAGCACACAACAGAACCATTTATTTGTACTTGTCAAACCAAAGAAACAAAACTAATGCACCCAGACACTGCCACACCCCTGGTATCTTCCTGCAGAGTTCGCAGTAGTCCTGTCTCCTGTGCAGATAATACCTGCCTTGTGAGGGTGAAGCTTCTAGCCATACTCTGGCACCAGAAGGGGTTTAGAGTTTTCTAGAAAGCTTGGGGGCTGAGAGGAGGGGCAGGTATAAGATGTCCACCACTGTCACCAGTCACGTCTGGACATGTAGTCGCTGCTTACCCACCTGCACTGCCCTCCTATTTCACCAAGCAGCATCCCTACAAGGACAGGGTGGGCAGGTTATTATCTCTCTGGCCGATGTCTCCATATGGCCACCCTCACACAGCCAGTTACTTTCTGGGCTTCAAAGGTACTACAAGACCAGGGCCAAAAAGCAAACTGATGGCCTTCAAAAGGAAAGCACTGGCCAGAAAAGGGCTATTCTCTTTTTCCCCTCACTCATTCCTGCAACCAACCAATGATATTTTCTGGTCATCTACTATAGTGCTAGGCATTGTGCAGAGTACTGGAGATGTGAAGATGAAGGCAGATGAGGCCTAACTCGCTCCCACGGGTCTCCTGGTATGCTGTGGTTTGCAGAGCTGAATCTTCCACATCCCGCACCATCAACACATAGGTTCTCCATCCGAAACACCCAGAATCACTTTGAGCCTGACATGCACATATAGGTCGCCCAAGCGGAAGCAGCCACTAGATGCACTCACTCTGCACAAGGACAGTCTCTGTAGACCAGCAGTGTGCCAGCCCATGGCAAAACTGCCAGGGTTACTTCAAGCTTCCTGATTGCAGAGCACCCCACCCACGGAAGGCAGAGATCAGAGTCCCCCTGTAGCAGACTCCTTCATCAGCTGTGTTACACTGGAGATAGCAGCACTTGGCTGAGTTCACTCCCAGTCAAGGTCAACTGACTTCAACTAAATTCCTCCCCTCTGAATTAACAGTGTGTTCTCTTCAGCACAGATATGCTTGTGCCCTCATTCTACAGACCTGGCTACTTGATACTTGTTATCAGCAGGTGTCCCAAGGCCTGCCCAGCTTCTCCCCTTCTCACACTGGATGTCCTGGGAGTCCTTTGTCTTTGCTGCCCAGAGCAGCTTAGATCAGTCCAGGACTCAGTTTCTCTCAAGTCTCTGTCTCTGTGTTTCTTTTAATTCCCACCTTCCTATCTCTCGGACGTTGCAGTGGCTTACAGGAGGCCAAGACCATTGTAGGGGTCTCTGGCAACTCCCGTTACCCTTCCCCTATACCCCCAGCCAGTCCACAACTCCCCTCACACCTGTGTCCCTTCACACCTGTGTCCCCACACTGCAGGTGCTGTCCCTGTACACAGCTACATGCAGGGCTCAACTCTCAGCACCAATCAAGCAACACTAGAGGAGGATAAATAAGCAAATTAATGAAACATGCATATGTTATTTTGCTAAATTCTCACTACAAGCCCTTAAGGCAAGAGTCACTATATGTCCCCATTATGCAGAAGATGAATCTGAACAATAAGTCAAACTTACACAGCTCACAGCTCAGGCGACTCCTGGTCTTGTCAGAAGTCACAAGGTAATGCCCACCCACTCTCCCTCCTCTAGCACCTGCTAACAAAATGTGAGTGGCTGAGATCCCATGAGAGCCACCTCCCAGGGCCTTTGTTTCCAGCAGGAGATGGGAGGTGTTGCATTTTAAAAGCTGGCTCTCCAAGCCACAAAGCCTAGAAGCAAAGTGCACACACACACACACACACACACACACACACACACACGCACGCACACACACCATGTCTGAGCTGGGTGAAAGCTTATGTGACCTCTCAGGCTTGGCTTACAGTGACTCCTCAGCCAGTATGATTTAACTGACTCAAACCAAAAGGCAGAAGAGTATGATGGCACACACTGTGATCCCAAACACTTGGGAGGCTGAGGCAGGAGGATCACAAGTTTGAGCCTAGTCTAGGATACATAGGAAGATATTGTCTCTAAATAAACAAACAAATAAATAAACAAAGGCAGGAAAGGACCAATGCAATGACTCAACTGTGGACTTTTACTTTTTGACTCTAAAGGAAAAATCAAAAAAGGAAAACTAAGGCCCCCTTTCCCCTGCTCCCTCTCTGGAGAGATAGCAGTCAGCAAATAGGGCCTTACTCAGTTATTTTCAAAGGTTTTTTCTCCTTTTCAGAGGTCTCCTGAGTCTGCACAACACCAGTTGAATCAATTCTTAATCGGCTCGCAGTTTACCTCCTGAACATCCGTACCAATATGAATATTTATTGGACATGTACAAGGCATTTGTGTCTGGCTTGGAGGACACAAAGGGACATGAAGACAAGCACACAGGCAGAAAGGCACCTGTGGCAATGCAGATCCAGGATGAGCCCCCAGACTCTAGGAGGGGCTGGAGTGAGTCTCACAGAGCCAAAACGCAAGTGGCCAAGAGTCATGCAGGCAAAGAAAACATGGATGCGTCACTGGGTCCTTTTCTAATTTTCAGGGCAAGTAGAAGAAGATGGAATTGACTGGGGAGTTACAGGTGATGGGGGCAGCACCATCACTTGGGGACTGTTTTTTGTTTGGTACAGAAAGGGGAGCTGTCTCACACCAGAGGCAGCAGGGTGCGTGATAAAGGTGAGATGCTGGGGCAGCCAGCCCAGAGACAGTGACCTTAGCTCATGGGTTTAATGAGCTCAAACCTCTGCAAACTCAAACAAAGCCACCCGAGTGCAGTGGGGGTTTACAACAGCTGCCGTTAGAAAATTTCCAAGGAATCAGGAAAAGAGCAAAAGTACGGTAAGAGCAGAAAGGGGTACACTTTATCCCAATTTTCAAAATGAGTTGTATTATAGATGTGAGCATACAGTCATCGGTTACAGATATGATTATCAAACGACTGTTGAGTGCTTATAAAAAATAAGATCATCGTTTGTAAAGTGGCATTGGCTCCCTAAGAACATGCCTGTATTCCCCTCAGATTTAAGGCGTAACCTAACTAGATATACTAAGGCCCATGGGCAGGACAATTAGGTTAGAAATTGGGGAAATGGTACAATCATGAGGTCTTTTAATCATTATTAAATTGCAAAGTATTTGACAAATCTTCCCCAGATTATTTCATGGATTAGATAGTAATACATGAGCAAAAGGATAAAACTGCTGGGTAGAATCATAGCTAATGAGACAGCACGTAGATTCCAAGTTGTATAGTTAATGACAGCACCAGTCTGCAGATTTTCTCCAGTTGGATGCCATATGTCCTTAGTTTTAGTTATAGTCTCCTCGGTGACATGGATGAAGATTTAGAAAGCAGGTCTATCAAATAAGCAGATAACCTAAGTCTAAAAGGGACAACTAATGCTACAGATTACAGAACTGAGATTCAAAAAATTTTAGCCATGGAGACCATAGCAACCAAATAAAACTTTTAATAGATAAAATATGGGAGGCTGAGGCAGGAGGATTTCTGTGAGTTTGAGGGCATCCTAGGATACATAGTGAGTTCAAGGCCAGCCTGAACTGCATGGCAAGACCTTGTCTCAAAAAGAAAAAAAAAAGATAAAATAGCTAAATTATCATTCACAAAAATATATTAGAGATTTGACAGGAAAGTCTTCCCGTGTGAAAAAAGATTAAGGAATCTGAGTCAGCGACACACTTTATTTAGATTATGATGCAGGCCACTTTATGAAAAAGCTCATGGGAATACAGATTGTCTAGGATCCAGATCAAAAGAAACAATAATCTCATTGTCCACAAGACAGAAGTTTTACACCTGTTTTGAGGGGCAAGAATTGAAATAAATATTGACTCAAAAATGAGGGAAGGGAATGGCATATGGAACTTTCCTTCCTGAAGGAGACAAAATAACTAAGGGCAGTTAGCCAGGAAAGAGAGATTATTCCATGCGGCACCACAAGGTGGAACCCTGACATGGATGCAGCTTCCAAAATGGTTCCAGATGGTCCCCACCCTCTGTGCAGCCCACCCTCACACTTATCAGACTTTCAGTTATTCACTGAAAGTACTATTATTGAGAATTCTCATTATCTAAGACACAGTCTAACGCAAAAGTAGCAGTCCATATTTCCTTATCTCAGCAACAACAAGAAGTACATGAGATGTCCTGAATGACAGCCCATGGGTGTTTATTCTACAGGACAGGAACCCCTGCGTGTGCCTAGGACCCAGAACCAACAATGGGGAAACCTACAGAACAAACGATTAACAAGGACAGGACAAGTAGCCTCCTCCTCACCAGTCAGGAGGATGTATTTCAGGAGTCAGATGGGATTCTACTCTTTGTGCTCTTATCCCTTCTGTCACCTCTTTACAGGACGAGAGGGGCGCCTTTTTCCCTCTGTGTGTCTCCTTACTTCCACATGGCCTTCTTATAATGACCCTAGTCACTGAATTTATTGCCCATCCTAACCCAGCTGATCTTAACTAATTACATCTGCAAAGAGCTCGTAAGTTCACATTCTGCGGTTCTAGGTAGATCTGAATTTGGGGAAGAGGATCACTATTCAAGCCAGCACAATTAGTTTACATTGACCTTTCAAGTGGAAGAAATAATACCTCTAATCTTGTCAGGTACGGTGGTGTGTTAATTAACTCCAATGTAAATTTCTGCAGAAGTCTTTTGCTGTCGTATAAAAGCATTTCCTTCCTATGCCTGATGAGAAGATAAGAACTCTAGTAACCTTGCTTGTAGTACTGTCATAATTTCTTTGCCTTCATACTAATTTGTGCAACTAAGTTTTCTCTTTAAATTTAGATTTTTCCAAAAAAAATCCATTTTGTCTTAATTGAGGTCAGAAACAATGTAATTCATGGGTCTTAAAACTACAGTTTGAGTTTTGACAAATACATACACCAATGTAACTCATAGCCAATCAAAAGATCGAGCATTTTCATCACCTTAAAAAGTTCCCTCACGTTTCTTTCCAAACAACTCTACTCTTCCAAAGGCAACCAATATTCTATTTTTTTAAATCACCAAAGATGAATTTTGTCTGTTCTTGAGGTTTGTACAGTAAATGGAATTATACAATATATACTTGGTTGCATCAGGCATTGTTACCATGTATAGTTTCAGTATATCCACAAGTCATTTTGTTCTGTTGCTGAGTAGAAGTCCATTGTGTGAATGTACCACAATCTTTACATTCATTCACCTGTTGATAGACATTTGAATTATTTCCAGTTTTAAGTTGAAAAAAATCCTCCAGCAGCATTTCTATTCAAATCTTTTGCACACATATGCTTTTATTTTCCTGGGTAAATGTCAAGGAGTAGATAAGTTACATTTGTATGTAACTTGGTAAGGAACTCCCTAGGAGTTTCCCAGTGGTCTACTCTCTTCACTCCCTCTAGTGCTGTGAGATGGCGCTGGCTGCTCCTTATGTCACCAGTGTGGCTGCTATTTATGTCACTCATTCTAGTAGGCAGATTTTAATTTGCAGTTCCTCGATACATAGAGATTTAAGGAGCTTTTTCTATGTAGATTAGCTGTTTTCATGTGTTTTGCTGAAAGTACCTGTTCTAGTCCTTTGTCCAAATTTATAAGTAAATTCTTTGCCTTTTTAAAAATTATTGATCTATATGAAGTTTTTATAAATTTTGAAGACAAGTCCATTGTTAAGTACATGCAAAACAAGTTTTCTCACCTCATCTGTGGCTTGCCCATTCACTCTCTAAATCATGTCCTTTTTTTTTTTTTCTGGTACCAGGGATTGAACTTGGGACCTTGCGCTTGCGAGGCACATGGCAGAAGCACTGAGCTAAATCCCCGGCCCTAAATTGTGTCTTTTAATGAGTTTATATTTTTAATTTTTGATGAAGTCAAATATAGCAAACTTTTACTTAATGATTAATGGTTTCTGTGCTCTAAGAAATTTTTCACACCCCAAGATTGTGAAGCAATTCTTCTGTTTTCTTCTAATTTAGAAGATTTGCCATTTTACCTTTTAATCTGGTTTATGATTCATCTTAATGATTGTGTATGGTGTTAGATAAAAAGTTCAGAATTCATTCTTCCTCTATAAAGATATAAATCAACCCAACACCATTTGCTAAAGCTTTTTCTCTTCCCACTGATGTGTCTTGGTGTGTTTATCAAGAACCGTTAACTACATGAACCCGAGTCTATGTATAAATGATTTCTTCTGTCTCGTTGTCATATCTGCCTATTTTTATGCCAAAATCAACGTCTTTTGGTTACTATAATTTTATAGTAAGTTTTGAAATGGGATAATGTGAGTTTTCAAACTCTATTTTCCTTTTTCAAGATTATTTTTAAATTTGCATTTGAATTTCCATATATTGCAAAAAATCTTGCTGGTAGTCTCTCTTTTTTTTTCAATTGGTACCGGAGATTGAACTCCGGTCCTTCTGCTTGCGAGGCAGGCGGCAGAACCACTGAGCTAAATCCCGGAACCTTGCTGGTGGTCTCATTGAATCTATAAGTCAACTTGGAGAGAATTGTAACTTGAACAATAGTGACTCTTACAATCCATATAGGATAACTCTCGATTTACTTTGTACTTCCTTAGCCTGTCACAGAAATGTTTTATAGTTTTTAATTTTGGTGTAGATATCTTGGACATATTTTGTTAAATTTACCCCTAAGTATGTTTTGATTTTGGATGCTGTCAAAACTTCATTTTTTAATTTGTTGTTTTCTTTACACAGAAATAAAATAGATGATTGTACATTAACTTTGTATTCTACCGGTATACTACTTCTAACTGACAAGATCTAGTAAGGTTTTTTGAACATTCCTTTAGATTTTCTATACATAAAATTATATTAGCTGTGGATTAAAATTGTATTTCTTTCTTTCCAACTCTTCTGCCTTTTAACTTTTAAAAAAATTTCTTTTCTTGCCTTGTTAAAGGCAAGGAAACTCAGAAAAATGCTAACTGTAAGAAGGGACATGCTTGCTCGTTTCTGATCTTAGGGGGAAATTATACAGTGTTCTATCTTTAAGTATGATATTATCTTTGGTTATTCATAAATACCTTTTAAGAGATAGAGAAGGTTTCTTCTATTTTTAATATTCTTTGTGATTTTTATAACCATGAATGGACATTGAATTTTGTAAGGTTTTTGTCTACATCTATTGAGATAATCATATAACTTTTGCCTTTTATTCTGTTATTATTGAAAGTGACACTGATGAATTTAGAATGTGAAATGACCCTGGCTTCCTAAGATAAAGTCCACTTGGTCACGATGTACTACTTTATTGATAGATTTTATTTGCTAATAATTTCATAAGGATTTTTGCATCTATGTGGATGAGGAATATTGATTCATAATTATCTTTCCTTATAATAGCCCTGTCAAGTATAGTGAAAATGGTATGGTGGCCTCAAAAAATAAACAAAATGGAAACTGTTCCCTCTACCTCTATTTTTTTTTTCAATCGAACTCAGGTCCTTGTGCTTGCACAGCAGGCAGCGAAACCACTGAGCTAAATCCACGGCCCTCTACCTCTATTTTCTTAAGGAGCTCCCATCAAGATGGGTATTGCTTCTCTCTCAAATATTTGATAGAATTTATCAGTGAAGTCACCTGAGCCTGAACTTCTTTTTGTGGAAAGATTTTTAATTACAAATTCAATGTATTTAAAAGGTAATGGACTATCTGATTTTCTCTTTCATCTTGTGTCACATTTGGTTAGTTTTAGTTTTCAAAGATTTAAAAAAATATATTAACATGAATTGTTCATAAAACTTGCTTATTATCATTTTAATAGGTTACTCTTCCATTCTTCTATGATTTGCATTATCTCTCTTTTTCTTGATCAATCTTGTTAGGGAGTACCAAGTTTTTTAATTAAATAACTTTGACTTTGTTGCTATTTCTCTATTGTCTGCTTTTTAGTCCATCAATTTTCACTGTTAACTTTATTGCTTTCTTCCGTTTACATACCATTAGCTCCATTTTCTCTTCTTTTTCTAGCTTCTAAGGCAGAAGCCTAAATAATTTATTTTAGACCTTTGTTTTTCTCTAATATGAATAGTTAAAACTTTAAATTCCTCTCAGAGTACTATGTTAGACATATCAAAAAATGATAGTATGTTAAGTTTTTCCTTTCATTTTCCATCAACTCAAAATATTTTCTAATTTTCTTGATGATTTCTTCTTTAACCCAAAGGTTATCTAGTAGCGTGTTTAAAAATTCAAGTATTTGCTACTTTCCTTATTTGTTTTTATTACTGACTTCTAAACACTCTATATGACCTCAATCTGTTGAAATTTATTGAGTTTTTTTTTTTTGTGGCCTAGCTTTTGGTTGATCTTGGTGAATGTTCTATATTTATTTGAAAAGAATGTATATTCCATAGTTATAGTTTTCTATAAATATTAAGTTAAATTGGTTGGTAGCGCAGTTCAAATCCTCTACATTCTTATAAATTTTTGTCTACTTATTCTATCAATTATTGAAAGTGCAATGTTAAAATCTGCAACTATAATTACAAAGTTTTCTATTTTTCCCTTCAGATCTGTCAGCTTTTGTTACATGTATTTTGAAGCACTGTTATTATAATGCAATGCATTTAAAATTTTGTGTCTTTTTGATGATTTGACTTTTTGTCATCATGAGTATGTTTCCAATTCTTATAAAACTATGTGGCTTTCATTCTACTTCATATAATAGTAATATAGCCATTCCATCTTTCTTATGATTAATGTGCATTTAATGTATTTTTTATTGATCTTTTACTTGCAACCTACCTGCAATTTTATATGTGTCATTTGTAGTCAACATAGTTAGGTCTTCTTTTTATTATCCAATCTAATACCCTCTGCCCTTTCATTGAAGTGTTTGGTTCATTTATATTTAATGTAATTATTGATAGAATAGGATTTAAGTCGTCATCTGCTATTTGTCCATTATTTCTCTTTTAGTGCTTTGTTTTGTATTAATTGAGTTTTGAGCTTTTTAGAATTTCTTTTTACCTTTGATTTTTTTGGTTTGTTTGTTTTGTTTTGCATTTGATTAGACATCCTTGATTATTTTCTTAGTTCAAACTCACTTATCCTTTGTTCTCCAATCACTAATCTGCTGTTAAGCCCATCCAGTGACTTTTATGTTTTATATTTTTTAATTCTAGAATCTCAAATTTACTTGATTTTATATTTTGGAGTTTCCATTTCTCTCCTGATATCTCTGTTTTCCTTGAATTATTTTAAATATTTTTAATAGTTGGATTCGGGGGGGTGGTTGTTGTTTTTTGGTACCAGGGATCAAACTCAAGACCTTGTGTTTGTGAGGCAGGTGGTAGAACCACTAAGCTAAATCCCCGGCCCCTAAGTTGTTTTAAAGTCCTTATCTGCTCATTCCAATACCTGTGGCTATGTTCCTACGTCTGTATGTTTTTCTAATCATGGATGACATTTTCCTGCTTCTTTACATATCTCAATTTAAAAAGAACTGAACTTCAGAAGTTGTGTAAAACCATGGGGAATGGAGTATAATAGTTTTTTGCTTAGTTTTGCTTATTTCCCATAATTGCAAACCCTTTCCTCTGATGGAGGTTATTCAGATCCATTTACCATTGCGTTGAGCTATTGCTGAGCTACAGATTTATTTAAATTGTGTTTACCTATCATTTGCTCAACTGGCAGCAGGTTCATGTATTTTATTTTTTGTTGTTTATGTTTGAATTCAACTCCTGCAAGGTTCTATAATCCAAAAACCAGGAAAATGTCTGAAACTACTTAATTTTTCTCTTCCTATCTGTCCTTTCTTTATTGGTATTTTCTCAGAAAATTCAAATGGGGAGGTGAGTTATTGGGAATCGGATTTTTTCTGTTAAATACTTTTGTGCCACTTAGTTAATTACTTCTGAGCACCAAACCCCTCTTTCTTTCCCCTACTGTCGGGTTCCCCAGACTAAAATTTTCCTTGCCCCTAGCTCAATGTTAGGCCTGCCAATAAGGGCCTTAGAGAGACACTGCCAGTCTGGAAGAGGAGGAAGGAATTTTTCCTTCTCCCTGTGTTGGGTTATCCATGTGGTAGCAAGTGGCTCTAGGTGCAGGAGTCCTGGCAGTGTTAACAGGAGAAGAGGTGGTTCTTTCATTGGGCAGCAGATGCTCTCTCCAAAGATAGGAGTCAATCTCAGCTTTGCAGGGAAGTCTGAGTTTCTGAATTCTATCATTGTTTACTTTTCTCTCAGTTTTTAAGGAAGTTACTGCTCTCTGTAATTACTACCTTAAAGTATTTTATATTAAACTTTCCTTATTCAAATCTCTTGTATGGTTTATGTCTTGGACCACATCCAAAGGTCTTTCAGCTTCAGCCCTCTTGGCAGCACACCTTTGTGATGCCCAACTAATCTCTCTGCCTAAGTCCTTTGCCTGTGGCAGGCCCACTCCACTCCCGTCCCAGATCACCCGTTGGCTGTTCTTCATACAATCCACACACTGCTCCAACTCCCGTAACCCCTTCCCACTTCTTTCTCTGGCTGAGCACACTCAGCGTCATCCTTCCAGATGGCTCAGGGAGCGTCTCCCAAAAAGACTCCCACTCTCCCATCCACCTTTACCTGCCTACCCCCAGCTATGAAAGCCGTAGTTCTCCAATACCCCTAGGAAGGGCTCCTTTTTCTCCAGAAGGTAGTTCATCAAAGTTTTCTTTGCAGCCATCACTTTTCACTCGTCACATTTGAAAGCATAGTTTTTATTTTTCCAGGTGTTTCTTGTTGCTTTCCAGAACCAAAGGGTCTTTTATGTGCTTCAACATTCTAACAGGAAGCAGAAGCCTCTAGGTACTCTTGCACATGGAAAGAACATTTGAGGAAGGACATGCTTGTCATAGGGCTTGTCACTGAAAATACTGACTGAAGGTTAGCAAATGGGAGGGTGGAGAGAGAAATTCTTACATTTACTACAATCTTCACTATTTATTTTTAAAAATGTTATTGAGAGCCTACTATATGCCAGTGTTTGGGGAACTAATGATATGGTATAAACAGCAAGCTATGGTGAGCCAAGGTGTTGCTGAGGGGAGGAAGGACAGAGTGTGAGGGGAGGAAAAGAATGGGGAACCAGAGCTCATAGCTCCTTGAAGGCTGCCAAAGAGCATTGGTCCTTTTTCTGAGCAGGATGTGGAGCCACTGAACATTTTTGAGTTTAGCAGAGTTGTGATCAGACTCATATTGTATTTTATGCATTTATTTATTTATTTATTGTACCAGGGATTGAACTCAGGACCTTGCACTTTCGAGGCAGGAGCCAGAACCACTGAGCTAAATCCCCTGCCCCAAACTCATATTTTAAAAGATTTACTTTAATTGCTGTATGGAGAGATCAATTGAATGAATTCTGTACTAATTTACTAAGTTAATTTTAAATCTGAATATATATGTGTTTGCCACTTGTATAACTCCAAATTATAATTAAAAAATAACATCTGCTACAGAATTAAGCCCTGGCACAATGCCCACAGTTGCCCGAGGCCAAGCCCCAGGGCAAGATGGGCTCTAGGGCTTCACTTCTCAATTTTAATTTCAGCCTTTCAGATGCAATGTGGCCAAAGGAGAGTCCAGAGAGCCAGGAGAGAGAATGTGGGCCAGATTCAAATAGCAGTGTTATTCAGCCACTCCAAGCAGATCTAATATTTGGAATGCTTTATTTTATATCTATGTTTCTGTATACCTATGAACACAGGCCACCCTTGTTTAATTGTTAAATTTGGCTTAGTGTTCCTCATTTATGCAAACACTAGGTATTATCCAGTTGTCCCTTTTTTAAAAAAATCCCTAGAAAGGAAAACTGGGGTTTTAAACTGGGATTCTCAAGACAGTGCAGAGCTCTGCTGGACATATGGCTTTATCAATTTTGTTTTGGTTTTTTTTGGTATTGGGGATCGAACTTGGGACCCTGTGCTTGCGAGGCAGTCAGCAGAACCACTGAGCTAAATCCCTTGCCCCACATAGCTTTATCTGAATGGAAGTCTTGGTCCTCCTGAGGCTGACACCTGAGAGCTAAGTGCTGGCCGTGGAACAGGCTGGAATGGGGTCATTGAGAGCTTGGCATCAGAGTGGGGTAGGGTGGGAGACAGCATGTGGCCTGGATGTGGGGTTCATTTTTCCTCTTCTGTTATGGTTTAGACCTAAAATGTCCTTGAAAAGTTTCATGTGTCCTGAGTGGGGCTTTGGGGAGGTGATTAGATCATGGGTGTGCTAACCTATCAGTGGATTAATACCTGAATGTGCTATTAGGTGGTGGGGCCTGGTTAGAGGAAGCAGACCACTGGGGGCATGACCTGGAAGGCGATGTTTTTGTCCTGGCCCTTTCCTCACTCTGTGCGCACCCCTTCCTGATTGTCATCAGGTGGGCGGCATTCCTTCTCCATGATGCTTCTGTCTTGGAGCCAGCTGACAATGGACTGAAATCTCTGAAGCCATGAGGCAAAATAAATCTCTTCTTTAAGCTGTTTGTGTCATACAGTGACACATGCATTACCATGTTTACAGCAGCACAACTCATAATAGCTGTCTTGAAAGCAGTCTGTATGTCCATCAACAGATGATTGGATAAAGAAAATGTGGTATTTATATGCAATGGAGCACCTCTCTGCCATAAAGGATAAACTTGAGTTATCTGTAGAAAAATGGTTGCACCTTGAGACCATAATGTTCAGTGAAATCAGCCAGACACACAAGCTTAAATATTATATGGTTTGTCTTACGTGAGAAACTCAAGACTATAAACAAAGAGCAAAATTAAAGATAGATAATAGGAAATAGATCCTTTGCAAGAGGGAAGGGTCCAAGTGAGTGAGGGATACGGGAGAAAGGAGAGGGAAAGGGGATGGAAAAAAGAATTGAGGTGCTTTGTGTACATGTACTAACTCCCCAAGAGGAATGTGATCATTGTGTACTGCAAACATGTACCAATAAAAATAGATATCAAAAAAGTTGTATACATCAGATATTTTGTCCCAGCAACAAAAAACTGACTAATACATCCTCCTCCATTTCATAAACTCTTCCTATACTTGGTACAGCTGCCACGCCTCAGGCTCACTGCCCTCAAATTCCTGGTTCCTGCTTCCACACTTGGGAAGCAGAAGTCTGCCCCATTGCTGGATGTGACTAACTGGGAATTCTTCCTAATGCTGAGCTAAACTCTGCCTCCCAGAAACTTCTTTCCCCGATTCTAGTCCTATCTTCTGGATCTACGTGGGGGAGTCCACTTCCCCTTCTACAGAGAAGAATAATTCTTTCTATCTGTGGAGGAGGATCCAGGTGACACCCACCCCTCCATCACCTTCCTCTCCCAGTCCAGGCTGTGCTCACAGATTGTGTTCTCTTGCACACTCTTCCAGCCCCACCCTGTCCCTACCCCACCTCCCTCTCTGCCCTAGCACACTCAGACTCAGCCCCCAGAGGGCCACAAGGGGTCTCCTTGGCGAGACTCCCACCCCGTCCAGAAAAGAATGCTCGTGCCCTGCATTACATACACGTGCTCAGGCTTCTTTCCACAGCCTGTCTCTCGGTAGATGGAACCCACTTGTAATTTGCCTGGATTCCTGCTCTGCACCCCAACTGTACTGAGAGCTTCTCTTGGACAGGGAACCACTCACCTTTGTACCCCAGGCCTTTTGCAGGCATGAGCATGTAGCTGAACCAATACATGCTGAATAGATGTGCGCGATGAATGAATGAATGAATAAAATCAACCCAGTTGGCCATCCATTTTTACATGACTAGAAACTCACATTGCTTTTTCTCCCCAAGTTTTAACAAAGACAAAAAGAAAAAGAAAAGGTTTGGGATGTTTTCCAACTCAGAGGGCTATATTGGATACTTTTCAGAACAATACACAGCTCCTATCTACCACCTCCAAGGACAGAGCCCCCTGCCCTTAAGCAGCTTGTGAAGGAAAACAATCACAGGGATTTGTCGAGTGGCGTGTGCCCCTTGTTGATCACCTTGTTGGATTCTTCTAACTCCCCCTTGGAGTTCCCATTTTATAGGTAAGGACTTGACACTGGGTAAGTCACCCAGCATCTCTGGACCAGTGCAAGTAATAATACAGACATGTGTCCTTGACCCTAGAGCTTCCTTCTTTCATACCACAGCCTGTCCTAGAGAAGGAAAAACAAGGATGAAATGGAAATTCACAATGAGAAGTAATGAGATGGGAAGGCAGTTGGAAACTATTTGGATAAAGAGAAAAAGAATAATGGCTGGAGAAGGATGTCAGTCTCCTTCTTCTCCTCCTCCTCTTTCCCCTCCATGTTTCCTTCCCCTGCCCCTCCTCTCTCATTTAGACAGAGGGAACCTAGGTGTGCTCTAAGCAGTGTAACAAGGCAGAGGGGGAGGAAGGGGCACTTGGGAGAAAGCGCAGGTTGGCTAAAGGGCTCAGAGATGCTTGAGATGAGACACAGTAAAGGAGTTAAGCCTGGAAGAGGGAGGGTTTGACTTTCTCTAGGAAGAAAAGTAGTGAGGCGGACCTAGTTTGTAAGTGGCAGCTGCAGCCTGTGCTGCAGCTTTAAGCACAGCAGCTCAACTAATTGTCGCCATCAGCCTGTGCTGCAGACATTCCTACCTGTGTTACGGGTGAGGAGGTAACGGGTGTGGGTGAGAAGAGGGAGACCAAGAGGCTTGAGGCCAGGAGGAGGACTGCATGGCTGAGGGGTCGAGGCAGGCGTAGAGTTGAGGTACAGGGTGATTTACTCAAATCCATTTGGCCCCTAGAGTCTACAGTGTTTGCTACCTGGACCTTTTCAGAAATGTTTGCCAACCTCTCTACTGGATCGATCATCAGCACCATGAAAGTGAGGACCACGTCTTATTTAACTTTTACTCCAGGATGGAGCCTAAAACACAGACAAGTCACAAGACATTCCAAAAATATGAATGAGTGAGAAAACAGGTACCCTCTCCTTCACAGCATGTAATTATTCTCACTAATTAGGAGGAGGACTGAGCTTGTGGCCTTTATAAGAGACCGTGTCCTGCCACTTTAATCCTCCTACTTACATAATGGCTCGAGACAGCAGCTGCTCCAGAACTACGTAATACAGCACCCTGACACTCCAACGCTGGGCTGATTTTATGGGCTCTGATGTTTCTGTTAGATGAAAGCTGTCAAAATATACCTGAAAACCCTGATTATGCTCAGATCCAGCCAAAGCCACATTTTCAACTTGACTCTGCATTCTTTTGAGCTACAAATTTTCCAGCTTAGCTCAGCAAAGAGTGATGTCAAGCTTCGCTTATGTGTTGAGCTATTTTATAGGCCATCGGATTTAAAAGCACAAGGCAACCATAACATTGGCAATGAGACCTGATGAGAAGTCAGCTTTGTTCTGAAAGATCATATTTCTAATGATGACAAAAACAATGACACTGGAATGTGACAGCCATTATCTCTGAGGAGAACCAGGACCAGCAGAGGATCCTCAAGCATGGAGGCTAAAGGATTCACGTGGAGTAGGCCAGCCATGGTTACAAGTTCTTGACGTGAATATTCCCATCACCTCAGAAGTACACCTGAGTTGTCCCTTCTTTCCTTTTCTTCCCTCATTGAATAAAATGGGATTTACACAGCGACAGAGGTACACAGAGGGACCTGTGCCTACTCACTATCCTCTCTACTTTTCTCACACAGTGAGAGTCCAGACAGCTCCCAACTTAAAGGATCTCTTCTCGACTCAAGGACAGTCAAACAGAGGTACTTTTTCTCCAACAATGAGCAGAGGCTTGGCCTGACAACTTGTGTCATACACAGAATGTTAAATGCAACTCGTTTGCTGAGATACAGGCATGATTGTCTCCATTTTAATAGTGGGAAGCTGAGGCTAAGAGAGATGACATCAGGTGACTTGCTCACTGAGGCAGTGACACTGGCTGCTAATCCAACCCTGGGCTGCCTGGACACCAAGGCTGAACCACAGGGCTCCATGTGTGTTGGGGGAAAGCAGCAGCCACCCCCAAAATGGATCCTAAATGTGGATACCTGTGCGTGTACACACACAGACACACACCACACACACACACAAGGTAGCTAACCTTCAACCTAAAGGAGCATGGGGTTGGGTGCGGCCCGAGCTCTGTTCCCTGATGCTGGCCTCTAATGGGCCCACGACTCCTCACTGGGTCTTCCAGGACCTAGCACTGGGCCTTCAAAGCCAGCATTCATATCCAGATCCATCACAGAAGTGGTTGCTTTGAGTTTTAAGTCCCTATCCGGACCTGGAAGCTCCTCAGTTCCATTTAATCCCACAATCTCCCAGCTCCAGGACTAGCCCAGGGCTGATGGACTTGGCTGTTTCGGAGGCTGCACCAGGGATGCAAGGTAAGGACAGCGGCCACCTGCTTCCCTCAGTTCTTTCTCTTTACCCTGGAGGCGACCCCAGCTGGGCAGAGCTTCCGCCCCTGCCCATGAGAACCAAGCATGGTGACGGTGGTACTGCTTCCTGGGGCCTGGCTCAGCAGCTGGCAGCCAGACAGTGCACATCTGCTCTGGACGGGGCAAAGGAGGGAAACTGTGTTGAGTCTTAAGGGACTGGAGAATGATTTGGTGAAATGTTCCTCAGCCTGCTCTGCTTGATATTCATAAAACTGAGAGACCAGGTATGCTAACAGGTTTTTATTTATAATGTCTATATTCTTCCATTGTATTTAAGCCAATTTACGAAAGGTAGCAAGAGTAAAAAACAGCCCTTGAAGAAATGCTTTGGGATCTATCATGGGATGGAGTCATTTCTGTCAGCCTTTGCCATCACTGTTAAAAGGCGGGCTCTGGTGCTGGCAGCTGGCAGCTAACTGCTGTTGGACGCCAGCCCACCAGGCCTCCTGGGTCCTGCTGGAAACTCTGCTCCTCCCCCAGGCCCCGCCTCTGGCCAGACCTAGTAGCCGCTGAGGGCCAGGAGACGCCCCGCCTTGGGCACCCTTGGTTAGGTCTCAGGCTCATCTAGCCGGGCTGGAGATACTCCCAAGACCTCTCATTAAAATGCCTACAGTCGGCCAAGGCCCTGCGGCTTTATCGCTCAGAGGTTACAAAGCTCCCGCTAATTCTGAACACAAATTAACAAAACGCTGCCTCAGCCTTTCTTGTCCCGTTACAATGTTATTGTCATATTTATTAGCACTATTCCTCACTGGACACTGGCGTGCATATCTACAAGGGAGTTAAGCACTCTCCCTGGCTATATGAGGAGAATGCTTCGCCACGTTCCTGCCACCCGCGGGACTTTGCTCACAGTCTGCCCGCAGCAGCTCTTCTGGGGACAGGCGGCCGCGTTTCCGCACTGGAGGAGATTACTTCTCTCCAGCTGTAATTATCTCGCTCGCGCTACTGTGAAATGACTAGGTTGTTGCCACTGCTTTTATTTCAAAGAACCGTTCTTTTATCCGTTTACTAAAATTTAACAACCTACAGCACTTCCATGAATTAATTACAGTCTGAGGGGAAAATAAACACAAACATCACCGATCACGTTGTTTACATCACATTCGCTTAATTGCGCGATATGCAGAATTAAACTTACTTCCGCACCTCTCACCCTCCTCGCCTCTGTCTGGCTGTCTGCGCCATTCCTTTGCAGGAGGCAGAAACAAGTGGGGAGGGGATCCTCCTGGAAATGTGACCGAAAGGAAAGGCACGTTGCTGTTGCAGTTTGTTTTTGGCAACAACAAGGACATCCACCCCTCCTTGCCCACCAGAAAGATACAATACTGTCAAATAATGCAACATTTGTAAGGGTGCAGGTTCCATTCATGAGAGGAGGGCCTGCATGACTAATCACCTTCCAATGGCCCACCATTGGAGAAGGTTGAGGGTCCAGCTACTGCACCAAAGATGGCACCAAAGTCACATTATTAGTCTTACTACTGGAAGTCTGTGTGGAGGATCAGGGCCCGAAGAATGAAGCACGGAGCGGCATTTTGAAGGACACATATAATCTCATCACATGGAGAAACGAAAGAATTCCAGGACATGGACAAAGAAAGTGAAAAAATACAGAGCACTTGAGAATGTGCAGGGGAGGGCCAATGTGAATGTGGCCTTTTCCATTCCTATTTTTACATATTTGTGTAATGTTTATAATGAATTAAGATTATAGTATGTATGCAGTCTATGAATATACATTTTTGGGGAATGTGTACTCAAGAACTATTTATAATTAAATAATTATAAGTAATATATGAGTATTGGGATGATATAATGGAGAACTCAGCCAAAACACTGGGCAACCGTTAATGTAAGTAATGGACTCTGAGATTTGTAAGCGGTGGAGCAACCAGATCAGTGTTATAGTTTGACCAACAGTGTCCCCTCCAAAATGCATGCTGAAATTTAGCCCCCAATGCAACAGTATTAAGAGGTGGGCCGTTGGAAGGTGATTAGTCATGCAGGCCCTCCTCTCATGAAAGGAACCTGCGCTCTTCCTTTCCATACTTTCTGCCATCTGCACTGCATTCATCTCCTCTGGAGAAGGCAGCAACAATGTACCGACCTGGAAGTGGACAGCAGCCCTCACCAGCCCCCAGTCCTGCCATTGCCTTGGTCTTGGAGTTCCCAGCCTCCAAAACTGTGGACAGCATTTACCCAGTCAAAAGCAGTTTGCTACAGAAGCACAAATAGACTAAGATAATCAAATCTGTGCCTTGCAATTATATCCTTGGTGTAATGTGTAAAGTGTGTCAAAAGGGTAGGCAGGGCAGAAGTGTGTGTCATCCCTGCAGTCCCCATGAAGAGCGCTTGCTATGAGGACTGAGAAGGGGTATCCTGGGAGTGGATAGAGAAAGAGGATGCAGGAAATTCTCTTGAAAGTAGCATCTGTTGAGACTTATTTTCTAATTTGAAAGCACGGTGTAAAGAGAGTTTTGAGATTCTAAAACTTATCTTGAAGAGCTGGGGAAGCAGTGGTATCTTTAACAAAGACAGAATGAGGGGGCTGGAGAAGATTTGATGAAGGGGAGTAGTTTTGGAAATGTGGAGTTTAGGGTGTCCATGGGAGAGCTAGGTGGACATGTCCATTAAAACAGTTGAAATTCCAAGCTGAAGCTCTGTGTAGCTAACCAAACAAGTCCTCAGGTACATAATGACCCATCTGTCCTTCTGCCCATGCATTGGTTGCTGAATCCAGAGAGTGTGGCATCAGAAGAGGCTGCTCTTTGAGCTGACGATAGGCAGAGCCCTGGAGCTGGCCCCTCCTGAAGCTCAGTCTTGACATCTCCCCCTGGTGGTGTGAGGAAAAGGAAGGCTGTCACTGTCAGGTCAGAACCCAAAGCCAAGGGCTCACTCTCCCTCTTCTCACTACAGTCTTTTGGATACTGCCTGCCACAGTAGGCAGGGCCCAGAATCCATGGTAAATCATTAGTTAAGGGCACCATGCAGGATGTGGACAAAGAAAATCACCTTCAAAACCTCCAGGAAAATCACTGGTCCCAAGGCAAAGGGACTCTGGGGGGCTTCCTCCCATGTCTGGGACACTAGCTATCACTGTGAGTCAAGCCAGAGTCAAATTCAGTTCACCCTATCAACCATAAATTAGAGGGTTTGTATCAACATTGTAAGTAATGTGCTTTCAAACTTCTCTGTGCTCATTCATCACATCTTGCTCTCTCTTCAAGTTAAGGTGCCCTTAAATCAACAGGCTAATGTTGACAGTGGCTTAGCCTGGGATTCAGCCATGTAAGACCCTTTCCCTAACCCTGTTGCTGTCGGTGATACAGCAGCAAGGCATTTAATTCAGGGCATCTCCAGATCCAAGCAATGAAGCTTGTACACACTTCATGGGCAGACAATCCAATGCCTTAAAATATCAGGGTTTTAACATTCAGGCTGCCACAATTACTATTCATTTCAGCAAGTTCATCTCTCAAAATTCAAGCAAAACCCCAGGAAAACCTAGTCAAATGAACTAAAGACAAATTATTAATTTTCACTCAAATAGAACCCTTATCCTGAAGACTCCTTCTTCCAAAAGATTTAAGAAGAATCTTAGGATAAATCCTGACTCCTAGGATCATTTGTTCCCTGGAAGAGGTGGTGAGGCAGGAGATTAGGGTGTGGTAAACTGACTGGGCAAGTGGATGTGACCTGTCAATTACACAGTTCCAGGACACTTGGTGCAGAATAGTTCCCAAAGCCCTGCAGGTGGAACCAATCAGAGAACGCTATCCTCAGTTCTTCCCCAGAAAGCTCAAGCAGATTTTATTTTATTTTATTTATTTATTTATTTATTTATTTTTTGGTACCAGGGATTGAACTCTGGACCTTGTGCTTTCGAGGCAGGCAGCAGAACCACTGAGCTAAATCCCTTGCTCAAGCAGATTTTTGATAGGACAACCTAGACCTGATGTCAGCCTGAGGAGTGGGAAATACAAAAGAAAGATGCCATTGAACTCTTAACTCCTGTGTTCTCTCTTTCACAGTGGCCCACTCTCAAAGTGCACTTTTTTTCCTACTTTTAGTTTGCCTGAACTCATTCTGCAGAGCGTGTTTCTTTTCCTACCTTTAATGAATGTAAAACTTCGCTATTTTTTGTAGTTGTCTTGACCAGTGCTTTGTTAAGAACAATAAGAACCTAGAAACCACCTTTAGGAGGAAACTCCAGCACCCAAAATCCTGGTAACAGAAGGATATATGACAGGACCTGACCAGACAAGCATAAACTCTGGGCCACTATTGTACAATCCTCCTTGTTGGCCTTCAGTTCTGTGGACTTTGTGAACCTGGACTGAGGGAGGAGAGGAACGGGAGGAGGTTTCAGTTGCCCTTTAAAAGGGATCTGAGGACATCAAGACTACTTCCTGGGCTGGGGATTTAATTTAGCTCACTGGTTTTGCTGCCTGCTGCGTAACCACAAGGACCTGAGTTCGATCTCCGGTACCCCCCCAAAAAAAGACTACTTCCTATGCCCTGGGAAGATTTGGAAATTTTGTAAATCCCTTGACTATCCTGAGTGTAGCAGAAATGTTATTTGCCTAAAATTTCAAGAGATGTAGATGTTTGCTAAATGATAAGAGACCATTATGAGGCATATTTACCATTGATAGATTTTTTTAAAAGTCAGATGAAATCTTAAGGTAAGTACTATTATGGACTGACCCCTCACATTCATAAACTGAAGTGTTAATTACCACAGTGAATGTGTTTGGAGACAGGCCCTTTAAAGAGGTAATTAAGGTTAAATGAGGTCATAAGGCACTGAGCTCTAATCCAATAGAACTATTGGTCTCCTTAAAAGAAAAGGAAGGTGGGCGAGGGAGTACCTCAGTGGCAGAGGGCTTGCCTAGCATGCACACATGCCTGGGTTCCATCCCAAGCACTGCTAAAATGAGACAAAAACACACAGAGAAAAGAGGCCATGTGAGGACACAGTATGAAAGTGGCTGTGTGCAAGCCAAGGAGAGAGATCCTGCTGACACCTTGATCTTGGACTTCCAGCCTCCAGAACTGAGCCAAGATACATTTCTGCTGTTTCAGCCCTGCCCCTCATGCCAATTTGGGGTATTTTCTTATGGCAGCCCTAGAAAACACTATGACTACTTTTTCTTCTTTCTTGCAGGAGCAGGTCATCATTGTTTTCATCCCATTAATATATAATCAAAATGAATACAATTTGTTTCTGTGAACTTGCTTGTTTTCTTCATTGCATGCTGTGGTCCTCATATTTTTTTCTGAATTCACCCAACTCTCCTCCTCTCTCTCGTCCTACCATGGCTCTTCCTTACCAGGATGGGGTGGAAGCTGAAGACAAGTTGAGGGGGGTAAGAGCTTACATTAATATATAACACTTGGGTAAAGCTGGGGCTTCCCCAGGACCCCAGTAAAAAGGCATAAGCCTAAAGAAACAGACGTGTCTCCTTTGGTCACTGAGGCACTCGTCTGTTCTGCAATGACATTTCCAGTTGAAGAAGCCAAAGAGATGAAAGTATTGACCTAAAGGCCTTCTGTGCTACCACTGGGGGTTGCTGGTACACAAATTCATTGAGAGTGGGAGTGGGTGAGTGAAACTGATGGTGCCACACAGCATCATCTGGACAAGTGGAGCCCAGAGGGAACCATGAAAATGTTCAGCTTCCTTTGTGACTAGGATACATGATCTTGTCATAGCTTCCTATGATGTCATATCTGAGTTGCTGAGCCAGACTTCATGTTAAACAGCAAGACAGGCTTTCCAAGAGTCCTGACCTCCAGGACAGACACTGTCTCACTAGGGCTGACTGTGACACAATCCTGTGCAGGAACTTGAACTGCAGCTACAGCGCTGTGGGCAGCCCAAGGCACTGGCAGTAAACGTGGCAGCCAGTTGGGAATGCTTGGTAACTCCTGCTCCCCAGAGAACAGAGGAAACCCAATGGGTGGGTTAAATGTCACCAAATTAAAGTCACCAACAGGGACATTTTAAAAGCCACACTGAAAATGAAAGATAACGTTCCCTTCCCAGGAGACTCAGAGGATTACAGTCCACACTGAGAGGGTTTACTTGGGATTTCAGATCCAGTCCCTCAGGACCAGAGACGGGGCAGCCTAGGGTTCAAAGTGGTCCTTACCAAACTTCAGACCCTGGGGTGCAACCTTCACAATACTTGCCCTTCTGAATGCCTCCTGGAATGGTTAATTTTGTGTCACCTTTGCTGAGCCACAGGTGCCCAGATATTTGGCCAAACATTAATCTGGTGTGTTTGTGAATGAGAATGGCATTTGACTCACCAGACTGAGTAAAGCAGATTGTCCCTCCCAGTGCAAGCAGACCTCATCCATGCCACTGAAGGCCTGAGAAGAACACAAAGACTCGCCCTCGAGTCAGAGGCAGCTCCACTTGCCCAGGTTCTTTCTAGCTGAGACACTGATTTTTGCCCCTCCCCCCACCTATCTTTAGACTCATCCTGAAACATCAGCTCCTCTGGGTCTCAAACCTGCTGGCTTTTGGACTGGAACTGATTCATAGGCTCTCTCAGGCATACAGTTGGTCAACTGTAGATCATGAGGCTCTTCAGTCTCCATAATCACATGGCCCCACTCCTTCAAATAGATCTCTGAAACATATGTGTACACATAGCCTATTGGTTCTGTTTCTCTGGAGAACTCTGTCTAATATACCTCCTGAATGATATGTTTAATATTTGCTAAATCTTATGTGGCCTATTTAAATACTTTGGGGGTGTCAAACTATGTTGCCCAGTCTGATATTGAACTCCTGGGCTTGAGCCATCCCCCTGCCACCTGAGTGCTGGGACTACCAGCATGAGCTACCACACCCAGATAAAAACATTTTTAAAAATTTATTTGTTTGTTTGTTTGTTTATTTATTTTGGTACCGAGCATCTAACTCAGGATCTTGCACTTGCAAGGCAGGTGGCGGCACCACTGAGCTAAATCCCCGGCCCCAATAAAAACATTTTTAATGAACTTTTGTCACACTCATAAATTCCAATCACATGTATCTTATTAAATATATAAATGCATAGTACCTATAAATTAAATACATTCTTATTAAAATAATAGTTCCCCAGAAAATGCACACTTCGGATGGTAACTGTGCACACTGTGACAGTAGAGATGGGGATAATTTGCAGCATGATCATGCAGCCCAACTTCTGTCTCTCATTCCAAACCTTATCAAATGGAGGTCAACTATATCTTATAGTGAATCTAACCTTCCATTTTAGGTGGCAAGATCCTTCTTTCTTAAGCATCAAAAATAATACACAAGACAAAAAGAATGCCATTACTATGTGTCATGACTATCAGTTGCTACATTAAAAGTACTCTAAACTTTGTGGCTTATCGTATCTCATGGGTATGTGGGTCAGGGGTTTAGGAAAAGTTCAGTGAGGCAGTTTGGTACCCATGTGGCACCTACTGGGGTGAATGGGGCTGGAGGGCCCATTTTCAAGATGGATTCTTTCCCTGCATGTCTTTCTCTCTCTCTCTGCCCATCCTCCAGGACCTCTTCCCGTGGCTTTGGCTTCTCAAAGCATAGCAGCCTCTAAGCAGTGGTATTTTTATGTGGTGGCCCAGGGCTCCATAATTAATCAGGTATTTGGGAAGTGGAAGAGAGGAAAATGAATGGCAGGGTGGCTTGCTCTGAATCAGTGGTCAGGGATGGTGACAGCATTGTCAACAGAGAGGCTTTTGGGAAACACATTGGTGATGGTTTTATGTGATACAGCAGTGGAGGCAGAGTGAGTTTACTGGCCCTAAGAAGGCAGAGACCAGGGATGCTGGATGTCCTGTGATGGATGGAGAAGTCTCCTACAATAAAGCACTGTCTTGCCATATAGACAAACCTCACTTTTCTGAAGATAGGAATCGCTTCATTTTACATACAAACATAAAATATCTCCTAATCTATTTTCAGTTGCTACAACAAAATACTTGAAGCTGGGTACTTTATAAAGAAAAGCAGTTTATTTAACTCAGTTTTGAAGGCTTAAAGTCCAAGATTGAATAGCCTCATCTGTTCAGATAAACACTCTAATGAGGGCTCTCTGGCTAAACCACACATGGCATGGGACCATGTGTGGGCAAGAGAGACAACAAGACAGAAGCCCAAGAGATTCAGGGGGCTAGGCTTGCTCTTTTTATAGCAGTGTGTTCTCTCAAGTACTAAATGGGATCCCAAAAGAATTACAGTAATCCTTCCCAAGAGCAGTACCCCTACTGGCTGAATTACCTTGCACTAGGCCCCATCTTAGAGATTCTGTCATCTAACACCAGCATCTAGAGACCAAACTTCCAGTTCAAGAAGCTCTAGGAACCACACTAAAATCTATCTGAACCACTGCAAGGCATTTCAGCTCCATTTTAATAGATACTTTGTTTCCAAGAATGCAATTAGAGCCTAGATTGTGAGAAGACTGATCTTTATTTTTTCTGAATTCCAAGAGTTGTTTATCTTTTTGGAAACTCAAGTCACCAGAAGCAGTGGCAGCTCATGTCATCAGTTTTCTACTGCACTGGAGGAGTGGCCACATGGAGGCTTTGGGAGCCAGGTCAGCATCTGCCACTTCCGTCTGTCATCCAGAGCGGGTGCTGACACCGGAAGGCATTGTGCGTTACTTTGCCTTTGTTTCTTCTTATATTTCATTTATGATCTTATATTAATTTTTCTTAAATTATGGGTATAGGTGGATTATATTGGCTGGGAATTTCACCTCAGGATTGTAAAGAGGGTGTTAAAAGTATTTGTAATAAAGAGAGGTTGAATCTGACAGGACTGAAAGGCCACCACTTTAAAAGAAATTTGCTGTGGACTGAAACTGCCTTTCCAAGGGGAAACACCAGGGAATTGTTTCCTTCCTGGAACTTGCTTGACCTGGAACATTCCAGCCTGACTGAGCAGGAGCAGCTGGCTCCCAGTCATGAAAGGGCTCTTTCTCCTCAGCCCTCACAGGTGAAGTCCCCAACCCACTTCTCAAACTGGCGAAGAGACACTGTGACCTACATATGGCCATGTGGCCCTCAGCAAACTATTTAAGAGAAGCCTCAGTTTCCCTATATGTGTAACGAAGATAAAAATAGCCCTCCCATGTTGACTTCAATGTACTGTAGGTTAAACAAAATGAGGAAGCTGAGCACCTTTAGTGGAGCATCTGATGCTCAGGAAATAGAAGTGTGGGTTTATTACCATCTGTGTATCCTTCTCCCCCACAGAGAGGCTTCAGGAAATGTACTGGTGATGTTTTAGCTGGTGCAACGTTGGGCACAGACAGCATAACTGACATAAGTAAACTTATGGTTTACTAAGCACTTTTAAATAGTCCATTTCCTTTTAACCACTCAGCAGTGGGACTGACAAGGAAATTCATCATCAAGAAGGAAAAGAGGTTCTAGGAAGAACAGGGGTTCCCAGTATTAGCTCAGGGTAACCCTAGCAGCCAATTCCAATTTGGAATTGGAATCCATGCAGTTCCCTTGACATGTATTCCGTGCAGCTCTGAGGACAAAAGTGGGCCCCCAGAAGGAGAAGGAGTTACTAGAGAAGGAAGTTAGGGAAAGTGCTGGAGGGAAAAGATGCCCTTGCTAACAACTAGAGCATCCTAATGAATGGGAGGAGAGGTGCAGACCCAGGAAAGGGTCTGCATCTTGCTGCTCTTTAAGAAGGCCTTCAAATCCATTCAGTCCAGGAGTCTGAGAGCTGCCTACAGCCTCCTGCTCAGAGTGTAGGTCTTTGCTTTTAATTTTCTTCAACTATAGTATGCTTTTCCCTCAAGCTCTTTATTTTGGTTACTATTTTAACCTCCTAGTTTCTACAGGGGAGTGAGATGGCTAGAAAACGGTTGGGACTTAAGTGGATTCATGGTTCCCATATAAATTCTCCTTACCCTGTCCTAAATCTGTATTTCCAGGAATGAGAAAGAAAATCCCCGCTAGGAAGTGCACAAAGCACACAAACAGAATGCAGGGAATCTCATCCAAAGGGTGGCCTAGGTTTCCTTAGCCTTGTCTGGGAAGAAAGGTAATTCACTATGTTCACTGCCAGAACTAGAAGGACCAGCTAGGCCTTTGGTCCTATAGAATTTTTTATCTCTTCAGGAATGCAAATGTCAAATATAGTCATAAACAACCTGACCTATGTCCAGAAAAAAAAAAAAATATATATATATATATGTATTTTAAATTATCACACTTCTATTTCATTCCAAGTTACCCTGGTCTCAAGCCAGATACTAAGAATTCAACATATTAGCATTTTATCTGAACAGAGATTTGAACTACTTCCAGGGAAAGGTGTATGAAACAAACCTTTCTGAATGGTTTGTTTTCTTCCTACTTTGCTATCAAAACTCTTTTATTTGCTTTAGTCTTTACTGGATTCATGTCAAGCGACTTTTAGCTAAAAGGGAGGGCAACCAGTAAAAAGCAGTCCTTTGTGCCACCTCGGACCCCGGGCCCCAACACATTCTTGCACACATCACACCCCAAGTTGAGTTTCCAACTTCACATCCCTGAAGAGAGTTTATACTTACTCAGTCTCACTAAGGCAACACAGACTTGTACAACTTCTAATTGTGGGGCCAATTAACCATTTCCACATCAGGCATCAACATAACCCTACCATAGTGTTTTCCCTCTTTATGTTACAAACACTAAAAGAACAACTATTTTTTCACACTGCGGGTAATGATTTGAGGCAGAACAGATTTTTCCTCAACATGCATATGCTTTGTATTTTGTACACCAAAATATATATAGTTACGTACAACTTTTTACTTGCTTTTTTTTGCAAAAAAGGTCTTAAAAATGATATACTCAAATATGCTCAGGCACATTTTGGCATCTGACAGAAGATGCCAATACAAGGGGCAACACACAGATGACTGCTGGATGGACCCCTAAATCTCAAGGCAAATTCCTCTAGCACAGATAACAATGGCAACACCAGAACCAAACTTGGTAAAATCTAACCGATGAACACAAGCTTCTCACCTCTGAAAATTGACAGAAATCTGCTCCCACAGTGGGGCTCCTTACTGATCAATATGCCCAGTGACTCATGGAACATTTTAAAGTTAATTCTCCTTGAAATAAACAGCATTATTTTAGTAGCTGATTATTTGATAAAGTCTTGATATCACCACAATTTCCCAATAATGAAGGCACTAGGCCCTAAATAACTGTGAGGGAAAGAGACTGGCATCTTTTTTGGAAGGCCATAAAAAAATAAGAATTATTCTCATAGTACTACTGCAGTAGCTTAGAAATGGCCCAAAGAAACTGAGTTACACAACCTCCACATCCTGTCTCCAAACCAGAGGCATGAAGGCCTTGGAGCTGGCCTTCATTTCATGCTTTTTCTCTTCGATCCTGCCTTTCCTCATTCACCCAGGCCAAGGATGCCTGTCAAAACTGTACCTGCTTCTGTGGGCAGCCCAGGCCGGGTGGAAGGCTACAGCCGCAGCAGACTAGACACAGCCACTCTGAGGACACACAGGCTGATGCAAGGGCCCAGGGCCTGGCTCTGGACACCAGGGGAAAACACTGCTTCTGTTCAACCCTGGTTTCCTCATCAGACCAATAATGTCCCAGAATGACCTGTGGACAAAAGAGAAAGGGAAAGCGCTCACAAGGTCTTTAGGCTGAGTGCCATAGCTATTGTAAATCTTTCCTAAACTGTACCAACAAGCACACGAGGGTGAGCAATGGTACTTACTGGAAACGAGAAGGGAAGTCTCCCTCCTCTGGATTTTGTTCCAGTACCTCTTTCCTCAGTGCCATTTTCCCCTGCTGGACTTAGGTCCAACTAAGGGAATTTTTTGCTTTGCCCAACTCAACCTCTGTCCCCAAATTTAGCAGAGACTGTACATTACTTCAGGGTTACTTTCCAGCCATATGTTTCTATTTCATTCAGGAGAATGAGTGCTTTTGCTATATAATAATCAGCACAGGAAGAGAAAAAGGGCAAAGTCTTTTGTTATCAAATATCAAATTGCAGCTCCCAGAAGTTGAGTCACCATCACGGGCTCAGCAGACATCACTGACTTTAAAGCACAACATCAACAGTGTTTTGCCTTAGCATGTTCATGTCCTCATGACAGCCAAGTCCACTCTACTTCTGTGTTGTGTACCGGCTGGGCAGAGCAAGACCACTGCTTTGGCCTTCCTCAAAAGCCAGGCCTCAAAAGTGCAAGGTCCTGAGTTCAATCCCCAGTACAAAAAAAAAAAAAAGTCCAGCACCCCAGCTGCCGGAATGTGCAGTCATTCCCAAAATCAGCAACATGGATCCAAGTCCTGTTTATCTGATCAATAAATACAGCTGCCAGAAAGAAAGACGAAAGGAAGGAAGGGAGGGAAGGCAGGCACATCTGTCCCTTCACAAACAAAAATCTCACCTGAGTTTGTTGGAGAATGAAGGAAAGTTTAGAAGGTTTTACATGGCCAGATTCTCTGTAAAACATGACTGATTACAACCGCTCCAAGCCACATCCCAGGGAAGCCTGCACTGGGGACTGGAGAATATATTCCCACAATCAGGGAGTCATGTGGGCTCTGTGGAATGACTTTTCAGCTTAATACAAAGTAAGGCCTGGCACAGGATGTTAAATTCTGTTCTGCCCTCAGCTAGTAGTGGAGCAGTGGTCATCCCAAGGAGCAAGAGGTGTCGTAGCTTCTTGGTGGTGGCAAAGCAGGGCCCCTCCTGGCTGCAAGAGCTGATTTTTTTCCACAGTGCCCACATGTTGGCCTCTGCTCACCCAAAGGCAAGGATGTTCTCGTGTCTGTCAGAACTGCCCCCCGCACCAGCAGGAAGACTGGTCACTGGCACCCTGTCTTGGCCAAGTATCCCAGCTGCCAGAAGCAGGAGTCCAACCACACTAGCATCAAAGGCTCCAGTAACTTCTGGGGGTGATTTGCATCTATTTCCACCCATCTTCCAGCTAGTGTGGCTGTAAGGCTGCCTCCAAAGATACCCATCGGTGACCAGCAGCACCAGGAAGCATGTGTGTGTGTACGCGCGCATGTGTCTGAGAGGGCTGTAGCACATGCTTCTCTGAAATGCCAAGGGCTTCTTTTCGTCTGCGGGTATTACTCTGCGCAAATTAGAGTAAGCTAAATTCCCAACTCCCCGGGCTGGGTGCATCCTGCTTGGCCCTTCCACCCCAGATCCCCTGCTTCTGGTCTCAGCCTAACATACCTCGAGTGAGAGTCTGAGAAATGAGAGGGAACAAACATTTGCCAGAACGGAAACCAAGATGAAACCATCAACAGTGAGAAGCACTTCAAACACCATGGGCTGGCAGTCAAGCCTCGCCATCTTGGTGTGGGCGCAGCAAGAAACACAGGCTTTGCCCTCGATTTAAGCAGAGTCCTGCAGAGATTCAGAGCAGAGATAGGGCCTTGCTCTTGCTTAAACAGGCAGAGGCTTAGAGGGTGAAAGGTAGAAAAGGAAAAATGAAGAGAAAGTGACAGAATTGAATGCGATCCAAACGTTCTGAACTACTCTTTCCATCTCAGAAATTTTAGGATTTGGGTGATCTTAATGGTCTTTGAATCACATCAGAAAATGTCACAATAGATATTTGAATTAAAATCCACTAGGTTTGCCAAAAGGCCAATTGTTAAAAATTGGCAGCATCCCAGAGAATTTACCAGGCTGCATACTGCCCAGGGCTCAAAGAATTGTTAATTCCAGAGAAAGTTAATTATCGCCTTATTGATAAAGGGGTAATCTTTAAAGCTTGTGGTGTGGTGTTTGTGACTCAATTAAAATTTAGAGTAATTTATTAGGCACCCTGGTGGCTTTTGTCATATTATATTTGCACCCAACCATTTGATTTTTCCCCCAGGGCCTGTTTTTAATTCCCCTCATCCTTTCTCACCTGTCTGTCTTTGAAAGCGACAGAAATATAAAAAACGTGTAAACCTTAAAACTATCCTTTTGGGAGATGGCAGAATTAAGAAGTAAAATGTCCAAGGGAGCATTTTTAAAAAGCTGTCTCTTAGAAAGGTCAAATTTACCCACCAATAAAAAGAAGCTTGTGTGTTCACCCCAGAGGGAACTGCTTTCATTTCAAATGTCATCCCCAGAGCGTTAGACCAGGTTTTCATGCTCCTTGATGACTACATTGGAAGAGGGTCTCTTCATCTCCTTTCCCCCTTCAGGCCCAAATAAAATCTGAGGGTCAGTAGAAGAATGACTAGAAGTGCTTGAAACCTAAAGCCCTCAGCCCGAGGAGGGGCAGTGTTCCTTCTGGCTGTTTCCAGGACGTGTGCAAAGGGAGCACAGTCCAGCTACCTGGGTCCCCGCAGTGCTGAGGCTTCCAGGGGCACCAACTTGGGGAGAAAAAAGTGTTCCAAGGAACTCTACCAGGGCCCCCGGGTGCGAGTCTGAGCCTCAGACACCACCTCTGCCCGGCCCAACTGTTGTTCTGAAGTGCATGACATGAAGGGTGTGTGTGTGTGCGTGTGTGTGCATGTGTGTGTGCACAGGCGTGATGTCCTCTGGAGTCACACAAATTGTAAACAGACCTGTAGTATGAAACACTAAAATTTAACTTCCTAGATTTATGTCTACAAAGGTTATTCCTCTTGGGGCACTTCTAGTTATGATTTCAGAGTGTTTCCTTAAACTTGTCAAAGTTAAGTAATCAAGATACAAAAGTGAGTTTAAAAATAAGTAAATAAAGATGCCACCAAGTAACTAGAGATTTAGACAGTCCAGTTGTGATTTTTCTGACCAGTTAAGAGTTTTTAAAATGCAATACTTCTGTCTTTTTCCTTTGGGGTTATGGCTCAAATTTTTATCATAAACAAATATTATTGAACATTTAAAAAGTCATTACTTTAAAAATTCTCAGGATAGAAGTTCTGACAGCAGGGTGGCAGAATTTGAAGCTGGCTTGCTTCCTGGCAGCATCTGTGCTCAGCTTACCTGGTACTCGTGGAGAGCCTGGGACCTTCACCCCCTAGGACCCAAAACCAGAAAGTGAAACTGTTTCTGTGGGTTTCAGGCTTCTCCTGCTGAAATCACCACTTAGAGCAAAAACAGGACGGGCACAATGTGCTCATTTCTCTTCTTGTTTTCTTGTCTTCCTATTACTGTTTCTTTCTTTTTTTCTTTCTTTCTCTTTGCCAGCAAACAAAAGTAATTTTGGTGACACAGGAGAAATATAAACATTTTAAACATAGAACAACTGGGTTTTTATAGGATCTGTGCTTTTTAAAAGAATTTCACAAATCAAGCAGACCAATAAATTTATAAAACTAAACCAGAGCTCCTCCACATACACAATTTTATGAGTTAAAAAAAAGGACACTCATGTTTTAAAAAAATATGTCACAAATATATTTAAAAGGTAGATTTTGAAGCAACCAAACAAGTTCCTCTACATTTTATTTGAGTATTTTTATTTTGAGTATTTTTTATTTGAATATTATTTCAGTACTGTTTTTCTAGGTTGTCTTTATCCAGCTGCTGTTGTTCCAGTCCCCTATCACATTTTCAAGCTGGTCCCACCAAGCAACACAAAAAATGCTCCACAAATGCTGTACCCGCTAGACAGTTTACCACACAATGAATACCTGTGTAATTATTTTTCTGCTTCACTCCACATATCCTACTTTAAGAAAAACAAAGTCTCAAAAAAAGAAGCAACTATGCCCCTCACTCTTCAGAGAGGGTTCCACAGATGAGAAAGGAAGAAAACGCAGAGCAAACAAATGAACGCCTCAATTCTGAAGCATCTAGATTACATGGTCTCGTAGCTGTCTCATAGCACAGTGCCTATGACCAACCCAAAAGCCACTGTCTCAGAAAGCTCTTGATGGTCCAACCCCTTTAAGAACTATGGTAGAATCTGTATACAACACAAGCCACTTCTCCCTTGCTGTTCCAGACAGTGGAAAGAACATCGAGTGGAGCACCAGCCTGACTCGCTCCACACAGCCTGCACCCTGCCCTCATTCACTTGTCCTGTCCCCACCCACAAGTGACCCAGAGAGGCCACGGCCAGCTGCAGAGGGATGAGCGGAAGCTGGTTCCATCATGCAGCGCTCTACCTGGGAATGAGGAGACTCTGTGTTTGAACTTGGAAAAACTTCTTAACACTCCACAGTCCCCAGGTTTTTGCCTCTCCCCACCACCCACTAATTAAATCCAGCAACCAGCACAAAGATGAGAAATATTTCACCTGAGATATTCAAAATAAAATTCAATCAAAAATCAATATTTTGACATGTTCATAATGTTTAACAATCAAATTTTAGGTAAATATTTTCACCCCAAGACATACTATAATTTCCAATTTAAAAAAAAAGCAAAGCAAAATTACTGTGGAAAAATGCTAGCCCGTTATCTGAGTTCACATTTGGAAAAAAAAACAGTTTTTATGTATTTCAATCCAGAGTTAAGGAGCAGTGAATGTGTATATATTATATATCCAAAATGTATGATCTGTTTAGTTTTGTGCTAGTGTCCTGAGTGTGGGTGAAGAAATCAAATCTTGTACTTGCACAGGAGGAACTGCTGGGCTCATGGGCATGGAGCAGGACACTCATGCATTGCCTTAGAGGTATGTATGTGACCCCCAAAAACTACACCAAGTAGCCTGTCACACTGACAGTTCAAAGAGAAGGACCCCAGTCAACGGCACACCGTCCAATTGCGCACCTGCCTTACCTACAGCTTGCTCACCATGGCCCTGATCAGGGTGCTGACCAGACGGAGAGTGCTGGCTCAGAAGACAGATGACTTTTGGCACATGCGAACCGAGTATTGCAAAAGCTGTCTTCTGCCGGGTGCTAGTAGCTCACTGTTAGTCTCCAGCAGCCCTGCTCTCTGGCTGCAAACATCTCATTAGACTAATGCATTCAGCACAGGCAGAACACTCGATTTACCATAGCTACAGCAATGAATTTCTATTACGATGACAGCTTCGACCACATCATGTCCGGAAAACCAGCCAACCACTGGCTTTTAAAGAACACACACATTTTACATGCAGAAAACGAAGCCTCTGTGTGTGTTTGTGTGTTGGTGTTGGTGTTTCCTTCCTCTTAGCAGCTCAGCTAAGAGAAATGTGCAGTGCAGCTTTTGTTGACATGAGCTGAAAGGTAATGACACCTGTTCTTCTTTAGTAGTTATGTCCCTGTAATAACCTGAATTATGTCACAGTTGTCAGCATGGGTGTTTCCAACATCTCAGTCTTCATTCCCCCTCCCCTGTTGCCATAGAAACCAGACTGTAACATCATCTCTTTGTCCTAGTCCTGCAGCAGTGAGGGCTTGTAAGATAGTGATGATCAGACAGAGCAAATGGACTTTGGACAAAAAGACAAAAGGAAGGAAGGAAGGAGGGAAGGAAAGAAGGAAGGAAGGAAAGAAGGAAGGAGAAAGAAAGAGAGAAAGAGAGAGAGAGGAAAAAGAGAGAGAGAAATGCTCCAACAGCATTGTTCAGAGAGCCTGTGTGTTCAACAGAGGAGCGTGGCTACATAGGTGGATACACCATAGTTGGACTCATCAACTCTCAGCTGCCTACAACACACCACAAACCCTTGTCTGGCCTCCAGATCTGATGTGTAAGGTCATAAGCATGTCTACACTCCTGAAGCTGTGTAGGGACTGCCTGGGGTGCAGTGGCCTTCATGCCAGAAAAGAGCTGCTATCCATCCTCCATGCCCCATTGCCTTCACCATGGTGAATCAATTTGTCCCAGTGTAGATTCTTTTCTTCCTCTTTTTTCAGCAAAGTAGAGCAGGGTTCCCCATTGCCCATTTCATTCATTTTGAGGTCTTGGAGTATTCCCAAGTATTTCCTGTAAGATGTCATGTCCATTCTACAATTACATCCCACCACACACACCTTTAGCCAGGACCAAACCTCAAGTAAGGCTAATTAAGCCTTCAGCCACAATTTGGTCAGTTACTGAGAATGTAAAAAATCCAGTTACAACTTGAGGTTTTCTTGAATATATGTGAAGTTATGTTGGAAAGAAAAATTTCTATCCTCAAATTATGATAGGAAATCATAATTTTTAAATCAAAGCATTGTACTTATTGAGCAAGAAGAAATTTACTCCTTTAGTTTACTTGGATCATTGAATTTTGTTGTTTTGCTTATGAGGGAAAAGGGAGGTTTAGTAGTTATTCACTTTGATCATTTCATATAAGCTGATTTTATTAAAGAAGGAGAGAAGGGGAGGAAGAAGAGGAGGAAGAAGAAAATAAGACTTGATGGATGTTTTAATTTTGTGCTGCACCTCTGTCCTAGGCAGAATGGTTGTGGTTCTTCATGTGACCTCACACTCAATCTCATACCACATTCAGCTACAAAGCACTTCAAATGGGCTGAGATACTAAACTGGTCTTCACTTTTCTTTTTTAAGACAGGGTCTCACTATAGAGTTCAGGCTGGCCTTGAACTCACTGTGTGGCCCAGCTGGCCTTGAACTCACGGCAATCCTCCTGCCTCAGCCTCCCGAGTGCTGGAATTATAGGTGTCTGGTCTTCATTTTAAAGTACTTATTTGGATAAATAAAATAAATCTTTCTTAATATTGAAAATATTCCCCTAAGTTGGCAGAATGGCGAGCAGCAGAGAAAGAGCTTCTCTGAGATTTGGTGTCCTTACGCTGGAATACAGCAGCACAAGAAGGAGAAGGAGGAGGGAAGTGGGTTCCCTGGACCCAGGAAGGATCTGAGGTGAGAAATGAAGTTTACAGAGAGAGTGAATAGAGGGACTTTAATGAAGAGGAGGGAGGTACCAACCAGCTCTCTCTCCCAAGAGGCAACCAAGGGCCAAACCTGCAGACACACAGTAACTGCTGACAGCCTCAGAGGCCTCCACAGAGAAACACACCAATGGAACAGAGCAGTGGACAAACTGGACTGCAGCAGCTGGTGAGTTATCTGGATCCAGACCTCACCTAGGAGAGGGTAATTGGCTGGTAGCCATCTTGGAGAGGGGAAAACTAAGCTTGGAACTCAGAACAGCTATAGCCCGACTCCATCTAGTGGCTTCCAGTGCCTTGGTGTGGGTGCTGAGTTCAAATCAGCAGGAGGTCAGGAAGTGGAGTTCAAGCTGGCAGGAGACAAAGAGATTGTTGTAGCCTCAAAGAACCCGGTTCCAGCCTCAGAGCCAGAAACCGGCATGAACTTCAGAAGAACTAAAGGGGCAGGCTGGATGGGATTATCCACTACCCCACCGGGAAGCTTGCTGGGATTAATCAATTTGGCTCTGAATTCTGTTTGCCCACATTACCTAACAGTGACAGCAGAGACAAACCTTGAATTGGATGTTTTGGGTTTTTAAATCTTTTTTCTCTTTTTCTTTTTTCTTTCTGTTTTTCCTCCTTTCTAATTCTTGTTTTGTTTAGTTTAGTTTTTTCTTGATTGTTTGAACACAGTGTCTAGTTTTTTGTTGTTGTTCTTCTCTGCCTTTGTTTTTATTTTTTCCTTTTCTCTTTCCCAATTGTCTTCATCAGTCTCCTAAAGATTGTCCTCCAGCCTTGCTTCTGATCTCTTCTTCTTCTATTTCTATTTTTTCACTTCCTAACCCCTTTTAAATCTTCTCCCCTAAGGGTAAAAAAACCACATTAAAGGCTACAATTTGTCATTTTCTGGTCTGTATTTGATGCTATTGTTATTGTTGATTGTACTACTTTAGCCAAGGTGACATAATTGTGCTAATCAGTTGTTCCGCCTGGTATACCAAGATGGAGATTGCCTACAAATCTAAAAAAAAAAAAAAAAAACCTATAGGCCAGTATCAAAGAACTGGCAGCTGGGCCAAGTAGGCAGAAACTTCTCATCCCCAATAAATTGAAGAGGTAGGATCATGCAGCAGACTCAAAACCCAAAAGCTAGCTATACCTGGAAGATGCTTCTGAGAAGTAGTCATTCCCTAAAGGTTCTGAATACTGGCAATAAAGCTACTCGACAATTTACAATTCACAAGCATCAACTCAGGAATCAAACTTTAAAAAAATAGAAAATGAGAAGACACTTAAACAAGATGCAACTCCCACAGACTTTTAGCTCACCAAAGGCAAACCCTGGGGGTAATGAAGTGGAAAAATCTGAAAGCCACCCACCTGGACTCTCTGAAGTGGTAACAGCAGAAGTAACAAAGCAGATGAATGAGGCTCTAGAAAAAAATCAAAGCAGAAATAATTTCCCAGATAACCACAGAGATGGTGATCAGAATGAGATATAGATGAAAAAAAAAAAAAAAAGAGGAGCTCAGGAATGTAATGGAAAACATGAATCCCCAGCATAGGAAAGAAATGGAATCCATGGAACAGATTCAAATAGATATTCAGAAGATTAAAAACTCCACTGAAATTATATGCAGCAGAATGAGCCAATGTGAGGACAGAATATCACAGAAGACAGGATTGTGGTTAGCGGTCATGGAAAGAAAGATTTCTTAAAAATAGCAAGGGACTATGAGAAATAAATCCAGCAGCTGCTAGATGATGCAAAGAAGAATAACACAAGATTGATTGGAGTTGATGAAAAAGCAGGAGATAGCGCAAGTGACATTAAAAAAAAACACAAAAAACTGTTCTCAGAAGTAATGGCAGAAAACTTCCCAAACAGGGAAAAATAATTTGACATAAAGGTAAGTGAGGCATATAGGACTCCAATTAGCCATGACAAAAAAAAATCTTCCCCAAGGCATATAATAGTCAAGATTCCAGAAATTCAACACAACAACAGAATATTAAAAGCTGTTAGAGAAAAGAAATAAACCACCTATAAAGGAAAGACCATCAGAATCACAACAGACTTCTCAACACAAATTCTCAAGTCAAGGAGGGCTTGGAGTGAAATATTTCAAGCCCTAAAGGAAAACAACTTCCAACCCAGACTGATGTACCTTGCAAAACTATCCTTCAAAATTGGTGGAGAAATAAGATACTTCCACTCCAAAAAGAAAAACACCTGAAGAAATTCATGACCAATGACCACCAAACCAGCACTCCAAAGTGTTCTGAAGGATATTCTAGAAAGAGATTACAACTCCATGAACCCCAGCAGAATGAATCCACCAGGCAAGGCAAGAAATTAAACAGAAAATGAAAGAAGGAAGCCAACAGCAGGAAAATAACATGACAGAGATGAGATAAGACAATACATATCAGTTATAACGAAACAGACTGGCAGACTGAATCAAGAAGGAAGCCAACAGCAGGAAAATAACATGACAGAGATGAGATAAGACAATACATATCAGTTATAACGAAACAGACTGGTAGACTGAATCAAGAAGCAAGATCCAACAGTGTCCTACATACAAGAAACACATTGAATTGAAAAACAAATTAACAGACTGAAAGTCAAGGGATAGAAAACAATATTCCATGGGACAAGAAACCAGAAAAAAGCAGGGGTAGCTATTCTATTTTCAGATAAAGTAGATTTCAAACCAAGACTTATTAAGAGAGGCAAAGGTCACTATATCTCAGTAAAGGGAACAATCCAAGAGGAAGAGATAACAATCCTAAATATATATGCTCAAATAGCAGCACACCCAACTGTACAAAACAAATATTAACAGACATGAAAAATCGTATATGCACTAATACAGTTGTAATAGGGGACCTCAATACCCCACTGTCACATGTAGACAAATCAACTAGACAAAAAATCAACAATGAAGTATAAGAATTGAACCAAACTTTTGAACAAATGGACTTAGTAGATGTCTACAGAGTGTTCCACCCCCTAACATCAGAATATGTATTCTTCTCAGCTGCACATGGGACTTTATCAAAATAAACCATGTATTAGCTCATAGAAATGCTTAAGTAAGTGCAAAGGAATTGAAATAATTCCATGCATATTATCACATCATAGTGCAAAGAAATTGGAAATCAATGTCAAAAGAAACCACAAGAACTTCATAAAAATGGAAGTTAAATAACACCCTCCTGAACAACCAATGGGTCACAGGTGAAATTAAAGAAGAAATCAGACTGGGGTGCGGATTTAGCTCAGTGGTTCCACCTCCTGCCTGGCAAGGGCAAGGACCCGAGTTCGATCTCCGGTACCAAAAAAAAAAAGAAGAAGAAGAAGGAAAAAAGGAAGAAGAAGAGGAGGAGGAGGAGGAAGAAGAGGAAGAAATCAGACAATTTCTACAATTAAACATTAATGACAATACAGCATACCAGAACTTATGGGATGCAATGAAAGCAGTCCTACAAGGGAAATTTATAGCAGTGAATTCCCATATCAGGAAAACAGAGTGGGCGCAAATAAACAACCTAATGTTGAACTTCAAGCTTCTAGGAAAAGAAGAGCAAGTCAAGCCCAAAGCTCATATGAGGGAGGAAATTATAAAAATCAGAGCAGAAAGTGATGCAATGGAGGCTAAGAAAACAATATAAAGAATCAATGAAGTGTTAGTTCTTTGAAAGATTAAATAAAATCAACAAACCCTTAGCCTTATCAAAATAAAAGCAAGGAAAAATCTCAAACCCATGCGATTAGGAATGAAAAGGATGAAATCACAACAGATCCTGCAGAGATCCAGAAGATCATCAATACCTACTTCAAGAACCTGTATTCCAATAAGATGGAAAACACAGAAGAAATGGACAAATTCCTAGTACATATGAATTACCAAAACTGAATCAAGAAGATATAGAAATTCTAAATAAACCAACATCAGCCAATGAAATTGAATATGTAATTTTAAAACTACCAACAAAGAAAAGCCCTGGTTCTGATGGATTCACTGCTGAATTCTACAAGAAATTTAGAGAGTACCCAATGCCACTACTCCTCAAACTCTTTAATGAAATTGAAAGGGAAGCAATACTCCCAAATTAATTTCTGGAAGCAAACGTTACCCTGATTTCAAAACCAGAGAAGTATCCAAGCAAAAAGGAGAATTATAGGCCAATCTCCCTAATGAACATAGGTGCAAAAATCCTCAATAAGATACTGGCAAACAGATTGCAGCAAATCATCAAGAAGATCATACAGCGTGACCAAGTTGGATTCATCCCAGGGATGCAGGGATGGTTACACAAATCAATAAATGTAATACACTATATTAACAGAGCCATGGACAAAAACTATATGATCCTCTCAATAGATGCAGAAAAAGCATTTGACAAGGTTCAACACCCATTAATGATAAAAACCCTACATAAAATTGGTATAGATTATCTTTATCTCAATTTGATAAAATCAATCTATGACAAACCAACAGCCAACATCATATTAAATGGACAAAAACTGTAAGCTTTCACTATAAAAATCAGGAACAAGACATGAATGTCCACTGTCACCACTCCTGTTCAATATTGTTCTGGAAATATTAGCCAGAGCAATTAGACAAGAGAAAGAAATAAAAGGAATAAGGATAGAAAAGGAAGAAGTTAAATTATCATTATTTGCAGATGACATGATACTCTACATAGAAGATCCCAAAAACTCCACCAAAAGACTTTTAGATTTGATAATCAAATTCATAGCTGGATACAAAGTCAGCATACAAAAGTCAATAGCCTTCCCATACACAAATAAAAGACTCACAGAGAGAGAAATTAGAGAAAAAGTCCCTTTCACAATAGCATCCAAAAACATAAAATACCTAGGAATAAATCTAATGAAGAAAGTAAAAGACCTCTATATTGAAAACCACAGTACTCTGAAAAAGGAGATTGAAGAGGATATCAGAAAATGGAACCAATATAGTGAAAATGATGATACATCCAAAATTATTAAACAGAATCAACTCAATCCCAATCAAAATCCCAACAGAATATCTCATAGAATTGGGAAAAAATCCTAAAATTCATTTGGAACCAGAAGAGACTTAGAATAGCAAAGGCAATTCTGGGCCACAAAGGCAAAGCAGGAATTATCACAATCCCTACCTTTAAATTAAGCTATGGTGATTAAAAAAAAAAACAAAACCCCAGCATGATACTGGCAAAAGAACAAACCTGAGGATCAATGGAACAGACTAGAGGATGCAGAAAGAACTCCAGACATATTCAGCCACCTTATCTTTGACAAAGAACCCTAACACCTTCACTGGAAGAAAGCCTCTTTAATAAATGGTGCTGGAAAAACTGGCTTTCCACATGCTGAAGATTGAAACTAGACCCATATCTTTCACCGTACACTAACCTAAAATCAAAATGGATCAAAGATCTAAATATTAAAACAGAAACACAATCTGCTGGAAGAGAGAATAGGTAGAATGCTTGAGGGCATAGGAGTAGGCAAAGACTTCAGAACAAAACCCAGACCACACGGGAAATACTACAAAGAATCAACAACTGGGACCTCATCTTATTAAAAAGCTTTGCACAGCCAGAGAAACCACCAACAGAGTGAAGAGACAAGCCACAGAGTGAGAAAAAAATTTTACCAGCTATTCAAAGAACTAGAGAACTATTATCTAGAATTCAAAAAAATCAGACACCCCAAATTTAAAGACCCAATGCAAAAATGGGCATCTGAAATAAAAAGACATTTCTCAGATAAAGAATTAGAAACAGCAAATAAATATATGAAAAAATGTTCAACATCACTAGTCATTCAAGGGCTGCAAATTAAAACAATGCTGAGATTCCATCTCATGCCAGAAAGAATGGGTGCTACCAAGAAATCAACCAATAACAAATTCTGGAGGCACTGTGGGGAAAAAAAGGAACCCTTCTTTGATGCTGGTGGGAGTGTAGACTGGGCCAAGCCCTGTGGAAATCAGTGTGGAAATTTCTCAAAAAACTAAAACTAGAGGTTCCATTTGATCCAGCTATTCCTATTCTTGCTATCTTCCCGAAAGAATTAAAAGCATCATACCATAGCGATATATGCACACCCGTGTTTATAGCAGCACAGTCTGTAATAGCTAAATCCTGGAAACAGCCCAAATGCCCATCAACCAACGCATGGATGAAGAAGGTGTGGGGTTTTTTTTATACAATAGAGTCCTACTCTGCCATAAAGAAGGATGAGCTTCAGACATTTATAGCTAAATGGTTGGACCTTGAGACTATACTCTTAAGTGAAATAAATCTGCCACACGTTTAAGTACTGCATTGTTTCTCTGGTATGAGAAACCGAATGCCGAAATAAGGACTGAGATGTATAATGGATGTTGGTAAATGGGAAGAAATTGTTCAAATGGGAAGGGGAACAAGGGAGGAGAGAGGGAGAAAGGAAGGAAGGGACAAGAAAAAAAGTGAAAAATAGAAGGAAAAAATGGAAACAAAGCTTTTGTACATAGGGAGGGGTGGGGGCTTGAGGGAGGGTGGGATAAAATTAAATTAAGTTTAAAAAAAATTTCCCAAGCCCTGTGAAAAAAAGAAAAAAGCTTAGCACAATCTACATTTTTTAGAAAAGGAGATTCTGGTTTTCTGCCAGTTGTGGTGGGGTTTCTGACTCTGACCCTTGAGATCCATACTTCTTTGCCTCCTCCCAAATGTGCTGTCACTGTGGCTTGTTCTTAAGTCAGATGTGTCCAGGATGCAGGGGTTGCTGTCTAACTGGTCAACTTGTCAGTGACGCCTACAACTGAAATTAACTAATGCTGGTATATATCCTCAAGTAATTCCACCAGCATTTAAGGTTCCCAAATGTTTTTAATTCCAAGGAAAAGTTAAGTTAAACACATAAGAGAAAAGAAATTTGGTGGGATGACTGGTGTTAACTAAGGGATCTGTTAAGAAGAAAAAAGACTTCTGTGAGTGAATATTCTGACTCTTACCCATCCCCAGCTGACCCTCGGGAACTCAGGTGGGGCCATGTTCTGCAGTGTCCTTGGCACTGTAGTTGCACAGACCACAGGCAGGGTGCTGCACTCTTTCCACACAAATATTACTTGGTTGGTAGTTAGCAAGAGCCAACCTGAGGAGCAAGTTAACATTGGAGTGTCTCAAATGCAAATGTTAAGGTAGTGATAGTGCAACCTTTGTCATTATGATAGTACTGACCTTTACTGAGGGATTACTATCTCATGGAGTATCCCATTTCCAACAATTTGATGAAGTACGTATGTATCATTCCCATTCCACAGATAAGGAAACTGAGACTTAGGGATTTTCAATAACTTTTTGAAAGTCACACAGCTCAGAGGAGGTAGATATAGGATTCACCCAGGCAGTTTGTCCCCAAAGACACTGTACTTAAACACTCTACCACATGGCTTCTGGCACTGCCCCCTGTCTCAGCTTTGCTATTAATCTAATGATAATGGTCAAATCACTGCCTGTCTTTAACATGGAGAATGGTAATAGGGAAATATATATTCAAAAGGGAATGTTTACCCTATGCATAGTACCATTATATATTGGGAATAGGCAGCATGCTTTTTCAATTTTCGAGGTTTACAGCTAAGAATTTGCTTTGAGTCTCAGAGGAGACTTTGCACTTGGAGTTGGACAATGCGGAATTGTTGAGTCTTTGGGGAGGAAATTAGTCCATTATTGGTTGTGCACAGGATAGTTGTATCATGATAGGTGGAATTAAGAAATTGTGGATATATTTACTTGTGATTAAATATTGTTTTTAAAATTAATTTTATTGGTACATTTTAGGTATACAATATAATGACATTCATCATTGGAAATTTGCACCTATACATAATCTCTCTTGGTTCTTATTCTTTCCCCATTCCCCTGACCTCCCTTCAACCCCAAATACCTCCCTATTTGCAAAGACCTTGTTTCCATTTTTTAATTTTTTCATATTAATTCCATTCCCTTCTTTCCTTTCCCCTACCCCTCCCACTTCCCCTTCCCCTTTGCCCCTTTTCTTCCTATTTCACATTATCTATTATACCTTTTACCCCTTATTTACACTTTCAGTTTTTCAAAATAGAGAAACCATTTGGTATTTACATGTGTCCTATTTATTTCACTTAAGTGTATCATCTCAATGTGCATCTATTTAGCTATAAATGTCTCCAATTTCTCATTTTTTATGGCTGAGTAGTACTCCATTTTAGTTTTTAAAAACCCCATTTTGTTTGTCCAGTCTCCAGATGATGGGCAATTGGGCTGCTTCCAAGTTTTAGCTATTACAAACTGTGCTGCTATGAACATGGATACACATATATCACTGTGGTATGATTCTCTTAATTCTTTGGGGAAGATACCCAGCAAGGGAATAGCTGGGTCAAATGGGACTTCTAGTCTTAGTTCTTTGAGGTATCTCCATACTGATGTCCACAGTAGTTGCACCAGTCTACACTCCCACCAGCAGAGAAGGGTTCTTCTTTCCCCACAGCCCTGCCAGCATTTGTTGTTGGTTGATTTCATGATAGCAGCCATTCTTTCTGGAGTGAGGTGGAATCTCAGCATTGTTTTCATTTGCATCTCTCAATTGACCAGTGATGGTCAACATTTTTTCATATGCTTATTTGCTATTTCTACTTCTTTGTCTGAGAAATGTCTGTTCATTTCAGATGCCCATTTTTGGATTGGGCCTATAAATTTGGGAGGTCTGATCTTTTGAAGTTCTTTATAGATTCGAGATAGTAGACCTTTGTCTGAGGAAGAGCAGGTGAAGATTTTTTCCCACATTGTGGGTTGTCTCTTCACACTGTTGGTGGTTTCTCTTGCTGTGCAGAAGCTTTTTGATAAGAAGAGATCCCACTTGTTGATTGTTTGTGCTAGTTCACGGGCAACGGAGGTCTTGTTCATAACATTTTTTCCTACACCAATGTCTTCAAGAGTTCAACCTAACCTCTGTTCCAGTGGGTTCAGCGTTTCTGTTTTAATATTTAGATCTTTAATCCATTTTGATTTTAGTTTAGTGCATGGTGAGAGATATAGGTCTAGTTTTAATCTTTGACAAGTTGAAATCCAATTTTTCCAGCACCATTTATTAAAGAGGCTATCTTTCCTCCAGTGAGGGTAGTTGGCTCCTTTGTCAAAGATGAGGTGGCTGAGTGTGTCTGGAGTTGTTTCTGTGTCTTCTAGTCAGTTCCACTGGTCCTTGGGTCTGTTTCCTTGCCAGTATCATGCTGTTTTTATCACAGTAGCTTTGCAGTATAGTTTCAAGTTGGGGGTTGTGATACCCCCTGCCATGTTTCTGTTGCCTAGAATTGCTTTTACTATTCTAGATCTCTTCTTGTTCCAAATGAATTTTTGGATTGTTTTCTCAAGGTCCATGAAGTATGCTGCTGGGATTTCAACTGGGATTGCATGGAATCTATATAGCAGTTTTGGAAGTATGGCCATTTTCACTATGTTGATTCTTCCTACCCAGAAGCAAGGGATGTCTTTCCATTTTCTGATATCTTCTTCAATCTCTCTTTTCAGGGTGCTATAGTTTTCAGAGAGGAGGTCTTCGATTTCTTTTGTTAGGTTGATTCCTAGGTATTTCAGTTTTGTGGATGCTATTGTGAAAGGAATTCTTTTTCCTATTTCTCTCTCAGTGAGTCTGTTGTTCATGTAAAGGAAAGCTATTGATTTTTGTGTATTGACCTTGTATCCAGCTACTTTACTGAATTTGGTTATTAAGTCTAGAAGACTTTTGGTGGAGTTCTTGGGGTCTTCTTTGTAGAGTATCATGTCATCTGGAAATGATGACAATTTGACTTCTTCATTTCCTATCTTTATTCCTTTTATTTCTTTCTCTTGTCTGATTGCTGTGGCTAATGTTTCCAAAGCTATATTGAACAGGAGTGGTGATAGTGAACATCCTTGTCTTGTTCCTGATTTTAGTGTGAAGGATTTCAGTTTTTGACCATTTAGTATGATATTGGCTGTTGGTTTTTATCAGTTTGAGGTAGAGACCATCTATTCCAATTTTTTGTAGGGTTTTTATCATAAATGCATGTTGGATTTTGTCAAATGCTTTTTCTGCATCTATGGAGATAATCATATGGCTTTTGTCCTTGGCTCTATTGATATAGTGTATTACATTGATTGATTTGGGTATGTTGAACCATCTCTGCATCCCTGGTATGAATCCCACTTGATCCGGGTGTATGATCTTCTTGATGATCTTCTGCATTCTATTTGCCAGTATCTTATTAAGGATTTTTGCATCTATGTTCATTAGTGAGATTGGCCTATAGTTCTCCTTTTTGGTTGGGTCTTTCTCTGCTTTGGGGATCAAGGTGATGCTTGCTTCCAGGAATGAATTTGGGAGTATTGCTTCCCTTTCAATTTCCTTGTAGAGTTTAAACAGTAGTGGCAGCAGTTCCTCTCTAAATGTCTTGTAGAATTCAGCAGTGAAGCCATCAGGGCCCAAGCTTTTCTTAGTTGATAAGTTTTTAATTACATTTTCAATTTCATTGGTTGATATTGGGTTGTTTAGAATTTTTAGGTCTTCTTTATTCAACTTTGGTAATTCATATGTATCTAGGAATCTGTCCATTTCTTCTGTGTTGTCCATCTTATTGGTGTATAAGTTCATGAAGTAGGTATTGATGATCCTCTGGATTTCTGCTAGGTCCATTGTAATTTCACCCTTTTCATTCCTAATTGGATGGATTTGGGCCTTTTCTTTCCTTTTTCTGATAAGTTTGGCTAAGGGTTTTTCAATTTTCTTTATTCTTTCAAAGAACCAGCTCTTTGCTTCATTGATTTTTTTTATATCATTCCTTTCATCTCCATTGAATTGATTTCTCTGTTGATCTTTATAATTTTCTCCCTTGTATGAGCTTTGGGTTTGAACTGCTCTTCTTTTTCTAGATGCTGAGGTTCAGCATCAGGTTGTTTAATTGAGCTCACTCTGTTTTCCTAATATGAGTATTCACTGCTATGAATTTCCCCAATAGAATGCTTTCATTGTGTCCCACAAATTCCGATATGTTGTATTGTCATTGTCATTTAATTGTAGGAACTGTCTGATTTCTTCTTTAATTTCCTCTGTGACCCATTGGTTATTCAGAAGTATGTTGTTCAATTTCCATGTGTTTATTTAAATTCTTGTGGTCTCTTTTGCTATTGATCTCCAATTTCATCGCACTATGGCCTGATAATACACAGGGGATAACTTCAATTCCTTTGCACTTACTTAAACATGTTCTATGAGTGGGTATGTGGCCTGTTTTGGAGAACGACCGGTGTGCAACTGAAAAGAATGTGTATTCTGATTTGGTGGGGTGGAACACTCTGTAAACATCTGTTAAGTTCATTTGTTCAAGAGTTTGATTGAGTTCTAATATTTTGTTGCTTAATTTTTGTCTAGTTGACTCTATCTATTTGTGGCAGTGGGGTACTGAGGTCCCCCATTACTATTGTATTAGTGCATATATGACTTTTCATGTCTGTTAGTATTTGTTTAATATAGTTGGGCCCACTAGTGTTTGGTGCACATATGTTTATGATTGTCATGTCTTCCTCTTGGATTGTTCTTTTTACAAGGATGTAGTGTCCTTCTTTGTCTCTCTTAATCAGTGTTGGTTTGAAATCAAGAGGATAGCTACTCCTGCTTTTTTACAGGTTCCTGTCTCATGGAGTATTGTTTTCCACCCTTTAACTTTCACTCTTTGAGTTACTTTTTTAATTGTGTTTCTTGTATGCAGCATATTGGGGGTTTTTTGTTTGTTTGTTTTGTTTGTTTTTTTCCCATTCAGTTTATTGGTACATTTTAGGTATAAAATAGTTACATTCATCATTGGGATCTTGTACCTTTACCTGAGTATCTTGGTTCTTATCTTTGTCCCCTTCCCCTGCCCTCCCTTCACCCCCTCCACCCTTCCCAATTTGCAAAGACTTCGTTTCCGTTTTTTTCCTTTTCTCATATTTTTTCTTTTCCCTTCTTTCCTTTGCCCTACCCCTCCCACTTCCCCTACTCTTTTAGACCTTTTCTTCCTAATAGACAATATCAATTATACATTTTTAAAATTACAATATCAAGATCTAGAAGACATTACCACAGATTTTACAGAATTTAAAAGGTTATAGAAAGAATATTACAAAAATCTTTTTGCTGATTACCTGTGTGCCTTCCCATGACTCAGGTGCTGCTCCTACAAGGTGCTCTCAAATTTCTCTGATGCAATGGTCACAGCACTTATCTTTCCATATCATAATTGCTTAACTGTCTCTCCTCATTCCAACTTCTGTGCCTGTTCCCATGGCATCCCGGTGCCTAATGCAATGCCAGATTTTAAAAAGAAATGAATGAATGTTAATTTCCCATAACAGATTCCTGTTTTTCTCCTTCCATCCCATGCCCAGAATCCTGTTTCAAGTCACGTCCCTTTACACCTGGATTTATGAAACAGTCTCAGCTCGGCTTTCCCCTGGAGGTTCTCCATCTAATCCACCCAGCTCCCCGCAGCAAGAATCATTGTCCTCAAGCACCATTTTGATCATATCACTGCCCTTCTTAGAAGTCTACAATAGTGCCAATTGCCTCTTGAATTAAATTAAAACTCCTAATCATGGCTTCAAGGGTCTCTACCAATTAGCTGTCTGCGACCCCCACACCCAAATGCTGTCTCTTCACAGGCCCTCAAGTGTGGCTTCCCTGCTGCTGCCCTGCAAATCTCCCTGGCCACTTCCCTCCTAAGCCTGCCTCATGGTATTCCCTCCTTTTCAGCTTTCTCCCTTCTCCTACCTTAAAAATATTGCCCAGTAATTATTTCTTTCATGAATACTTCCTAACTCATCTCTACATGTCTTTGTCCTTTCTCTCATAACCTGTTTTCAAGTGTTCTTATATGCATTCTCTTAGTGGCCCATCCCCTGTGGCTTCTGCTAACTTATTTTTAGTTCTGTTTGCCCTTTTACGGTTCAGCAACTCTGAGGACAAAGAGGATGTCTTTTCGTGGCTTGTGGCTCCCCATGATTGATTCTCAGGCATGCTCTGTGCATCAGAGTTTGCAAGCAAGAGATGGAGAGGGACCTGCAAATCAGATGGGAATTCCTGGAGGAAGCCTGTTTTTCCTTTTGGTTTCCCAACCCAGACTGAGTCAGCCAGTCCAGCTTGGCAGCAGTGCATCCTCAGCATCCCTATGGTGGAGGAATCCTCGTGTGGTGATAAAAAAAGAAGGACAAAGCCAAACATTTCTGGGCTGAGGATGTAGTTCAAAGGTGAAGCATGTGCTTAACACGTGTGTGGTTCTATCTGTGTTAAATCCCCAGCAACGTAAAAGAAACCAAAACCAAAACAAAACAAAAATGTCTGATATCTACTCTATGACAGACCCGTGTGCCAAAAGCTTTATATATATCATTTCCCTGATGCCTTCTAACCATCTGACGAATTAGGAATTATAACTCCTGAATTCTAAGTACATTAGGAATTGGGGCGAATTTGTATAATCCGCCCTGTCTTTCTGGTCCCACAAAGCATGCTGCTGTTTTCATCCCAGAGAAAATGTTTCTGAACAAATGGATTTTGTGGCCAAGTGCTCCCGATCTAAACCAAAACCAGGACACACACTCTGGCAACGCTGTGTCTGCCACTTGAGAGCTGAAGACCATGGTCACCTTGTCCCATTGCTTGGCTCTGCTGACCCTGTCTGTCTACCTTTGTGAATGAGAGGAGACACTTGCTGTAAATGATTACTTCTCAAATTTTAACTGACAATTCCTTTAAGAATTTGATGAAAGCCATAGAATCTCCCAGAATGTAACAGAAGCACATGGAATTTATATACAATGTCAGGGTGTTTGCAGGCACTGCATCCCTTACTTCTTTCTACCCATAGCCATATCTAACCCCCAAGTCTAGCATCCCCGGTTTACAGAGAGAACAATGTGTTCTCCTTACATCTTATTACAAGTAAATGTTTAAGTCTTGAGTTATTTGAAGATGCAAAGCCTACAGTGAAGAACTAGGGACTGACAGGAGGGGTTGAGAAGGGCCTTCTGAGAAAATAAATGTCACAATCATTCCTTCCAGTTGTGCCCCCATTAAGCTTTGGTCTATACTGTTGGTTTTAAGCAAAGTGAAATGGAAAACACCCGAAAGACAGAGCAGAGACTGACAGTCTCAAAGCGTGCCAGAGACTGACGGTCTCAAGGGTGACAGTCTAAGGGTTGTCCCTCCTGTCTCAGGGCTTTCTCCTCTTGCTAAACTCACGAAGGTCACTGTGCCTGGAAGATGAACTGCTGAAACACAGCTGCCTACCTCCCTGCGTCTTAAAGATAAACTGTAGAAACAGCATTACCTGCACTTCCCTACCCTTTGCCTCCCTTTGCCACCCTTTGCTGCCTCTGTAAAATTCTGCTTGCTCCCTGCTCTGGCTAAAGAACAGATAAATGTGAAAACAAACTTAAAAACGGGGCTCAGAAAAAACAAAAAACAAAACAAAAAACGGGGCTCAGAATCTGAAAGGTGACTTCCTCTGGGCCTGCTCCTAGCAAATAAACCTGCCTTTCCCTTCAATTCTCAGGGTGCTGGTCTCTTCCCTAGTCTGCCTGCCCTCCATGCGGCTTTAAAAGCAGCTGTATCTCTACATCAGCTTTCATGGTGATTACAGAGAACATTGTTTCCCTGTTTCAGCTTACTTTTTTGAAGCACTCCGCCCAAGTCTGCTCTATTTAGAAGACAAAGCTTCTTTTCAAACACTAAATTCATTTTCCTGGTAAACTTCTTTCCTTTGTGATTGAGGAGAAAGGAAAAAGAAGAAAGAGAACCTGTGTCTCTGGGAGACCTTTTGAGGCTGAACAGTGACATCTCTTGGTGGGGAGATGGCAGAGGCGTCTTATCAGGCCTATTTTTTTTTCTTAAATTCTTTTATTGGTACATTTTAGGTTTACAATACGTTTACATTTATCATTGGGTACTTGTACCTGTACATGATGTATCTTGGTTCTTATTTTTTCCCCATTCCCTGTGCTCCCTTCACCCCCTCCACCCTTCCCTATTTACATAGATTTTGTTTCCATTTTTTTCTTTTCTCATAATTTTTCCTTTCCCTTCTTTCCTTTCCCCTTCCTATCCAACCACCCCTACCCCTTTGAACCTTTTCTTCCTATTTCAAATGATCAATTATTCATTTTAATCATTTTAACCCTTATTTACCCTTTCAGTTTCTCACACTAGAGAAACTATTTGGTATGTACACGTGTGTCCTATTTATTTCACTTAAGAAGATGGCCTCAATGTGCATCCATTTAGCTATAAGTGTCTCTAATTTCTCATTTTTTATGGCTGAGTAGTACTCCATTTTATATAAAAACCACATCTTCTTTATCCATTTTCCAGTTGATGGGCACTTGGGCTGTTTCCAAGCTTTAGCTATTACAAACTGTGCCACTATAAACATGGGTGCACATATATCGCTGTGGTATGATTCTTTTAATTCTTTTGGGAGGATACCCAGCAGGGGACTAGCTGGGTCAAATGGGACCTCTAATCCTAGTTCTTTGAGGTATCTCCACACTGATTTCCACAGTGGTTGCACCAGTCTGCACTCCCACCAGCAGTGGAGAAGGGTTCCTTTCTTCCCACCCCCCTGCCAGCATTTGTTATTGGTTGATTTCTTTTTTTTTTTCATATACAACTTTTTTATCATTCACTAAACACACAATATTCAAAAATTAAAATTATTCAAAGAAAAGCAATGCAAGGGAAAAAAACTATAATAATATTCAAATATAATAGAACTCAACCGAAGCAAAACTGAAAAGTACGTAAACATTTTTCCATATAATTTAAAAAAATATCTCAAGCATTAACAAGATATCAAAGGATGTGATTTGTTTTAGAAAGATTTTCAAAACTAATATTGAACAAATAATGGTCTGGAAAAAATTCTAATTAGCTGGTAGATTCCACATAGGCCAAATTTTTTAATTTAAATTTCAATACAGTCATGTGACATGTGATGGAAATATAATCTGAGAAATATGTTATTAGGCAATTTCATCCGTTTGTATCGCAAAGTACCACACAGAGTGCCAACTTCTAAGTGCAAACTGAGAAGGTATATGTCAATCACCTGTGATGGCCCCTTGATATTATCCAAATATGCAGTTAAACCTGAGATACATGAGGCTACCACTGGCATAGCAGCACACTGTTTTTCAGTAAACTCTTCCATATAGGTAGGATTATGCTCTAAAGGATGAAAAGCATAGCATGTTATGCTAAGTACATAAAACAGTAACAGTCATTGATCACTATCGAGTACTGTGTACTGTAGATAGCTGTATGTGCTTCTTCTGGAAACACACCCTTCTCTCCTTTAGTCTCAATGACTCTTCCTTCCCAACCCACTGGAGAGCTCCAGCCTAGTCTCTATCTACATCTCTTCCTGCAGTTTTAAGCACAATCTATATATGGATTCCTTCCAGATTCCAGCCTGTGACTCTGATCTCTCCCCTTCCCCTCCTGCCAACCCTACCCCTTTGGACCTTTTCTTCCTATTTCAAATGATCAATTGTTTGTTTTAATCCTTGTTTCTCACACTAGAGACACTATTTGGTATTTACACATGTGTGTCCTATTTATTTCACTTAAGAGGATGGCCTCAATATGCATCCATTTAGCTATAAATGTCTCTAGTTTCTCATTCTTTATGGCTGAGTAGTACTCCATTTTATAAAAAAAAACACATCTTCTTTACCCAGTTTCCAGTTGATGGGCACTTGGGCTGTTTCCAAGCTTTAGCTATTACAAACTATGCTGCGATAAACATGGGTGCACATATATCACTGTGGTATGGTTCTTTTAATTCTTTTGGGAAGATGCCCAGCAGGGGAATAGCTGGGTCAAATGGGATCTCTGGCACTAGTTCTTTGAGGTATCTCCATACTGATTTCCACAGTGGTCGCACCAGTCTGCGCTCCCACCAACAATGGAGAAGGGTTCCTTTCTCCCCACACCCCCACCAGCATTTGTTATTGGATGATTTCTTGATAGCAGCCATTCTTTCTGCGCTGAGGTGGAATCTCAGTGTTGTTTTCATCTGCATCTCTGGAATGACCAGTGATGTTGAATATGTTTTCATCTATTTATTTGGTGCTTTTACTTCTTTGTCTGAGAAATGTCTGTTCATTTCAGATGCCCATTTTTGAATTGGGTCTTTGAATTTGGGGGTCTGATTTTTTTTCAGTTCTTTATATATTCTAGGTAGCAGTCCTTTGTCTAAGGTACAGCTGCTGAAAATTTGTTCCCACCTTGTAGGTTGTCTCTTAACTCTGTTGGTGGTTTCTCTTGCAGCACAGAAGCTTTTTAATGAGATGAGATCCCAGTAGTTGATTCTTTGTGCTAGTTCCTGTGATATTGAGGTTTGGTTCATAAAGTCTTTTCCTATGCCAGTGCCTTCAAGAGTTCTACCTAACTTATCTTTCAGCAAGTTTAGTGTTTCTGTCTTAATATTTAGATCTTTAATCCACTTTGATCTTATTTTAGTGCATGGTGATAGGTATGGGTCTAGTTTTACTCTTTGGCAGGTTGAAATTCAGTTTTTCCAACACCATTTATTAAATAGGCTATCTTTCCTCCAATGAGGGTGGTTGGCTCCTTCGTTGAAGATGAGGTGGCTGAGTGTGTCTGGATTTGTTTCTGCATCTTCTAATCTATTCCACTGATTCTTGGGTCTGTTTCTTTGCCAGTACCATGCTGTTTTTATCACAGCAGCTTTGTAGTATAGTTTCAAGTTGGGGATTGTGATACCCCATGCCATGTCTCTGTTGCCTAGACTTGCTTTTGCTATTCTAGCTCTCTTCTGGTTCCAAATGAATTTTTGGGTTGTTTTCTCTAGTTCTGTGAAGTATATTGTTGGAATTTCAATCGGCATTGCTTTAAATCTATATAGTAGTTTTGGAAGTATGGCCGTTCTCACTATATTGGTTCTTCCTACCCAGGAACAAGGGATGTCTTTCCATTTTCTCAAATCCTCCTTGATCTCCTTTTTCAGAGTGCTGTAGTTTTCAGCGTAGAGGTGTTTTGCTTCCTTCCTTAGATTGATTCCTGGATATTTCATTTTGGGGGGATGCTATTGTAAAAGGGATTGTTTCCCTAATTTCTCTCTCAATGAGTCTGTTATTTGTGTATAAGGAGGCTATTGTTTTTTGAGTGTTGGCCTTATATCCAGCTACTCTACTGAGTCTGTCAATTAAGCCTAGAAGTCTTTTGGCCGAGTTTTTTGGGTCTTCTATGTAAAGTATCATATCATCAGCAAATAGTGACAGTTTAACTTCTTCCTTTCCTACCTTTATTCCTTTTATTTCTTTCTCTTTTCTAATTTTTATGGCTAATGTTTCCAGGACTATATTGAACAGGAATGGTGACAGTGGGCATCCTCGTCTTGATCCTGATTTTAGCATGAAAGTTTTCAGTTTTACAATTTAGTATGATGTTGGCTGTTGGTTTTTCATAGATAGCCTTAATCAGGTTGAGATAAAGACCTTCTATTCCAATTTTCTGTAGGGTTTTTATCATGAATGGATGTTGGCTTTTGTCAAATGCTTTTTCTGCATCTATTGAGATGATCATTTGGTTTTTGTCCTTGGCTCTGTTAATATAGTGTATTACATTTATTGATTTACATATGTCGAACCATCCTTGCATCCCTGGGATAAGTCCGACTTGGTCAGGGCGTATGATCTTCTTGATGACCCTCTGTGTTCTGTTTGCCAGTATCTTGTTGAGGATTTTTGCATCTGTGTTCACTAGGGAGATTGGCCTGCAGTTCTCTTTTTTGGTTGGGTCTTTCCCTGGTTTTGGAATCAAAGTAACACTTGCTTCCAGGAATGACTTTGGAAGCCTTGCTTCCCTTTCAATTTCCTTGATGAGTTTAAAGAGTAATGGTGATAGTTCTTCTTTAAATGCCTTGTAGAATTCCGCAGTGAAGCCATCAGGACCTGGGCTTTTCTTTGTTGGTCAATTTTTTATTACATTTTCAATTTCGCTCATTGTAATTCAGGTGTTTAGAACTTCTATACCTTCTTCATTTAACTTTGGCAATTCGTGTGTATTTAGTAATCTCTCCATTTCTTCTGTGTTTTCCATTTTATTAGAGTACAGGTTCTCGAAGTAGGTATTGATGATCCTCTGGATTTCTGCTGGGTCTGTTGTGACTTCACCTTTTTCATTCTTAATTGCATGGATTTGAGCCTTTTCTTTCCTTTTTATGATAAGGTCGGCTAAAGGTTTATCGATTGAAAAACCAAATAAGCACTGACACAATTGTAGTATGTGCTTCCTCCCTCTGCTGCGATGCAATGCTTCCTTTGTGCACACACTGGGAAGCATAACCAACCCCTCATGCAGCCTCCACCCTGAAGAACAGCACACCAGCCCCTCACTAAGCCTGGGAGGGAGAGAGAGCAGTAATTATTACTATAGTTCCCACTGTTTGGTGAGGAGACGCATACACCAAGCTTCCCAGAACCACATTAGACATAAGCAGCAGGCCAGGATTCTCACTCAGCTCCAAATCTCTGGCCATCAGGGTGTGTGGCACCTCGCTCAGCTGCCTTTCCCTTCAAGACATTCTGGATCAAAGAGGAACATTCACCTTTAAATGAATGCATAAATAAATAAATATACACATTTAATTTTCTTTTCAAATATCAATTTAACAAATAAAAAGAGGGTAGACGAAGGTCCTCAACTTAGGTTAAGCTTAGGTTCTATCATGCAGGGAGCTGCAGGTCCTTGACTCTACCAGTCTGTCTTCTGATCTTAGTTTTCTATGACCAACTCTAAGGGCTGTTGCCCTGGATACCTGCCCTGCACAGAGGGAGACCCTACTGGGGTGGGAAAAGGCACAACAATGGTCTAGGCAAGAGGAGGGGTCGGTTGGGTGGATTAGAGGCCAGGAACAAGCGCTCTTCCACCTGTGTGCCACCCACCCCTCTCTCCACCTCCCACCTGCCCTGCTGAAGAGCCCACTTGGTCACCAGTCAGCTCCACGCTGGGGGACCCCATGTTGCCCTACAAGCTGAGCCAACCCAGCACCCCTCTCCCCGGGGCCTGGAAGAGCCAGGCCCCCCTTGGAACCTCTCTGTTCCTTCGTCTGATGCTTAGCTCCGAGCTGGCTCAGGGTGCCTCCTGCTTCTCTTGCCCAGAGGTCTGTGGTCCCCCAGGTGCGGTCCCATGCATGCCCAGCCCCTAGCTTCATCCTCCCCCCTGTGCGTCACCCTTGGCAAAGATCAGCTTCAGGGGGTCCTGAAATCTGATTTTTAATAAGCAGACTAAGTGGTCTCCAGCCCCGCTTTGAAGTAGCCCACAGTTTGGCACAGGGGTAACCTTGCACTGCTCAGGGGCAGGAGAGTAAACTGCTCTTCTTTCTGCACTTCTCCACCTCACCCTTCAAATCTGAGCACACATGTCACTTTCTCAGACAAATCCAGAAAGTTTAATGTCAGATCACAGATCCAGCAAAGCAGGGCATAAAGAGTGGATTCTGAGGACCCCCAGAAGTGGCACATCTTGCAAAACTGGGTCAAGAATTTTACTTGAACTCAAAGGAGATGGAAACTCCCTAGATAACCCGACAAAAATATGCAAGATTTGTGCAATGAAAACTAAGTATGTGCATATATTGTGCTGCTCCTTTTACATTTGCTTCTGAAATTCATCCATATTGATATTTGTATCTCTAGTTCATTCCTGCATGAAATTCCATTCTTGCAATATACAATTTGTTTCACCATTTTTATTATTGATGGATGTGAAGATTATAGCCACAATTTTTCTCCAGCAATACTGCTATAAGAGTGTGCATATATACAGGAGGTTTTCAAGGGTATATACCTATTAGTGTAGTTGTTCTTTTGTAGCGTATGCACACTAATTTCATTAAATATTGCCAAACTGCTTTCCAATACCAATTTGTCTTCCAATCAAGAGGGTACAAAAGTGGTAATTTCCTCCCCACACCTTTGTCAATTCTTGGGCCATCAGGCTCTTGAAGATTAGTCAGTTTGACTTAGAAAGCTGAGGCAGGAAGATCAGGAGTTTGAAACCAACGTGGGCTCCATAGAGAGCACAAGACGAGCCTGTATTACACAGTGAGACCCTGATTCAAACACCAGAATAACAACAAATAAAAAAAGATCAGTTTGAGAACTGTAAAATAGTAATACGTTGAGGTTTTTCTTTGGTTTCGTTTGGTGCTGGAGACTGAACCCTTTATTTATATGAAGCACCAGCTCATCCTTCCTCACTCAGGGTCAGCGATGAGCTTCTGCTCTGCTGGAGCTTGTCCTGACCAGTGCTCCCCACTTACCTGTCCTCTTGCTGTTATTTCTCTCTCCAGCAGGGCACTGACCATGGCTCTCTAAGCAATTGCCTTTCAGGGCAGCTGCCAGCCCCAGAGAGCAGGAGCCTCTTCAGTTTGCATCCCCAGCTCCTAGCATCAAATACTGTAGCAGCTGCTCCAGAGATAAAGAAATGAGTATGATGTAGTGGAAATGTCACTGAACTCAGAATCAGTTGACCATGCCAAACAGACTCCTTTCCAGGTGCTATGGCCTGAACACCCCCACCCCCCATTCATGTGTTGAAACTTAAAAGCCGCTGTGGTAATATTAAGAGATGGGAGCATTTAAAAGATGATTAGATAAGAGGTGATTAGACCATAAAGACCTTGTGAATTACAATGAAGCCCTTATTTTTTAAAATAGAGGCTTCACACAGTGTTCAGCTATTTCTGCCCTTCTGCCTTCTGCCCTGTGAGGACACAGCCTTCATCCCCTCTGGATGCTGCAGCAACACAGCGCCATCTTGGACGCAGAGAGACTGGGCCCCCACCAGTCAGGGCCTTGAACTCTGGCGTTTCTAGCCTCCAAAACTGAGAGAAGTGAATTTCCACAGTGTACGAATTACCCAGTCTGTGGTACTCTGTTCTCATAGCACAAGCAGATGAAGACGGCAGATGGTCCTGGCCCAGTGACTCAGCTCTTGAGTCTCAGCTTCTTCATCTGACAAGTAAGAAAAATGATCTGCTCTGCCCCAACTAGCCATTCTAGGATGGCCATGGCATGCAAATGGATGAAATATTTGGAAAATCTTAGAGCAGAGTCCTGAAGAAAGGAAATCTACTACACACTACTAGTCCATGACACTCCATTTACTGATGACAAGATTGAGATGCTCGGATCTTTCTTTTTTTTATCAAACTTTACTATCCCTTGTCCCATTCCTATAGGAGCCTGCCCTTGGAATCTAACCCGTAAGTAGGAATCGTATTTGTGCATTGTTGTTCCAGGAGTTGCTATTTATTGTCGAGCATGTGAGAGTACCTCTCCAAAAATTATTTTCTTCTTACCTAAGAGATACACAGTAATGGTACTTTTTCCAGGTTTTCTTTCAGATTTGTCTAAGAAAACTAGTAAAGCAGTAATTTTAGATTGAACAGTTTCCAGGTCTTTCACACTTTGCAAGGTAGAAGTGGTGGACTCCTTACGAGGTCTTGTATTGTGTATTGGTAAAAGAGTGCATTCTTGTTTGACAAAGCATCATTAATCTTGCATAAGGTCCCCATCACCCAAAGTCTGGAGGACTTACTTTCAAGCATTAAAACGAAAATTCGCCACACACCTAGAGTCCCAGAATTGTGGGAGGCTGAGGCAGGAGGATCACAAATTTGAGCCAGGCCTTTGAGCCTGCTAATTTAGCAGCTTAGCGAGAACCTGTCTCAAACAAAATTAACAAGGGGCTAGAGGTGTGTGTGGGGGGGTGTAGTTAAATGGAAGGGGCTGAATTTAATCACCAGCACCAGAAAAAAATGCTCAGACACCCTGAAGTGATGAAAGCAGTAAACTTGCAAGTGCAAGGTCATGAATTCAATCCCCAGTATCAGGAAAAGACAAAAAATGAAAGCAATAAACATGTTCAAAGAGATGTGAGAATAATAGTAGCACATTGGAAGGAATCTTCAAGCAGAAGGGTAATCTGAGGCCCAGCTCTCAACCTAGCAAATCATGTGAATTTGGCTACCTTGGTCTTTCCAGTCTTTCCAGGAATGCTTCCCCCAGTTATTTTAATATATGTGTTTCTCCTGCACAGAGGGGTGTGTGTGTGTGTGTGTGTGTGTGTGTGTGTGTGTGTGTATGTGTGTGTGTGTACTGTGAACCTAAAAGGCAGGTTAAGGCTTAACAAATATGAGAGGAGTTTAGTTGAGACAAAATGTAGATGGCCACCCAGGGAGAAAACACAACTTTAGCCATCCAGAATAATAAAGCCCAAAATGCCTTCTCAGAGGTCTGAGTTTTTTAACATTAAAAAAAAGAAGTAGGTTACACCAAACTGTAATGTTACAGTTGCAGTGTTGCTGCAATGTTACAGTTGCATTGGCTGACAAGGATAGCACAGGATGATGACTGGTAGGTGGTTACTCCGAAGTTCGAGGTCAACCTGGGCTACGCAGCAAGTTCAAGGCCAGCCAGGACTACTTAATAAACCCTGACTTAGAAAACAAAACCCAGCAGGCAGTACTTTGTTATGGTAGCCCATTCCAAAATATTCTATGCATAAACAAGCAAAACGTGAATATATTAGTTTCCTCCCTTTTTTTACACAAATGATTCTGCAATTTGCCATTCTCTGAGAGAACAGCCTGAGTAAACATGGAGTTTTTTAATATAAATAGTTGCCTGATATTTTTCCATAATATGAATGTACCACAATTTGTTACCCAAATTTTATTGGTGTTTAGATTATTTCCAGACTTTCATGATTACAAATAATGCTATGATGAGTGACTTTGCCACAGAAATGTATGCCATTTGCATAGTTGAGAGCTATTTGTTGGCCAGAGTCCTAGAAATGCATTGCTGGGTGACAGTATGCTCATATCTATAATGTTGATAGATGATGCCAAGGTACCCTTCCTAGTCACTGTGCCAGTTTGCACTCTGTGCAGTGTGCGAAAGAGTGTTTATTTTCCCCTCACTTTCACTTCCACAGTAGGTTAGCAAATTTTTGAGATCTACCATACTGACATATAAAATGATATTTGTTGTTATTACTTGTATCTAGATGGCCCTCAAAGTCTCATACACCCATAGGTGAGGCTTTTTGGAGTTGGCTGGATCTAGGTTGTGTGATACTGAAAGTAAGGGTATGTGGCACTAAATTAGTCCATGATTGGTTTAGCATAGTTCAGGATGGAGATAATGGGAAGGCCCACTGTGGGTATGGATGGCATCATCCAAAAGGGTTGTGGCCTGGATGGGATAAAAGAGAAAGGGAGGTTGTTGTTGCTGCTTTGCTGCTTGCTGCCTCCTGCCTGCTCTGCCACAGACTGTTTCTCCTCTGCGATGTCCCTTTGCCATGCCACCCTGCCTCGGAGTCAGCCAACTATGGACTGAATCCTATACAAATTGTGAAACAAAATAAACCTTTCTTCTTTCAACTTTTGTCAGGTATTTTGTCTCAGCAATGAGAAAAGTAACTAAGACATTTGTTTATAGTTTGTTTTTTCATTTTCTACCTGTGAAATTGAGCATAGTTTCATGTGCTTAAAAGCTTTTTTTGTCTTCCTTCTATACTTGATATCTTTTTTTCCTTTTGGTTGTTGTTGAGTGATACTTTTCTAATTGTTTGGTAGGAGCTCTTTATGTAACACTTTCCCTCAGTTGTTTTGAATTTCAATTTCCTTATGGTGATTGTTGTCATAATGAACTTTTACATTTTGATATAGCTCCATTTATTGAACTTTTTTTTAAGACTTCTGAGTTTCTGTCATTCTTAGCAATTCCTTCTCCATTACAGGATGAAAATATCTCCATGCTTTCTTCTCTTTGTTTTTGTTTTTGTTTTTGTTTTTTTGGTACCAGGGATCGAACTTGGGTCCTTGTGCTTGCACAGCAGTGTGCTTCCTTCTCTTAAATTCTTATACTTGAGTCTTTCATCCATCTGAAATTGATTTTGGACCTTCTTGGTATCTGTGGTAGAGATACTATTTTTTTTTGGTACTGGGGATCGAACTCGGGAACTTGTGCTTGCAAGGTAGGCGGTGGAACCACTGAGCTAAATCCCCAGCCCCATAAATTTCTCCATTTTGAAGAGTCCTTCGTTGCTGGAACAAACCCTAATAGTTAATGTTATTCTTTAATGTGCTACTAAATTCCTGTTACTAATATTTTGTGTTGTTGTGTTGATGTTCATAAATAAAACGGATCCAGGATTGCCTGTGAAATTATTGTTGCATATGGTTGTCAATGTTATGTTCACTTTATATAAAATAATTTGGATATTTATTTTACTATGCTCTGGAGCAGTTTAAATAACATTGTAATTGTATCTTACATAAAATTCATCTTTTTAAATAATTGTTTTACCGACTTTTTCATTTAGCCAGTCGTCTGCTGGTCCCAATGGCCTCAGATAAAGATATTATTTATTATTTCAAAAGTTTCTATAATACATATATATTACCCTTATACTAATACAGTATTAAAATATTCCAGAAATAAGGAAAGGATTAGAGAAATGTGCAAATGTCTATATGCAAAACTTCCCAAAACAATATTATTTATAATAAAAGTACAAAAAGAAGCAAGCTGAGGCCTAAGCATTCACAGGACACTAATTAAATAAAGTGCTTTCAATTAATAATAAAAATAATGCAGCTATTGAAAATGATTGGTATGGGAGAACCATTGAAACTTTTGATGACTTGAAAACTACAATTGAAAATTTTAGTATGGGAGAATATACCTTCTGGCATGGTCTGAAGTTTTTAATACTAGCTAATTTTTACTTTTATTGAGGGTGAAAACTGTCTCCTGCTGTAGAAATGGGTAACTATGGGTTAACAGTGTAACTATGTTTGCTTAGAGAGATATATTGTAGCTATAGTCACTACTGTAATGCAAACTCAGTAGAGCAAGGCCATCTCAGAAAGCCCTGCCAAACCTCCTGCTCCCCCCCACCCCCGTCACTGCCCCTTTGCTTATGTAATTATGTTTAGATTGATGGCTGTTTCCCCAGTGACTACACTTGCTGTTTCCCCCTCCTATAGAAGCATAAAGGTATAAAAATGAGAGTAAACTTCTCTTTGAAGTGTTTTTTAAAAATAGCTTTATTATCAAACATACACAACATACAGAAATTAAAACCATTCAAAGAAAAGCAATGCAAGGGAGAAAAACCTACAATAATATTTTGTGTCTAGATGCCCATCGAAACTCTCATGCAGTCATATGTGGAGACATTTCAAAGGTAGCTGAATCTAGAGTTTCTGCTGCTGGGAGCAAGGATGTGATGCTAGGATTGATTCACTGTGCAATGCTAAGACGAAAAGTGTAAATGTGGGTAGCCTGAGTAAGACATAAGGGACAGAAAGAACTGTGGTCTTATCTCTTGTTGCTTGCTGCTTTTCTGTCTCCTGTCTGCCAAGAACTGTCTCCTCTGTAATGCCCTTCTGCCTCTTGCCATTCTGCCTTAGAGCCAGCCAATTATGGGCTGAAACGTCTACAAACTGTGAGCTAAATAAGTTCTTTCCCCTTTACCTTTGGGTGTCAGATATTTCACCTCAGCAACCAGAGAAAAAGTAACACAACATCTGAAATGCATTATATAAATCAATGCATCTAGGATAAAACTGGGATTACCTCTTAGGACAACACTGAAAATATTGATATAAAACCGGTGCATTATGCAGCCTAGTAATCTCACATTCATGGTGCTCTATCCCAAAAGTGGTTTGGGACAAAGGGCATGGAGAGTGTGGTGTGTATGTGAGGGAAGTAATCCTAAAACATCCCTAAAGGATAACAGGGAAAGAAAGACAAAAGTGAAGCGCCCCACTTACCAGCTCCTCTCCATGAGGGGATCAGGATGACAAACCTAATTTACCCTCCCCTTCAGAGGTAGAATGTCAAGAGGGTCGGGGCTCAGACATTCAGGCATATTAAATACCTGATTAACAAATGGATTAGGGCAGAATGTGCTGCTGTGACCCCCTGAGGTGGCGTCTTGGGAGGGAATCTGTGGTAGTTGTCTGGGGCGTGCACGGGAAGGGCTTTGACAGTCGATTCTGTGTGCAGTGGAACCTGGGTCCCCCGTCCTCTAGATGGCTGTGTGCTTCACCAAAGCAGGCAACAAGGGAGGCCTAAGGCAGAGGTGCTGAGCTGCCAGGCCGACACAGAGGGGCCCCTTAGGATGCCCCTCAGGCCTCACAGAGATCTGAGTACAGCGCAGAGACACACACGCCTCTGGAGACTCACAGGCTGCACACGGAGCTGCAGGGTGGGCTCTGCACAGTGGGCTGAGAGGGGCCACACTCCTCATAACTCTGCACCCATAATACTCATGGTCAGGGACACCCAGGCCCAAAGAGCAGCTAGTCACCGAGGGGTCTTCATGGCCTCTTTTTCTGATGAGCCATGTAAGTCCCCAAAGCCACCGGCCAGCTGGGACGGAGGGATTGGGACAAGGCCTCACTTTCCCTCCTCTGTGCTTCCTAAGCACCCGGCCTCCCTGGGATTGCCTGAGAGTGCGACAAGATCCACCTGCATAGTGCTGAGGAGGATCCAGGTCCCCTGAGAGTCTTCAGGACAGCGTCTAGTGCTTGCTGGCCTGACGGGGAAGCCAGGCTGGCTCCTCCTGGGAACTGACCTCATGAACCACACACTCCCCAGGGAGAATTGATCCCCAGAGCCCTGGGCCAGCTCAGGCCCACCCACCAGCTCCCCACACGGGCCTTCCTCAGAGCCCTAAGGTGGCTCCGTCCACCTGGGCTGCCCAGCCCCTGCTCTCCATTCTGAGGCCTGCAACATCCCCACCTCTATTCCTCTTTTTTGCTGGGAGACTGGAGTCATGGCCACCTGAGTGGGACTCGAAGGCAGCCGAGTTCGTTGCGTGCTCAGGTAGCTTCTTAATAGATGCAGCAGTCTGTCCCCAGCTCCTGGGCTGAAGTCCCCTGCAGTTCAGATCCAGGTTAAAAGGCTGCATTGTCCCTCACTGCCAGTGCCTTTTGAACTCACGTTTCCTTGGAAATTCTCACTCAAATTGCAGAGTTCAGTAGGGCAGTGAACTCTTTGTGTCCACATGTTCCCAGTGTGTAAATGGGACGACAAAAGAGCTGTGGCCTGACACACTCCCCCACACAACAGCGAAGACACACAGACCTGAATGAACTCTAAGATGAAGACAGGAAGGGGGAGCACCTTAGGGCAAAGTCACTGTTCCTGGTGGGATGACAGTGGCTATGTCCTTTCTCTCATCCTTCATTTATATTAGATTATTTCACTGCAATAAATACTTCTTGGTGGACAACAACACCTGGATGACTTACTGAATAGGTGAATGAAAATTGGATAGGATCTATCTAGGATTTTCCCTTCTACAGAAAACAAGATTCATCAGTCCCTGCCACGATTCTGTGGCCAAAGAGAACAGGGATTGCAGTACTGTGAGTCATGTAGACTAGGTAAATGACAGGGTCCTAACATGAGTGGTGGCCCGGGAATAGCAGCAGGGGAGAGGGGAGGAATCACTTACGGGTACAGCACTGAGGAAAATGCTCTGGAACTGGACAGCGGTGACAGGGGCACAGCACTGAGAAGGCACTTCATGCCACCAAGCTGATTGTTTAGAACAAAACCAAAATCTTTTATTTAAAAAATAGTTCTATTATTTACATAAACCCAGAAAATAAGAGCAAAACTATATGCCAAAACATGACCAAGAGTAATGGAGGGGAATGGCAGGGGTGGGGCAGGAGCTTGCCCCTTCTGGAGCTCAGGAGCTGATGCCCGCCGTGCAACCACCAGGATCCCCAGCTGTGCAGCTGGTGGAGAAGGGGTTCCTGGCGCTGCCTCTGGCTGTGGTGCCAGAGCTGGGGAGGGAGCTGCAGGTGGAGCTGGCACAAGCTCTACAGGTGGGACTTCAGCTTGGGCTGCAGCTGGCCCTGCAGCTGCAAGAGAAAAAAATCATCACAAATTGTCCATGCTCCTTCCTGGGACCAAACCTTCCTGCTGCCTGCCAGAGAGCTCTGTGCACACAGCCACCCCCAGGAAGTCTTCTCAGCCTGCATCCACCCACCAACTGCTGAGGGTCTCAGTATTCCCGGGTCACCCAGAACCCGGAAGCTCTCTCTGTGTCCAAAGGCCCATCCCCTACCCACATGCACACAGACCCATACCCCTTTCCTCATCGATGGGCTCTGCCTCCATGGGCTCAGCTTGCTCTTGCTGGCCCAGGAGTTCAGCTAGGATATTCTCCTGGGAGTGCAGCTCCAGCGATGAGTCAAGGACAGAAGACGTGGATCCGGGGAAGGCAGGTGGACAGCAGAATGAGAGGCCTGGCCTTTCCTCCCACACTACCTGTTCGGGGCACCCACAGCAATGGACACATGAGCTTCCTGCCCAGTCTGTGCATGGTCTGGCCCCATCCTCTCCCCATGTCCAGTGGAGCAGTCCTGGCCCAGGCAGTCCTGAGAGCCTGAGAGAAGGTTCCATGGGAGGCAGTCCTTGTTCTGTGCTGTGACCACCTCTGCCTTCCTCAGGGCAGCCTGAGACACTGTCTCTCTGCTTGTCCCCACTGTCAGCTCCACGAGGACAGAGACTGGCATCTGCTCTCTGCTTGCACTCAAGGGCACAGGGCTGCTGCTCCATAACTCACTATCTGAGAAGTGAGAGACACTCTGCAACTGTTCCACCCTTCCTCTCCTCAGGCTTTCGCTCATGTAGCGATGTGGTGCCCAATGTCTGTGCCTCCTCTGGGCTCCTCTTGCACTGTTGTGAATCCACATCTAGGGAGGCCAGGAGGGGTCTCATCTACTGCAATGTGAGTAATGCCTGCTCTGCTGGCCAGGGTGACTGTATGGGCCCCAAATAGCATTGGAATCCCAGAGGGCAGGGGTCGCATCTGCTCTGGTTATCTGACCATGGTCAGTGCCCAGAAAAGTGTCTGCAAATAGGGTGTCTTCATGTACATTTGTTCACTGATGTACCCACCCGCTCTTCTGAGTGGGCCTGGGCCCTTTGCATCCCCCAAGGATTCCTGTGCTGTGCCCACCCTGAACCCCATAGAGTGACTCTGCAATCTCCTGCACAGTGAACACAACACCTTTCTCCCAATGGCAGGGGTCAGTGTAGGGGAGGCAAAGCTTCCCAGTGGGGATGAAAATCATCTGTAAGAATCAGCTTGTCTTCCACAGGGCCAAGGCCAGGGTGGACATTTATGACAGAGATCCCATTTCATCCTACAATCGTGGTATGATTCTCCTCGCACCTGTCTGTTCCGAGTTGCAAACTGAGGCTGAGGCTGAGGCAGGTGCTTGCTCATTCCAAGACTTGGAGCCACAGTGGCCAAGGCTCACTGTGCTGCTGAGAGCAGAACTCACCTTCCCAGCATCCTGTCATGTAGGGAAGCGATGCAGATCCCGGAGGAGTCTGGGAAGGAGACGCCACAGACGGGGCAGCTACCCGGGATGGGCTTCTCCAGGGGCTTCGATGGGGTGCACCACCAGCCTGTCTTCACTATCCTCACCAGGCAGGCCTGTGACAGGCTCTCCGCCACCTGATTTCCAATCTGTGATGGGACAGTGGGGAGACATGGAATGAGGTCTCAATCATTAGGAAGGTTTGTGGATTAAAACTTGATCAAACTCTAAATTGTCCATAATGGCTCGTACCAGAGCAGCACAGGAGGCCCCAGCTGAAAACAATGAGCCTCATATTAAAAGCTAAATTTCAGAAGGGAGGGCTGGGGATTTAGCTCAGTGGCACCGTGCCTGGCTCACAAGTGCAAGGTCCCAAGTTCGATCCCGGTACAAAAGAAAAAAAAATTTCGGAAGGGACACCTAGAAATAGTAACATATACAGGCTGCTTGTTAGCTGAGAAGAGGCTGTATGTAAATCGGTGCGTGAAGAGCAACAACGCACGAGTCCCGCGACCCCTCCCAGGGTAGAGATGAATAAACAGAGGCTCCTCCTGGGACCCCAGGGCCATTTATGAGGCCACACAGAATGTTCCCCAGGTTCCTGTTGAAATGGCCCAGGAAGAGCCAGGTCCAGCTTCCTTTCCCATGTGAGGCTGAACGGCTGTGTTCACTGCTCCCTTGTGGAAGGTCATTTAGCCCGGGGATCTTGGACATCTAACGAGTGCCACATGGACACCTGGGCCAGGAGATACAAGGAGGTGAAATGACAGAATGAAATTATGAGAGGATCGAAGTGACGCTGTGTCCTTGTCCCTTTTCTGATGTTCCCACCAACATGTGGACAGTGACCTTGCCCCTGGCCATGGTGGAGGCTGAGCAGAGAGGATGTGTCGGTTGAGGACAAGGGGCCCGGATTCCTTCGGCACCAGGACCCTGGCCCCCTGTTTACCAAGCCCTGCATGGAGATAGTGAAGGTATTATCTGTCCCCCAAGGGTCCTCTCTGTCGTCCTGTGGACTCAGTACAGAACCCCTTCTGCTCACACACATACCCTGTGCCTGATCAGGAACCTGTTGTTGTCATGGGCCCCGGTGTCTGTCCCAGCACAGGGCACACAGGCCCCAGTGACCAGCTCCAGACTGATGTCCTGTGTGCAGCTCTGTTGGGACAGTGCCCGCAGCTGGCAGGAAGCACGAGGCTCTGCCTCACCACAGTTTGTGAGGTTTCTGCCCCAGATAACCTTGTGCTCTCGAAACACAGACAGCTCTGTCACAGGCTTCTGCCCCACGAGGACAGGAGATGGCTCTGCCGGCTGTGGATCATCAGTGGGCACTGCCCTTCTCCTCCTGCCAGCCCTGCCATGGGGGCCATGTGACAGGACCCCGGGCTCCCAGCCTCCCGGCACCAGTTCCTGCCCAGGAGGAACTTCACTCATACTGGGTCCCCTATCACACCCCACCACTCAGACACTGAGGAAGAAGGGTGGGAGTCTTGCAGGGGACTCACAGAGGTGGCCAATCCTAAATGGTCCTGTCCTGGACTCAGTGGCTCCGAGTGTGTGGTGGCCAGGCCCAGGGAGACCTGCCCTGGGCTCCCTCTCATCTCAGGGCCAGTGGTCGCTGGGTCTGGTGAGACCTGCCCTGGGCTGCCCATGAGGGCAGGAAGGTTCCTGGCCGGTGGCCTGGAGCGTCTGGACCCAGTGATCCATCCTCTCCCTCACTCCCAAGTGCTTTCCCTGGGCGGGGTCCTGAGGCTGCGGCCTGGAGGCCTGGGAAAGCAGCACAGCATGTTCGCTGCTGACTGTCTCCAGCCGAGTGACTGTTAGGCGACCGTCGCTAGACTGTTCCGAGTTCTGTTTGGACCTGTTGCCAAGGAAGTGAGGTCATGTGCTAGGGTCCATAAGCTGAGCCTCCTGCTCTGATAAGAAGACCCTGTGGCCCCCTTCCCTTTCACACTGGAATAAATCTGTGGGCTCCTTAGAAACAACAATGGAAGAGTAGAAAACCTGTGTGTGGTGCTAGAGTTTGATGCACTTTAAATTTTTTGGTTTTGCTTTTGTTTTTGTTTTGGTACTGGGGATTGAACTCAGGACCTTGCGCTCTCGAGGCAGGCGCAGTGCCACTGAGCTAAATCCCCGGCCCGACGAACTTTAAGTTTTAATGTACAAATATATAAATGCTTAAGATGTGGCAGGCACAGTGGGCAGTGTGCTTTTCCATCTAAAAGGTCCATTCTCTCTTAAGACATGGGCCTCAGTGTCAGCACTTAGAGATCTGTTGGATTTTAGGGTGATTTTCTTTCTTGGATTGACTTCAGTTTGAGTTCAATTCCAATAGGGACTATGGAGATGTTACAGACATGTCCATCATAATTTTCCTTCAATGTGGAGTTCCTTGCAACACCCAATGGTCAATGTCTGTTTGAGCTGACTAGAGGCAGAAGACTACTAACTCCAAGGAGCTAAAACATGTTTAAGAGGAGATGTTTTGTCAGCTCAGACAGAGATAGACTTTAGGGGAAACAAGGACACTCCCTAGGGGATGATCAGATAAAAGTTAATTATTCAGTCTTGCCTGTCTGTCTTGCTACCTAAGACACATTTGTGTTTAGCAGGACTCTATGCCTGTGTTTTCTTCAATAAACCTGGGGGTTTGAGTCAGTTCAGGGCTTCACTCCATTCCAAGGAAGTCCTCTGGCCCCCAACAAAGATATTCTCTGTCTCTCTTGTCTTCCTTCATCTCTCCTGTAACAGGGTTTGCCGGCCCAAACTTGGGACTTCAAGGACAAAAAAGTTTCAAATTATAACCCTTGGATGTCCCTGAGTGGAGGGGTCATAGCAGGTTTTCACTTTCAGGTACACATGGATAACTATTCATGCTCAGATACTGAACTCAGTCGCAAAGTGCAGTGTTCAGTGCTGTGACGTAGTGTGAGGGGACAGCAGATGGTGAGTGCAAGGTGCAGTCTTTGTGGGGCTGTGGAGGTCATCGATCGCCAAAGAACACATTCACACATCACCTAAGAACTTTTCTTGTGGCCACTGCTATCCCCTCCTGGCCTCCCATCCCAAGCAGATTATGTGCTTTGTGTCTGTGGTAGAGAGTTTGCCTTTCTAGAGGGGATGGAGCTGGGACCATTCAGTATAAATCTTTATTACAGCAAAACCAGGCTGGGTTTCATGTGTGCTGCTTCTTGTCAGGGGCGGAGCCATCACGGGCCATTGTGTGGGTGGGGCACAAACAAACTGTTCCTACATCCGTCTACAAACATCCCTTTGCTCTGTTTCCAGTGTTGACCTTAAAAATGAAGCTGCTGGGATCATTCTTATACATGTATTTGTATGGTGTAGACTTTCATTTCTTAGGGGAAATACTTAAATATGAAATTGCTCATCAAGTGCTGGTATATATTTAACTTAAAAATTGTTGAAATGTGTTTTGAAGCAGTTATTTTCAACAGAGTATGACGAGTTTTTTTGTTGGCAGAGGAGGCTTCCAAGCCACTGTACCACCGCTCCCAGCACAGAGGAAGCTTCCGGGCCATCATACCACTGCTCCCAGCCCAGAGGAGGCTTCCGGGTTGCCATGCCACCACTGCGAGCACAGAGGAGGTCAACCACCCAGGCACCAGCAGCACACACACACCACATGCACCCCCCCATCGTAATGAGAAGACACGTAAACCAGTCTCAAAAACAGACTTCCAGATCACCTGTAGCAACACCAAAGGATAATGAGATGGAATACTCTGATACTCAACCACCTAGAGGCCCTGAATTGGGAACAAAAGTCGATCTGGAAAATATGAAATCAGAAATAATTTCTTAGATAACAGCAGAGATTGGACTCATAGTGCAACATATGATTAATACATCCAGAGAGGAGCTGAGGAACATGATGGAATCCAAACAGAGGAAACAAATGGAATGAATAAAACAGATGCAAACAGATTTCCAGGAGATTAAAAACTCCATTGAAAGTCTACACAGCAGAATGAGCTAATGTGAGGACAGAATTTCAGATATAGAAGATAAGATTGGAATTAGTGAACAGGAAAAGAAAAATTGCTTTAAATTGTAAGGGACCATGAGAAATCAATCCAGCAGCTGCTAGACAATGCAAAGAAGAATAACATAAGACTGATTGAAGTCAATGAACAAACAGGAGAGAGTGTAGATGACATAAAAAAAAAAAAACTATTCACAGAAGTGATGGCAGAAAACTTCCCAAGCAGAGGAAGAAAACTTGACATACAGATAAGTGAGGCATATAGGACTCCAACTAGCCTTGATCAAAAATAATCTACACACACACACAAAAAAATCTACACATAGCCATATAATTGTTAAGATCCCAGAAACCCAACAGAAAAACAAAGTTCTACAAGCAGTTAGAGAAAAGAAACAAATCACATACAAAGGAAAGCCCATGAGAATCACAGCAGACTTCTCAATGCAAACCCTCAAGGCAAGAAGAGCTTGGAGTGATGTATTCCAAGCCCTAAAGGAAAACAGCCTCCAACCCAGATTGATGTACCCTGTAAAACTATCTTTCAAAATTGATGGAGAAATAAGATTTTCATGACAAAGAGCACCTTAGGAACTTCATGAATACCAAACCAGCACTTCAAAAATTTTTAGACAAAATCCTAGGAAAAGATAATGAGGATCACAACCCCAGGAAACACAGCAGAAGGAATCCGTTGAGTGCAACAAGAAATTAAATGCAAAGGGGGAGAATCCAACAAACAGAAAAAGTCATGACAATGATAAATCAATACTTATCAGTTATAACCATCAATGTTAATCGTCTCAATCCACCAATCAAAAGAAATAGTCTGGCAGAATAGGTCAAGAAGCAAGATCCAACTATATGCTGCATACAAGAAACACACTTAATTCTAAAAGAAACTCATAAATTGAAAGTTAAAGGGTGGAAAACAATACTCCATACAACAGGAACCCGAAAAACAGCAGCAGTAGCTATTCTCTTTGCAGATCAAGTGGATTTCAAACTAACACTGATTAAGGGAGACAAAGAAGGACACTCTATCCTTGTGAAGGGAACAATCCAAGAGGAAGAGATGACAATCATAAATATCTATGCACCAAACACTAGTGCACCCAACTATATAAAACAAATACTAACAGACATGAAAAGTCATATATGCACTAATACAATTATAGTGGGGGACCTCAATACCCCACTGTCACAAATAGATAGATCAACTAGACAAAAAATGAGCAACAAAATACTAGAACTCAATCAAACTCTTGAACAAATGAACAAATTTTTTGTTGTTGTTTTTTTTCACTTTATTAAATTCTTTTATTGGTACATTGTAGGTATACAACACAATTACATTTCTCATTGGGAATTGTACCTTTACATAATGCATCTTGGTTCTTATTTTTTCCCCATTCCTAGCCCTCCCTTCACCCCTTCCACCCTTCCCTATTTACAAAGACTTTATTTCCATTTTTTCCAGTTCTCATCACTTTTCCTTTCCCCTCTTTCTTTTCCCCTGCCCCTCCCACTCCCCCTACCCCTTTGGACCTTTTCTTCCTATTTTGCATTATCGATTATTCATTCTAATCATTAGTACAGTTTAGGTATACAATATAATGACATTCATCATTGGAAATTTGCACCTTTACATAGTCTCTCTTGGTTCTTATTTTTCACCCTTGCCCAGCCCTCCCTTCAACCCCTCCATTCCTATTTACAAAGATTTTGTTCCTATTTTTCCATTTTCTCATATTAATCCCATTCCCTTCTATCCTTTCCCCTAGCCCTCCCATTTCCTTCCCCTTTGCCCCTTTTGAACAAATGAACAAATGTTTACAGAGTATTCCACCCCACCAAATCAGAATACTCTGTCTTCAGTTGTACACAGGTCGTTCTCCAAAATAGACCACATACTCACTCATAGAACATGTTTAAGTAAGTGCAAAGGAATTGAAGTTATCCCCTGTATATTATCAGACCATACTGAGATCAAATTGGAGATCAATAGCAAAAGAAACTGCAAGAATTTCATAAAGACATGGAAATTGAACAACACACTTCTGAATAACCAATGGGTCACAGAGGAAATTAAAGAAGAAATCAGACAGTTCCTTCAATTAAATGACAATGACAATACAACATATCAAAATCTATAGGACATAATGAAAGCAGTCCTACTAGGGAAATTCACAGCCGTGAATACTCATATTAGGAAAACAGAGCAAGCTCAATAAAACAACCTGATGCTGAACCTCAAGCTTCTAGAAAAAGAAGAGGAGCAGGACAAACCCATAGCTCATACAAGAGAGGAAATTATAAAGATCGGAGCAGAAATCAATGCAATGGGGACTAAGAGAATGATACAAAAAAATCAATGAAGCAAAGAGTTGGTTCTTCAAGAGAATGAACAAAATTGACAAACCCTTAGCCAATCTTATCAAACAAAAGAGAAAAAAAGACCCAAATTCATGCAATTAGAAATGAAAACGGTGAAACCACAACAGAGCCAGCAGAAATCCAGAGGATCATCAATACCTACTTCAAGAACCTGTATGCCAATAAGATGGAAAACACAGAAGAAATGGACAGATTCCTAGATATATATGAATTACGAAAGTTGAATGAAGAAGACCTAAAAATTCTAAACAACCCAATATCAATAAAAATTGAAAATGTAATTAAAAACTTACCAACTAAGAAAAGCCGGGGTCCTGATGGGTTCACTGCTGAATTCTACAAGATATTTAGGGAGGAACTATTGCCACTACTCTTTAAACTCTTCAATGAAATTGAAAGGAAAGCAATTCTCCCAAATTCCTTCCTGGAAGCAAACATCACCTTAATCCCAAAAGCAAAGAAAGACCCAAATGAAAAAGAGAACTATAGGCCAATCTCACTAATGAACATAGATGCAAAAGTGCTCAATAAGATACTGGCAAACCCAATGCAGAAGATCATCAAGAAGATCATACACCCTGACCAAGTGAGATTCATCCCAGGGATGCAGGGATAGTTTAACATATGCAAATCAATAAATGTAATACACTATATTAACAGAGCCAAGGACAAAACCATATGATCATTTCAATAGATGCAGAAAAAGCATTTGACAAAATCCAACATACACTCGTGATAAAAATCCTAGAGAAAATTGGACTAGACAACCTATCTCAACCTGATAAAAGCCATCTATGAAAAACCAACAGCCAATATCATACTAAATGGTCAAAAATTGAAATTCTTCACACTAAAATCAGGAACAAGACAAGGATGTCTGCTGTCACCACTCCTGTTCAAAATAGTTTTGAAAACAGCCACAGCAATTAGAAAAGAGAAAGAAATAAAAGGAACAAAGATAGGAAATGAAGATGTTAAATTGTCATTATTGGCAGATGACATGATAATCTATATAGAAGACCCCAAGAACTCCACTAAACGTCTTCTAGACTTAACCAAATTCAGTAAAGTAGCTGGATACAAAGTTAACACACAAATATCAATTGCTTTCCTGTAGATGAACAATAGACTCACTGAAAGAGGAACTGGAGAAACAACTCCCTTCACAATAGAATCCAAAAAAATGAAATACCTAGGAATCAACCTAATGAAAGACCTCTACTCTGAAAACTATAGCACTCTGCAAAAAGAGATTGAAGAAGTTACCAGAAAATGGAAAGACATTCCTTGCTTCTGGGTAGGAAGAACCAATATAATGAAAATGGCCATACTACCAAAACTGCTATATAGATTCAATGGAATGCCAATTGAAATTCCAGCAGCATACATCACAGACCTTGAGAAAGCAACCCAAAAATTCATTTGGAACAAGAAGAGACCTAGAATAGGAAAAGCGATTCTAGGCAATAAAGACAAGGTAGGGAGTATCACAGTCCCGAACTTGAAACTATGCTACAAAGCTACTGTGATAAAAACAGCATGGTACTGGCAAAGAAACAGACCCGAGGACCAGTGGAACAGATTAGAAGATGCAGGAACAACTCCAGACACACTCAGCCACCTCATCTTTGACAAAGGAGTCAAACACCTTCACTGGAGGAAAAATAGCCTCTTTAATGGTGCTGGAAAAATTGGGTTTCAACTTGCCAAAGATTAAAGCTAGACCTATGTCTCTCACCATGCACTAAACTAAAATTGAAATGGATAAAAGATCTAAATATTAAAACAGAGTGGCTGGGGATTTGGCTCAGTGGTTTCGCTGCCTGCTGCTCAAGTGAAGGGATCTGAGTTGGATCCCTGGCACCAAAAAAAAAAACAAAAACCCAGAAACACTAAACTGGCTGGAAGAGAGGCTAGGTAGAACTCTTGAAGACATTGGCATAGAAAAAAGGTTTCATAAACGTAACTTCAGTTGCATGTGAACTAGCACAAGGAATCAACAAGTGGGATTTCCTTATTAAAAAGTGTCTGCACAGCAAGAGAAACCACCAACACTGAAGAAACAACCCACAATGTGGGAAAAAATTTTCACCAGCTGTTCCTCAAACAAAGGTCTACTATCTGGAATATATAAAGAACTTCAAAAAATCAGACCTCCCAAATTTAAAGACTCAATCCAAAAATGGGATCTGAAATGAACGACCTCTCTCAGATAAAGAAGTCGAAATAGCAAATAAACATAGGAAAAAATGTTCAACATCACTGGTTAGTCGAGAGATGCAAATGAAAACAATGCAGAGATTCCACCTCATCCCAGAAAGAATGGCTGCTATCATGAAATCAACCAATAACAAATGCTGATGGGGCTGTGGGGAAAGAGGAACCCTGCTCCACTGCTGGTGGGAGTGTAGACTGGGGCAACCAGTGTGGAAATCAGTACGGAGATACCTCAAAGAACTAGCTCTGGAGGTCCCATTTGACCTAGCTCTTCCCCTGCTGGGTATCTTCCCAAAAGAATTAAAAGAATCACACCACAGCAACATATGTGTACCCATGTTCATAGCAGCACAGTTTGTAATAGCTGAAACTTGGAAACAGCCCAATTCCTCATCAACTGGAGACTGGATAAAGAAAATAGGTTTTTTTATAAATGGAATATTATTCAGCCATAAAGAAAGAGAAATTAGAGACATTTATTGCTAAATCAATTCACATTGAGACAACACTCTTAAGTGAAATAAATAGAACAGACATGTATAAATACCGAATAGTTTCTCTGATGTGAGAAACAGAATGTGTAAATAAAGATCAAAAGGCATAATAGATGTGAAATAGGAAGAAAAGGTCCAAAGAGGAAGTGGTGGTGGTGGGGGGGGATTGGGGAAAGGAAAGAAGGGAATGGAATTAATATAAGAAAATGAAAAAATGGAAACAAAGTCTTTGTAAATAGGGAGGAATGGAGGGGTTGAAAGGAGGGCAGGGGAATGGGGAACAAAATAAGAACCAAGATAGATTATATAAAGGTACAAATTTCCAATGATTAACATCATTTTATTGTATAACTAAAATGTACCAATAAAACTAATAATTAAATAAAAGTGAGTGCAGCTGTGTTAGAACTAGAGGATCCAAACATTGAGCAGTTCACAAAAGTGGCACAGCAAATGAGTGAATTTTTATGATACTATTGTGAAGTTTATGAAGCAAAAAAGAAAATGACAAAACATCACACTGATGAGATTCTTCTTGAAAGTTACACCCAGGACCCCTACTAGTAGTTTTTCCATTTCTACTTCATCATCTGCCTTAGCCCTGGGCCTTCTACATCTCCTGATTGTAATTCTGATGATGACACTGATGAGGACTTCGAAAGATTCAATGACTAAAATGTTAGCTTAATTTTTTTTGTACAGTTCTGTATATCTTGTTTATATGCCCTCAATATCTTTTTGTGGCTGTTGTTTTTTGGTACCAAGGATTGAACTGAGGACCTTCCTTTTGCGAGGCAGGTGCAGTGCCACTGAGCTAAATCTCTGGCCCCTCAGTATCTTTTTTTGTACAATGCACCTTATTCATACAGTACTGTAAGTTTTGCTGATTGCACTGTAGAGTACAGTGCTGTAGTTTTATGTTGTTATATACTACAGTACTGCATGCAAGAGTTACGTAAATAAAAGCAGAGTCATCAAGTTGGGGTTTCCTTTGACCATTTCTTTATTCTGAATATTGTAATGTACATACTATATACAATTCTTCACTTAGAGACCATTTCATTTAATGACCTAGTTGTAAGAATGCAATTCATTCATTAAAGGAGGAATGGCTGTATTTGACTTGTCCATCTGACAAGTATTGATTGATCTCTAATAATCAAATACAATTGATGGGGTCTTAATAAATATTCACTGAAAATGAATTTGAAAGATGTGGAGAAAAGCTCAAAATAGAAATACTTTCAAATCCTCTACAATCTACTGGTTATCCCAGAAGTACTTTTATGAACTGTTTTATATGTTTTATTGGTGTACATCCAACTTCAATGAATACTATTTTATTTCTTGGCCTATAGAATATGATTTTTAAATACTAGCTGGCCTACATTAGAGAAATACTGCTTTTCTAGTGTAGACAAGTAAGTGTAAATATATTTAGAATGAATCACTTAACAAATGACCTCATCCCACTTCTGTGTAAAACCTTAACAAGCATAAATTTCATATCTAGAAAAAATTTGTTTTGCAGATGTTTTAAGACAGTATTACATGTTTAAAGATATGAGATTTGTGGTAGAACAACTATAGCACAAATCTGAAACAGGAAAAAATTTATCGTTTAACAAACTATTTATCTAAGTATCAATAGTCAGTAGCAACAAAAAAAAAGTAAAACTTGATAATACTACCAGTGTAGCAGTCTTTAAAAACATGTGACTGTACTGATAACCAGCCTGATAGAATATTTTTACATGAGTGGATAGAGTAGATAAATATGTTATCTGAAAAGCTTTTTAAAGTAACTACTAACTGAAAGGAAACTTGCATTTCTGTGGCTTTTAAATCCTACTCAACAGATTTCTTTGTTGTATATCCCACTCAACAAATTTCTTTGTTGTATCAGCAAAACCACTTTTTTCTGGGCTCTGGTCAGACACAGTAAAGAATGCTAGAGAGAAATGAGCAAAGGAAAGATGTTCATTACAATGGGATCCTACCCACCTATAAAAGTTTATTCACCATGACAAATTACTAAAGTTGATTAAACAATTAAAGAGATCTTAATCTTTACAAGGAGAGAATTATAAAGCAAGCCATACCTTCTAGTTAAAAATAATATACTTTTGACTTGATTTTACTTAATCTAATTAAGTGAATTTTAGAAATGAGTATTATAATATCAAGATAGGAGACATTACCACAGATTTTACAGAATTTAAAAGGATATAGAAAGCATATTTAAAAAATCTTTTTTGAAATAAATTTGACAACTTCTAAGAAGTACCTTGGAAGACAAATTAATGAAACTAACTCTGGAGGAAATATAAAATTTGAATAGAACCTATTAAAGAAAGAATATTCCTAGCTTGAAAACCTACCTATATGACAACAGGCTCATATACATTTTAACTGATCAATTATATCAAACATTTAAAGCAGAAAAAAGAAGGAACACTTCTCCCCTCATTTTAGGAACTCAACATTGTACTAATCCTAAAACTGGATAAAGATAATAGAAGAAAAAATTATGAACATAAATAGAAATTTGTTTAACAAAACAAACTATTGGAAGTCAGATCTGGCAGGATGTAGAAAGTGTTTTATTATAGGGATGGCAGTGTTGGTTCAGCATTGGAAGATCCACCCCCAAAAGTCATCATTTTAACAGAGGAAGGGAAAAAGCCATATGATCCTGCCAGTAGTTGGAGAAAAAGTATTGGTCTAAATTCTACAGTTGTTCATGGTAGAAACTATCAGGAGACTAGAAGTAGAACAGAACCTTCTCAACAGATCAAAGACATGTACTCCATACTTCCAGCAAAAATGCCTTACATGAATGGAGAAGATTCGCTGCTTTCTCCCTAAGGTGGAGAACAAGGGCAGTTATGTTTACTCTTCATCTGTCCATTAAACTTTGAAACATAGGCCTAAACCAAAATAGTCTGGCAATAAAATGACACAATTGGGATAGGATTGGCAAGGTAGAAGCAAAATCTTTATATGTAGATGAAATGATTATCTACAGAGAAAATACTAAGAAACCTCTAGAAGCCCCTAGAACTTGTATTTGAATTTAACAGGATTAGAAAACACAAGGTATATATAAAAATTCAGGTCTATGCATACTTGCTATAAATGAAGAATTGGATATTGAAATTTAAAAGTTATGTAGGAATACAAAGGACCTAGAAAAGTAAAAAGAAAAAATAAATATTGTTGGAAGACGTTTAGTGCCTAATTTTAAGACTTCCTCTAAAGCTACAGTAATCAAGGCAGTGTTGGTGTAAGGAAAGACATACAGATCATTGGACTAAAACAGAGAATCTAGAAATAGAACCACTTATATATGGTGCACTGAGTTTTGAAAGATTATTTAACATTTTGTAGAATATAAACTCAATTCAAGAGCAGAGGATAAGACAGTGTTTTCAGCAAGTGGCTGTAGAACACCTGGTATACATATATAAAAAATTAACCTCAACCCTTTATTTCCATACATAAAAATAACTTGAAAGGATCTATGAACCTAAATATGAAAGACTAAAAGTATAAAACTTTAAGAAGAAATTATAAGGGAAAATGTTTATGAATTTAGGGTAGGCAAGAACTTCCTAGGATACAAAAAACATGATGTATAAAAGAAAAAAATTGATAAATGAGATTTCATCAGAATTTAGAACTTTAAATGACATCATTAAAATGAAAAGTAGTCCTTAAACAGACCGTATTTACAATGCATGTAACCTATGACCAGAATATATAAAGAACTCTTACAGTTCATTAATAGACAACCCAATTAAAAAGTGGACACAAGAAGATGATAAATAGCCAGTACAGCACAAGGAAAGGTGTGCAACACTAGAATCAGAAAAATACTAATCAGTACAATAACAAGATTGAATTATACACTCATTAGGGAGATGAAGTTAAAAGTTTTAAAAGAACAAATGTCAGCTTAGGTGTGAACCAGTTAGAACTGTCTAATACTGCTAATATGGATGTAAAATGATAAAACCATTTTGGAAAACAATATAGAAATTTCTCATATTACTGTTAAGAACCAACAGTCCTGTTCTTAAATTTTTACTTGAGAGGAATGAAAGCACATGTTCACAGTAGATTTGTACATGCAAGTTGAGTATCCCTTATCTGAAATTCTTGGGACCAATTTCAGATTTTCCTTTGAAATCCACTTGGCAAAGAGGATAGCCAACCCTGCTTCTTCTTCTTCTTTTTTTTTTTTTAGTTCCTGTTACATGGAGTATGTTTTCCACCCTTTAACTTTTCAGGCTATGAGTTTATTTTTGAATTAAATGCATTTCTTGTATGCAGCATATTGTTGGATCTTGCTTCTTGCCCCATTCTGCCAGTCTGTTTCTTTTGATTTGTGAATTGAGACAATTAACATTGATGGTTATAACTCATACATATTGATTTATCATTGTCATGACTTTTTCTCTTTGTTGGATTCTGCCCCTTTGTGTTTAATTTCTTGTCATGCCTGATGGATTCATTCTGCTGGGCTTCCTAGGGTTGTGATCCTCGTCTTTTCCTAGAATATTGTCTAAAAATTTTGGAGTGCTGGTTTGGTATTCATGAAGTTCCTTAGGTGCTCTTTGTCATGGAAGTATCTTATTTCTCCATCAATTTTGAAAGATAGTTTTGCATGGTACATCAATCTGTGTTGGAAGCTGTTTTCCTTTAGGGCTTGAAATATGTCACTCCAAGCTCTTCTTGCCTTAAGGGTTTGCATTGAAAAGTCTGCTGTGATTGTGATGGACTTTCCTTTGTATGTGATTTCTTTTCTCTCACTGCTTGTAGAATTTTGTTCTTCTGTTGGGTTTCTGGAATCTTAACTATTATATGCCTATGTGTAGATTTTTTTGATTAAGGCTAGCTGGAGTCCTATATGCCTCACTTATCTGTATGTCAAGTTCTTTTCCCCTCCTTGGGAAGTTTTCTGCCATCACTTCTGTGAACAGTTTTTTTATGTCGTCTTCACTCTCTCCTGTTTCTTCATTGACTTTGATCAGTCTGATGTTATTCTTCTTTACATTGCCTAGCAGCTGCTGGATTAATTTCTCATGGTCCCTTACTATTTTAAAGAAAATTTTCTTTTCCTGTTCACTAATTGCAATCTTATCTTCTATATCTGAAATTCTGCCCTCACATTGGTTCATTCTGCTGCATAAACTTTCAATGGAGTTTTAAACTCCTGGATATCTGTTTGTATCTGTTTTATAGATTGCATTTGTTTCCTATGTTGGGATTCCATCATGTTCCTCAGCTCAATTTTTTTAAATCTGTGTCCTCTCTAGATTTATTAATCATGTCTTGTACTATGGGCACAATCTCTGCTGTTTTCTGAGAAATTTCTTCTGATTTCATTTTTTCCAGATCCTCTTTTGTTGCCAGTTCAGGGTGTCCAGGTGATTGAGTATTAGAGTGTGCCATCTCATTTCCCTTTGGGGTTGTTTTAGGTGATCTGGAAGTCTGGTGTTGAGGCTTGTTTACATGTCTTCTCATTTCAAGTGGGGGGTGTGTGTGTGCTGCTGGCACCTTCGTGGCTCACCTCCTCAGTGCTGGCGCTGGCTCTGCTCCTCGGCTGCCCTATGGTTATTCGATTGGCTTCCTCTCCTCCCAGACCCAGGCTGCTTATGACCCTGGAACAGCATGTCTACATCCAAGCCTGTCCTATCCTCAGTGGGATTCCACAGTGGGGTGAAATGAGCTCAACACAGGCAAGCAGTGAAATTAGGAATATTTGAAAGGATTTGGTCAAACTCTGAATGTAATGGAAACAGAGCCCATGTCTGTGTTGGTGTGTGCATGCCCACTGGGCATAAAATGGCTTGGGAAAAATGTCATAAACAAGGTTTTACTTGAGTTTACCTGGAACAAAATAGGGAGCATTGGTATTTTTAAAGAACTCTAGGAGGGCTTTACATGTTCTTCTGTTTCCCCCACAACCTTCCCCTACACTTAAATTCATTCTTGGTTAGGATTCCAGGAATAATACAGGATTGCTAGTCAAATTTGAATTCTAGATAAAACAAGTTTTTTTTCTGTATAAAAAATATATTTTATAGGATATACTCATAGAAAAAAAATTAATATGTTGTTTATCTGAAACTCAAACTTAACTGGACTTCCTTTCCTGTGCGTGCCAAATCTAGCAACCCTATTCCTGGCCCCAAAGCAAGCCCCAGGCTGAGCTCAAATCGGGTGAAGGATGGGGGATCTGAACAAGGATTCTGTTTCAGGGACAGTGGATAGCACTGGCCCCGTGCTCTGTGGAGAGGCCTTGAAAAATGAACTCAGCACCTCTCTGAGGCAGGGAGCATGGCTGTCCCTCTCCATCAGGGTGGGGAGAGTGGGGAAGCCCCTTCCTGAGGCAGAGTGCCAGACTTATTCCTCCAACAGCACCGGCCCTCTTCTGCACCTAAGGCTCTAAGGAGAAGCACATGGGGCCTGGGACCTGGTTGAGAGAGCTGACAGCAGAGCTCCAGCCCTACAGGCTCAGCAGGCCGCCGGCCTCCAGCGTTGGGGTCGCGAGTCCCAGACCCCTCCTCGGCCCCCTCGTGCCCCCTGGTGGCCACAGCGGGAGAAGCGGCTCACTTGGTCCTGAAGCTGCCACCAGAATCCGGACCAGGAAGGCCTGAGCCCTGGACTAGCTGCCGTCCAGCTGTGGGGAGTGTGGTCCACAGAGAGCTGGCAGCTCCTGAGGGTCTGCCTCAACTGCACGGACTGCCCTGTCCATGGTCACGCTCTTCTGGGGATCCCTAGCTTGGACTGAACAAGTAGGACAAAAGCACAGCCGCTTCAGCTTGACATAGGACAGACAAAGGGGCAATGTTGCTGCCTGAGCTCCTTGCCAGGGCAGCCCAGGTTTGGCTAGGCCTACATGGAGGCCAACCCCTCTCTCCCATCCTGCTTCCTCCCTGTCTTGTTCACAATAAGCATCTTGTTCCTAATATCTTTTACCTCTAACTCCTTCTCAAGGTCTGCTTCTAATAATCCCAGTCCACAATGGGAACTGCCTTTTAAAGTAAGTCTAATCCTCATTTTCCTGTTGTTTCCCATCCTTTTTTCTTACCCACTTGTAGTTTGTTTAGTGTGGAGGCAAGTGCTTCACCAATTACATGCCTGGTAAGTATTTTCTCCAACTCTGTGGCTTGCATTTTGTGTTTCTTTATTGTGTCTTTTAAAAACAGGTCTTCATTTAAATATAATTCAATTTATCTGTCTTTTTCCATCTTGAAAATGTTCTTTACATTTTATTTTAAAAAATCTTTCCTGAGGTCATGAATATATTCTCCTATAATATATCCTAAAAGTTTTATTGTATTACCTTTCAAATTTAGGCTTTTGAGCCACCTGGAATTAATTGTTGTGTAAGGCACAAGGCAGAGGGAATGTATCACTCTTTACCCCAAATGCATATGCTGTTGTCCATATCTGAAAGCATCTTCCTCTCCTTCAGTGTTTCGCAGGTCCGGCTTGTTTATTACATCACAAGTGTAAGTCCACCCAGGACGTGGGTCTGTTTCTGAAATCCCCTTCTGTGTCACTGGCCTACTTGTCAGCTCATCTTCCAATACCACGTCATCGAATTCCCATTCTTTTTTCTCCCTGATTTTTATTGTGGTAAAACACACATAACATAAAACTTACCATCTTAATCATTTGTATATGTACTTCAGTGTTATTAAGTGCATTCATAAAGTTGTGCAACCATCACCGCCATCTACTTCAGCTTGTAAAACTGAAACCAAATAAACAAGAACACTGCACTTCCCCCTCCAAGCTCCAGAAAGCACCATTCTGCTTTGTCTTCATGATTCTAAATACTCTATGTAGCTCATGTAAGTGGAATCAGGTAGTATTTGTCTGTGACTGGCTAATATCACTTAGCATGACATTTAGCATAACATCCTCAAGTTTTATCCACGTTTTAGCATACATCAGAATTTTTTTCCTTTGTAAGGCTGAATACTATTCCATATACCACATTGTGTTTAATCCATGTATTCACTCATTCATGGACACTTGCATTGCTTCCACAGTTTAGCTATTGTAAATAATGCTGTTATGTTATGTATGTATGTATGTATGTATTTATTTATTTATTCATTTATTTATTGAGACAGGGTCTCACTATGTAATTCAGGCTGGGCTTGAACTCACTGTGTAGCCCAGGCTGGCCTTGAACTATGTAGTCCATGCTGGCATTGAACTTGTGATCTTTCTGTCTCAGCCTCTGAAATACTGGGATTACAGGCCTGCAACACCATGCCAGGGAGTAAATCATGCTGTTCTGAATGTGCATGTAGAAGTGTCTTTGGGATCCTGCTCCCAGTTCATTAGGTGTATGTCCAGAAGTGAAATTCCTGGATGAGATGATAATTCTTTTTTAAATTTTCTTAAGCAATTGCCATACTGTTTTCTACAACAACCTTAACAATCCTACCAATAGTGCAGAGGGTCCCAGTTTCTCCATATTCTTAGTAACTCTTGTTATTTTTTATAGTAGCCATCCTATTGGGTGTGAGATGGACTCTCAGTGTAGTTCTAATTTGCATTTCCATAATTGTTAGTGATATTGAGAATCTTTTAATCTATTTATTGGCTATTTACATATCATCTTTGGAGAAATGTCTATTCAAGTCTTTTGCTCATTTCTGAATCAAGTGGTTCATTTTTGGTGAGTTTTATTCTCTGCTATTAATCTCACATTATGTATGTGACTTGCAAATATTTTCTCACATTCTGTGGGCTTTTTACTCTTTTGATAGCACCTTTTGATCCACAAAATGTTTTAATTTTCATGAAGTCCAAGTTGTCTATTTTTAATTTCAGTGCCTGTGCGTGTGGTGTCACATGTAAGAAATAATTGCCAAATCAAATGTTATGAAATTTTTCCTCCTACATTTTCTTTTAAGAGTCTTTATAGGGCCAGGGATGTAACTCAGTGGTGCTCTCTCTGCCTGGCAAACATAAGGTCCTGAGTTCAATTCCTGGTACTGGAAAAAGAGTTTTTATAGTTTTGTGTCTTACATTTATGTTGATCATTTTTGAGTTAATATTTGTATATGACATTAAATAAAGGTTCAACTCCATTATTTTTCTGTGAATATACAGTTTTTCCTAGCACCATCTGTTAAAAGTGCTGTCCTTTTGCTATTGTGTGGTTTTGACACCTTTGTCAACAAATCATTTGACCATACCTGCAAGGGTTTATTTCTGGGCTGTTTATTGTATACTACTGGTCTGTATGTCTGTCTTTATGTCACAATGTTGATTATTGTCTTTGTAGTCAGTTTTGAGGTCAGGATGTATGGATCCTCTTTCTTTTTTCAAGATTCTTTTTTTTTTTTTGGACCGGGGATTGAACTCGGGATCTTGTGCTTGCAAAGCAGGTGGCAGAACCTCTGAGCTAAATCCCCAGCCCTTTTTCAAGATTACTTTGGTTACTTAGGATCTCTTGAAGTTCCATATGAATTTTAAGATGGGTTTTTCTATCCCTGCAAAAAAAAAATAAAAAATCTATGGTTATACACAATGGAGTACTACTCTGCCATATAAAAGAATAAACTTGAGTCATTTGTAGGAAAATGGATGCACCTTGAGACCATAATGTTAAGTGAAGTAAGTCAGACACTTCTAGGTATGTTTGGTCATAGAGGATGACCATTGGTATTGTACATAATCCCTGGCCCCTTCCTCTATGGCACTGTTCCCCTGCTCTGTTTCCTGGCTGCCATGAACTAAGCATCATCGTTCTGCCATGCCTTTCTGCCATGCTGCTAAATTGCAGTGTTAGGTATTATGTCCTACCAATGGAAAAGCTAACTAATAGAAAATTGTTACCAGAGAACTGGGGTGGTTGCTGTGACTGTAACTGACCATGTGATTCAAAATCCTTTGACATGAGTTTACTGGAGGAGTTTTAAAAGACTTGGAGAGATGGGCTAGAGAAGCCCTAGGATACTGTAAGAAGAGATTGTTGTGTGATTCTGCTCATATAGTAGGGTACCAGAATGCTGATAGGAATGGAGACAGTAAAGGCCAAGTTCAGGAAGTTTTAGTTGGGAACAGAGATTCTTTGGGGAGTTGGACTAGAGGCCATGTGTGTTACACTCTGGCAGGAAATTTGTCTATGTTTTGTTCATGTCCTGACTTCACAGAACACCTACTAGTTGATCTGGTGGAGGAAATTTCAAAGCAGCCCATTGTCCATCCTGTAGCATAAGACCTGCTGGCTGCTTTTACCCAGATTTATAGTGAGAATTAGGGGCAAAAAGTAAAGCAGAAAATTTTGAAGAACAAATTTTGACCGTACAGGAACCATGTATAAAGTTGGGGCCAAAAGAGATATGGCTGCTGAAGAAATTAGCATTAACAAGAAACCAAATACTTTGTACAACAATAAGAAAATGCCTGGAAGGCATCTCCAAAATCAGCAAAACCCCAGCCATCTGTGTCAAAGGTATAAAAGCATAAACATTTCATTTGAGAAAAGTCTCTTTCCCTCTACTCAAGAAAGGCTATCTAGGAAGTTGGTTCTCTGAGATTCATTTCACTCTTCTTAGCCATCCAAGCACTCAGAGGCTGCAGCAGCTATGGTCCAAGGGAGCTGGCTGTTGCTTCTACTGGCAACAGACCTTGTCATTTATGTGATCCTGATTTCACCAGCATGTAGAATATAAGAGATGTGGAAACCTAGACTTCAAAGGAAGGGATAGGAGGCCAGACAAGGAGCCTCTGACAAGGCAGTGTGTGCAACTGTAGGAATGAAGTCAAAGTTGTAGTGGAGACCTGAGGAAGTTAAAAAAATCACAGGAATGCAGAAAGTCTGCTGAGGAAAGCTCCAGATACTGGGTAGAGCCAGCCCAAGAGAGAGGTTATGTGGGCTGCCATCAACACAGCCGTAGGAGTGGGGCCACCCAAGCCCTTTGGAACACACCTACGTATCCCAGATGGCAGACATGAAGCCATGGGGTTTCAATCTTACTTTGGTCCTGTTATTTTTTTTAGCTCTCATTCCTCCCTTTTGGAATGGGAACGTTTACCCAGTGGCATTATACCTTGGAATTGTGTAATTTGTTTTGATTTTTGTAGAGGTTCACAGCTATGAGTTTGAGTGTCAGACAAGACAGACTTAGACTTTAGAAAAATGCTGGAACTGTTGAGATTTATGAAAAGAAATTATTTCCTTTTCAGTTGTACACAAGATAGTTGTATCATGTTAGGTAGAATTATGACCTTGTGTTTATTTGGGAATTAAGGATGGTTTAAGGAGATATGTTTGGGTATCAAGCTGACAAAGGGTGGAATGTGATAGTTAGGCTTGATTGTGGCAATTAATCTTGGGAATCACCCAGGAGATTGATGGAAACACTCTAGATGTGTCTGGGTGGGTCATGGATACTATATATCATTCCTGGCTCCTTCCTCTCTGACACTGTTCTCATGTTCTTCCCAGCTCTGCTGTGCCCTCCACCATGATGTTTCTGCCTTGCAGCCAACTGACCATGTACTGAATTCCCTGAAACCATGAGCTAAATTAAACTTCTTCCCCTTCGAGTTATGGGTGTAAGATGTTGTGTCCCAGTGCTGGAAAATCTGACTAGTACAATAGGCAAATAAGGAGGCCAAAGAATATTAACTTCAGGTTGATTTTTCTGTGATAAGTGGACATCCAAAGTCATACTAGAGTGGTCCTATGCCTCGGAGCAAAAATCATATTGTTAAATGTTTCTCTAAAATTTGAGAAATGAAAAGGGAAAAAAAGGCCAACAGTTCTGTCAATAACAAAAAATCTGCCATGCCATAGACACTAGTGTGGTTCATCTGAACCTCAGGCTTTCCCCCCACCCCTGACCTGCCTCTAGATCCTCCTTCACTGAGCAGCAGAGAGGCAAGCTGGATCTCTGGGACAGGGATCTCAGCTTCAGAAGTATTAGGCAACTTGCACACAGCAGGCAGGAAAAATTTCCACCAAGCCAGCTGGCTCACTGGGCTATGTTGCTTTGTCCATGTAGAAAATAGCTGGTTACCCCAGGCCACTGGGCAAACATCCAGTTGATCTTTGAAACAGAAAACTTCCATTTTTCTAGGTTAGGAGCACTTCCCACCAAGCTTCTCTCTCTAGAGGTGAAGTCCAAAACATAATTGTGGTGAGGTCCTTGTCTACCAACTCTTCTAACAGGATGCACATGTTAATAAATGCTAAAAATGTTACTGAAGATGCTTAGACTGAATGGAAAAGGCTTATTGGCAACAATGTGAGGAATCTAACTTTCAAATATTTATTCTACTACTTCAGAATACCTGCTCAAATTTCCATGCAATAAAACATGTTCCACAGAATGAATTAGACTTTAGCTACTTTCAGAAATCTCACACTGAAGGGAAAAGAACTGTATCCAAGAAAGTGGCACAGCTGGTAGCCTGGAAGAGATCTGAAGTGTTCTCATGTTATTTTATGTTGATACATTTTTGGGTTACATTTTAGTACCTGGATGATTGCAAAAAGGATCTGTAAGAAGAAATTTCGGTAGGCTCAAATTTAAGGATAACCATCATTTCTAGAACACCATTCTTCACAGAGCAGTTACCATCATTTTCCTCACTTTCAGTCCTCAGACCTGTTGTAGAAAGTAAGAGCGAAGAAACTTTCCAAGAAACATCTGTGTGGGATGGTAAGAAGGCTGCTGAGATTTAGCAGACCCTTTTGAGTGCTCTAGGTTAAGAAAGTAAAGTGAAAGCTCAAGAGAAGAAGTAAATAGGAGCAAGAAGGCCAGCTGGGCTGTCTGTGTCTCTGTTCTGGCTTGGCTGCCAAACACTTCATAGATGTTGGAGCTGGAGTCATAGATGAAGATTATAGAGGAAACGTTGGCGTTGTACTGTTTAATTTTGGCAAAGAAAAGTTTGAAGTAAAAAAAGGCGATCGAATTGCCCAGCTCATTTGTGAACGGATTTATTACCCAGAAATAGAAGAAGTTCAAGGATTGGACGATACCGAGAGGGGTTCCAGAGGCTTTGGATCCACTGGGAAGAATTAATTAAAATTTAGGCTAAAATGTGAAAATGCTCTTTTTTCTTAAAAATAGACGTTTTGGCTAAAGTGTTTTGTACATCTGTAAACTTAAAATTTTTAATTTGCTATGGTAAAGGAAAAGGTATCTCTGTTAGCATCACTTAGAAACTTTGTGTTATCTGCAGTTGAAGGTTGTATGTAAATCTGATTTGTGGTGACCTGATACAGACTTAAAAATCAAATATTTACCAGTTACAGATTTTTAAATAACTGTAATTTAATTCAATAAACATTCTTTCAACATAAAGAATGTTTATTGGGCTCCTAAGGTCAAAGAAACCACACTCAAGGCTGGGGGAGAATTTGTTTCTCTCAAGACATTACCTACAACTATAACATATGTGAATCTCTAAAATGAGAAGAATCTTAAAGATGTCTTCACACTTTTGGATTCACCCAACCTGGAACCTCACCTATCTGGGGATCCCACTGCACCCAGCACAGGAGCTCAGAATGGAGGGAGAATCTGACTGAGGTGTAACCCTTGGCCACTGACCAGAGCATCCATGACTGGGGTAGGCTAAATACAGTAGGTAGCCATTCTAGGCCTGATCCTGCTAGCTTCTATTGGAGGGCTATGAGTATGTGTGCATGCAAGTGTGGGTTGGGAAGATGGAGAATGAGAGCCGTGGAATGGGACACAGCACCCTGTGGGGGAAGATGTCTGGGACCCAGCTCCAGTTTGCCAGCTGTGACAAGTCCCCTCTCTTGAGCTCCTCATATCCATATCCCTCCCACACATCAGCATAGTGCAGCTGGCTCCACACCTGGGCTGCAGAATGAGCGCCTCCCAAGTACTCAGCACCCACCTACACACATGCCACCCAGAGGCAGCTCCCAACCGATACTCCCTGCGGTTTTGTCTCTACCCCTGCACTCCAGCTCTGCTTATATTAGACTTGGGGGGTGGGGAGTGGAGAGATTGGTTCAGTCAGGTTTAAGCACCTTTGTACCAAATGCAAAGAAAACTGTAGAAATCATACTGCGTGAGGTTGGAGAAAGGCTTTTCTTAAAAAGTTTTTTTCTCATTCTAAAAATTATTCCCTGTAACATACTGAAACAGTCAAAATTCTACTCAAAATTCAATATTGCCAAACTTCAACTCTGACTGAAATGTGCAGTTCCTGAAGTGTCACTCCTGACATTTAGTGAGATACCCTGTCATTAAGTCAGCAGACTTGAAAGATGTGGGGGTTTTCAGTGTATAAGGAAATGACGCTGTGGATCATAACACTACTGTTTTATCACTCTTCCCAAAAGCACTTTGCTGATAATCACATTAATCCTTGTAATTTCCATGATAATAGACCCAGATCGGTGTTTTGTGAGTAGGGGTGGGTAGGAGCGGGGAGCTCTCCTGGGGATCCTGGGAAAAAGAGACTGCAAGTTGTGAAGCAGGAGCTGGCTATTGGGAGCAGCCATGCTGAGTGACTTGAAAGAGCTGCCTTGGATCCTTTCAGCACGGGACACCACCTCTCTCTCTCTCTCTGGAACAGTAAGTGTTTGGAGGAATTGGGAAGGTGACATCATAATCAGTGCCTAGAGACTCAAGAATGTGGCAGAGAATCAAGAAATTAAAAAGCTGGAGCAACTTTGGATGTGACTGTAGACTCATTTAACAGACAGACACAGACTGATACATACAAATGAGGGAGGCTATGGTTACTCCAGTACTATTACTGGATGTCTCCCTGGGAATCTTCAGAGCTGGTTCAACATCAGAATATTTAAATTCTCTTACTAAATTTTAGTCACATGCCTTATTTTTGGTCAAAATGCCTATTGGCAACTTTGGCTCCTGCTCTCTACTCATCTGCAGTATCTCTAAATAACTTTCCACAGTTAAAAACAAAAACAAATCTTCCTTTAGGGTAACTGGGCTGGAGAATGTCTCAGAGGTCCCATAATTATTTCAACCAAAGGAAGTCTAATGGCTCCCTGGGCTTGGGCAGCCTATTTGGAAAAGGACATCACTAAAAGTGTAACAACTACCTACAAGGAACCACTTGGAAGCAAACACTGAGGCTGTCTGGAAGGGGTGGATGTGGGTTTTGTTTGTTGCATAGAGGGTGGCAGAGAAGGGTGCAGAGGGCAATAATCAAAATCTTTATGATTACAATGTACAACAGGTACCATTACAACTTACTGGAGTCAACTCGGAAGGTTCTGGCTATCTTTTAGTTGATGCACAGGTCAGTGAACTACCTTCAGTTGTAACATTAAAGTATCTCTGACATCAAAACATTTGTAAGCTTGTATGTGCATTATTCTCAAGGAAGATGGCCTCATTGGTCCTAATTGTCATTAAGCAGAACGCATTCCTTTTGGAAATAAGTGCTCTATGCCTCTTTGTAAACAGAGGCACTTGATATCTAGTGAACTCCCAAGGCGAAGAGACCATCTTCCCTGGTTTTCTCACTAGTCTGTACACTGTGAGCAGACACAAACACGCTCTAGACTATCTTAGCGAACATGTTTACGTAGCAAACAGCCTTGGAAGGCAGGTTGTCCCCCTCCGGGGAAGACGGTCAAGTTCTCTGCTGTCAGGCTGATAAAGATTGAAGTTCTGCTTGCAGACCCTTTAAAAGGTGAAGCTTCCCAAGTTCAGCTTCTCAGCTGATATGAATCCACTGTATGGGCAGCATCCACCAGCGCAAGCCCACGTCACCTGCATTAAATTTGGATGACAGAGCTCTGGGTACACAAGGCTCATGGTGCCTGCTGTGCTGACCTGAGAGTCAGCATGCATGATACTGGCAAGTTAACTTGTTAGCTTGCATGTAGAGTAAAAAAAACCTCAGGCCCTTCATAGTTCACACAGATCATGGTTGTGAAAGAATTTGTGTCCTGGCTGCTCATTTCTCTGAAACACTCTAATACAGTTCTAGCACAATGAATAATACAGATTGTCTCCTAGATTTTGTTGCAAAGGGATTTAATGTTCCCAGATAGAAAACCTAGAAATATACTTAGTGTATTAAAGGACTCATGTAAGAAAGACAATTCTGGGGGAAGTAATTCTAGAAGGTGTAGATAAGAGTCCCACAGACTAAACCATTCTTTGTTTAAAAAAGAAAAAGTTCTAGTGCCCTCTATTGGAACCAAGCTAGAAAACACAGGGAGATAAGTGGTTGCTCAATCTGCTTGCTCAATAGGGTTCATCGTTGCCATTATCCCAGGTTTTTGGGTTTTTTTAATCTCAGGTTTTAACGTGGTGACATCAGGTGTCCAGAAGGTAAGAGGAACACAGCTCCTCTGTGCACTAAGCTAACAGACTAATGCTGAACAAATGGGTGCTGGTGAGCAGGGTCCTCACACTCACCTCGAACTAGGAGAGCTAGCTACGCATTGCATAGTCCAATGACAGAATTGGAACCTTTGTTCACAGACCTAACAAGCAGTCCCTAGCACTTCCATTCCATTACTCACACCAGCAAACCTACTCAGCTTCATCTCAGCCATACCATGCTATTCTTGGCACCATCAGTACCGCTAGACACAATGAAAGTCAACTTTGCCTCCACCAAGTACATTTGTATTCAAAGGTCCAAACTTTAGCTTTACCCTGGTGTCCAAATATTTTTGATCATGCACCCAATTCAGAGAAAAAAATGCACCAATAAATGTATTATTTATTTATAAATTATAGAACTGTACAATTGTACAATATATTATGTACAATATAAAACACATAAAAATAGAAATTTAAAGGATGAGATTAAATACAAATAATCATTTTAACATTTTCTCAATGGATTCATCATCTGCATACTCCCATGTACACACCCCCTTCCTGAAACCACAGCCCTAAAGTGTGCCGATGACTGCTGTTATTTAGGTTTTTAGCTCAGGAACAGGAAAATGTACAAGATCAAATCTGTAAGTTTTGCAATATAGCCCTAGCACTAGGTTTAAATGTGTAAGGATGCTTGGTGCTAACTTCTTGAGACATTTGGACTAATCACTACACAGCTGCTAAGCGTCACATTAGGGGTCACCAGTATTTGCTTCACTTTAAGGCAAACTAAACAGGATTTCATGGAGTTGACTCAGAATAGGAGGAAAAATGCTTTAAAGAAGCATAACAAAGAATAAGATTTTCTATGTGAAGGGGGTGGCAATAAATTAAACAGCAAGTCCCTAAAACAAATTCCGTGGAGAGATGGGTTGGGAAGGTGTCAAACACCAGCCGCCAGCCCAGGTAAATGGACAGAAATGGATTGCCACACATCTGCTTGACTACTAGAGTTTTTAATAAGAATTTTATCTTTATAGCCCTGCTAGTCTCAGAGCTGGGCACATAGAAATTTAGTAAATATGATAGTGAACAACTGCTTAAAAAAATAAAGATATTGGATTTCATTTGAAATATGAATTGTTACCAAAAAAAAAACCCCTCCAGTATAAGGGTTGAAATGGCTGAATCAATTACATGAACAAAGGCTGTGGTCAAGAATACCGTGCTCAGCCTCTGCATCAATGCCCTCTCCCCTCTCCCGGTCAGCTACTGCACCTACACTCCACCTTCCTGCCTCCCAGTGGACCAAGCCAGCTGCACAGCACATGATGGGAGAGACAGAGCAGAGTACAAGGTATTATTTTGCATAGAAACCCTCACTCAGTACACTCAATGACAAAATCTTACAAATTAAAAAAAAAAAATTAAAGAGACATGAGATGGAGATCTCCACATGGGAAATGCAACACTCAACACCTGTTATGATTTCGATTCCAGTAACAAAAGTCTCATGGAAGGCTGTGTTTTGTTTTAATAGGTAATTAGCCAATTTAAAGAGATAAGTATTACACAATTTAAAAGCTTCATAAATAACCCATTTCACTTTGTATACACACTGTATTATCTACTCATCTATTCAGTGGACAAAATGTCATCGATTTTTTTGATAGAAAAATGAAACTTCACTGTTCCCATTAGATTAAATGCAAACCAAGGTAAATTATTAATCTCATTCCAGAGAAAATAAGAAGGGATGTGGAATTTGTTGACTTAGTTGAGAAATGAGAACCATATAAGTTCTTTCACTTCTGCAAAGGTGGTCACATAAGGTATTCACTAGAGGAAGTTTTTTTTTTTTTTTTTGGCCAGGGGATGTTCATACACATCACACAATGGGTGAGGGAAAACAGACTGGTACAACTTTCTAATGTCAAGGTGATGCTGTTTTGTAAGAACTGTGGTGAGTTATTAGGTTGTGAAATTTTCCTTTTTAGACAATCTTAAAAACAAGAAGAAGCCAGTTGCTTTAATGAACTTTGTACAGAGTCCTTAAAGCAAAATAGCCACTAGAAAAGAAATATTTTTCTTGAAAATTATGTTTCAAGAAAACTAGGAAATGCAAATATTGCACATTGTCCTTGTTTGCTCAGTTTCCTTGACCTCATGCCATGTGTCTTCTCTAACCTGTCTCTCCTTTACTTGGCACAAGGCAGCTTGTGCCTTGTCACACTGACATGGCTAGGGTGCCACGATTGATACTGGAAGCTTCAGAGTATGATCTGATTTGAAAGCAAACCCACCCCTTTATAAAATGAAAAACACCGTCAATGGCACAGCCTCCTGCCTGCCAAGAGGCATTCTTACCAAACTGGTGACCAAAGTTCCAATGTAAAAACATCTTTGACCATTTGATGGGAAGTATTATATCCTAAATTTAGAACCCCCTCAAAATTCAAATTTTTGGTAATTTCCAAATTTTATTTCCAATAACTGTAATAACAAAATACCAATGGTAATTCTGCAGGGAGAACAGCAACCTTTTAAATAAACAGTAACAAGTTAGTATTCCAACAGTACTTTGCCCTGTGGAGATTTTAATAAGATTGTAAGAAGTCAATCTTATAACATGTTTACTCCACATCTAGTAATAAGAATATTCCTCATGCCTCATCATGTACACCATTTCTACTCTTTACATTAAGCATTACCCTTCTGGTTGTTCTATGAGGGGAGAAATCTCTCACTCATGGGTTTTCCTACAGTACACAGAGATAGCAGTCACTTCAGCACTGATGTATAGTGTTACAGTGGTGCCTCGGTTCATGAACTTAAGTTTGTTCTATGATTTTGGAAAAGATGGCCATGTGTTTGTATGGGAAAGACAGCCATAGTCGTGTCTGTCATTCAATGTGGAGTTTCCAAACAAAAACATTCGTGAAGCAAGGTACCACAGTACTTATTAGTGGGAAAATAAAAGAAAGGATAATCCTATTTATGTCCTTTCCCTGGGAGTAAAAACACACAATTACAAAGATAAAATGAGTCAAACTTCTATTTTATTGACAGGAGTTCAAAATGAATACAAAAAATGCCTCCTTTGCGTGTTGTATTTATTTTCCTTAAAAGGCTTCTGATAGGTAGATTAAAAGCTAAGAGTGTAGTTCAGCTTTTATAGTGAACCTTTTAAAAAAAGGTTTAATAACATAAACCATCAACATCCGAGAACGTATGGTCCCACAATCATTTTAGACCTACAGCTTATCAAAAAGAATAAGATCCCATACTGATCTGCTAAGAGAGAGGCGTAAAACTGTTTTAAGCCATTAAAAGCCATTTTTATAATCTGACAACTGGGCAATTAAGAAAGGAAAATTCCAAAATGTACCCCTCTATATTATGTGGAATGTGACAAAATGTCAACTAATAACCAACATAGGTGAAAATAAAAGGCTTCATTTCATGTATGGAGCTGTCTCATCACCAAAAAATTATCAATAAGTAAGTAACAGAGCTTATCAAGAGATTAAAAACGAGCAGATGGTATTTAAAACACAATTGTGACTTTCACCATACGTTAATGTTTACTAAAACTAAAGCTGAACAAAGAAAAGTTGCTCAATTATAGATTACTTTTTCATGTACCTTAACTTTTACTGGGACCATAACCTGATCAGATAATACACAGCCCACACTTCTGGACAGTTATAGTAACAAAGAATTTATTATCATTTGCAGATGAAATAAATGTACCATCCCATATGTGAAAGGCTTTAATAAGCCTTAAGTATTTTTCAGACTGTACCAAGGCACCACCAACTGCCTGTTTTATGCACCCATTTCTAGTAAAGAAACTAACACTTCCTTCAACATCAGTTCTGTACTGTTTTTGGTTTATTATACACTTCTAAAACAACAAAAGTTTGCCAATATGTGCAAACACCGTGTTCTCCTCACAGTACTGCTTAATCATCATCTTCTTCTTCCTCTTCTTCTTCCTCAAAGCTGTCTTCAAAGCCCTCACTGTCTTCCTGATCTTCATCCCCCTCTATTGCTGTATCCCACTGCGGGTGATTTTCTGGCACAGGCTTAGCCTCATGAACTTCCAACTATAAAGAAAATTAAATATAGACACTAGATATTTAGGGAGGAATAACAGAATAATGTCTAGTTAAAAAAGCTTTTCTTTGATCACAGCAATCATAAAGAAATCAATTTTCTCTAAAAATGCAACTCTAAATGGAACACAGTCATTTAGAATAGACACTTCATCCTATAAATGAATCTACTAATATACAAATGTAGTTAAATTTCTAATATAATTTGATACCTTAACTTCATAGACCTTATACTATTTGTGAATGTATTTCTGCAGCACAAAAGACTAATTGTGATTCTTAAGCATGAATCTTAACAGAAGTCTTCTGCTGAAGGAAGAAATGCTCAAGTATGACTTTCAAAGAGACACAGCCTCCTGACTTGTGAAGTAAAATTCTACAGCCAACATTAGGGCCGGGGATTTAGCTCTGTGGTTTTGCCGCCTGCTGTGCAAGCAAAAGGATCCGAGTTCGATCCCCAGTACCAAAAAAAAAAAAATTCTATAGCCAACAAAAGAAATATAGAGCTCTAATGGGAAAAAAAAGAGGTTCGTTTTCACTGGCTCCCCTTATTCTCTATAGTGCAACAATACTTTAGCACAAGCTCACTAATATAATACAATGTCTTTTATAAAAAGCTCAAGTGAAATGGTACACATTGATAGGAGTATGCTTCAAATGATAATGGAAAGTGTATGTTTTAAGATGATTAAAAAATTAGTTTCAGAAATTAATAAGTAAACACTTCAATAGAATATTTATTATTATTTAAATAAACTGTTCCAATAGAATCTATGGTAAAAATCTATGTACCTTTTCTTTTTTTTTTTTGATTTTTTAAGACAGGCTTTCATTGACTTTGAACTCACTTGTGGAGCCCAGGTTGCCCTCTAACTCATGGCAAAAAAAAATGAGATAATTGGTTTTTCCTTTCATTTTTCTGTATTTCAAAACCAGAAATGTTTCTCTTACACTTACTTAACTGCTCAAATAGATTATTATATCCACTGAAAAGTCCATATTCTTTTTTTTTTTTTTGGTACCAGGGATCGAACTCAGGTCCTTGCACTTGCACACCAGATGGCAAAACCACTGAGCTAAATCCCTGGCCCCGAAAAGTCCTTATTCTTACCTTTAGTGGTTTAATCTGATCCAAACCCATATATGAGTCTGATCTCAAAAACACTGTATACTGATAATTTCCAGGCTTGCCAGGTGCAGGAAATTTTAGTTCTACCTAGAAGATAAAAATCGGCATTTAAAAATCTGTATTTTGTGAGAGAAATAATGGCATACACTTAAAATTTCTTGACCAAAGTACTTTAATAGTCAAATGTTGACTTAGATGATACTCCAAGTCCTAAGAAATGTTACAGAAGTCCAAACAACAACAACAACAAATGTATGTGACACTACGTAAAAAGTAAACCAAATTAGGAAGAATTTATGGGGTTAATCTGTATTTCCACAATTCAACAAAGAATAAAGTAACCACCCAAGTTCTATGTTGATCATCACCCAGATAACTTGAAGAAATTAAATACAGTATAAAGTATAAATAATAAACTAGAATTAATACAACAATATACTTCACTAAATAGATTCTTGTCAAACTTTATTTTTAGGATAAATATCCAGTGCTTTCAAAGGTCAAGAAGGTATTTTACTTCCCTAGCAAATCACAAACTTCAAGTATAAACAAGAACAAACTTAGAAATTTTACTTCCACTTGGGTGAAGAATACATTTTTAAAATGACATTTGGATGAACAAGTGCTCTGCCTTTACTCTTTAAAATTTTGCAGCCAAGACTATATAATGAGGCCATTTAAATAATAAAAAAATCATAAGAGAATCTTAAATTGTTGGCCTTCCTAACAAAGCTGGACGCCATAAAAGAAAACTTATATATCACATCATAAAAAGAGAAAATGGAAAAAAAAGATAAATATTTATATTTCTCCCCCCCCCCATCTGCGGTACTGCGAATTCTACCACTGAGCCATATCTACCCTACTGCTGCTTGTTAAAAACAATCATACTAGGAAAACAAACTGGGAAAAGATACTTGCAACTTGTACTACAAATGGCTGATTTCTTCACATTAAAAAAAAAAACCCAAACTAATTTAAATGACTCAATAAAAATGAATGGTCACAAATAGATACAAAAAGAAATATGACTTGAACACACTGAAGGTGTCTGGATTCACTCTTAAATAGATAATTAAAACAACAATGAATACAATGAGTAAAAATTGATTTAGCCAAGAATTATCAATGAATGTATGCCAAAATGACTGGGTAAAAGACTGTGGAAGAAACAGCACCCCACAGATGAGGAAGGAGGTACTTTTACAACAGAGAAAAGTCTCCATTGAGCCACTTTAATATCACTGATGTGGAGCAGACTGATATAATGTGCCCTGGTGTTATAGGCTATGTACATCACCAATGTAGTATGCTTGGAAAAATATTTAAGATGAACATAATGAGTAACTAATGAGACAAACTCATATTAAGTGACATTCTACAAAATATCTTGCATGCATTCTTGAAAAATGTCAAAGATGTGAAAGACTAAAAGCAGAGGATTAACAAAATGCAAAATGTGATCCTTGACTGGATCCTGAACTGAAAGAACAAAAAATTATAATGAGTATCAGTAGAGTATCTGAGGAAGTTCAAATACAGAATGTCTATCTGGATATAGTACCTTGTTGATGTGAAATTCCTTGGGTGAAATAACTGTGGTTATGAAGGAAAGGAAATACTTGTCTACTATTAAAAGAAAAAGTACAAAACAAAGCATATACTACCTTTTGTGTAAAATTTAGGGAAAAATATCAATGTATGTATTTACTTAGAATTTACATACAATATCACATGACTAATATGGAAAAATTTGGTAACACTGATGAACTCCATGGAGAGGAAAGGGTGACTAGGAAATACAGATATAAGATGTTTCACTTTACGTACTTTTATATCCTCTGCAATTTTTAGGTAAATGCATTATCTATTCAAAAACAAGTAAACTTTAAATTAAAAAAATTAAATTGCTTCAAATACTCAAGTTGGGTCTACCTCTAAGTGTTAAGTAATACCAAACTACTGCACATATTTACCACTTCATTATAAAAAAAGTTTTTGTACTAAAAATCAACATCTAGAACTATCTTCAAATTCAAAAGCCTTGCTCTTATCCAAGTACAGCACGACAAAATCTTTTTTCCAGAAAAGGTAACACATAAAAGAAATCAAGAAGAAAAAAAAAGAAAACACAATGCAATTCCCATAGGTTAAAAAAAAAAATATGGTTGTCAAAATGGTACATTCTTAGATTTTTTTTTTTTGGTACCAGGGATTGAACTCTGGTCCTTGCACTTGCACAGCAGGCAGAGAAATCGCTGAGCTAAATCCCCAGCCCCGCTTTCTTAGATTTAAAAAAAAACAGGTAACACTTAACATTAATCTAATAAAGATGAATATCACAAAGTTTTATAAAATATCATTAAATTCTGAAGAGGAGGAAAAAAGGTACACATTACATGTTAGAAATGAAAATTGCCAAAAATACATTGGGAAGTTTTTAAGACTGATCAAGCTGCCTTCCTTTAACAATTCTTTAAAAATTTCGAATGAGCACATCCCCCCAACATCAGAGAACAGTTTAAAAATATGTTTTAACAAATAGAATGCAATATACCAAATTTGATAAAGTGATATTTAAAAAAAGATTTTGAAGCAACATGATGCTGTATACTGTTAAGAACAGATACGCTGATTACCTCTTCCGTTTCTTTTAGTGTACACACATGATATGGCATAGATATTAATGTCTGTTCCTTCCTATCTGCAATATAAAGCCACCACCACTCTTGTTTTTCCTAGAAAGCAAAAAAAAAAAAAAAAAGAGTACAAATAGTCAGAACTAGAATAAGTTTTCGCTTGTCTTATTTTACAGAAACCATCTTTGTTTAGCACATTGGTACACCATCAGCACTGACACAATACCTGGTTCAATAAATAAATACTGAATAATCTGTTCTTAACCATTTGTATATCTAGTCCTCACTCCCCAAAATAATTTTGCATGAAATTTTGGGGATTTCAATGATTCTTTAAAGCCTATTCATAGATCTGTATATTAAAACCCAATGACAAAAGATAGTCTAAAAAAGAAAACACAATTTATTACAGTATCACAGAGCACAGGGATCCCCAAACCCAGGGCATGAAACAACAGGAGGTTAGTGGTAGACAAGAAAGCTAAGCCTCATCTGTATTTACAGCCATTCTCTGGAGAGGTTCTTGTAACTCAAAAGCTCTGGCCAGTGATCTACCTTTAGAAAGCCTAACCCTCAACCTAACCCTAACGCTGGCTAACCAAAAAATGTCACCTGAACTTAACACTCTTTTGCAGAATGTGATTAAATTTATCAACTACACTAAAGTACATGCTCTTAACTCATTATGAGGTGAACATAGCATACCTATCCTCTCTTATACACGGAAGTGAGATGACTTTCTAAAGGTAGTTCACTGGCCAGTTTTTGAGTTATAAGAGTCACTCCAGAGATCTCTTTTAGGAAAACAGCCACTGGAAGCACTTTTCAGTGACACAGAATGGGCTGCAAAACTTGTTTATTCGTGTGACATCCAATCTGCTAAACAAACTCAATCTGTCACTTCAAGGGAGAATGACAACTATGTTCAAGTCAGCAAATAAAGAGGCTGCATTCAAAGCCAAACTGATATAGGGAAGACAAGCAAACAATGGAATTTCTGACATGTTTCAAACATTAGTAAGGATTTGAAAGAGACTGAGCCAGCCCATCTTTTTCCCAGTTGGAACAAGATTATCTATCTCAGCTTTAGGGAAAGTGTGAGCATTACTTCCCAACCACAAAAGATCCCCTAACTGGGAAAGAAATGATCCATGACCCATTTGTGAATAGGCCTGGTAAAGAGACTTTGCCCATGCTAGAAGAGGATCAACTGCTTGAGATTGCAATTAAAAGTATGTCAGTATTGCCTTGAAAGTATGTCAAAGACAACTTCAAATCTCCACATGTGCTGGACTAAAGACAAGACAGAATATCTTTATATTGCCAAAAAAGCATTGAAAAGCCTGCTTCTATTTTCAACATCCTATCTTTGTGAAGCATGGTTTTCTGCAGTGACAGCAACTAAACGAGATTATGGAGCAGACTGGACATAAGCAACACACTTTGGGTAACACTGTCTCCCATCACCTCTAAATTGCACTGTCTAGTTGTAGGAAAACAAACTCAGGGCTCTCACTGATTCTGCATCATGGTAAGTTGTATAATAATGAAGTACATAATAAATGTAATATGCTTGAATCATCCTGAAACCACCCACCCTCACTCCACCTCACCCATCTAGGAAAAAACTATCTTCCATGAAACCAGTCCCTAGTGCTAAAAATGTTGGGAACTGCTGATACAGCACATAATCTTGGTATTTTTACCTAGTAATAAGCAAAAGCCACAAAATAGGAGTGGAAGGGACTTGGACAGTCAAAAAAAAATCAATACATTAAAACATTTTATCTTCCTCCAAGTATCTTACATTCTAAGGGTCTATGTATACCTTTCACTGCACATTTTAATAAGGTTGGCATTTCTAGTTGAACTTCAAAAATATCAGAAACAGAAAAAGAGTGGGGTAAAGTAACTGCCACTGGAATGCACAATGACAGCAGGGTGAAACAACAAAAGAAGTGGCAGGAAAGTATTTTCTAAAAAAAAAAATGTAGAAGACCAACCCTTTCAGGAATCTGGAAGCACCAAACCTCAATGTGCTCAGGAGCGATCATAGCTCATGTCAGTAACCATTTAGACATCTGCGTACTATCACTTGTTTTAAGAATGGGGTAGAGAAGATATCTTTCTAAGGTGGTTTAAAGAAAGATGTTTCAAAAGCAGATGTTTTGAAGTTAAAAGTAACTAGAATATTCCAAATAGTAATTTAATATTAATTTAACCTATTGAAACTTTATCTTTGGGAAAATGTTTGTGTCTTTATACCAAACCTGTTGCACTATTTTATTTTAACCATAAGAAATGGTTTATTATCTTTTTCAAAATGCTACACTAAATTCAACTAAAAGCCCTTCTGTTTAAATACCTGAAGATATAAAAAGCATTGCAAGGTTAATAAGTCTAGCAATAAATCATAGAATGATGATGTGAACAGCTACTAACAAGAAAATTAAATTTTGCTTAACCTGAGGGTTAGGATGACCATAGTAGGAATATTTGTAAATATATTTGTCTATGTGTTTTGCACATACAAAGTGACAACACAATGATCTTGAAAGGGAATGTTAATAACTGGACTTTGTAGGTCAAAGAGTCTCTCGAGTAGTTACAGCTATATGAGCTTGATGTTTCAGCACAAAAAGAATAAATGGGGCTGTGTTCTAATAAAATTTTATTTATAAGAAAGTCTCATTTTGTAAAACAGGCAGGGA